>NC_058376.1:119862698-120494260 GCF_018350175.1 Felis catus | reverse complement strand
AAAAAAAAAAAAGAACTTTAAAAAGATATTAAGTACAGAAAAGTTTACGGTCTCCTCTCCATTTGTGATTAAAAAGGAAAAGAATACTAAACCATGAAATATTTTATTTTTAATTTTTTTTGAAGTTTATTTATTTTGAGGGGGACAGAGAGAGTGGGAGACAGAGAATCCCAAGCAGGCTCTTGCTGTCAGCGCAGAGCTACTCGGGCTTGAACTTGCAAAACCCCCAAATCATGACCTGAGCCAAAGAAACCAAGTCGTGTGCTTAACGGACTGAACCACCCAGGCGCCCCCATGAAATGTAATTTTAAATGACACACAGCTTACATGTATGCTAGATTTAGAATTCTGTCTACTTATGCTTTTCTCTTGCTTTGCCTTTCTCTGCATGTACCCAATTGTAGATACCTCTAACAGTCTATGGGATAACTCCACTGCCAGATTCTCAGTTTGAGTTAAATGCTCTTTTTCTTCGCTTTCCAGGTACCGTTCTATCTGAAAGTAACGTGCAAATTCCAAGTTTGCCTTTCGCACTGTGGTGTAAGCTCCAGAGGTGGCGCAAACACCGTCTTTGGCCAAGGAATGCGAGACCCCCCTGGCCCCCCAGTCAGCTCACTAGCTGACCAGTGCACATCTTCTTTAAGGAGCCGTTCCCTCCTCACCCACGAAATTCAACTGGCTCGCACCTACTAGGGGCTGGCGCCTGGAAGACAAATGAAATATCAGCCAGCCCTGAACGTTAAAAAAAGGAGATTCTCTTGGGGCGCCTGGGTGGCGCAGTCGGTTAAGCGTCCGACTTCAGCCAGGTCACGATCTCGTAGTCCGGGAGTTCGAGCCCCGCGTCAGGCTCTGGGCTGATGGCTCGGAGCCTGGAGCCTGTTTCCGATTCTGTGTCTCCCTCTCTCTCTGCCCCTCCCCCGTTCATGCTCTGTCTCTCTCTGTCCCAAAAATAAATAAAAAACGTTGAAGAAAAAAAAAATTAAAAAAAAAAAAAAAAGGAGATTCTCTAAATTCCTGGACCGCGATATACGACAGGCAACCGAAACTCACAAAATTCAGCGGAGTGGGCGGGGCCGGGGAAATTACTGACACCGGAAGTCAGGTGGCACAGCTCCGCCCGAATTCCCTATCTCGGCAGTCGACTATTCAGCCTTGAAGGCGCCTCTGGCGGGCTCCGCTGAGATCCACTGTTTCGGCGTTCGACTCGCCCGTGCTGCTGCGGCCGCCGAAGGAGGGGCAAAACTCAAGATGGCGGACAAAACGCCAGGCGGATCTCAGAAGGCCAGTTCGAAGGTAATTTCTTAGAGGACTTCATAAGTCAGTGAGTTTATCACTGTCATCTGGGGCCTACAGACTCTTCTGGCCAGCGGGAGGAGATTGGGGTGGGAGTCCGCGTTCTGGTCACTACGGTAGGCCCGGGCGCCGACGCACTGTGGTGCGCAGGTTGAGAGGCCTGGTGTCTCCCCTTAGTCCTAGCCTGGATTTGGTTGGAGGCTGGCGGGCCCACGGCGGGTGGCGTGAGTAGTTCGGCCTGCGTTTGGCACTGGAGGAAAATCCGGGATTTAAACTGAGGTCTGAAGCCGTGAAAAAGCGCCCCTGGATCCCTGTTTGTGGCGCTCTAAGGCCGCCGGACAGCACCTGGGAGAGGCGGGAATCTCTTCCCGGTGCTTAAGTGTTTTCCTCTCTGTCCTCGGTTCTTTGGTTCTAGATTTCACACGCTTCCGGCTTCCTTCAGTTTACCTCAAACCCTCTCCAGGGAATAAATAACATCTAGGGCTGCAAGTTGTGAGGGGAGGACCAATGGTGGAAGGACGCGGGGTGGGAAGTGCAGAGGCGGGAGCAGTTCTCCTTTGCAGAGCTGCCTCACCAAGGTTAATGCTACGCTCTACACGTGGTCTTGTACCGCTTACGAGGAAGTATAAAATGAGCGCTCCTTTTGAGGGTTCACTTTCAAGAGCTCGGGATCCCCTGCATCTCCATGTTGTGTGTTCCTCCTTCCATAGACTTGGAAGCCACTTTAGATTATTAAATAGATTTTGAGTTAACAGGGAAACGTGTGCACACACTGTGAAACCATTGAGCTGTACAAGTAGTTTAGCAGCAGTTAGGTGGTGGTTAGCATCAGGTCTTAGTTGCCGTCTTGGGCCGATCACTGATTGTTTTTTTGCTTTGAGTTTCTCAAGTCCAACACGATATTAAAAGTAGTAAGTACTGCCTGAAGTAGTTCTTAAGCTTTTGATGCCAATGCAATAAGTTGTGTAACAACACTTAAAGGTTCTAGGGACTGTTATATCTTGCAGACGTGTATGATTATAAGTTGGTTGTTAGGAAATTAAATTTACGGTAGACGGGGCGAGCCTTAGTTCTGAGAAACATAACCAGCGCATTTTATACCTGCTTTATCAGTTTCTGATAAATAGAATCTTTGTGCCATTTTGTGGATGATGTTTGTAATTAGCTGGTAACTAGTAATGGCTTTAACAGTCAGCCTTTAATTTTGTAGAAACTATGGTTAGAGGACCAGTTTTGGCTGTTTTACATCCCACTTTTACTCCTTGTCAGTTTCTTCCTTCCCCTGTACGTTTCCTGTCGGTGTGGAGGGGAATAGTTGGGTACATCACTCCGCCACTTAACAGATTCACAAAAACAGGCCTGCTGTTAGGGAACTATTGGGATAGTTCGAGCATAAGCTTCATGATTTTAGTTTGTTTTCAAAGTCATATTTTAAGTATCTCCTATTTGAGGTTTTGGATACATTGAAAACATTTTAATGTGTATGTTCAGGCTTCCTCCTAAAATAGTACTTCTCATGGTTGTGAGGGAATAGCTGTTTCTATAAGTAAATTGTTGGATCTTCCAGTAATATCTTTTCAGTTTATATATTGCTTTAGGTTATCATCAGTTCATGCTATTACGAGATTCTCTACCAATGTCTGTGAAAGGAATCAGGGTATCTCAGGACTCAAAGGGTATCGGTGTAATTTTTCCCATTAGTATGGAGGGCTGTACGATGCAGTTAAAGATTGTGGATTTTGATGACAAGCAAAAGACCTTTGGGTTCAAATCATGACTTGGTAATTAATTGTATTTGTCTTATTAAGGCAAATTGCTTAAACTCTTGCACTTCATTTTTCTCATTTGTAATATGGATGTAAATCTATTTTTTACAGTGTTGATGTAAGGATTAAGTGAATTACTGTCAATAAAGTACGTAATAAACCTTAGTTCCTTTTTCCCCTCTCCTTTTTGTCCTTAGAGGAAATAGAAAGTACTTATTTTCAAAATGTTGTATAAATTCGAATCCTAAGATTTTAGAATCTAAGTCATCAACTATCATATAATGATGCCCAGATTGCTGCTTTCTATTTCTCACACATGTGCTGAATTTATTGGATAGAGTATCAGATCATTTTGGCTAATACTATAGTATTTGGAATTTCTAGTCTTGATCTCTGTGGTTTGGTTTTCCTTCCTCTGGCAGAGCAGATGAGTGACCCATTCTACAGTACAGATGGAACGTACAGCTTCTTCTGTTTCTTGCTCATTCTTTGGTAGTTAAATTCCCATTGATATCGTTCAGGATGCCTGTTAATCATGTTTCTACACATCGAGGAGAGTGTTAATTCAAATATGTACAAGGGAACAGAATGTACAGCATGGTGACTATGGTTAATAATATTGTATTGCATATTTGAAAGTTTCTAAGAGACTAGATCTTGAAAGTTCTCATCACAAGAAAAATTATGCATGGTAACATGTTAACTAGGCTTATTGTGGTTATTAAGTTGTATATCTGAAAATAATATGATGCATGTCAATTGTACTTAAATAAAAATAAATTAAAATGTACGATATGCAGGATTTTGATGGCAAATTATTTGATGTATCTTAATTGTTTCCTATGCATTTATTTCTGTTTATCACCAGTTGAAAATACTGCTTTAAAGGAGAGGGGTGTTGGTGCCATGTTGTAGCTTGATTTTGGGAGGAGAGACCATAATCGTTTCCTTAGAAAAATTGTTAGACGCATTTCCTTGGACTTTAATTTACAAAAATTAGTGTATTATTTTGATTTTAAGGATTTTGTTTGCTTGTTCAGCAAAATGAGGATAGGCAGAGAATGCGGTATTTTCTTTCCTTCTGCATTTCCTGTGCTGGTTACACTTGCTAATATAGTGCAGTTATGCACCCTTTTTTTTCCCTCTGTGACAGGTTTTTTTTTTTTTTTTTTTGCCATAGTGTAAAAAATTGGCTTAGGTAAATTGAGCAGGTAGAGCATACTTCCTTGGACTTCCTTGGCTTCCTTCGACGTTTACTGCTGAATTGTTTAGAAAACTGTTAGAATTGCTGATTAACAAAAGTATTTTACTTCTTTTTTTTTTAAAACTTCTTTTTTTTCTTTAATTTTTAAAAAAATTTATTTATTTATTTTGAGAGAGACAGAGACCACATGAGTGGTGGAGGGCTAGAGAGAGAGAGATGGGGAGAGGGAGTCCCAAGCAAGTGTCCACACTGTCAGAGCAGAGCCTGATGTAGGCTCGAACTCACAACTCACAAAACAGTGAAATCATGACCTGAGCTGAAATCAAGAGTTCGACACTTAACCAACTGAGCCTCCCAGGTGCCCCAAAAGTATTTTGCTTCTAAGAAATGAGTAAAATGAGGTTACATTCAAGGCTTGTGGCCCTTAGATATTTATTACTGTGTTCCTTTTTTTTTTTTTTTTTAACACTCTTTTTGAGAGAGAGAGTACACATGTGAGTCAGGGAGGGGCAGAGAGAGAGGGAGACAGAATCCCAAGGAGGCTCCAGGCTCTGAGCTGTCAGCACAGAGCCCTACATGGGGCTTGAACTTGTGAAGGGTGAGATCATGACCTGAGCCAAAGTCGGATGCTTAACTGACTGGGGTGCCCCATGTGTACATTCTTTTGATGGTATCTGAAAATATGTAAGTTTTCGATATGGTAAAACATTCCAAACAAAACACAAACCTTGAAAATTATGTTCTTCATGGTTTGCTATTTTTAGTTTAGAGTGAAACTTTATTATGTTATGATTGTAACTTTATCTTAAAATATAAGGTGGATAGTTAATGAGTGGAAGGTTGTCTTTTTGAGGGGAGAGTGGAATTATGAACTTCCATTTTCTTGGTTGGTGCTCTTTAGAAACTTGAGTATTTGCAGCTCTGGTGCTTGAATATGACTCGATACGGTTTTTAAAAATTCTCATCGGATTGATTGTTTTCTGAAAGTCCAGTTTTAATTTTCTTTTGGTTTTTATTCCTGAAGCTTTATTCTTCCTGGAATGTAAACTTATGGAAGATACTCATTTGCCTTAGAAAGAGAGGCTCATTTGGTATGCCAGTTGAAGACTCCTGCCTCTCTACCACTTTTTTACAAAGAGCATCATTTTTTAAAAATAAAAACAAAAACTTGCTACGGGATATTAAACTCGAAAACACTAATGTTATAGATAACTTGTCTCTTATACTATCATTAAGCTTTAACATTTTATTGCAGACCAGCCATGTGTTAGATATTTTGCTGAAATAACTTTTCAAAAAGGAAGATGTTATTTGCCAGTAGCATTTGATGCTATTTGGTCCTGTTAGATGTCTCTTCCTTGAGGAGTTAAAATTTTTTACTGGCCTTTCCTCAGTTTGGCCTAATTACAGGACATTCAAAATGTTCTTAAAACTTTTCATGTATTGATATGGTTTTGGATGTAATTTTAAAGATCATTTCATGGGGTACCTAAGTGATCCAATCCGTTAAGCCTCTGACTTCAGCTCAGGTCATGATATCACGGTTTGTGGGTTCAGGCCCTGTGTCGGGCTCTGTGCTGACAGCTCAGAGCCTAGAGCCTGCTTCTGATTCTGGGTCTCCCTGTCTCTCTGTCCCTCCCCCACTTGCGCTCTGTCTCTCTCAAAAGTAAATAAACATTAAAAAAATTGTTTTTTTTAAATAAAGGTAATTTCAGGTTTGTTATTTAACTTTATCATATGTGGTACATGTCTCAGTGATCTTATAAAGTGTTTTTTGAGAGGTAGACCTTAGTTTAGTTAGCCTTGGGAGAGTGATATTAAAGTAGGTAGTTGCTACACTTGTTAGTGGACAGCATAGTATGTTGACAGTGGAGTGTAACTTAATTTTGTTGGGTACGTACTTGTTCCTGCAGGTTAGGTCAACAGGTATATTGAGGCTCTGTCACTTGGCAGATCTTGTGCTTGACTTTGAGGAAGAAAACTTTAAGTAAGACTATACAAACTGGGGAGCATGCTGTTTAGTGAAAAAAAGTCAACACATAATAGTACAAAGCAGAGGTACCTAAAAGTTTAGAGACAGAAGTGACTGCTGGTTAAATGGAGGGTGGCAAGGAGGAGACTTGAAGAATAGAAAAATTTGTGTTCTTTTGAACAATTAGCAGAGGTTATAAAGAGATGGGTAAGGTAAAGAAAAATCCAGGAAATAGATTTGTAAATGGTCTCTTATTTAGCCAGTGCATAGGGCACTTGCATAGGGAATAAAAGTTGCTGAGATGCAAAGGTAGGTTTGAGATAAATAGTGGAGATTTTGAATGCTATGAGTAAAATTGGAAAGCCATGGAAAATTTGAGGCAGGAAAGAGATTATTGGGACATACTTTGACAAGGATCTGGGAGTGAGGAGGACCAGTTTAAAGATTATTGCAGTGCTCCTGATAAATTTTGAGGATTGTTTCAGAAATCTCACCTCAGATCTTCTCTGGGAAGCTTTTCCTAACAACTTCGCCACTCCCATTAAGATTTACCTTGCCCTCTGTGCTTTTGTGGCCATTGTTTTACTTGACTCTTTTATTAGCTCCTGAAGACAGGAAGTATGTCTTATTTTACTTTATAGTATCTCTACTGTAAGACATAGTACCAGTAGATAGTTGAATTAAGGGAAGATCTAGACCATAATGGTGTGTTTAGAAAGGAAGAGTCCCCATGGGAGAGCTGTATTAGAAGTGGGATGAAAAGAATTTGACTCACGTGATTATGAGGGGATAAAGGAGTCCAGGATGATTCTGTTATAGGGCTGTTGCTGGCCAACACTTATTGAACAGTTATGCACCAGACACTGTTCTAAGTATGTACTTTACCTGTTTTTGTCCTTCACAACAATCCTGTGAGGCAGGGTGCTCCTCATTTTACAGATGAAGGAAGTAGGGCCAAGGTTACAAAACTGGTAAGTGTTAAAACCAGGAAGTCTTATTCCAGAAACTGCTCTTAAAAACATTTTACTACTTCCATATTATGAGTGATTGAGAGATACAATCCAGTATCAGAAATAAGGCTGATAGGAGAAGCTAGTTTGGAAAGAATTTTAAATATATTGGGTTTGAGGAGCTTGCAGACATTCAGGTGAAAATAACCAGGAGGTAGTTTGAGAACAGATTGGAATCCACCCGAGGTACTAAGGTCAAAAATAAGGAATTAGAAGTCATCTCAGTGCAATAAAGGTGTTCATATGCCGCCTATGGAGAGATTGTTAAACTTGTGGAGATGCAAGTTGTTGCTTTAGAAGATGAGAGGAGAAAAGACATTTTAGGAGTCAGTAAAGGGAATGGAAAGCTCAAGGGGCAGAATGGCAGTGTTGGAGGAGTGTTGCTGTGGCTAGCCTGCTGAGTTGAACCAAGTTTTTATTCTCAGCCACTAGGATGTAGTGCCATATGGCATAGAATAGTTGGTTTCACCTTTAACTCCTTAGCAATCATGAGAACAAATGATCCTTTCTACTTTTGGGTGTTCTTGCTGTCTTTCATCACATCTGTACTATCTGCTTTCTCTATCCTGAGATAAATTTCTCCTGTGTCTGCTTCTTTATTGTCTCAAGCTTCCCTTATTATGCCCTTTGATTTCTTGCTTTTGGGTCTTTTTCATTTGGATGAAAAATTGTGCTGTAGACCTCGGAAGATCTTGAGGTATCATTAATTTGTTGTTCTTCAGTTAAAAAACATAAAAAACCAAACTCAGGACAAATGGTAGTCAGTTCTAGGTTAGGAAGAGGGAAGGTCAGCTTCTGTAGTAGCATTACATTTACTGTTTACTAGGACCATTAGCTTTAGAAGTTGGTTATTCTTTTTAAAATCTTATTAAGTACTATTTGTATATCTCTAACTCTTCTTAAGTCTAAAGAAGTTCCATTCTGAATGCAGTGTAGTTATAGCTCCATATCAGTGGGAAATACCTGGTTTGCAGTAAATGTGACCAATGCCATCTTAGGTTAATTGAAATCAGCTAATGCATCTTCCTAAGCCATGCTGTTATTTTTAAGTCCTAGAAATGATTTGAATATGGTGGCATAGAAGTTTAAATAGCGCTGTCTTATAAGGTCTTGAGTGTTTACTTATGTGGGTGAACTTTAGAATTATTTTTGGTAACTTTGTCCCAATGCAAAGATTTCCCTTTGGGGTATTGAGCTGTTGAAATTGCATTAAATATATAAATAAATTTGGTTATAATTGACATTGTCTTAATAATGTTTATTCCCATCCAGGAATATAATGAGTCTTTTCAAAAGGTAACTTGAATAATTGAAGCCTTCTATAAAGTTTGTGTTTTCTTCACCTGGGTTGTGTACATTTCTTTAGTTGGTTTCTAGGCGTTTACTGCTTATTGTTACTATTGTGATTAGGATACTATTTTTGTTACCTACTAGGTTAATATAGTATATTGGCAAGCAGTTAATTTTTTTTTAAATGTTTATTTATTTTGAGAGAGAGAGAGGGAGAACTAACATGCATGCTCTCACATACCCGTCTGACTCTGGAAGGGCCAGAGAGAGGGAGAGGGAATCCCAGACAGGCTCCTTCTCAGCACAGAGCCTGATGTGGGGTGTGATCTCATGACCATGAGATCGTGACCTGAGCCAAAATCAAGAGTCAGATGCTTAACTGACTGAGCCACCCAGGTGCCCCTCTTGGTTTCACTTTAAATATTTACATATATATAGAAATAAGTCAAATCTCATTACCTAATACCTCGCAAAATAAAAACAGCTCAGTGACAGAGTTAAATTCTGGGACTCCTAGTAAAAATTTCAGACAGATATCACATGTTATTTAGTTAATAGTCTTGCAGCTTGGCTTTTTTGTCTTTAGATGCATAGTGGAAAAAAATAATATTGTATGCCGTATATAATTTGATCTGTAGGTCAGTTAGGAAAAATATGAAATTTAACCAGTTGCCATTATCAGGAAGTGCCATTATTTGAAGACTGAATTCCTTCTGTGCAACAATCAGCAACAGTGGCATGCCGAATTAGGAGCAGCCCCCATAAAACAAGTTGTAAATGGTGGCCAATTGTGGATTTGATAATAGGGTTTTCTTTTTCTTGAACTATTTGTGCAGTAGCATTTGTACCTTTAACATTCAGGGTTTATGTGTGGATTTTCTTGTTATTAGAATCTGCTCCTTAAATGACCGGGTAGTTGGAAGGAGGGGAAGTTTCTTTGCTGTATAGCAAGATGTTGCTGTTCTGTCAGTGTTGTGGCAGTAGACAGTGTATCTTATGACTTGGGAAGAGCTTTTACACAAAAATTCTGTTGTAAAATAGTGGTTAGTTTTCCAGTCTACAGTTTAAAAGGTTTAACTATGCTTCAGAGATATCCCACTGTCATTTACATATTTTGGCCCATATGCTTCCTCAATTTTAAAGAATTGACTTGCACATTTATTTGGTCACAACCTTTTTATAAGTCATAGGTTGCCTTTGGTTTTATTAGCTGAGGAGAAATTGCTACAAGTTTGGGAAGATTAAGTCTGTATAACCTGAGGCACCCTTGTTTTGTTAGCATAATATATTTTAGGATCATTTAAATACTGACTTTCTTTTGTAATAATTGCAGACCAGATCATCAGATGTTCATTCATCTGGATCTTCAGATGCACACGTAAGTGTAAAAGGTGATCTTTGTCTTCTTTCTCTTTTCCTTCCTTCCTTCCTCCCTCCTTTTTTTCTCTTCCTCCTTTCTTCCTTCCTTCCTTCCAGCTCTATACCCAATGCGGGGCTCAAACTCATGACCCCCAGATTAAGAGGTACATGCTCCATCAGCTGAGCTAGCCAGGTGCCCCTTGTCTTTTTCTTTAACATTTAGTTTCTCTCTGTGTATATTCCTACGTTTATGATTTTGCTTGATAAATAGATAACAATTATATTCTATGTGTCCTTTTCTATCATGTTTTTAGCTAGGTGCACTCTTTTTTGTGTGTTCTATTTGCACAAGTTGGCCCCCACAGACCATGTTAGAAACCAAGTATATATTGCACAAGTATATATATGTGCTTATAAAGTTCTGTACATATACAAATGTGTGTACTTGTACATTGACTATGGTTTGCATTATACACACTTGTTCTTTTCTCACTGCACAATAAATATACCTATTGGAAATCCCCGCAAGTCAGCAGTCACAGCTCTAATCTGCTGGCATCATTCCATAGGGGAAGGTACAAATTATTAAGCTGTTTCTCTATTGATGAGCATATACCTGTTGAAAAGCTTTTTGATATTTTGAATAATTCCTCAGTAAACATTCCTTTACATGTTATTACAGCAGTGCTCAAAGTCTGGTTTCAGACCCTTGGGGGTTACTGAGAATTTTCCAGGGGCTTTGTGAGTTCAACTATTTTAAATAATACAAAGATAATATTTGCCTTTTTCATCATGTTGACATTTGCATTAATGGTGCAAAAGCAATTGATGGATAAACTGTTGGCATCTTAGCATGAATCAAGCCAGTGTTGTCAAAGTGGACCAGTAGTCATTGTATTCTTCCCCACCTGGCACAGTAAAAGTAGAAATATGCTAGTTTCACTTAAGAATGTTCTTGATGAAGCAGTAAAAATTATTAATATTTTGTCCTTGCGTATGGTCTCTGTAATGTTCTGTATGATGAAATGGGAAGTACATATAAGGCACTACTGCTTATCAAAGTGTGATGTTTGTCTTGAGGAAAAGATAATTGCCAGATTATTTAAGTTGAGAAATGAAAACTGGCTCCTTTTTTCATGGAATACCGTTTTTACTTGAAGGAACAACTGACAAACTGGTTAATCAGACTTGGGGGTTTGGCAGATATTGTCTTCAAAACTTAAGGGAACAGATCTGTTCCTTCAAAGAAAATAATTATTTGTTACTGATACAGAATTTGAGCTTTTGGGTCTAAGTTAGAATTTTTGGAAACTTTTTAGGACTTTTCTGATAAAATCAGTGGTGATATTAAGGGATGAGAGTTTTGGTAGTGTATAGTGAAATTTGTCACTATTTGGACTTCTGGGTTATTTGTACTTTCAGTACTACATATGTGATTTTTAAAAACTTGTTTTACTTTTCCCGAAGATGGATGCATCGGGACCCTCAGATAGTGACATGCCAAGTCGGACACGACCTAAGAGTCCAAGAAAACATAATTATAGGAATGAGAGTGCCCGTGAAAGCCTTTGTGATTCTCCTCATCAGAATCTCTCAAGAGTAAGTGTTGATAAAGATGAGAAAAGATTAATGATTTTAATCTGTCTTGATCAAATTTGGTAGTTGAATATTTTGGTACTGGTTGTTTCATCTTGCACTATTTGGAAATAGCATTCTTTGTTGTATTTGGGTTAATGATAAGTTCATGTAAGGAAATGTTTTTTGTAGCTAATATGTGAGCTAGATTTCACTTAAAATTTAAAATTTTATTGAAAAAACCAAGGAGTGTTTTTGATATAAAATGGTTAATAGTCAGATTTATTGTTCCTCCCTTATAACATTTACTGAACCAAGTGCCACATGACAGTCACTGGAAATAAACAGATGATTAAAACACAGTTCTGGCTCTTGGAGAGCATATAGTCTTGCCCTGGGAAGTAAACAGGAACAGGTACTGTTCACTCTGGCTAGTGTAGTGCCCAGGGCAATATGAGAACCCAGAGAAGGAACTTCTTTACTATATGTATCTGCAAAGTGTTCTCGCGCTCTTAGTCTTTTCTATTTCAAATAGTTTTTCTTGTGGTTAAATTTGGGATGCTAATATATTAATAAAAATAAAATTTGGAAATAAGACAGTTATCACCAGCCAATATTAAAATTCGTAACACTTAATTTTTCTTGTTTAATGTTTCTAAGCATAAATATATTTTCATGGATGATTGTATTTCTTTGTGTAAACATTCCATAGTTTCCTTAACTATTTTTCTGTTAAGTGTGTACATTTAGCTCTTAGGATATAAATAAAATTGGAACCCTTCCAATTTTTTTTTTGGAAAATTATGGTTTTCATTGAATTTGTATGTAATTTTGCTGTTTGAACTTCTTTTTAAATGTTTATTTATTTTGAGGGGAGTGAGAGAGCGTGAGCAGGGGAGGGGCAGAGAGAGAAGGAGATAGAGAATCCCAAGCAGGCTCACTATTGTCAGTGCAGAGTCTGATGTGGGTCAGTCATGAACTATGAGATCATGACCTGAGCTGAAATCAAGAGTTGGACACACTTAACTGACTGAGCCACCCATGCACCCAACCATTTGTGTAAACTTTTGAAGTTAAAACCATAGATGCTGGGGTACCTGGGTGGCTCAGTTGGTTGAGCAACTCCTGATTTTGGCTCAGATCATGATCCTAGGGTCCTGGGATCAAGCCCTGCGTCAGGCTCCACACTGAGCATGGAGCCTGCTATGGATTCTCTCTCTCTCCCTCCTGTCCTCCCTCCCTCCCTCCCTCCCTCCCTCCCTCCCTCCCTCCCTCCTTCTCCCTCTTTCTCCCTCTTTCTCCCTGTCTCTCCTTGTCTCTCCTTGTCTCTCCCTCTCTCTCTCTTCCCCCTGCCAAAAAATTAATAAATTTTTAAAAAGTGCCAAAAAAGAGTCCCCAAACAAATCCAGAGATGTTGAATGATGAGCAAACGTTTTTCTTTCTACTTTGGGGAAAAATTTTAGTTTGAATCTATTATTGAAACCTCATTTTGACTTTGGGGTTATAAACGGTTTTATTTTTTTCAGTGACTTTAATGTAACTTTAAAATAGTTTATAGCATTTTACTCTTCCATTTTGCTTCTCTCAAGGTCAAGCCTATTTAATAATCAGGAATTTGATAAAGTCTAATTTGTTATTGGTTAACTTGTCATTTTGGTAGGCAAGAGGAAACGTTTGGATTTTAGTTACAGATTGATATTTTAGGTTGTATTTAATAGACATTCCTCTTAAGTTTATGAATCAAAGTCTAACATTCAAATGAATAACTGAACAGCTAAAGGTCAACAACAGTTTTACTTCTGAAATCTGAAATTCTGTGATTATGTTTATAAAAACAGTGTTGTTGATGAAGAATGAGTTAATTTACTGAATTATAAAAGGAAGTGATGTGATGTAGTACCTGAAATGGGGGTTATAGATGGTATTTAGATTCTTGCTACTGAACTTTGGAAATACATGCTGCCTTCTCCCTATTTGAATGTCTGTTTTCCATCACTACTTCTTTTCCTCAGAATCATCTGTACTTTTTCTCAAGCGCTTTTCCATCAAGTAGGCTGACTGAGTCCTAAGCCTTGGCGTCTCCCTCTCTGCTTTATTTTTACCTTTTTAAAAGAAAATGGCTTTTGTGTGTTACTGACCTTGAATTAGCCAATGAAGACATACGTTAAGGAATACTTCACATCAGAATCAAGCCCAATGGAGGCACTTGATGCTTAAGAGTAGCCTCAGCTTTTCTGCTTTACAGTGAAATTTCTTTTTTAAAAGTCATCTAATCTGAAGACTTGATTACCACTTGAAAGCTGTATCAGTTGAGTTATAGGTAGCATTAAGAATGTGTATGTAGTAAATGTATGCTTTTTACTTCTTTTCACAGCCTCTTCTAGAAAACAAACTTAAAGCATTCAGTATTGGAAAAATGAGTACAGCTAAGAGAACTTTAAGTAAGAAGGAGCAAGAAGAATTAAAGAAAAAGGTAATGTTTAAATTGCATTTTGAGTTATCCTTGGAAATGTGTCTAAGTAAGTGCATGTACAAATAGAGAAATGCTTTTGAAAGTTTCTTGACCTCAGGGTATTCTCAGTTCCCACCACCAAGTCAAGTCTGTAACACAGGGTACATTCAGAGGAGTCTAGTTTGTATCCCTGTCCCCTCCACCATTTCTTATATGTAAGTTTTGGTTATTCTCTGGTCTGTTCTTTTTGTATAAGTAACTCTGTATAAATATATACTGTACTCCTCTTTCCTAGATGATCAATAATATGCTATATACAGTGTACTTTCTGCATTTTGCTTTTTTCACTTAACATATCTCAGAGGTTACTGCAGGTATATTGAAATATCCTTTTAAAAAAAATTGTTTTTAATGTTTTTATTTTTTGAGAGAGAGAGAGAGAGAGAGAGTGTGAGTGGGGGAGGGCATAGAAAGAGAGGGAGACACAGAATCCAAAGCAGGCTCCAGGCTCCGAGCTGTCAGCACAGAGCCTGATGCGGGGCTCAAACTCAAAAGCTGTGAGATCATGACCTGAGCCAAAGTCAGATGCTTAACTGACTGAGCTATCCAGGTACACGCCCCCCGCCCCCCCCTTTTTTTTTAATAATAACCTGTGTAGACATACATTAGTTTATTCATTAAAATTCTGTTGAGGGCATTTTTATTTTGGTCTTTTGCCATTACAAATAGTGCTGTTAATGGATACTGTTATGCATGTGGGGTTTTTTTGCTAGTTTATCTTTGGGGTATATACGTTTAAAGTTCATATATTTTGAGAGAGAGAGAGGGAGCGAGCGCATGCATGCACACTGAATGGGAAGGGGCAGAGAGAGAGGGAGAGAGAATCCCAAGCAGGCTCTGTGCTGTCAGCATGGACTCTGTGGGGCTTGATCTCATGAACCATGACATCATGACCTGAGCCAAAATCAAGTGTCCAACACGTAACCAGCTGAGCCACCCAGGCGCCCCATTGGGATATATTTCTGTAAGTGAGGTTACTGGGTTGAATGGTAAATGCCTAAATGTAGCTCTGTTGGGTGTGTCAGATTGCTCTCTATAAGGGCAGAGCCATTTTGCATCTCTGTCCATAATGTATGAGAGCTTGTGTCCCTATAGCTTTGCCAACAGAGGATGTTTTTGAAATTTTGCCAATCTGCTAGGTGAAAAATGTTATCTCGGTGTAGTTTTAAATTTTTATTTCTCTTGTATAAGTAAGGTTGAACAGCTTTTGTGTTTGTATCTGTGAACTATCTGCATGTATCTCAACCAGTCTTTCCAGAGATTTGTAGGTCATCTCTGTTTTAAAAACTTCACATACTGAGTATATTAACACTTCGTGACACAGGTGCAGTGTTTTTTTTCCCAGTCAATTGTCTCTTTATTTTGTTTCTGGTGTTTTTCGGTGTAGAAACTGTTTATTGTTAGGTAATCAGATTTATCAATCTTCCCTTATGATTTCTAGTATTCCATTATTGTTCTCACTCCTAGCTTATAAAGGAATTTCCTTATTTTTTAAATACTTTATATATAGTTTCATTAAAAAAAATTAAATCTGATTCATTTGCAGTTTCTCCTAGTATGTGTTGTGAAGAATTGGCTCATTTTTATCTTTCTTTTTCAGATAGTTATCAAGTTATCCCAATATCATTCATTGAAAAGTCCCATCTGTTCTCCCTTGAGTTGAGCTATTCCTTTTATTGAATACTAAATTTCCGACTGTTATTGGGTTTATTTCTTTGTTTTCTATTCTCTTCCATTGGCCTTTGATGCATACATATTTTGGGGACATTGTGAAGAATAATAACTGCAATTTTAAGGTTCTTTTGAGATTTTTTTTTAAAATGCCAGCTATGGAGATATTGCTGCTTCAGCTTGTAATACTCATGTCTTTGGTGGTTTGTAAAGGAAATCTTTATAATCACTGAATTAAATCATCGTGCTTTGGAAATGTTAAAAACATTAATAGAGTAATATATTTTATATAGTTGTCATACAGTTTGACTCCTGCTCTTTTTTAATTTTTTTTTTTTTTTAACATTTATTTATTTTTGAGACAGAGAGACAGGGCATGAATAGGGGAGGGGCAGAGAGAGAGGGAGACACAGAATCTGAAACTGGCTCCAGGCTCTGAGCTGTCAGCACAGAGCCCAACGCGGGGCTCAAACTCACGGACCGTGAGATCATGACCTGAGCTGAAGTCGGACGCTTAACTGACCGAGCCACCCAGGCGCCCCTGACTCCTGCTGTCTCTAAACAGATTTACTTAGGGGGTCTTTTTCTGGTTCCACAAATTACCAGTAAAGGATCAAAGTCTCTTTCAGTTTCAATGTTAATATCTAATACCTACTACAAATTAGGTGTTATTACTTATTGGGACTGCCTAACCTGCTTTTCCCAGTGAAGGGAAAGGTTTTGTTTACATTATTACTTGATGATTCTCACCCTGTGTACAATAATTTTCCTATTAAGTGATATTATTTTCATGTATATTTAGGAAGATGAAAAGGCAGCAGCTGAGATTTATGAGGAATTTCTTGCTGCTTTTGAAGGAAGTGATGGTAATAAAGTGAAGACGTTTGTGCGTGGAGGTGTTGTTAATGCAGCTAAAGGTTAGTATGAATATTACAGTCCTTGAGCAAATCCGAAAATGTCCTAGTAGAATGACTGTAGGTAATTATGAAAGATGTTTGTTGTCTTTAGAATTTCACATTTTCTTTCTATCAGCACCCTCTAGTGTTGATATTAATCGTTAATTAGCAAAATAAATGGCCAGATATGGGTTAAAGAAATTGGAGCCAGAGAAGTTTTAAAAATATTTAGTGCCTTTCAAGGTTGAAGACAGCAGTGCACTTTGCAAAAATTTTAATGTATTTCATAGTTTCACTATAAAATAATTAAATTAGTATTGGAGAGTAAGGTGGTAATAAGAACTTCATATTTTGTCACTAGTATATCTTAGTGCTAAACACATTTTCCTGATTTTTGTTTATTTTTAACTAAAAATAATAAAAGATCAAATAATATGAAATTATTTTTGAAAATTAGTTTTGAAGCTTAGTATTTTAAATTTCAGAAGAACATGAAACAGATGAAAAAAGAGGTAAAATCTATAAGCCGTCTTCAAGATTTGCAGATCAAAAAAATCCTCCAAATCAGTCATCCAATGAAAGACCACCATCTCTTCTTGTCATAGAAACCAAAAAACCTGTAAGTCATAATCAAGTAAATGGCTTTATATGTTCAGAGATGACACTGCCAATGATATTTCAGTACTTCCATTGTAAGCAGGACTTTGGTTTCTTGTTTATAATTATTTTTGGAATAGATGTTGAGTTTTGTTGCTTAATCTTTCTAGAGAAGAGATAATAAATTAGAGTAGGACATTTAGACGATATTCTTATGTTCTTTGAGCGATAAACATTTGGTGTTACTGTACTCATTGCATACTGCAAGTAAAAAGTTGACTGTATTTTATTTATTTTTAAAATTTTTTTTATGTTTATTTATTTTTGATAGAGACAGAGCATGAGTGGGGGAGGGGCAGAGAGAGAGGGAGACACAGAATCTGAAACAGGCTCCAGGCTCTGAGCCGTCAGCACAGAGCTCAACGCGGGGCTCGAATTCACGGAGTGAGAGATCATGACCTGAGCTGAAGTCAGACGCTCAACCGACTGAGCCACCCAGGCGCCCCAAAAGTTGACTGTATTTTAAATAAAAAGTAATGGGATTTTTGTTTTTAAACAGTTCTAAACTGAGGTATTTAAATAATACCAGCATGTATAGTGGCAGTTAACTTTGGAAAACTTACGTATTCCAATAATGTATCTTTTGCCTAGAACATTTTTGGTATTTATTTGGAAATACTGTCAACCTAGTGGCACTTTCTTTTAAGTATTCTTGGTATTGAAAAATTTTTATTTTTTGATGGATTTTTCATGGTAGTTGGTATGTAGATATGGGTCACGTCATTTGGAACCATACTTGGTGAAGAAATATGATTACATTGAAAGGTGATACTGACTTTCCTTGCATGACTAAAATAGCTCTGGATGCAAAGGAAAAAAAGCAGTTTAATTGAGATATAATTCACATACCATAAAATTTACCCTTTTAAATTATTCAGTTGTTTTTTAAATTATATTCACAGTTGTGCAAAAATCACTAATTTCTAATTGCAGAACATTTTTATTATCCCAGAAAGAAACCTTATACCTATTTTAGTCATCCCCAACCCCTGGCAATTACTAATCTCCTTTTTATCTGTTTGGATTTGCCTGTTTAAGACATTTCATGCAGATGGAATCATACAACATGTAGCCTTTTGTTTCTGGCTTCTTAGCATAATATTTCAAGGTTCATCTGTATGTTGTGGCACATGTTAGTACCTTATTCCTTTTTATGGTTGAATAATATTTTATGGATATAGCACATACTGTTTATCCATCTATCACTTGACATTTGGGTTGTCTCCACTTTTTGGTTATTATGAATAATGTTGCTATAAACATTGGTGGGTAGGCTTTTTTTGTGGACTTACATATTCAGTTCTCAAATATATGATATATGTATTTTATATCCCTACATACACATACACCTAGGAATGGAATTCTGGGTTGTATGGTAACTATTTGTTTAATCTTTTGAGAAACTGCCAAAACTGTTTTCCAGATTAGCTGTATCATTTTATAATCCCATCAGCAATGTATGAGGGTTCTAATTTTTCCACATCTTTACCAACGCTTGTTAAAATTGTCTATTTTTAAAATTTATTTTAGTCATCTTAGTGGGTGTGAAGTTGTATCTAATTGTGATTTTGATTTTCACTTCCCTGATGATGAACATCTTTTTATGTGTTTATCATCCATTTGTAGTCTTCTGTGGAGAAATGTCTTTTCAGCTCCTTGGCCCGTTTTGTAATTGGGCTTCTTGTTGTCTTTTTACTGTTAAGTTGTAAGAGTATTTTACACTTCCTGGAGTCAAGTCTCTTATCAGCTATTTGAATTGCACATGTTTTCTCCCATTCTGTGAGTTGTCTTTGCATTTTATTGATAGTGTCCCTTGAAACCCAAAGTTTTTAATTTTGATGAGGTTTAGTTTATCTGTTTTTTTTTTGTATGTTGATTTTGCTTTTGATGTCATATCTAAGAAATCATTGCCTTATTCAAAGTCATGAAGTCATGAAGATTTATTCCTATGTTTTTCTCTTAGAGTTTTATAGTTTTAGTGCTTCAGTTTAGTTTCTGTGAGTCATTTGAGTGAATTTTTGTGTATGGCATGAAGAAGTTCAACTTCACTTTTTCTTGCATGTGGATATTCTAGCACTATTTGTGAAAAAAGGCGATTTTTCTCCATTGCATTATTTTGGCACTTTTAAGAGAGGGATTTCAAAAGCAGTTTTAAAAGAGGACTCCCAAAGATGTTACTGATTGTTTTACTAATTCATAGTCCTCCTACAGTGATTGTTTTGAAGACGGGCATATTTTTGGTAGTTGTTCATGGTACTTTAGTTGGCAGTTCAGTTACTTTATGTTCATTAGTTTTGCTTCCTGTTATTCTCTAACAATATTCAGGCCTAATTATCCCAGGCTTTTAGGGGATAAAGTTAGTGAGTCCTTTACTTTAAGACTGTAGTTTGTTATTTTCTTTAATTGCTTTAATAATTGAATTGTTAAATTCTTAGTTCAAGAGAACAGGAAGGAAGTGCAGTGAAAACAGAAGTAATTTAAATAATTAGAACATAATTGGCACTAAAATAAAAATTATTTAAAACGATCTGATTATTGAACCATTCGTTTTGTTTAATCTTGTTTTGTATGAAGTATAACTTGTTATATCCTTCATAGCCACTGAAGAAAGGGGAGAAAGAAAAGAAAAAAAGCAATTTGGAACTCTTCAAAGAAGAATTGAAACAGTAAGTTTTATAGTGTGGAGAACAGCTATCATAGGTATTTTGCATTATTGGCTTAGAGATGCAGGTATGAAGAATGTAGTTTACTGATTAGTTACCACTAAACTGGCTTACCTACTATGAGGTTGTTTCAGATATTATAGTGATTTTTTTTTAGGATATGTTTGAAAGTGAATTAGCATTTCATCCAGCACCTGGGTTGGTTACATCATGTAGATGCAGTTCAATTGATAGTATCTCAGTATTTAATGTCCAGATTCCTGTTTGCAGTGGAAACAATGTAGTCACTGAGATATGGGTGAGGAGTGAGCAAACTTAAGAAAGAACAAATTCTGTGGTCTTGATGTTGAATTTCCACCTTGGAAGTGGGCTTTGTATTCTAATGCTTGTTTGACATAGCAGAAATTTGCTCATGACTTACAGCTATGGGACTCACTGATCTCAGTTGTTAGTACTGGCATTTAATTATTCACAAATATTTCAAGTTCTGTGAACATGGTACCTGGGTAAGTTGTATTCTTAACAGATGTGAACGAACAAATTTTGGCTCATTGTTAGTGATTATAAATGTTTTCAACAGAATTCAGGAAGAGCGTGATGAGAGACATAAAACAAAAGGCAGGTTAAGCCGATTTGAGCCTCCTCAGTCAGATTCTGATGGTCAGCGTCGTTCTAGTAAGTGGCATTTTTTTTAATGTTTATAGTTGTGATTAACTATTCTAAAAACTAAGAATTGTTTTCTTTTCCCCTTTTAAAGTGGATGCGCCTTCAAGAAGAAATAGATCATCTGGTGGTAATACAGTTTTTTGCTTTTTTTAACTAATAAAAATTGTCCATACTTTGTATTTTGCAGGTTATAATTTTTTTTTTCCTCTTTGTCCTAGTTCTTGATGATTATGCACCTGGCTCACATGATGTAGGAGATCCAAGCACTACTAATTTATACCTTGGAAACATTAATCCACAGGTAATATTAGAAAAGTTAGATGAATGTTGACTTGTATTCTTTATAATTATGGAAGAAAACTGCTTTATCAATAAAATAAAGTCAAGAATCTAAAATAAAATTTGATGGAACTTAGGGACTATTGAAGTCTCTAAAATTACCTTATAAAATTAAGTCTTAACTGGTATGGGCTGAATTATCTTGCTGCAGTTCTTAAGGGTTTATCTCTTCTTTCTGTAACTGGACTATCTGAATTTGAAATGTCTTACTATGTGCTGATTTTATTATTTATCAAAATAGGATATGACCAGTGCTAGTCAATGTTCTTTTGAGACTACCCCCTTCTGATGCATAGCTTGCTTCCTTAATAATGTATTTCCTTTTTCTTTCTTCATAATAGCAAACGAGTGATTTGTGCCTGTCTTTTATATTTTAATTCTTGTCCTCATTTTAGTGTTACTTGTGTTATGAGGAATGTAGTGGTTGTAATAAATAACATGCTCTTTTTAAAAGTTACATCTGTTTGGACCTCATTGTGTATTTACCATTTTCTCTTTTCTCTCTCGATTACATAGGGTGCTGGAAAAAGAAAAAGTGATTAGATTTTTTTTTTCTTTTATCACCAACATATATTTTCTCCTTTTCTTAAATGCGATAATCACTGCTGCCTGAAAAACATTGCTAAATGCCTAAATAAATCACTGCCGAAAAACAGCTTATTTTATTTATTTATTTATTTATTTATTTATTTATTTGCAAAAAAAATTTTTTTTTTCAACGTTTATTTATTTTTGGGACAGAGAGAGACAGAGCATGAACGGGGGAGGGGCAGAGAGAGAAGGAGACATAGAATCGGAAACAGGCTCCAGGCTCTGAGCCATCAGCCCAGAGCCTGACGCGGGGCTCGAACTCACAGACCGCGAGATCGTGACCTGGCTGAAGTCGGACGCCTAACCGGCTGCGCCACCGAGGCGCCCCATTTTTTTATTTATTTTTTAACGTTTATTTATTTTTTGAGACAGAGAGAGACAGAGCATGAACCGGGGAGGGTCAGAGAGAGAGAGGGAGACACAGAATCTGAAACAGGCCCTAAGCTCTGAGCTGTCAGCACAGAGTCCGACACGGGGCTCGAAACCACGAACCGCAAGATCATGACCTAAGCTGAAGTCGGACGCTTAACTGACTGAGCCACCCAGGCTCCCCTCCCCCCCACTTTTTTTTTAAATTTTAAAACAGCTTATTTTAGATGCAGGATCTTAAAAGGAGCAAGAGGGGACATAGAGGTGTATTTCTGATTTCTTTAGCCATCGGCCTCTTCACCCTGACCACTTATTTGTGTTTCTGGTATGAAAAGATTTATGAATGTCCCATGAGGGCAAGATTTTTACCTGTATAGATAGAGGTCCTAGTACTTGAATGGAAAATTGTAGCATTAAAATGTCTTTTTGTTAAGTTTGCAACAATTACTTTGCTTTCTGTTGCATAGAATTTCCCTTTTTTCGCATACCAAAAAACTCTCAATCTTTTTAATAGATGAATGAAGAAATGCTTTGTCAAGAATTTGGAAGATTTGGACCATTAGCCAGTGTGAAAATTATGTGGCCTAGAACTGATGAAGAAAGAGCAAGAGAGAGAAACTGTGGCTTTGTGGCCTTTATGAATAGAAGAGATGCTGAAAGAGCTTTAAAAAATTTAAATGGTAAGAAAGTTTTTATTGTCTCTCAATAGAATTCAGACTTTTTCTCGTTCTGGAAATACTTACGAAAACTCTAGGGGAAAAATAGACCAGAAATGGAAAGGTTAAAATTAATTCAAATTATCAGTCATCTTTTATTTTCTTTTGAGAGTTACCAGGGTGACCTTTCTTTTCTTTTTTTGTAGGAAAGATGATTATGTCTTTTGAAATGAAGCTAGGTTGGGGTAAAGCTGTGCCTATTCCTCCACATCCAATATACATTCCGCCTTCTATGATGGAACATACGCTTCCCCCACCTCCATCAGGACTGCCTTTTAATGCGCAGCCTAGAGAGAGGTTAAAAAACCCCAATGCTCCAATGTTACCGCCACCTAAAAACAAGGAGGATTTTGAGAAGGTAATTTAAAAAATGTACATAGGGCCGCATCTAATTTGTAAATACTAAATCTGTGGTAGTATTTCTTTTCAATAATTTTATAGAAAATGTGTGTGTAATTTTGTTTGGCAACTCTTAAAGAAATAAGTAGATGTGTTCCCTGCCTTAGCCCGTGGAAACCCTGTATTGAAATACTAGGTCATATTTTTATTTGTGGCTACCATTCCTTTTTTGACCACTTAAGTTTTTTTTCCTTTGTCCACTATTGTATCCAGGTTTGCTTAAGTGCAATATCTAAATTAACTTTGTTCTGAGAAAGTGATACTTTGTATTTGGTTAAGTGACTTTTCAATTAGAAAGACCTAAATAGTTAAACTGTTTGGATGGCTACTAGCTAATTTAATTCTCAAGGTCTGAGGCATTAGAGTATTTGAGAGCATATGTGGTTTTTTTTTTTAAAAAAAACAGTTAACTACTCTAGTAAAAGCAAAGGGTGAGTATTTTCTTTTTATTAAACATAAAACCAACTTAATTTCAAGTTTATAAGAATTTGTTGGTTCTATTATGAAATAATTACACTTAAAATGACAGGGCTGGTTTTAAAGGCTTGGGAACAAAGTAGCAAACTGTATGGTCAGAGGCAAACAGTTAATTATTTCACAAATTAAAATCTTTATCTGATAATTCTCAGTGTAGTACCTATTTCAGTGCATTGATGTGCATTCTGGCAGGAATGTTCTGATTCTTTGCATTTGGTGAACATTTATTGTTCACTGAACACATCCATTTGCATTTATGTAATTGCTTAGTGTATAATTACTTCAAATGCAGTCATTGCCTGCAAAACTTGTGATTAGATGTGTAGTGTTTTCAATGCATTATGTATATTTTTGCTTGTTACTTGTTAACAATACTCACATATTCTATGTTTATTATCTGATGTGACTTCATATACAGACTCTGTCGCAAGCCATAGTCAAAGTGGTTATCCCAACAGAAAGGTACATGTTTTTCTTTATTATTACTGATCTAAATATAGACAATATCCCCTTCTGAATTAAAAAAAAATGGTGTTGAGGAAAAGGTAATATCTTGACTGAGCAATGGTTCCTTCCCAGTACTTTTTGGGGGGGATATGTGACTAACTTTAGTGTACTTTGCAATTTTATGTCCTTATCTTTTTGTTTTTATTGTTACCAATGTAGGGGATTTTATAGCTTTAGTAGTTAGAAGGTGTTTAATAGATTTAATATGGAGTTGTTAGTCTAATAATATTAGACTATTGTGATGGGAAAATAGTATTTTAAATGTATCTTAAATTGTGTATAATGTTACATTTTGACCCATCTGTTTTTTTTTTCTCTTTGTTCCTGAATGATCTGTGTTTATGCAACTTTAGTTTGAGTTCTCCTTACTGAAGGGCATAGCTTTGGTTTTTTTCTAATTGATTAGGAATTACTACCAATTCATTTCATGAACACTGAACATACTAGAAACTTTTTTTCATGGTAACAAAGGTATTTGGAATTCTTTTATTTTCCTTTCTTCCTTTTTTTCGTTTTCAATATAATGATAAAGCAGAAGAATTCATGCTCTAGGTATGCTCTTGCTCAGTCAAGCTAAGCCTTTTCCCAAACACAGGAACACAACACTGGTTGAATAATAAATGAACACAAAAGAATACCAAATTCTCTTTGACATTGGCCTTGGTGAGCAACACCAGCTGAACTGTCTGCGGCAGCGGGGGACCAGGAAAACATCATGGGATGGATTGGGAAAGTATACAGTTTTTGACCAGACATTGGTACGATCGACTCCAATAAATGTGGTTTTATTATAACTGAGAGACAATTTTTTGGTTTTTTTTTTTTTTTGGTTGTTATTGCCCAGAGTAAGATAATTGCCATTTTAAAATAAAATAATGCACTTTAAAATATATCCTCTTTTTGTACTACACTGTTTCATTCTGATAGAAAAGTCACCCTTTTAAAAATGATGTTAAATACACAATCTTTAAGGAAAAAACTGTGTGATTACAATTCTTTAATAATCTTGAATTCGGGTTAGCAACAAACTAATTGTCAGATTTTGATTTTAAATAATCACATGAAACATTTAAATATTTTTAAACTTTAAATTTTCTAAAATAGATTTTATCAGTTTACAAGCCTATTTAAAACTATAGTGGGTTTTTTTTCCACTGATAAAAAAGCACTCACAGGAAAGTATTTTTGTAGCATTTAAAAGCATATATCCAGTAGTAGCTTTACATGTGGCTCAGCTTATTTCAAAACTAAATTTTGAGTAAATATTTTGTTGAAAAGTCTTAACTCACCATTACAGTGAATCCTTTGTTTTAAACTTGCTAAACCATTTTTCATCTATAATATTCAAGTCAAGTTGCATTTGACTTAATTCGTATAAGTTTCTGTATGTATAGCATTTGTCCCCCTAGTAATTGATTTTATATATTATGATATTCACATGAAATTTCCCTTCACTTCAATTTGGCACATACCAGTGGGAGTTTTGGAACTGAATCATAACTTTACATTATCTCCCTTCCCTCAAAATGATATCATTAGCTGTATGGATGCCAAGAATACATTCTTATTTGGATATCAAGAACTGCCTATTTGCAGAACTATTAATACTAGTTTTTAGATTTAAAATTGATGCTTTTGGTTTTTTGTTTTAACAATTTTGAGGTTGAATGAATAGTTTTAAATATAGTTTCCCCTTTATTAAAGATTTAAACTTTCATATAATTTTTTTGATCTAAAGAGGTCAAAAAAATTAATTTTTTTCACTATGTTGAAATTTTAGTGTCCATTTAAGTAGTTTTGTTTGAAAACTGTAAGAAAATAATTATAATGACCATGAGATAAATTATTTTACTGTTTATGTACTCTGAAGCAGTGCTTTATAGATCCAAAAAAATCTGTCTTATTCTATAACTCTATTCATATTCTAGCAATTATATGAACTTAATTTGAGCTGGGAATGCTAAAGGTGTAATTTAGTGTGTGCCTTGTACCAAGAGCCAATATCCTTTTGCTTTTCCCAGTTATTATTTGCCAACTCTGTATGTTGGGGGACTGGTGAAGTGAGAAATCAAAAGCAGCTTATAATAAGCTGAGTCATTTTTGCTTGATGCTGTAATCAATGTCTAAAATAGTGTTATATATCACATGATTTTAGGACCTAGAGTTTGAAAATAAAGATTTTCTATGAGCCCAACCAATAAAATGTACTAAAAAGTTACAAGTTTCTTTTTGGCTTAGATACTGGAAAGTAATTGTTTTGAAAAGTGGGAAAAGCATCTCACCATGTCCCTGTTTTTGGAATATTTTGGAAAGCGGACTCCATTTAAGTCTTTGGCAATATAATTGCTTCATTGAGTCATAATATGCAGGCAGAATTATACATGTCATGAGTGGTGTGAACTAGTTTGAAGTGTGATCCAAAGGGATGTTGCCTCATTAAAGGTCAGATTCAATAAAAACTCCATCTGCTATATGTGTACCAGAAAAGCACAGGAGTTGGATGGATTTTTTATTAAATCAGGCCTTAAACTTGTTAAATAGTTCTGCTTTTTTATAAATTATAGTTATGTATATAACGTTTCAATACCACCACCAAAGTGCTTGGTTTAGGAATATTTTCTTTTAAAACTGAGATAGTATGTAAGTTTTTAGATGGCTATGATAACATGTAAGCTCTGAGTTTACTGATTTTATATATTTGCAGCTTTCCAATTAGTTGTGATTCATAATTTAATGTTTTGCATTTTGAAAGTAAAATTAAGTGGCATTTAAAAAATTAAAACTTTATTGCTAAGAAGCTGTGTTGTGGTTTCCCACCCTCCCTTCTCCTTTCCTTCCCCTCCAACTCCCCTGTCCCCATTATCCCGCTCCCTCTTAATGCACAAGGAAGGCATTAACATATGCTCCAGGTTATTTTTTTGGTATAAAATTTTGTATTAGTCAGCAGAATAATCTTTTTCTGCACAATTATAGTAACTTAGGACAAGTATAGTTTTATGTAGTGGTAGGTCTGAATCCATTTTCTTTAACTGTGTTGTTGTTGTAGGAATTTACTCGCCCTGATACATCGAATGATAGAGTTTGTTGTACGTGAAGGGCCAATGTTTGAAGCTATGATTATGAACAGAGAAATCAACAATCCTATGTTCAGGTGTGCTTTTTTTCTTTTAAATTTTTTTTTACTGTGGTAAAATATACATATAACAAAATGTATCATTTTTGCCATTTTTACGTGTATAGTTGAATGGCGTTAAGTACATTCATATTATTGTGCAGACTACCTCGTATAAGTGGAATCATTCAGTATTTGTATGTTGAGACTTGCTTATTTCATTTAGCATAATGTCTTCAAGGTTCATCCATGTTGTAGCATGTGTCAGAATTTCCTTACCTTTAAAGCTGAATAATAGTCCATTGCCTGTATAAACCACATTTTGTTTGTCCTCAGGTGTGCGTTTAAAAAAAAACTTTTAGGGGCACCTGGGTGGCTCAGTCGGTTAAGTGGCTGACTTCAGTTCAGGTCATGATATCGCAGTCTGTGAGTTTGAGCCCCGCATCGGGCTATGTACTGACAGCTGAGAGCCTGGAGCCTACTTCAGATTCTGTGTCTCCCTCTCTCTCTGCCCTTCTCCTGCTCATGCTGTGTCTCTCTCCCTCTCTCTCAAAAATAAACATTTAAAAAAAAAACAAAAAAAAAAAACCTTTGTTTTTTGGAATTAAAAATATTTCCAAGAATAAAGTTCTAGAAGTTTGGGGTTATTTTTGTCCTAGGAATGAGAAGACAGTTTTAGTAAATAGGATGCACTTGGATCAGTTTTCCATCTGATTTTGATTTAGTTAACTGCATAACATTGTTTTTAGCAGTCTCTAGGAGGAAAATACTCTGTGCTTTTCAATGAAAGCCCTTCATAAGTGAGATATAGTAGAATAATGGAGATTTATAGAAAATTGCTTATCTTCTGAATAGCTGTGGTATCTAAGGCATTCATTTAACACTCTTAAGTCTTTAAAATACACTGCTTTTGAAATTTCTATCTTTGGAAAATCTCTCCACTGCCAGATACAATAGCCTACATGTAAGCGTTCAATAAAATTGATTGTAAGATGCATACATACCTTCTGAGTACTAACATTAGTCACAAAGGCTGTCTGGGGGCTAGGGTGAGGAAGGGGATAGATGGCAGAAGGCAGTGGGTAAGTATTTTTCTTCAGGGATCTTTGCTTTTGGTTTTTATTTTAAATGAAATAGGCAAGTATTATTTCTGATTTGTTTATATTTACTTGAAGACACTTAATATGATTAATTTTTGTTTTTTGGGTTTGTTTTGTTTTAGATTCTTATTTGAAAACCAGACACCAGCCCATGTTTACTATAGGTGGAAGCTTTATTCTATTCTGCAGGCAAGTGGAATCAATTGCTTTGTTAATTTTGACTCTGAGTATTTCACCCTTCTAATAACATTCTGTACATTTATTAGGGAGATTCTCCGACTAAGTGGCGGACGGAAGATTTTCGTATGTTCAAAAATGGATCTTTTTGGAGGCCACCACCATTAAATCCATACCTGCATGGGATGTCAGAAGAACAAGAAACAGAAGCTTTTGTAGAGGAGCCTAGTAAAAAGGGAGCACTTAAGGAAGAGTAAGAATTTTTTTCCTTTTCTGTTAACATATTCAGAAAAGTCACCTTAATAATTGCTTTAATTAATATCTTATTAAGATGTTAACTCTAAAATGTGATTGTTTCTTTTACTTGTGAATGTTTAGAATACCAACATTGTATTGCTTTGTAATTTTAAATATCTTGGTAAGTATAAGTATGTATTCTATTGACCTTTGTCTCTTCCTACTGATGAAGAGTAGTGATGGTCTTTTAAGCAATGATTCTCTAGCAATGGAATACTTGTGGTTTTTAGAGAAATTATATTGGGACCCTTAGAATTCTTGCCTCTCTGAATGCAACATTAAAGAGGAAAAATTCCTGTAGAGCTTTGTGAAATCATATGGTTGACTATTCAAAGCCTTTCCACAAGAGCTTACAATGTGTGGCCACCATGGAAACATATTTATCAGTGCTCAGTCATTATGGGTACAGTGAAGTTAGACTGGTTTAAGAAGCAGAAACAAATACAGCTATTAAATATTAAGAGGAGGTCCTCATGGAAAAAAATTGGCTAAGAGGTTATGGCATATAGGAGTATATACTCAACTGTGTAGAGTAAATCTTAATGCTAGCTGCATTGATTCATTGTTTGTGAAAGCATTTGCTAATGGAGAGCTATATATTTTTGAAGCCTATTTGCTTCTTAAGATGTATTTTCATCATTTTTTCCCAGGGATCTGCAAACTCCTCCTATAGGCTAAATCTGGCTGCCTCCTGTTTTTGTAAATAAAGTTTTATTAGAACACAATCATGCCCTCTCCCCTCCTTTTTTTTTCTTTTTATTTCATTTTAACTTGTTGTCTATGGCTGCTTTGGTGTTAATAGCAGTGGAGTCGAGTAACTACAAGAGAGACTATATGATCTGCATTGCCTGAAATATTTATTATCTGATCCTTTACAGACAGTTTGTCATCCCCTGCTTTTAGCCTGTTGTGATCTGATGCAGAAGTGCTAAAGTAACTGACTTCCTTCAAAAGAAAGTAAAGAACATGAAGGCTTTTTTCCATTGTAATGGGATAATAGGACTGGGACACTCACAAACACTTCTTGCAAAAAAATGCCCATAATTTAAAATTTACTTTATTTGAAAACTAAAAATCACTGAATTATTTATTTATGAGAAAGTATTCTTCCCCCATGTAAGTTCTTCAAAGAAATGTAATGTATTTGGGGGACTCAAATCAGACTTAACACAATTTAGTCTTCAGAATTTTATCTGAGTGGGTTTTAAAGAAATTAGTTTGTGAGCAGAAACTATAATGGCATTTGAAATTTATGTCTATAGATATTTATGTTAAAAACATTTGTATTCAGACAGAGGGACAAATTAGAAGAAATCCTGAGGGGGTTAACTCCAAGGAAAAATGATATTGGAGATGCAATGGTTTTTTGTCTTAATAATGCTGAAGCTGCTGAAGAAATAGTGGATTGCATTACTGAGTCATTGTCCATCTTAAAAACACCCCTCCCTAAAAAGGTATGGGCATTAATTTCTCTTTATGGAACATTAATTAAGTAAAAGAAATAATAGTTGACTTCATTTTGGATTGAAATTGGTTTCCTTTTTACATGAAAAACTTGACTGAAGAAATCTTTCCTATGCAGTCTTATTTTCCTTCTGTCTGGGAAACTTGTTATGTTAATTGATGTGCAGATTATCAACCGGTTGAAATAGAAATGAGTTACATATTTTATCCCTGCCAAAGTAGTGGCTTCAGGAATGTTGAATTTCTTATAACCCTTCTAATTAGCTGTGAGCGTTATAGCTAAACATTAGCCTTATGCCACTAATTGCAAAAAATTTCAATACGGATTTTTTTCTAGCTATATTATTTGCTGCTCGTTTTTATTTTTAATCTCATTTATGTTATCTTTTGGTGTTCTAGATTGCCAGATTATATTTGGTTTCTGATGTTTTGTATAACTCTTCAGCCAAAGTTGCCAATGCTTCATATTATAGAAAATTGTAAGTATAATGTTGTAAGCTGATATTCCTGAAATAATATATAAGGGTAAGGAATTCAGAAGAGAGAATTATTTTGTTAATGTTAATTAATTTGAATTTCTTTATAGTTCATAGAATTTTCTAAAAAATCAGGTTGCATTCATTAATCCACTTTAAGCTAAATGTTTTCAAAGTTTTCATATTAGTTTTTTGATAAATTACACTAGAACAAATAAGCGTTAAAAAATAACTTTATATTTCTATTGCATATTTAGCCAGTTGTGTAGTAAATAAACAGAAACAATAGAAATAATAGGAGGCATAAAGGAAGAGACCAAAGACAGAACATGAACTGTTTTAATCTAGCTGTTCAATCTAACTAGTTTTTTTTTTTGCCTTGGACAAGTCACTTAACTTTTCCTAATATAAAACAGAGGTCAGTTTAGGTAACTTAATGTATCATAAATGTAAAGTTCCTTGTTAATCAAGGAAACTAATTCTTGGCATAACCATACAGAATAAGGAGTTCAGTGTTAAGAGTTTAGACATGTAGTTATTGATTTTTGAAGAGTTACTTGATTAATCTATGAGGTTTTTTTTTTTTCTTTTTTTGAGTTTAAGAGTTTTTTTCATTTGCTAGCATGCTGAAGTAGAATGGGGGTTTTTTAATAAATTCTGTCATAAATCTATATTCTTTGAATTTCAGTTTTGAAACAAAGTTATGTCAGATATTTTCAGACCTCAATGCTACCTATCGTACAATTCAAGGCCATTTACAGTCTGAAAACTTTAAGGTATGTTTATTTTATTTTTTTCCCTAGTGTTAATAAGCAGGGGGTAGGGGCTGGCAACCACATTGGAGGGCTAGAGAAGTACATAGGACAAGTATAGGACATAATGTGCATCTTTCAGAAATTATTGTTTTAAGATTTACTGCCATTTTATCTTCAGTATCAGAAATATCTGAAATTTTGAAATATTTTATCTAGTGTTGTTTTGTTCGGTGTTAAGTTTGAAGTATTTTATTTAAATGTTTTAAGTATTAGTCTTTCCACAAAGAATTCAGAATATCACTTGTTTTAGAATGGTATATATAATTTGGCTGGAATAGGAACATAATTTTGGTTATTCATGCTTAGAAAATATATTCAGTTACTTTTTATAACCTCTTTCTTTGTAAATCAGTGTTAAGAAAGCCAAACAAAAAATCTTGCTTATAATGGAATAGATATTACTTTCATGGGAGGGAGACTTTTCATGGAATGAAATTTTTAGCTATGGGAGGGTGCCTGGGTGTGGCTCAGTAGGTTAAGTGTCTGACTCTTGATTTCAGCTCAGGTCATGATCTCACAGGTGTGTGGATTCCAGCCCCGTGTTGGGCTCTGTGCTGACAGTTTGGAGCCTGCTTGGAATTCTTTCTCTCCTTCTCTCTCTGCCCCTCCCTGGTGCTCTCTCTCAAAATAAATGAACTTAAAAAAAAAAAAACAACTTTTTTTTTCTTTCCTTTTTTTTTTTTTTTTTAGGAAATTTTTAACTTGGGAAGATGCCCAGTGACCCCACCAATTAGGGAATTTAAACAACTACATTTAAAAATTTTGACTATAAATTAGAGCTTGTAGAAAGGTTTAGGGATGGGAAGAGAAAAGTATATCCAGAATCAAGAAAGTACTTCATTGGACCATAAAGGAATTCGGGTCAAAACTTGGCTACCCTGGTATCCAACTGTCATAAATTTCTAAGTTATTCCCAGATTGTGGCCTCGTGTACCACTTGTGGTATGGGGCATTGATCTTAGATGGTCAAGAACAAAATAGTTACTGTTTCTTTTTCATTATTTTTATTTCTAATTCCCTTTTAGTTAGAAGGTGACATTGATTTTTTAAAAATATAATGATAGTTAAATTGTTTTTTATCAAGAATCTTGGTTTAAAGGAAATACAGCAAATCGTGATGGTCATTTTCATGAGATGAAGTTTGAGACATTGCCCTAAAATAATAATTTGTTGTCTTTTTCCTGTTTATTTAGCAACGGGTAATGACCTGTTTCAGAGCATGGGAGGATTGGGCAATTTATCCAGAACCATTTTTGATCAAACTACAAAATATTTTCTTAGGACTTGTAAATATTATTGAAGAAAAGGAAACAGAGGTAGGTACTGAATGTATTTGTCTGATTATTTTAGAATTGATTTCTGGGGTTGCTGTATGTTACAGATGTGAATAGTATTTCTTTGTGAAAAATACCTAGTATTTACCACTAACTTGTGGATTTTTGTTCCTGGAATTGCTGGAGCCCAGGAGAGGAAATTATGTATAATAGTAATTCTCTGTTTTGTTTCCTTATGTGAAAATTGGGTAACTGGGTACCTCCACATTTTTTTTTTTTTTTTTGGTAATTATTGAGTATAGTTGTCATACAATGTTATATTAGTTTCAGGTGTACAGTGTAGTGATTCAGCAATTCTATACATTACTTGATGCTCACCATGATAAGTGTAGTTACCATACAATGTTATTACGATGTTATTATGTTCCTCATGCTATACTTTTCATCTCTGTGACTTAATTATTTTATAATTGGAAGTTTGTACATCTTAATCTCATTTTGCTTCCTTTTTGCAACTACCAGTTCTCTGTGTTTAAGAGTCTATTTTGTTTTTGTTTTTTACATTCCGTATATAAATGAAATCGTATGGTATTTGTGTTTCTCTGAATTATTTCACTTAGCATAATACTCTCTAGGTCTATCTCTGTTGTCACAAATGGCAAGAATCCATTCTTTTTATGAGTGAGTAGTATGTGTGTACGTGTGTATACCACATCCATTCATTTGTCAGTAGATACTTTGGTTATTTCCATATCTTGGCTATTGTAAATAATGCTGAAATAAAAATAGGGGTGCATATATGTTTTTGAATTAGTGTTTTTGGGTTTTTTTGGGTAAATACCCAGCAGTGGAGTTACTGGATCATACAGTATTTCTGTTTTTAAATTTTTGGGGAATCTTCATACTGTTTTCTACAGTAGTTTCACCAGTTTACATTCCTACCAGTAGTACATGATGGTTCCCTTTTCTCCACATCCTTGCCAACACTTGTTATTTCTTGTCCTTTTGATACCAGCCATTCTTACTGGTGTGAGGTGATATGTCTCCTTGTGGTTTTGATTTGCATTTCCCTGATGCTTAATCACCTACTTTCATGTTGAGCCTACTTTCATGTGTCTGTTGAGCAATTTGTATTTTTTTTTTTTTTTTTTAAAGTGTATGTCAGGTTCTTTTTTGCCCACTTATCGGATTGTTTCATTTTGGTGTTGAGTTGTATAAGTTCTTTATATATCTTGGATATTAACACCTTATTGAGTATATCATGTGCAAACACCACCTCCCTCTGGTAGGTTGCCTGTTTGATTTGTTGAGTTTCCTTTTCTGTGCAAAAGCTTTTTGTTTTAGTGTAGTTCCAGTAGTTGATTTTTGCTTTTGTTTTCCTTGCCTGAGGAGACCTATCTGTAAATACATTGCTAAGGCCAGTGCCCAAGAGATTACTGCCTGTTTTATGGAGTTTTATGGTTTTGGGTCTCATATTTAGATCTCTAATCCATCTTGAATTGATTTTGTGTATGATGTAACAAAGTGGTCCATTTTGGTTTTTTCATGTAGCTGTTCAGTTTTTCCAGCATTTATTGAAGAGACCGTCTTTTCTTCATTAAATATTCTTGCCTCCTTTGTTGTAGATTAACTATAGGTGTGGGTTTATTTTTGGATATTCTGTTCTGTTGATCATGTGTTTAATTTTGGACCAGTACCATGGTTTTGATTACTGTAGCTTTGTAGGTATCTTGAAATTTGGGATCGTCCTACCTCTGTCTTGTTCTTATTTTATTTGGCTGTTTGAGGTCTTTTGTGGTTCCATACAAATTTTAGGATTATTTGTTCTAGTTCTATGAAAAATGCTATTGGTTATTTTCATAGGGATTGCATTGAATCCATAGACTGCTTTGGGTAGTATGGATATTTTAACAATATTAATTCTTCCAGTCTGTGAGTATGGAATATCTTTTCATTGGTTTTTGTCATCTTTGGTTTTTTCCATCAGTTTTTATAGATTCCAGAATATAAGTGTTTTACCTCCTTGGTTAAATTTATTCCTAGGTAGTTTTTGCTTTTGGTGCAGTTGTAATTGGGAATGTTTTTGTAAGCGCTCTTTCTACTACTTTGTAATTAGTGTATAGACATGTAACAGATTTCTGTATATTTTATATCCTACAACTTTACTGCATTCATTTATTCTAATAGTTTTTTTGGTGGAGTCTTTAAGGTTTTCTATGTATAGTATTGTGTCATCTGCAAATAGTTTTATTTTTCCCCACCTATTGAGATGCCTTTTATTTCTTACCTCATTGCTGTGGCTAGGACTTCCAGTGCTATGTTGAATAGAAGTGTTGAGAGTGAACATCCTTGTCTTATTCCTGTTCTTAGAGGAAAAGCTTTCAGTTTTTCACTATTGAATATGATGTTAGCCTGTGGGTTTTCATATATGTCCTTCATTATGTTAAGGTATGTTCCCTCTAAAACCCACTTTGCTGAGTTTTTATCACGAATGAATATAGTATTTTGTTAGATGCTTCTTCTGCCCCCGCTGAGATGATCATGTGGTTTTTGTCCTTTTTTGAATGTGATGTATCACATTGATTGATGAGTGTTGAACATCCCTGACATCCCAGGAGTAGATCCCACTTGATTACGGTGAATGATTGTTTTAATGTATTGTTGGATTTGGTTTGCTAATATTTTGTTGAGGTTTTTTGCATCTGTGTTCAACAGGGTTATTGGCCTGTAGTTTTCTTTTTTTAATGTCTTTATCTGATTTTGGTGTCAGAATAATGCTGGTCTTACAGAATGAATTTGAAAGTTTTCCTTCTTCTATTTTTTGGGATAGTTTGAGAAGAATAGGTTTTGACTCTTTTAATTGTTTGCTAGAATTCACCTGGAAAGCCATCTGGTCCTGGATTTTAATTTGGATTTTTATTTTGATTACTGATTCCAGTTTTGGAGATTGAATGTTTTTGGGAAGTTATCCATTTCTTCTGTGTTGTTCAGTTTGTTGGCATATGATTTTTTCATACTATTTTCTTATAATTCTTTGTATTTCTGGGGTATTGGTTGTTATTTCTCCTTCATTTTTATTTTATTTATTTGAATCTTCTTTTTTCTAGATGAGTCTGGCTAAAGGTTTATCAATTTTATTTATCTTTTCAAAGAACCAGCACTTGGTTTCATTGATTTTTAAAAAAAAATTTTTTTTTAGTTTCTATTTTGTTTGTGTCTGCTCATCTGTTTTAGTCCTACTAGCTTTGGCCTTTGCTCTTTTTTTAATTCCTTTACATGTAAGGTTAGAGTGTTTATTTGATATTTTTCTTGTTTCTTGAGGTAGGCCTATATTGATATAAACTTCCCTCTTAGAACTGCTTTTGCTATGTCCCAAAGATTTTGGACTTGTTTTTTTTTTTTTTTTTTTTTTTCCATTTTCTTTGTCCCCATGTAGTTTTAGATTTCTGATGACTTTTTTAAAATGCTTATTTATTTATTTTGAAAGAGAGAAACCACAGGGAGGGGCAGAGAGAGAGAGAGAGAGAGAGAGAGAGAGGGAATCCCAAGTGGGCTCCGTGCTGTCAGCGCAGAGCCCAACGTGGGGTTTGATATCATGAACCATGAGATCATGACCTGAGCCAAAATCAATAGTTAGACGCTTAACTGAGCCACCTAGGTGCCCCCTGATCACTGTTGTTTTTTTTTTTTTTTTTTAATTTGATGACATGAAAAGATACATGATACATTAGTTGAAAAAAGGAACTAATAAAGCAATATATATTGCATGATTTAATTTTATTAAACTAAGTAGCTATATAAGTAAATATGTACATGAAGAGATGCACCACAATGGTAGCAGATTCTGTTCATCACGATTCTGTTGCTTTTCACCTCATCATTGTTTCATGAATCCTTTGTCTTCAGTTCTGCCATCCTCATCCAGTTATCTTTTCACTTTCATTCCTGTGAGATTCTAATTAGCCCCCCTGTTCCAAGCACATGGTCCTCGTTTCAGTTTCTTAAGTATACGTTTCCTTCTACCATAAACCTTTGTAAATATTCTTGCCTCTCTCTGAAACATCTCCTGTTTACCTGAGATCCTTCAGATGTGAATTTAAGACTCAGTATCATTGAGTCTTCTCAGACCGCTTTAGGTGAAACGTACTTATACATTGGAATAGTATGATATGCCTCTTTGTTGTAGCAGTCTTCATAGTCACAGTTCTTTGAATATTGTGATTTTATGATTGCCTGCTTCCTCCTACCCCCTGGTCTCCCAGAAAATTCCAGTAAGACCTATTACATGAGGGACCAAAGGAACAAACTTGTTTTTGTTTATTATTGTATCCTCAGTGCCTTACATGGTACCTGGCATCAAGAAATACTTGGTAGATATTTCTTAAATAATGAAAGAATGACTGCTTCTTTGTCAGACAGGAGGATGAAGTATATCCTAGTTATAGCAATATGATTTTGGTAAAGGAAAATGTTACAGCAAGTATGTATGTTTCTGTAGGATGTACCAGATGACCTCGATGGTGCCCCCATTGAGGAAGAGCTTGATGGTGCACCTCTAGAAGATGTGGATGGAATTCCTATTGATGCTACTCCCATTGATGATCTTGACGGAGTCCCTATAAAGAGTCTTGATGATGATCTTGATGGAGTGCCTTGTAAGTTCAAATTTCAAACTGATGAGCTAATAAGTTTGATTCCAAAACTCTTTAATTTCCACACATGTGGATATGGAAAAAGTTTAAGGTATCAGTCTTTAATTTGTCTTTTATTTCTGACTTTTCAAAATTCAAATACCCAATAATACATTTGACTCTGCCAAGAAAAAGGTTTTCTTTCTAGTCACATATCTTTATTGGGATAGCCTCGTATAAGTAAGTTTCTCTTTTTGTCTTAATTGTCATGAAAACTATAGGCACAATCTTGTTCTCAGTTATACTCATAATCCTAGATGCCTTGTTTTGTCAGTTGTTTTTATTCATAATTTATGGGTTCATGTTTCTTAGATGCCTAAAGTCACTTTTGGCCATAGGATGTATACAGAATCTGTAGTATGTTTGAATTGCGTGAAAATATTAAACAGTATAAGAATTGTATAGTTTAAATAGTGATTAGGTAAAGACCTTAAAGATTTTTTTACTGCCCCAACTTCTCCATTTGCTTGAAATCATAATAACTTGTATATTTTGTATTGATGTATTTGTGTTTAAACATCGGACCTCAGGTGTAGAGAATTAGTCATAATCCTTGTTCTTGACACTAGCATTATTAGTCCATGTGTGGCCTTATTTTACTTTTTAATAATAGAATGAATACCCGTGAACTCTTTAAGTCATCTAGTAGTAGGGGTTAATGGCTTATCCTTCCTCATTAGTGGATGCAACTGAAGACTCCAAGAAGAATGAGCCCATATTTAAAGTTGCCCCATCAAAATGGGAAGCTGTAGATGAATCTGAATTAGAAGCACAGGGTGAGTAAAAGTACAATAAATATTAAGCTTTAGAAAATTGAGTACTTAAAATCAATTATTGGTGTGTGTGTGTATGTTTTCTTTTTATGTTTTACAACATTTCAACTTTAAGACCCGGAGTTACTATATTTTATGTCTAGTGGCTAAGTTTTCATTATGGTTGTTACAATTTTCGTACATCTTTCAGTTTGGATGCTTTGCGAGTAATCAAAGAAATCACTAATACCTTTCAGGGTAAGGCATTTCAGTAGAAAATGTAGATGGAAGTTACACCTATTTGGAAATCTACTTAGAGGTCAGTTTCAGAGAAACCAGGCTTTGATCCTCCCATAATGCTTGACTTTTTAGATGCAGTTTAGACCTGCCTTTCATACTTACTTGGATTCGTGTCCTTAAGTGCTTATAGTATGTAATTGTTAATATTTGTAGGTTCTAATGAATAAATCTTAACCATTCAGCACACAAATAAAAATGATAACATTATTTGTCACTTCATGAATTTGAATAAAATTATAGCATAGGTGTGAGGAAAGAAATATAGCACATAGAAATGGTTTTCAAAGAAGAGATAATTGGCAGATAATTTCTGTAATATAAACTTCGAATTCTAGAGCTGGGCTTCTACTATACTACTGCAAAATGCTAATTTACCTTAATGGAATTACATCCTTTTCCTTCCCTTTAGCTGTAACAACTTCTAAATGGGAGTTATTTGACCAGCATGAAGAATCAGAAGAAGAAGAAAATCAAAAGTAAGAATCTAAGTTTTGAACTTACTCAGTTTCTTATTATATATAAGCTCCCTTTTTCATTAAGAGGTATGCTTGAAGTAATAGTGAAGAGGAAAACTTCACTCTTTAAAACCTTGTTGGGAGGATCATTTTTAGTTCTTCATTGTTTTTCCAGTGAATAAAGAGCTTTTGGTTTCTGGTCTGATATACCTCGTTTCCCTTTGCTTCTGAGTTGATTTTTCAATGCTAGGTTTATATATTCTCACTTGGTAGTTACTAAATGGTCAACGGCATTTATTTCAAATCTTTGTCATGAAATACTGTTTTGGCTTTACAGAAAGTGATTTTTAAAATGTGAATGGGAAATTATGCTGCTTTTTATTTGGATTGTACATTGCTAAGAAAAGCAGTGCATTATGGCTATTCTGTTATGTTATTTAAATGTAAACAGAGATGCCTGGGTGGCTTATTTGGTTAAAAGTTCCACTCTTGGTTTTGGCTCAGGTCGTGATCTCACTGTCCTGAGATCAAGCCCCGAGTCCTGTGCTGGCTCTGCACTGGGTGTGGAGCCTGCTTGGGATTCTCTTCTTTTCTCTCTGCCCCTCCCCTGGTTGCATGAGCTTTCTCGTTCTCTCTCTTAAAATAAATAAACATTAAAAAAAAATGTAAACATCTCAGAAGAACTAAGAATGAATTAAAAAAAGCTTTCCTTTAACATGTAGAGAAATTATAATTTCAAAGTTTGCTTTTTGGTAATCACCTGAAGATTGTTTTTGCATACTGAATGCGATTATAGGAATCTTGCTCCCAGATTCTCCAGCAAGTTTATATTGGTAGATTTTAGGTAGAACCTGACAGCTTTTTAAATCATTGCAAAGGAAATTAATTTTTTTTAAATAGGAGAACAGATGACCTCAAGAACACAAAGCAGAGGTTTCTGCTTAAAAAAACAAAAAAGAAAGAAAAAATCTTTGTTCTTTTATCCTTCTCAAATGGAAGAGTGAACAAAGGGAAAAAGTCCCTTTTGTGTCCCAGCACAGATTGGGCATTGTATGGATTCAGTAAATGGATATTAGTAGCATTTAGATTGTTGTTAAAGAAATGTGATTGTGGGAACACAGTTTGATATACTGAGGAAAACTTCACATCAGTGATGTCTTTCCAGAAACATTGGTGTGATCAGAACAAGTCAGCAATGATGATGATGTAATATTAACAAAATATAGATGTGGTTTGCTGATGGAAATACCTCTCCAAGGCTGTTGAAGAATACAGGAATTGGGATAGTCCAGTTTGCTTTAAAATAGTGCTTTAACCTTTTTAATGTCTACAGTACCACATTATTAACATCTCTGACTATTGTAGCATCACTGGCTTAAAATACATGTGTTAATTCATGAGATAATTAATGTAGGGGAAAGTAAGGGTATAAAAGGCCATTGCAGAACTCAAATGTTTCTTCAGTTTGTTTTGTTTCTATAGGTATTAACTTTTTTTGCGTAAATTTGATATTAGTGTTAATGTTTGGATTATGACTGCATTTCAGTGTTGAAAGTAAAATAATCAGTGAGAATAGAGTCAGTAGAATACAGTGAGGCATGGATCACTGGAAATGTAATTTTTATTTTCCTTAAGAGCTCTAAATAAATCACGGTAACATAAAAATAACTTTATGGAAGTGTAAAGCAAGGCAAAGATAATTTTCACATACAACATTCTGGTCCTTGAAATTTTTTTATGCCTCACTACTGCTCTCTAGTGGCTGAATCCAAAATGCTTTTTTGAAACTAGTAATTATTTTTTATGGCAGAAAAGTGATTAAAAAAATACATAGCACTACTCTTTGTAGAAAACTTCCAAATAGTAATTTAATTTCATTTATGATGAATTCTGTATGGTTTTATAGACTTGAATTTCCATTTCTTTAAAAGAATAAGTCCTGGTTACCTAGAACTGGTAACTAAGAGCTAAAATCAAAACCAGTTAGAATGGACTGCTCAGGGACTGCAAAATTAAAATAGAAATCATAAAATAAATATGTATCTTAAATTATCAAGTATAACTTATATTAAAAGTAATTAATATGGTTAATGTTTGGTATCTAGTCATCTAGATCCTTTCTCTATATATAGAAAACATATAAACAAGACCAACTTTACAATAGTTGCCTGCCTCTTTGCACTGTATTGCTCTGGAAGGATAGGAGAATTTTTCCTCTTTGTATCCTTACCATGGTAGTCCCTTAGTTTTTCATTTTCTTCTTATCTGACATAGATTCTAACAGTATAATTTTCAGAATCAACTATGATATTGAGTACTAATATGTGATAATATTTAAAATTTACGCATTTATTCCTGGGATTATGTACTAATCAGATAAGGTCTTTACCTACTACCTTGTTTCTTAGTTAACTATGTATGACACAGACTGATGTATTTTATAGTGTATAGGCTCTGCTGAAAAAAGGGTAAACATTTGGCCTTTTTAACATGAAGTGTTCTGAAATCACTCTGAACTGGAAAGTATGGGGAATCATTGATTATTCATTTGACTTAACACTGCAAGGAAAGTTGTAGAATGTTGTAGATAACATAGAAGTTGTTTTTAAATGATTATGTTGAAGCTCAAACTTTTTATGTGGAAGAAACAGAAGAGTTTTATAGAATTGTCTATTTGATAAAATATTTTATAAAAACGTTTTAGTGATGAATTGTCCTGTTTTGTTAACACTATTTACAAAGACAGTGAAAAATAAAAAAAGCCAAACTGTAAAATGTAACATTTTTTTCTGTCTTGACATACGATATATTCTGCTTATTTCCAAAGTCAAGAAGAAGAAAGTGAGGATGAAGAAGATACTCAGAGTTCCAAATCAGAAGAACATCATTTGTACTCTAATCCAATCAAAGAAGAAATGACGGAGTCTAAGTTTTCTAAGTACTCTGAAATGAGTGAGGAAAAACGAGCTAAACTTCGTGAAATTGAGGTCAGTATTTCAGTGAAGTTGAAACTATTTCACTGGCCTTCTTTCACTTTTCCACTGACCTAGGCTCCCTCTTGGCATCATTCCTTTGTGCATTTTCTCGGTGCCTAGAAACCTTCATACCAGCTGACTTCCTAAAGACCTCTTAGTTCAAGCATTTCTTCTCTCCTGCTGTCCTTTTCTTACACTTGTGCATTTGCTTACTTCTCCCTATTTATCTCTCTCGTTATTTTACATGTACTGTGGTGTGTGTTTTATTTTGTTTTAGCTTGCTTGTTTAATGTTTCTAGTCCCTACTAGGTGCTGATTTACATGAGGGGAAAGAACCATGTCTGTTGTCTGTTCATCATCATAAATCCAGTGCCTGGCACATGGGAGATCTTTTGAAGATACTGATTTTAAGAATAGATTACACTGGCATTATAAAATTACTACATTTGAGTGTACATAGTATGTAACGAGGAAAAGTGAGCTATTTTCTGGGCACCTTTAGGTTACATCTGCATTTTATTTCGGTGGGGAGAGTAGACATTAAGTGAGACTTAGCAGTAAGAAGGGGGAAAAACTTACGGGAATGAGTCCAAACTATCTCAACCTGACTTTTCCCTCCCTCAGTCGACCCTGTCCTTTTTAATGCCTTTTTTTTTTTTTTTTTTAATTACCAAAAGGAGGCCTATCAGAGGGAAGGGTATTGTAATGGGAACCTTCCTTATTCCTTGTTTCAAGGTGATGCAACATTCCCAGTAGTAAATGTTAGTGTAGCAGTCAGTCCAGATTCTCAGAAGTATATCTGAGAGTGTATTTTAATACTTTGTCCATTGATTTAACAGTATTTTGGATGTCTGCTATGTATCAGCACTGTTCCTCTTACTAATTTATAATTCCCACCATAGTAATTACCTTATTTCCAGTTCTCTAATCACTGTTGGGCTGGTACAAGTTTTTGCCCAACTCTTTCTCAGATATCATTAAGCCAAAGTAACTGTTAACAGGGAAAATATTTCATTTTAACCTTACACAGAATCAGTATACTGTCTGTAATAAGTGAAGAGGAGGGATTTTCAGAGTTAACGTGTTGGATATATTTTTTTATATACAATCTTTACCAATTAAAAAAAATTATTTCTTATACTCAGGGGATGGTGGGGAGCTCAAGCAGGGGAGAGACAGAGGAAGGGAGAGAATCCCAAGCAGGCATTGCACTGTCATTGTGGAGCCCAGTGTGGGGCTTGAACTCATGAACTGTGAGCCGAAATGAAGAGTTGGATGTTTAACCAATTGAGTCAGCTAGGGCGCCCTTGTTGACAAATTTTTTAGGGGACTATATCAGTGACCTCACTCCACCTGTGGATTTCTTTTTTCCAAGTTGCACATGCCCCTTCTTAACTCTCAGAACTCCTCCCAAGCTTACTGAACTCTGCCTTTCTGGAGTTAAATAAAAATATATTTTCTTGATAATGAAGTTATACCGTTTAAATGCCAAAACAGACTACTGGATAGTTTTAAGATGTTCTATTTACCCTGATAGAAAAAGGGCAAAAATTGGGGAATTTATGAGAAATGTTCATGAAGTCAAAAATAGTGAAAATAATACTTTGAATGGAAGAAAGTTTTTGTAGTTTGTTCCCATTCTATGAGAAAGCCTCATAATATTTATAGTAGTATTTAGTTCATTTAAAGGACCTATCAGTGCTCAGTAAAATAGGTTAAGATGTTTGCATATACAGTAATCCTGTCAGGCCAGAGTGTTTTCTTCCCCTCTTCGGATGACATAGGGTGGGCAGGTTTGACGCTGCAACCGGTGGATCCATGTGCTTTCCATTTCCACCTCCAACAGCCTGAGTCCTCATGTATTTCATCTTACTTGTTCTCCCTTCGTTTAATAAGGTTATATATAGATATCTTTATGTAATAAAACATTTTTATATATGTGTACATACAAATATATATGTATTACTGTATAACTGTATTAACATAATTAAAGTGTGGAATATATATTATACATACACACAATGCTGTATTGGATATTTTATACAAATGGTTTTCTGCTTGTGTATAAATTTCAAGAAATGGAAGTGTTTCTGATTTTTTTTATTAGTACATATTCTTACTATCTTAAGTATATTCTGATATGATTTAACCTTTCCTTGATGTCTTGATATTTAGTGATTACATTGTACTATAGAGTGAAACATTCAAATTCTGTAGTTCTGTGTTTGGTCCTACCTGAACTGTAAAGAATGCTTTAAAAAAATATCTTGTGTCCTGCTGGCTGTCATATCTTGTTGGAAGTATGCTTGCCTGTATAGCACCCTTGCCTCTCACATTTGGGGAGCCAGATAGCAAATTCATTATCGTTGTGTTGAGATAATAAGTAGGTTCTTAAGGGTCTGAACTATATATAGTTCATGTGGCTGTGCAGAGAGCCTGTGGGCCCATGCCTGATTGCTTGAATCCTGCATGGTTGGGCTTGTCTGCCAAATGGTCTTCAGATAAGGGAGCTTTATGTTGATGTTATATTTTGACTGAGTCCCAATCAGATATTGCTTTGCTGTGTTTATATTTTTCCTTTTTACACATTTATTTCAAAGAAAAAAGGAATTTTTTAAAGGACCAAAGCACTGCTTGAAAGCTATAATGATGAAAAGATTTATTTTTAAAATGTCTTATTTCACAGCTCAAAGTTATGAAGTTTCAGGATGAATTGGAATCTGGAAAAAGACCTAAAAAACCAGGCCAGAGCTTTCAGGAGCAAGTAGAACACTACAGAGATAAACTTCTTCAACGAGTAAGGAATAAGTGTACTCAGTAAAGCGTATTTTCTGAAGTAATTTGTTTGACTACCTAGAATTTTGGTATATTAGTACACTAAAGGAAAAGTATATCTCAAATTATATCCTTTGATGTGCAAATGCTGAAAACTGGTAGACAGGAACATTAGAAATTTGATGTTTTGCAATCATTTCAACTTGGGAAAGGGTCTGAAAGCAATAGCGCACCATTTTATTCTGGATATACTACCTGTGGACTAGAAATTCCATGCTTTCAAAGCTGAAAGACCTTATATGAAGTGCCAACATTTGTGACAGTAAAACACCAACAACCCCCTGAGAAGTGGCACAGAGATAAAGATGGACTTAGAATTTGGGACGTTCATTTAGGACTCCTTTTCCATTGTTTACAAAGAAGGACACCAAGGGGTAACATACTTCATTGGTGAACTCGAGTACATAAAAAATTTGTGGCGATATACAGAGAATTTAGAACAAGAAAGCCCATTTGTTAATTGTTGAAAGAACCCAGGAATTTTATTGGGACTGCTATTAAGTTTTACCTTGATTGTCATTGTAGAAAAGACTATATAGAGAGAAAGAAAAGAAAAGGCTAGACTAGAACACTAGAACTTAGACTCACTAAAACTATTAATGGTGTAGAACCAGTGAGAGGAGCAGCACTATGGTAAAGTAGCTTCGGTGCCACACAGACCTGTGCACTCCTGGGGCCGCCTTTTGCTGTGTGCTCCCAGGCAAGTCCCGGAGGCCTGCTTTTCTCTGTGAAACTAGGTTGATAGGCCCAATTTTGCAGGACTGTGAGATAATCGCTACTTTTTAAATTGGATTTTAATTACTTTTTTATTGGATTAAATTGTTCAAAATATTTTAAGTATTTCAATCAGGAAAATATGTCCTACAGATTACCAAAGACAGTGTCCTCAGCATCAATATCTATCTATCTATCTATTCATTTTCTAATTTTTAAAAATCTTTATTTATTTTTGAGAGAGAGAGAGAGACAGAGAGAGAGACAGAGTGCAGGTGGGGGAGGAACAGAGAGCGAGAGAGAGAGACACAGAATCCAAAGCAGGCTCCAGGTCTGAGCTGTCAACACAGAGCCCGACATGGGGCTCGAACCCATGAACTGTGAGTTCATGATCTGAGCTGAAGATGGATGCTTTATCAACTGAGCCATCCAGGCGCCCCCTCAGCATCACTTTTTAAATCTGTACTCTAGTTGTATTTCGAAAAAAGAAAAATGAGATTTTTAAAAAGATGTATCTGTACCCCAAGAGTCCCTTTGGAGTTGGTGGTAGGGATTTGATCTGCATTTAAGACTATACTTTGAGATACTCACTGGTCCTGATGGTAGTAATACCTATATTACCATTTTACTCTCTGCATTCTATGATTGTAATTGGAGAGAAGGATGTGTTTCTTGAAGGTATATACTGAGGGTCAGCAGACTCATCACCTCATCATAAATCAGCTTGTTGGAACACATCTATGCCCCTTCAAGCTTTTGGACTATCATGACAGCGTTGAATACTTAGGACAGAGATCCTGTGTGGCCCATAGAGCAGAAAATACTTACTCTATGACTCTTTGCAGAAAATGTTTGCAACATCTGGTATAGGCATTTTATCAGTTACCAGGTAGCTTTCTTGATGCATACAAATCGTAGAGAGATTCAATTCCTGGTAATGAAGACCTAAGTTGGCTTTGTCGGTTCATTGTTTGTAGCCACTCCCTTAATTATTTTATCAACAGAAGTCATAATTTCAAGTGAGAAGTGGCAGTAGTAGCAGTGGGGATAAGCAGATAGGTCATCTTTCTGGTTTATATAAAGTCATATAGTCATTTTGTACTTGTAGAAGTTAGGATTTAAAATTTCCAATACAAATGGTACTTGTTACTAATTAAGATTTTCTGATGGATGATTATTGTGAATAGCTATATTTCCTTTTAAGCCTTTTGCTTGGAAAGAGCTCTCCTTTGATTAAATCAACTTGCTGTAGGAATGCTGCTGACTATTGTAGTCTAAGATAGAAAGGCCAGTCTCTTACCTTTTTCCTTGTTTTTTTTTTTTTTTTTTTTTTTTTTTTTAAGTGGAGGGACAGAGGGAGTAGTTAAGAGCACTGGCTGTAGAGCTTAGACTCAGATCCTGACTTCTCTATCCATTATGACTATGAGCATGGTACTTAACCTTTCTGAGTGTCATTTTTCATCTTTAGAATGAGGATAATAGCAAATTTCTATTTTCTGTTTTGAAGTGTTACATGAAATGGTATATGGCAAGTTGTTTAGTAATTGGTCTGTGGTAGGAATTCAACCGTTTAGCTGCTGTCACTGGTATTAGTATTTTCACTCAGTGTAAGAAGAAATGACTACTTTTCCTGGAAGAGTAGGTATTTTTTAAAAAATGGCATTGTACCTTCAGTAGTGATTTTAAAAAGTGGTTAAAATATTGTTGCATAAATGAGATTAACCCAGATTGGTATTTTTTTAATGACTAACTATTCTTTCTTTAAAAAAAATAAAACAGGAGAAAGAGAAAGAATTAGAAAGAGAACGAGAAAGAGATAAAAAGGATAAAGAAAAATTGGAATCTCGATCCAAAGACAAGAAGGAGAAAGATGAATGTACTCCAACAAGGAAAGAAAGGTATAACATTTCTCACTCAGTTCCTATGCTGGTTTCAAGTTTTGAAATGATGTTTCATTTTGTAATGTTTTCATCACCGATGCCAACAAACTAGAAAAGTATTTTTTCATGATAAATGTGTTTGGCCCCTGCCTGCAGGAGGCGGAATTAGCTGAGAAATGGGGCAGTTAGCTGGCACTTGGCTTAGCTAACTGGGACATCATCCCTCTGCGTGGGTCGTATGGTACCTTAGCCTTAGTTAAGTGCAAGAATTCAGTTACCGTATTAGGTATCAGACCTAAGGCTTAAATAACTAAACAGCTTCCTATATCTTGCTTGTTGTCTCTGGTATAAGCATTTCTTCTGAGTTGAGGCTGCTGCCTTTGAAAACTTGAATCTCCCAATCCTATCTAAAAGGAGTTTGTGTACATGGACCATAGGGACTTGCTCCTCATTTTAAGTCTTCATTCTAATCAAAATCACTTCTTTTTTAGTTTTTATTTTACTTTCAGTTCCTAAATGTCTCATTTAATAGAGAAAATTGCTTTAGTAACAGAACTGAGATTTTCCTAATAAAAACCAAGTGAATGCAAATTTAAAAAATTCTGGCTTAGTTACTCTACAGATAGTTACAAATAACATAGGTATACTAATTGGTTAAATGCTAAATTTACCATTTGTTTGTCTTGTATTTATTTTTTTGATACATTTTTTGATTCATAGAAAAGTTGCAAGGATAGTATAAAGAATTCCCAGATATCCTTCACGCACACTCTCCAAATGTTGAAATATTTCTACTTTTGCTTTATTTTTTTTCCCCTTCCTTTCCCCTCCTCCCAACCATTTAAGAGTAACTTGCTGGGGTTCCTGGATGGCTCAGTCGGTTGAGCATTCGAGTTTGGCTCAGGTCATGATCTTGCGGCTTGTGAGTTCGAGCCCCACATCCGTCTCTGTGCTGACAGCTCAGAGCCTGGAGCCTGCTTTGGATTCTGTGTCTCCCTCTGTCTGCCCCTTCCCCAGCTCATGCTCTGTCTCTGTCTCTCTGTCTCTCTCTCTCTCAAAAATAAATTAACATTTAGAAAAAAAAAAAAGTAACTTGCCAACATGATGCCCCATTTTCTTACATAACCACAATAAGTTTCAAGATTGGAGAACTAACATTTAAAAAAAAAAAACCACTGTTATTTGGGGCACCTGGTGGCTCATTCGGTTAAGTGTCTGATTCTTAGTTTTGGCTCAGGTAATGATCTCATGGTTTGTGGGTTCAAGCCCTGCTCAAAATAAATAAACTTTAAAAATGAATGAATGAATAAATAAGTGTTTAAAAAACACCTCATCAGAGACCTTAATGAAATTTTATCCATTGTTCCAGTGTCTCATAGAAAAAGACAGTTGAACTTAGTTGAGTTCAGTATTTGTTTTGATCAACCTATATTTAATTAATTTATAATTTTATTTAAATCCACGCTAATTAACATATAGTGCAATAATGGTTTCAGGAGCAGAATTTAGTGATTCATCACTTATATCTAACACCCAGGGTTCATCCCAACAAGTGCCCTCCTTAATGCTCATCACCCATTTTAGCCCATCCGCCCCCACCTCCCCTCTAGCAACCCTCAGTTCTCTGTATTTAAGAGTCTTTTATGATTTGCCTCCTTCTCTGTTTTTATCTTGTTTTTCCTTCCTTTCCCCAATGTTCATCTATTTTGTTTCTTAAATTCCACATGAGTGAAATCACATGACATTTATCTTTCTCTGACTGACTTACTTTGCTTAGCATAATACACCCTAGTTCCATCCATGTTGATGAACCTATCTTTAAGATATTCTTTATAAAGGGCTTTGAATGTTGTTGGAAAATAACATTAATAAGGTTAAGTGAAAATAAAGTTAGTATAAACTGATAGGAATAAATCGCTAATTCAGTAGAAGGAAAATGAATACTTGATCCTTTGCTCACTTATGTAATGTTTTGGGGGCTTTGTTCCATAGGAAGAGGCGACACAGCACATCCCCTAGCCCATCTCGAAGTAGCAGTGGTAGACGAGTGAAATCCCCTTCACCCAAATCGGAGCGATCAGAGCGTTCAGAAAGATCTCATAAAGAGAGCTCACGGTCCAGGTCATCTCACAAAGATTCTCCTAGAGATGTTAGCAAAAAGGCCAAAAGGTAAATGCAGTTAATTTTTTGGTAATATTTCAAATGCCGGTTTCCTTGTCATTTTACCAGCTTTTGAAAATAATTTGGCTGGCAGCCATTTTTTTAAAGGGTGTTAGAAAACCAGAGAAGTATACTGTCATTTTAGATTATTCCTTCCCACCTCCCCACCCCAGTCTCATAATGACTTAAAGCATAAGAAGGCTTCCAACAAGTAAAGACCAGCCAAGAATTTTAAACATTACATCCAGTGTTCTCTGTGGACTAGGGAGGGCTGCTTTACTTTTCATTTTGTTCTTCAGTTTCTATAGAATATTCTTTGATTTTGTCAAGGCTGAAAGAAAAATACATTACCCCCTTCCTCCTGCCCCTGCATCTTATTAGCAAGTTCTTGGGTAGAGACTTGTGGAATGAAATACCATTCTTCAGTGTGTAGTTTTAGTGTGTTACATACTTCTTTTCCTTGTAGTTCTAGAAAGATGGTTAAGAAATGTTTTATTCATCTGGTGTTACATAGTGGAATTTTCCTGTGAACTAAAACTGCTTTATGTCCTAAAACTTTATTATTGTAACCATTTTTAGTAAATTCTTTATAAAAGAGATATGTTTCTCCTTTTCTAAGTGGTACTTGCATATATATATATATATATATAAAGTATATTTATTAGTTTTGGTAATCTTCATGAACTGCACGTACAGAATTATGGTGTCTTAAATGATTTCCTTAACGATATGCAGTAGTTGGTGCTTTTCCTTCAAGAAGATAGGCTGCAGAGCTGCTATGCTTTAAAAATTGTGTGAATGATTTTAGATGCCATTTTGAACTTTATCTTGTAGATTTAGAGGTTCAGACTTTGGGGGTATATTAGTAACCTGGGGAGCTTGTTAAAAATGCAAATTCCCAGTCCTTATCTCTTGGGATTTTGATTAAATAGAACAGTGGTGGGGCTCAAGATTTTGTCTTCGTAAGCAAGCGCACCACTGATAATCATGGGTGCTGCACACCAGAGGTGCAAACTTGTGTGTATGTGTGTTTCTGTAAAGTAGGCAAAGTGTAAATTTGGGAAGTTTACAACCTGTTTTATTTCTGACTTTGTGCTCTGTTAAAGATCATTTTAGGTAATTGAAGGATGGTCCATTTTGATCACATGAGTACTTTGATAAATTGTTTTCATTTGTTTCCACAGATCACCATCTGGTTCCAGGACACCTAAAAGGTCTAGGCGATCACGGTCTAGATCCCCTAAAAAGTCAGGGAAGAAATCCAGATCTCAGTCCCGATCTCCACACAGGTCTCATAAAAAGTCAAAGAAAAACAAACACTGACATAAATCTTTAAGATGCCGTCACTTATTGGAAATGCAATTTTGTTTTGTGCCTGAATGGTCTGTTTTTTTAAAAAAAAAAAAAACAAAAAATCAAATGAAAGAGCATTCCTGGATTTTTTGTTTATTTGTTTGTGAATGCATGTGTAAACTCATGAGTAACTACATCTGTAGACCTGTCATTGTTTTATATTGTATAAATTACTTTCATTGTGGCTGTTTCTCAAGATGAAATTTTTATTGTGCTAATGAATTTCATCAGAAATGTGTATAATGGATCTGCTGGCAGTAGTAGTATTTTGTTTTAGGATGTTGTGACTTAGCAAAAATAATACAGATGTCTTCCCCCCTTTTGTAGCTTTGACAATTTGAATTAGATTTCAAATAAAATCTGAACAGAAAACTATAATGTTGTTTTTTTGCCCCATTGGTGACATCAAGTCCCTTAAAGTCCTACTGAGTTTAGCACTTCTGTTGTGTTTCTTATACTTAATGCACTTTATAAGCTCCATTGTTCAAGTAGCTAAAGTTTTATATTTACTAAGATGACTATGAAAATTAAGGGACCTGAGACTCCTATTTGGTAGGCTTGCCAACCAACTTCGATGAGGTTATCTTGGATAATACTAGTACCCAGAGATCAAAAGACTAGGTAAAGGTGGCATGGTCTTTTTTGTTAATGGAATGCCTGGCTACAATATTTTTTCTTTTTTCAAAGAAGCAATACGATTTCAGTATACTCAGCCTATGTCCTGAGCAACTACTTATTTTTAGGGGAAAATTAAATCTCCATCTTTTGACTCATCTTCTATCATGAAAGAAGTTTATTTATAAAAGAAATTTTCTAACAAGAGTTGGCCGTCGAAGTTTTTTGTATGATAAATGCCCTTTTATATAGCCCTCTGTAGATTACCTTTCAAACGCTTGTATTCATGTATTTCTACAAAGTTCTGTTTAAAGCACCTTAGTTTTTTGTTTTGTTTTTTTAAGAATTGAATTTTAGGTTTAGCTTTAGGTAAAACTTAAAAGTAAAATAGTTTTCAGGAAACTTAACATCCAATAGTTTGTAAATTCATTGTGCAAAGTTGATTTAAGCAATTTGCAGAGTTAAAATCTATATACAATGGGAATAATTGCTGCAGTATGAGGAAGAAATAAGGAAACTTGTGTAATGTTGATCATAATATTGCTATAAATATGTAATAAAGGGTTATGTAGACTTGAACTGACACTACTACAATTTGTGAATTTTTCAGTTTTTTATTTAGACACTTTATGCAGTGGTTTGATACTCCCCCCCCTTCATAAAGTAGAAAACTGTTCTAATAATGGATTGTTTTGAGTTAGATTTTAAAACTGTATCTTCCAGTTGTTTTACTTACTGTTGCCTAGTTATAAAATAAGCTATACCAATGGTTTGAGGAGTAGGTATATTAGCTGAGCAGTGAGGTATGCTGTTTCCAAACTGGGCAACCTTAAAATACAGCTTTAGAAAAGAGCCAATCAGATTGTTTTACTTAATGGTTCTTGTCAACATGCAATATTGCTTGAAAGTTACTCCCTTACTGTTCACTTCACTCTTTTGTTTGTCCATAATGTTAGGGAATGTTAATTCCTAAATGTTGCTCAGAATAATTAAACATGAACATTTGGTGCTGGTTTTTAAAAACCTACAAATATAGCCATTTTAAAAGCAACACATTTTTTCTCCTCTGTTCATTGCCTGGGAGAAGGGAAATTTATATATTGCTTTTTTCTGCAAATATAACAATAATGTTGAGTTGCTAGTGATTTGGGCATTCCATTATTAGTTGGTATCTAGTATAGTTTTATAAGTAATTGGTCAGGTTATGATTTTCCCAGCCAACTTACAAGGAGTGTTTATTTTTTTCTCTTTAAAAAAAAAAAAATACCCTGGGGAAGGAGGAGTGAGTAGAAATTGTTACGTCAGTTTTGGGTGCTTATTTGTAGTCGTTTTCCTACTGCAATGGAAGTTTGCAGTCCCTTTAATTTGGATCCAGATACAGCAAATATTCTTTTGGGTGTGTTGGGGGAGGGGATTGCTTAGGCTTGATAGAATATGTATTCTGTAAGTTTGCTAAATGTGTGTATTAGATTGGATTGGATTTTTTTTTTCCTGGAATTGCAAATGGTATTGTTACATAGGTTATTTCCAATTTTACTTAATGAGAAAATATCTAGAGTAAGCCTGTTTAATTCTTCATGGATTCTATGAAAGTTTAATAGGATCATAAATTGGTAAATTCTTAGCGGGGGAGATAGTTTACCATTTTTTAAATAGCATATTATTCATCTATTTCCTATCTAAAGAACACTCTTCATTAGCAAAATTTCCACAGGTTAACTAAAATGTTTGTAGGGTGGCTTTCTGTACAAGTTACAGGAAATACACTGTTCCCGCTCTGTAATAGATGGTTATGATGCTCTGTCATAGCTACAAGTAAGAGTTACCTACTCTTTTTATAAAGAAGATCCTACTCTTCTTATAAAGGCTTAATCTCTTTACCTTCGATCCTAATAACATTTATACACGGGGATTTCTTACCAGTTTAATACCATTTAATCTCCTTCTCCTACCCTGAGAGAAAACACACAAATAAATGGTGGTCTGTTTCTTACCAAAGAGAGACCTATGATTGAAAAGGATCATGTTTGTGAATCTTTTCTTTGACATTGTATTTCCTTATTACCATTAGCAAGCATATGGGCATTTCTAAACTATAAATGTTGAGAAGTTAGAGATTAAAGACTAAAACAACAAAAAGCTCTTTTATGATGCTTAGAATGTTTTTGGCTTTTCTGCTAAAGTTTGCAGAGATTACGCTGACCTAATTTTTCTTTGTTACAGACCATTCGTGAGCTAACCCTGAGATTTTTATCCCAATTAAAGAATCTTAGAAGAAATACTTGCTTATGACTTCTGTATTTTATCCCCAAAATTTAATATTCTTGAAAATATTTTTGAGAAGTTCCAATCGATTTAAGTATATTAGACATGTTCTCTACACATTTGCCTTCATGATCATATAGATTGTGAAAAGTTTTATGGCCATAATAGTCTATCATTATGATTATTAAAAAATGAGAGCAAATAAGTCGCTGTATTGCCAAAGTGACCTCGGCTATTCTGATGACCACATCAGTGTGATTTCTTCAGCAGAGAAGGTTGTTTTAAAAATAAATAGTAATGCTATTCTAAGACTGTACATTTACAAAATAAGAGCTTTTTTCCTTTGTTGTTTTCCTCTTTCACTTTAATGGAAAAACTAATTACAGGAAATTCAGCACAGATACTATTGAAGACACTAGTACAAGTTTAAAAGAACACGTGACTAAAAACTCACAAAGTGCTTGATTTCTTCATATTTCACATGTAGATTTTAGGCAAATTTTAGGGGGTATTTCATTTCTTGTCATTTTGCTTTTTTTCTTTATTTTTGTTGTCAGATTCCCAGGACTCAGAAAATACACAAATACAAATCCCAGGGGAAGTGTGATGCTAGACTAAAAGGTGGGAATGTGCTGCTGTTCAGAGTGAGCCATGTTCCATTGTTGAAAATTCAACGCCTCAGTGTTTATTCAGTACCACCTCATGGAGCTTCAGTGTAAATGGGTTATGTGTATAACTGATTATTTATATAGTTTTGTAGATCTATAGATAAAATGCCCTCATTCATTTTCACATGTAATTGTGCTTGGAATATTTGTTTTATCCTTTTACTTCAACAGGCTCTTGTACGTTACATCTCTGCTGATTTGAAATATCAGGAAAGACAATTTTTCAGGAATGAGAATAATCTAGTTGAAATCAGCTCAGCTGAAATATTTTATAGCAAGACCTTTTCTTTTGGGTGAACTGATTCCATAATTTAGTTACTCTTGATGTAAGGATTAAGTTTATTGTGGAGCTGCTTTCCAGACTGTCACTTTATAGTTTTTCTACATAAAGATTATATAGTTGCAAAGGTTGTGGAATTTCCCTTTGTTGTTGTTTTTTGACTTTTAATTACTTTAATAAAAAAACATTGTTTTCATAGCAAACTTTAGCCTGTTCATGTAATTTTCTCCATGTAGTTTTTCTAATGCAAGCTCAGTAAACCATAGCTGGTTTTCAGCAGCTTTCTTTCAAGTGAAATAAGTGATGTGTCACATTTATCAGTTGTAGCTAAAATGTTACATCTTACATGTTTAAACTATAATAAAATATTTTTATGATAGATGATTCTCTTGATTAGGAAATTTTATTGTTCCCCTTGCTTTGAAGAGTTATTTTGTTCATTTTATTTCACGGGGGAAAGGTTTCAAACATACAAAATTGTAGAATGAACATCCCAAGTATCACCTTGTTAGTATGTATCTCTGACTGAATGTTTTGTTTTTAAAACAACGTAGTCACAATATCATCATTACACTAAAAATAATCCATTGGTTTCTTTTAAGACTTAAAAATGTTTTAATTGTGGTAAAATACTCATAACAAAATTTACCATCTTAACTATTTTTAGGTGTATAATCCAGTCGTGTTCAGTGTATGCACATTGTGCAAGCAGTCTCCATAACTTCATTTTACAAAATTGAAAATCGAACAATTAACTCCTCATGTCCTCCCCACCCCCTATTTTCTTTTTATTTCTGGGAGTATCACTAACTACTCCAGATACCTCAAATAAGTGGAATCATACAGTATTTGTCTTTCTGTGACTGGCATAATTCACTTAGTGTAAGGTCCTCAAGGTTCATCCATGTGGTAGCTTGTGCATTGGTTCTTTTTTTAAAACCTACTTTTTCTTTAAAGTTTCTCTGTTTCCTTACAGAATTTGAAAAGGATTTTCCCCAAATGGCACATTAGCATTTTCTATTTTGAGTAAAAACTTCAAAAGAAAACAAGTAATACCAAGTATATATGCCAGCTATTTCCATATCACTTTCTTTACCATTTTTACCACTTTTTGTGCTGTGTTCTCTTTAATGGTTATGTATAATTTCACATCAACATTTCATAGCATGGGGTACAAAGTATGCTTTCAAAGCAAGCCATGTGATTTTGAAATTGTAGTGTATTAATAGTAATTACCATACTCAAATGCTTTTTTTTTTTTTTTTTTTCCTTACTGCCTGCTGAAAAGGAAACTAAAACTTTGGCATGTAGTAAATGCAGTTTTTGGATTGGATATTCATTTGCCACAAAGGAAAGAAGAAAAACTCTATTCTCGTTTCTTTTGTTTGGCCCTAAGAAAATGCAGAGCTTCAAACTGTTTACAGTAAGGAACTTGCTTTTTGATTTTTAAATGAGATGTGGCAAGGCCTAGTGTGGAAGGGGAGGAAGAGCCTGGGCTGTGGAGTCCTATTTGGACTGGAATTCCCAGCTATTCACCATTACTAGCTGTGTGATATTTCGGAATCTAATTTTCTCACAAAATGGGTACTGACCTTGGGTGTTTATTGTAAACATGAAATCACATGTAAATCACTGACACATAGTTATACAGTGGTATTTAAAATTAATAACCGTATTTGAAAACTAACGATGGGAACATCTTTTAACTAAAAATAGAGTCATACTGTAATTCCATAGCACTGTAATACGTTTTATAAACTTACATTGGGGATATACATTGCTTTATTGCACACTGAATATCCGTATATATTCTGTCCCAGTCTTACAGGTGGCATTTAATTCTTAATATTTTTATTTTTATTTTATTTTTCTCTGTTACAGCAGCTTTTTTTTTAGTTTAATTTAACTTTTTAAATTTACATCCAAGTTAGTTAGCTAGGACATGGTGCACAATGATTTCAGTAGATTTCTTAATGCCCTTTACCCATTAAGCCAATTCCCCCTCCTACAACCCCTCCAGTAACCCTCTGTTTGTTCTTCGTATTTAAGAGTCTCTTATGTTTTGTCCACCTCCCTGTTTTTATATTATTTTTGCTTCCCTGTCCTTATGCTCACCTGTTCTGTGTCTTAAAGTCCTCATATGAGCGAAGTCACAGGATATTTGTCTTTCTCTGACAAATTTTGCATAGCAAATACTCTCTAGTTCCATCCACCTAGTTGCAAATGGTAAGATTTCATTCTTTTTGATTGCCCAGTACTACTCCATTAGGTATATATACCACATCTCTTTATCCATTCATCCATCAATGGACATTTGGGCTCTTTGCATACTTTGGCTACTGTTGATAGTGCTGCTATAAACATTGGGGTGCATGTGCCCCTTCAAAACAGCATACCTGTATCTCTTGGATAAATGCCTAGTAGTGCAATTGCTGGGTCATAGGGTAGTTCTATTTTTAATTTTTTGAGGAAGCTCCATACTGTTTTCCACAGTGACTGCACCAGCTTGCATTCCCACCAGCAATGCAAAAGAGATCCTCTTTGTCCACATCCTCACCAACACCTGTTGTTGCCTGAGTTGTTAATGTTAGCTATTCTGACAGGTGTGAGGTGGTATCTCTTTGGGGTTTTGATTTGTATTTCCCTGATGAGTGATGCTGCACATTTTTTCATGTGTCAGTTGGCCATCTGGATGTCTCCTTTGGAGAAGTGTCTATTCATGTCTTTTGCCCATTTTTTCACTGGATTACTTGTTTTTTGGGTGTTGAGTTTGGTAAGTTCTTTACAGATTTTGGATACTAACCCTTTATCTAATTTGTCGTTTACAAATATCTTCTCCCATTATGTCAGTTGCCTTTTAGTTTTCCTGATTGTTTCCTTCGCTGTGCAGAAGCTTTTTAGTCTGATGAGGTCCCAATAGTTCATTTTTGCTTTTGTTTCCCTTGCCTCTGGAGATGTGTTGAGTAAGAAGTTGCTGCGGCCAAGATCAAAGAGGTTTTTGCCTGCTTTCTCCTTGAGGATTTTGATGGCTTCCTGTCTTACATTGAGGTGTTAATCCATTTTGAGTTTATTTTTGTGTATGGTGTAAGAAAGTGGTCCAGTTTCATTCTTCTGCATGTTGCTGTCCAGTTTTCCCAGCACCCCTTGCTGAAGAGACTCTTCATTCCATTGGGTAGTCTTTCCTGCTTTGTCAAAGATTAGTTGGCCATATGTTTGCGGGTCCATTTCTGGGTTCTCTATTCTGTTCCATTGATCTGAGTATCTGTTTTTGTACCAGTACCATATTGTCTTGCTGATTACAGCTTTTTTTTTTTTTTTAATTTTTTAAATTAAAAAAAATTTTTTTTTTAACGTTTATTTATTTTTGAGACAGAGAGAGACAGAACATGAACGGGGGAGGGTCAGAGAGAGGGAGACACAGAATCTGAAACAGGCTCCAGGCTCCAAGCTGTCAGCACAGAGCCCGACGCGGGGCTGGAACTCACTGACCGTGAGATCATAACCTGAGCCGAAGTCGGACGCTTAACCGACTGAGCCACCCAGGCGCCCCAGATTACAGCTTTGTAGTACAGTTTGAAGTCCGGGATTGTGATGCCTTCCACTTTCGTTTTCTTTTTTCAAGATTGCTTTGGCTATTTGGGGTCTTTTCTGGTTCCATACAAATTTTAGGATTGTTCTAGCTCTGTGAAGAATGCTGGTGTTACTTTGATAGGGATTGCATTGAATATGTAGATTGCTTTGGATACTATTGACATTTTAACAATATTTGTTCTTCCTATCCAGGTGCATGGAATATTTTTCCACTTTTTTGTGTCTTCAATTTCTTTTATAAGCTTTCTAAAGTTTTCAATGTATAGATTTTTCACCTCTTTGGTTAGATTTATTCCTGGATATCTTACGGTTTTTGGTGCAGTTGTAAATGGGATCGATTCCTTGATTTCTCTTTCTGTGGCTTCATTGTTGGTGTATAGGAATGCAACTGATTTCTGTGCATTGATTTTATGTCCTACAACTTTGCTGAATTCATGACTCAGTTCTAGCAGGTTTTTTGGTGGAATCTTTTGGAGTTTCCATATAGACTTGTTGTGTCATCTGTGAAGAGTGAAAGTTTGACCTCATCCTGGCTGATTTGGATGCCTTTTATTTCTTTGTGTTGTCAGATTGCAGAGGCTAAGACTTCCAATACTATGTTGAATAATGTGGCAAGAGTGGACATCCCTGTCTTGTTCCTGACCTTAGGGGAAAGCTCTCAGTTTTTCCCCATTGAGGATGATATTGGTGTTGGGTCATTCATATATGGCTTTTATGATCTTGAGGTATGCTCCTTCTATCCCTACTTTCTTGAGGGTTTTTATCAAGAAAGGATGCTGTATTTTGTCAAGTGCTTTCTCTGCATCTACTGAGAGGATCATATGGTTCTTGTCCTTTCTTTTATTGATGTGGTGAATCACACTGATTGTTTTGCAGATATTGAAGCAGCCCTGCATCCCAGGTATAAATCCCACTTCGTTGTGGTGAAATAATTTTTTTAATGTATCGTTGCATCCGGTTGGTTAATATCTTATTGAGGATTTTTGCATCCATGTTCATCAGGGAAATTGGTCTATAGTTCTCCTTTTTAGTGGGGTCTCTGTCTGGTTTTGGAATCAAGGTAATGCTGGCTTCATAGAAAGTGTTTGGAAGTTTTCCTTCCATTTCTATTTTTTGGAACAGCTTCAAGAGAATAGGTGTTAAGTCTTCCTGAAATATTTGGTAGAATTCCCCTGAAAAGCCACCTGGCCCTGGACTCTTGCTTTTTGGGAGATTTTTGATTACTAATTCAATTTCCTTACTGGTTATGGGTCTGTTCAAATTTTCTATTTCTTCCTGTTTCAGTTTTGGTAGTGTATGTGTTTCTAGGAATTTTTCCACTTCTTCCAGATTGCCCATTTTGTTGGCATATAATTGCTCATAATATTCTCTTATTATTGTTTTTACTTCTGTGTTGGTTGTGATCTCTTCTCTTTCATTCTTGATTTTATTTATTTGGGTCCTTTCCTTTTTCTTTTTGATCACACTGACTAGTGACTTATCAATTTTGTTAATTCTTTCAAAGAACCAGCTTCTGGTTTCGTTGATCTGTTTTGTTTTGTTTTGTTTTGTTTTTATGATTTCAATAGCATTAATTTCTGCTCTACTCTTTATTACTTTTTGTCTTCTGGTTTTGGGTTTTATTTGCTATTCTTTTACCAGCTCCTTAAGGCATAAGGTTAGGTTGTGTATCAGATCTTTCTTCCTTCTTCAGGAAGGCCTGAATTGGTATTTACTTTCCTCTTAAGCCCTCCTTTGCTGCGTCCCAGAGGTTTTGGGTTGTGGTGTTATCATTTTCATTGGCTTCCATGAACTTTTTAATTTCCTCTTTAACTTTTTGGTTAGCCCATTCATTCTTTAGTAGGATGTTCTTCAGTCTCCAAGTATTTGTTACCTTTCCAAGTTTTTTCTTGTGGTTGATTTTGAGTTTCATAGCATTGTGGTCTGAAAATATGCACGGTAAGATCTCGACCTTTTTGTACTCATTGAGGGCTGATTTGTGTCCCAGTATGTGGCCTGTTCTGGAGAACATACCATGTGCACTGGAGAAGAATGTATATTCTGCTGCTTTAGGGTGAAATGTTCTGAATATATCTGTTAAGTCCATCTGGTCCAGTGTGTCATTCAAAGCCATTGTTTCCTTGTTGATTAGTTGATTAGATGATCTGTCCATTGCTGTGAGTGGGGTGTTGAAGTCCCCTACTATTATGGTATTACTATTGATGAGTTTCTTTATGTTTGTGATTGATTTACATATTTGGGTGCTGTCACATTTGGTGCATAAATGTTTACAATTGTTAGGTCTTCTTGGTAGATAGACCCCTTAATTATGATACAATGCCCTTCTTCATCTCGTTAACAGTCTTTATTTTAAAGTCTAGATTGTCAGATGTAAGTATGGCTACTTGGCTTTTTTTGTTGGCCGTTAGCATGATAGATGGTTCTCCACCCCCTTACTTTCAATCTGAAGTTGTCTTTAGGTCTAAAGTGGGTCTCTTGTAAACAGCATATAGATGGATCTTGTTTTCTTATCCATTCTGTTACCCTAGGTCTTTTGATAGGAGCATTGAGTCCATTGACGATTAAAGTAAGTACTAAAAGATACAAATTTATTGCCATTATGTTGCTTGCAGAGTTGGAGTTTCTGGTGGTATTTCTCTTCCTTTCTAGTCTTTGTTGCCTTTGGTCTTTATTTGTTTGTTTGTTTGTTTCTTTCATCTTTTCTCCCCTCAGAGAGTCCCCCTTAAAATTTCTTGCAGGGTTGGTTTAGTGATCAGAAACTCCTTTAATTTTTGTTTGTCTGGGAAACTTTTTCTCTCTCCTTCTATTTTGAATGACAGCCTTGCTGGATAAAGAATTCTTGGTTACATATTTTTCTGATTCAGCACATTGAATATATCCTGCCACTCCTTTCTGGCCTGCCAAGTTTCTGTGCATGGGTCTGCTGCAAACCTGATCTGTCTTCCCTTGTAGGTTAGGGACTTTTTTTCCCTTGCTGCTTTCAAGATTCTCTCCTTGCCTGAGTATTTTGTGAATTTGACTATGATATGCCTTGTTGATGGTCAGTTTTTGTTGAATCTAATGGGGGTCCTCTGTGCTTCCTGGATTTTGATGTCTGTGTCTTTCCCCAGGTTAGGAAAGTTTTCTGCTATGATTTATTCACATAACCCTCTACCCCTATTTCTCTCTCTTCCTCTTCTGGGACTCCTATGATTCTGATGTTCCCTTTTAATGAGTCACTGATTTCTGTAATTCTTAAATCGTGCTCTTTTGCCTTCATCTCCCTCTTTTTTTGTGCTTCATTATTCTCTATAAGTTTGTCCTCTATATCGCTGATTGTTTGTTCTGCCTCATCCATCCTTGCTGCCGCGGCATCCATCCATGATTGCAGCTCAGTTATAGCATTTTTAATTTCATTCGATTTTTTACTTCTTTTATCTCTGCAGAAAGGGATTCTAATCTATTTTCAACTCCAGCTAGTATTCTTATTATCGTGATTCTAAATTCTGGTTCACACATCTTGCTTGTATCTGTGTTGGTTACGTCCCTGGCTGTCATTTCTTCCTGCTCTTTCTTTTGGGGTGAATTCCTTCGTTTTGTCATTTTGAAGGGAGAGAAGGAATTAATGAGGTAAAAAAATTAAAATTAAAATTAAAAAAATACTAAAATTAAAAAATTAAACACACACACACACAAATGATGCTAGATCCTAGGTGTGTTTTGGTCTGGGTGTTGAAAGGGGCTGATAGATTAGAGAAAAAAGAGGAAAGAAAAAAAGGAAATTGTCTGAAAATTTGAAAAAATGAGTACACCGAAGTAGAATAAAATGAAATAATGGAAGTAAAATAGTATTTGAAAAAATTTACACAAAAGTAAAAAAATATATAGTAGAAAAATATTTAAAAATATTTTTAATACAAATTGAAAATAAAAATGAATTTTTTATCTTTCTGTATTCATGAAAACAAAAAAACAAAAAAGAGAAAAAAGAAAATAAAAGAAAAACTGAATATATGGACTGGCAAACAGATTGAAATATGACTGAAATTACTTCGTTTTCCCCTAGAAGTCAAACTGTGAAACGCTTTATAGTACATAAACTAAGCAGGTGGAGAGACTTGTGTTCCTGAAGAACGAGGTTAGCCCAGTTGGGTGGGGCTTAGTGTAATGGCTCCATTCTCCACTAGATGGCGCTGCCTAGCTTATTGGGGTGGATTATTGCAGTCCTCGTCGGTGTGCGTGCGCACGCGCGTCCGCGCGTATGGCGAAAATGGAGTCACCCAGCTGTTCAAACTCTAATATCGGAACTCTGTTCTTCCCAATCAGCAATCGCGTACCAGTCCTTTGTCTTCGGCTTCCGTCCACTCCCCGCTTTTACACTGTGACCAAGCGCCAGGCAGAACCTCCCTCCTGAGTTTTATCTCAGATGTGGCTGTTTTTCCTGACCCCTTATTTCTGAGGGACTATGGCTTTGACCCGTTCTGTCCCTCTGCTGGAAATGACCGGGTGCTGGCTGCGCCCAGGAACGTTTGCGAGACTATGCTGCTGCTGATGCCCAGAGCCTGAGGCTGAGTGCCAGCCCGCCCCAGAAGAAGTTTACGCGGTAATGTAGCAGCAGCGTTTCAGGGATTATGGAAAATCACAACACGCATCTGGCACCAGCACCCTTAACGACCTTGTTCCAGCACCAGCGAATGTGGTTGTTCTCCCGGGTCCACTGGGGCCTTTGTCTTTGGGGGAATCACACAGCCTCTACCAGCTGTCCTCCCAGCAGGGGAACTGGCTCTCCCCGTGGCCCCAAGACCTCCAGACTTCACTCTGCTCCTGGGGATTCACCCTTGTCACCAGAGCACCGCCAGGTATCGAGCTATGGAGTTTCAGACTCTGTGATCCCCCTATTTATAGAGTCTTAATGGAATTTAAACCCTCTTCTTTCTCCTTTCTCCCTTTTTTGTTTAGTCTCTGCGGCTGTTTCCGCTTTTCCACTTTCTCTCAGCTGCTTTTGGTGGGGGGGGGTGCTTTTCCCATTTCCCCACTTCCCCCCATCTCAATCCTCTCTCTGCATGCAAAAACAGCTCCTTGCCCTCTGTGGCTTCTCTCTCCCCCAGTTCACATCTCCGTGCCGAGTACCTGCTGAATTGTGTGATTCAGGTGGTGCAGATTGTCGTGTTAATCCTCAGATCAGTTTTCTAGGTGTGCAGGATGGTTTAGTGTTGGTCTGGCTGTGTTTCATGGATGGGAGACACACAAAAAACTTCCATGCTGTTCTGCCATGTTGGCTCCTCCCACCTTAATATTTTTATTAACTAGATTTTTAAAAATAGTTTTTATTAGTTGTCATTTATTATTGTAGAGTTCCATGACAAAAGTTTCTGAGAGAAAGCCCATAAAGGAACATTTAATTGTGAACAACTTAAATAGGGTATATGGTGAAGGAACATAGAGAACAGTATGAAATATGATGAAGCACTAGAATTTTTGCCCAAGTTCAAAGTAAAAAAAAAAAAAATCACATTAACAGAACTGAGCTGCAATGTGGGAATTTTCACAAGATGAATGGACAGAGAAGAGTATCCTGAGAGAAGACTAAGGTTAGTGATGTGAGGAGAATTGAACTCTTGTATTTTGTGTATATGTGTATGTTACAGTTGGTATTTTCAGATTATGCAGAAATAAGTAATGTACCCTAAAAATACCCTTTAGACTGGAGAGCTGAAATGATAAAGAATTTGGAAAGGAAATGACACTTTAAATTCTGCTCAGAAATAATGGCTTTGTAGTAATGTCTTCAGGACATTTGTAAAACTCTTCAGAGTTCTTCCGACTTACACAAACATGAAGCCGGAAGAGCAAAACTTTGATTCAAAACACTATTTGATCCTCCATAAAGCGGAAGCATTGAAATTGAAAAGAATAAGCACCTCACTATATGTTGGCTACCTTAGCAGCTAAATAGTCCTATTCCATGAAGTGCTATTAGATGATTTTTCTTGTTTCAGCATATTTTGTTTTATGGCATTGCAATAGCCAACGGGTGTGAGCGGTTTATTAAGAGCATTTAGGAAAATGAGTTTCAGATGGTTTTTGGCCATGCTAGCATTGTAGTAAAAGATCTGTCAAACTGTTCACTTACTTCTGGAAAAGTAAACTATTTGGGTCTAATATAGGTCTTCCTCACAAGGTATAGTGAGGTATCAAAACTCAAATGGTGATCTAAGTAGATTTTTTATCTATATTCTCCAATCACAACATTCAGCTAATGTGAATGTCAACTCTAAATTTCAAAATCACGTATTATGTGTACCCTCAGGTGCTATTTCATCGGGTGCTTAGCCACAATTTCTTATACATCCCATCTTATTTTAAGAATGTGTCCTCCCTTGGGGCGCCTGGGTGGCGCAGTCGGTTAAGCGTCCCGACTTCAGCCAGGTCACGATCTTGCGGTCCGTGAGTTCGAGCCCCGCGTCAGGCTCTGGGCTGATGGCTCAGAGCCTGGAGCCTGTTTCCGATTCTGTGTCTCCCTCTCTCTCTGCCCCTCCCCCGTTCATGCTCTGTCTCTCTCTGTCCCAAAAATAAATAAACGTTGAAAAAAAAAATTAAAAAAAAAAAAAAAAAAAAAAAGAATGTGTCCTCCCTAGAAAGATCTATAGCATGTTCAGCTCTGTGCCAAGTACTGTATATGTGTAAGTGCCACCAAGCAGAAATATCACTCATCAAGTACTTCTTAAGAGGCATCAACTTCTAAAAATACTGGTTTAATTCTGCATTGATCTCTCTAAAAGCATGTTTTATTTTACTTAAATAGCAGGTGTACGTTAGAGAAAGTCTTTAAGCAGGGAATGATCTGTTTACCTGTTTGTTCTCCTGACTCAATGTAGAAATTGTCAAAACCTCTCAGAATATCCTTTATTTGCATATACTTTGTAATGAAACCTAGTATATTCTTAACTTTGTTGTATAATAAAGCCATGACTAACAACGTATGAAGGAGAGAAAGTTTTGGTGCTGAGATAAATAATTACTGTGTCTACTATATATTTCAGAGCTTATAATACTATTAGTGGTAAGGCGCAGAATTCACCTATCTAGATCTGTTTAGAACAGTTTATCATCTTATATGGCACATACACTGATAATTGTCCTATCCAGTGAAGAGTGCAAATGATTCTCTTTAAGTGCCATAGCCTATCACAGTGGAATTCAAAGTACTGAGCTACACAGATCACCACCTCCTCATAGCTTTGCTTGAACCTCATACATCCTTATATAACTTGGATTGTAGAAAAAAAAAACCTTCAAGCTATTTTTAGTGCCTGAGTACACTAATGCCTACACCTCTTTGTGTCCTTACATGCACCCATTGGGGGTCCAAAGGTCCTTGACTTTGCAAAGCTTCTTGTGTCTGTGTGGCAGATGGTTTACCTCTATTGAAACAGGACTCCCCTCCCCCCCCATTTAAAAAACAACAACAACAACAACACTTTATTTTGAGAGAGAGAGAGCGCTAGCAGGGGAGGGACAGAGGAGAGAGAGAATCCCAAGCAGGCTCTTTAGGGCTTGAACTCATGAGCTGTGAGGTCATGACCTGAGCAAAAGTCAAGGGTAAAATGCTTAACCAACTGAGCCGCCTAGGTGCCCCAGAAACAGAACATTTTGATGAAAATGGAGGAGAATATAATATGCTTTTGGCAGAAATAGAGGACTTCCCCTGCCCTCCTTACCTCCTCTGATTGACCTCCCCACTTTCTCTGAAGCTTTTAGTTCTTTCCTTGCAGAATGTGTTGCAGACAACAAAGTAAATATGATAACATGCCTGATTTGGGCTAAAGTGACTTCTCTCTGATTAATTTGTACAGATCCTTACCTTTGACCAAACCACTGCCCAATGCAAGAAGAAAGACTGGAGCAAGGGCATGAAATATTAGATGTAATCACTTCCATAATCTCCTGTATGAATTTGTCCAGTTGTCAAACCTTAGGACCTTAGAGCTCTTTGGATATTTTGGGTAGAATATGATTTCTAAAAATGAATTTCTAACCTTGATCATCTTTTTTTTATTTTTTAATTTTTTTAATTTTTTTATGTTTATTTATTTTTGAGGGACAGACAGAGACAGTGGATGAGCAGGGGAGGGACAGTCTGAGGGTAAGACACAGAATCTGAAGCAGGCTCCAGGCTCTGAGCTGTCAGCACATAGCCCCATGTGGGGCTTGAACCCACAAACCATGAGACCATGACCCGAGCTGAAGTCGGATGCTCAACCAATGGAGCCACCCAGGCGCCCCTAACCTTGATCATATTTAATAAATCTAGATTATTTCCTATAGGGCTTGACAGGCACAAAGTTCACAGAAGGTGAGTGCTTCCTGGAAAACCTAGTTCTTTGTATTGTGTGACCCAGCAGGACTTGGCCAGCCATACAACATAATAACTGGACTCCAAAGACTCCTTTCAGGCTACCGTCATTGCAAAGCATGGGTTCTGATCACTTTCCAGCTGTGTGGCCTTGGTCAAGATACTTAACCAGGGCATTTTGAGCCCATTTCCTCATCTGCAGCATGAGTATGCCATCCAGGTTACAGGGGTCATCAACACACTGAGCATTTACTATGCACCAGGCACTGTTCTAGGTCCTGGGGATATAAGGTGATGAATAGCACAGACAAGGTCTTTTGGAATTTACATACTAGTGGGAGAGTCAGACCAAAAAGAAAAAAAAAAAAAATCAAGATAATTTCAGATGGTAAAATGGACTGAAAAACACAGTGGTGAGATAGAAAGTGGGTGAGAGGTACTTTCATAGAATAGGGTAGTCAAAGAGGGCCTCCCAATGGCACTAACATTGGGAAACTGAGCTGAATAATAGCATGGAGCTAGCTATGTGAAGATAAGGCACTGAGTGCTCTGGGCCAAGGGAGCTGCCAGTATGGAACTTTTAAGCGGGAACAATGTTGGTGTGTTGAGGAATGGAAAAGCACTTGAGGAAAGCAGTCAGCGTGGCTTGAGGGCAGTGAGGAAAGGAAGGTGTGTCATGAGATGAGGTTCAGTGGAACTTGACAGTTTAAGCAAGGGGGTGACCTGATGTCGTTTCAGAAGCTCACTCTGGTCACTGAGCAGGGAGAATGGGAGAGGAGCAAGGGGAGAAGCAGGGAGACCAGTTAGGAGGTTCTTGGCTGTGGAGATTAAATGGTCTTATAAGTAAAGTATCCAGCATCGCCCCAAGCAAACAGCAGCTCCCTGATAAATAATTCAGCCTCTCCTCTCATCATGTTCTTGGATCTTGTGATTTCTTTTCCCCCAACAGAGGCTCAGTATTCACCGTAAGATTAACTTCACTTGGCCTCTCTTAAACCAAGCTGGCTACATCACGACAGAGCATCCCTGTCGCTCTCAGGCTGGTAGATGAGGAACTGATAAATTGTGAAGACTGCATAAGCATTCCTTCATATATTCGGTGTGCTGCCGGCCACTGCTCCTGCTACCTACTGCCCTGCACAGTGAAACTAGGTGTTACTTAGAAAAAAAGAGTCATGTGGTCAAGTAAATTGGAAACACTAGGCTAATAGGCTTTTTCAGCAGAACTTCTCATAAAGGACTGAGACTATGTACTCTGTATCCCCAGGCAGGAGACATTATGTCATATTTCCCCAACTTATCTGATCTCAGAAGGCTAAAGTTCTACTGGAAAGACTCTGGAAAACACTTTCAAGCTGTAATTGGGCAACTATTTTTCAGAGTCTGATGATCTGATTAATGGGTTAGTTAGATGTGTCAGTGTCCTTTGGCACAAACAACAGAGGACATCTCTAGCGAAGTTAAGCAAAAAGGAATTCAGTGGAAGCCTATGGAATCTCTGAGAATTGACAGTGTAGCTGGTGAGCCAAATGTGGGAATCAGCAGGACAGGAGAAAGCAGTGGGCTGAGGGAGCCAGAATCCAGCGGTGGGCAATCTGGCCAGGCTACCCACCCAGACGATCACAGCTCCAGTGTTCTGCAGCTGCTTGGTCTTTCGGTTGGAGGTGTACATTCCAGGAAGGGAGCACCACATGGACCTTGCTTTGCAGGTTATCAACTTTTAGAAAATATGACTTTAGTGGCCACAAACAATCCTTTACTGTAGTTTGCCAAGGCCCTGTTGTTAGAAACTTGAGTTGTTGCTTTTTCTTTTCTCAGTAATGCTGTGATGAATATCACTATGCATAATACTTTTGTTTTCATTCCTTCAAAATTTTTTTGGATTATTCTCAGGTATGGAATTATTGGGTCAGAGAACATAAACACTTTAAAGCTCATATTGCCAACTGCCTTTCCAAAAATGTACCATTATAGAGTTTCTGTGATGTGGGGATGGGTATGTCACCACACCTTTGCCAACACTGGGAGTTTGTGACATACTACTTTAAAAAGAAATTCAAATTGGATGAAATTACTTGCTCCCAGCTGGGGAGATTTCTGGAATCTATAAAACAGAGGGTGATTTTGGCAGGCTATATAGATGAGTGAGGTAACTAGTCTAGTCATCTGAAGAAATGTGTGGGTCTAAAGCAATCCTACTTGCATCAACCATACTGAGTGATAGCTATGTCCTTAGATCCACACTGATTTCCTCTGACAGGTCAGGCAAAAGGCCAAAGACTCCCAATATGAATCTACTGATTATAACTTAGTTTTTTTAAAAAAAATCACTATTTTTATACTGTGTTTAGAAGAGAGAAATTATTTAATAACTCAAATGTAAGTTTTTTGGGTGATGTTAGCTGTTTTCATTTTTTTACATGTGATTTTTCAGGTTAGTTTTTCACGTGTGTAAGTGTATGAGTGTGGTCCTGTGTTGCGTGATGAGGATTGGGGGTGATAGAGAGGAGTATATTTCTGGTACATTAAAAGATCAAGCCAAGCAATGCTGTCTCCTTCCACCCGCCCTCCCCCCGCCCCCCAAACAAGGGACACCTAGATGGGTATCTTTTTTTTCCCTACTATATCTTGATATATTTAGTTAGGGGAAACCTTCTCCTCCCTGATGATTTTTGAGATGGAATGCTGTAAAGTCTTCCTGCACTAAGAGTTAAAAAATTGGACCTGCATGTTCTTATTCTCCAAATCTTATCTTGTGTTTGATTAGAACAGTAGCAATATTGAACATCCATTATGGTAGCAAGGTAGGGGAGTGAGACATATCTCCCCTAAACTTCCTACCCTACATCATCAGGGGTGATGAGATGTCTCCAGCTTCTGCGCCAGCGAGAACCCAGCACTTTTGGTGTGGGTTTGCCCCTTTAACAACAGAGGTCAGATTAGGAGTGAACCTCCTTTAAGCCTCTGTCCCCCAACAGCAAAGGTCAAGAAGAAGTCCTCATTTTGGGGTCAGTTGGTTAAGTGTCTGACTCTTGATCTTGGCTCAAGTCATAGTCTCACGGTTGGTGAGATCGAGCCCCAAGTTGGGCTTTGCGCTGACAGCATGGAGCCTGCTTGGGATTCTCTGTCTCCCTCTCTCCCTGACCCTCTTCTGAACACTCTCTCTTTCTCTCTCAAAATAAATAAATATACATTAAAAAAAAGAAGTCCTCATATTAAACAGTGGTCAGGAGAAGACCACAGACACCTCTCCTTTCTCTCTTCTCACAACCACTCCTACCATTATTTTTCCTTAACCTGCCAAGACTGAATTTATCCAATTCCTTATCCCAAGTTAGGTCAGCTATCATGAGAAGCCCCAGACTCCTATGCCACCTCTAAAATTTAATACCTGTCAGGCTGAATATCTCCCTTTCTGTTCAGGATTCACAGTCCAACAGAAGCAATATTCCCTATGTCCTCAACCTCCGTTCTGAATGTTCTGTTGCCATCTGGTTTCCATTTAGAAAAGAGGTTGAAGATAGAGGGGATTTTGCAACTACTGGACCGCGAATCCTGAAGGACAGCAAGGGAAAATTTGTGATCTCCATGTATAATCTCATTTGGAAATAACATTGGAGATCTTAAGTTTGTGTTCCTATGTGCAGGTGTGGCTCAAAAGTCCCCCCTCCATTTTTGTGATAGACACTGAGATCTCATGGATAACCCCATGGGACTATGCTTTCAAAGAGATAAAAGATCCTAGACAACTCCCAGAGTGCCTTCTGAACACAATGTGTTCAAACCAGGCCAAAACATCATGCTGCCCAAGAGGGGAGCACATTCTGGATCTAGGGTATTTGTATTCAAGAGGCTACCTATCATCTTGGAAAGGATCTTGGGCAAGATTTAAGAAACTTGGGTTCTTCCATGAACTAGTTATGTGAGCTTGGGCAAGAAATGTACTGTCATTGTGCCTCAGTTTCCTTATGAGTTAAATCACTGTTTCCTAGACACTAGTCCACAGACCAGCTACGTCAGAATCACATGGGGGCTCTCAGAACTCAGATGCCAGGTTCTTGTATCTGAGATCCTGGTTCAGCAAATCTGGGGTAGGGCCTAGGACCTGATATATATGTACTTTTTTTTAATTATGGAAAGTTCAAACCTATGCAAAAGTAGAGAAGGTAGTATAATGAACCCTCTTGAATATATCACCCAGCTTTAACAATTATCCTTTAATTAATTATATGTGTTTTAGTAGGTTTCTCTACAAGATACAGACTTTAAAATATTCACAATACCATTTTACACCAGAAAAAATAACAGTAGTCTTTTAATATTATCAAAACTCTTGTCAATGTTCACAAATCCACAATTGTCTGATGAAAAATGGTTTCTTTTTGTTTGTTTGAATTGAAATCCAAATAAGGATCATACAATATCATTGGTTCATATACCTCTTAAGTAACTTTTAATCCATTGGTGTTCCTCAATTTAATTTTTTTCTCCTTTAAACCTTTTGTTGAAAAAAAACTGGGTTGTTTGTCCTGAAGACTTTCCCATAGTCTGGGTTTTGCTGATTGCATCCTTACCTCCCATGTTTATTTTCTGTAAAACAGAAATTTGACCTAGAGGTTTGATCTGACTTAGGTTCAAAAGTTTTGGCAAGAATACTTCATAAGAGGTACTGTGCATTTTCATTAGGGTCACATAATGTCTGGTTGTGTCTCTTTTTGTAACATTAGCAGCCATTTATGGTCATTGCCTGTGTCCATTAATTCATTATGGTTGCAAATGATGATATCCTAACCCCAGCATTCCTTTTTCACTTATTAGGTGGAATAATACAGAGAAACTTGCCCTCATCTACTACTTACTGATTTCGCAGTACAGTTCAGTAGGAAACATACCCTAAATTCTTTCATTTTCCAGTTTTCAAAGTCATTTTGATGCTGAGATATTACTATGATCCTCCAAAGTGAGCATTGAAGTTTCATTATTATTTTTAGTAGCATTCTAACCTCGTGGATTTTTAACATATTTGATGTGCTCTGGTCTACTGCAATTCTTATTCTTAGAATTCCTCTCTTTGGCCAGTGGCAGCTTCTTCAAGTTTTCTCTTGAGTTCTTTGGACACATGGCATTGGTCTTTGATAGTTTCCTTGTTTTCTGAAAATGACAAGTTCCCTAGGCTCATCTTGTACATTATTTACCCCAGACTTAAAATATTGCTCAAGCTTCAGTGGAATTCATATTGTTAAGACTCTTCAGTTAATTCTGATGGGCAGCCAAGTTTGGGAACCACTGGGCTAAATCTGAGTTTCCTTTCAACTCCAAAACACTGCTTTGTTTTATTTTTTCTTATTAAAGTAGCAAAAAATTATTTGGAGTGATTTTTAAATATTTATATGAAATAAACATATATTTTGACAACCGATATTCTTAGCTGCACTTTCAAATGTATCTCTCCTGAAATATCTTCATACACTTTGACCCAGAAATGCCACTTTTGGAAATCTGATCTAAGGAAATAATTTTAAAAATGGAAAATGCATTCATCAAAGCTTTATTTGCAAACTGTAAAAAGTTAGACATAGCTCAAACATCCAAAAATAGAGTAGTTAGGTAGATTGCAGAGAATTTACTGAAAGGGATATCATGAGGCCATTAAATGATGCCTAGGAGGACTATGCAGCCAGATGCAAAATTGTATTTATGACATTATGTTAAAATATGCATATGAAAGTGTTTAAAATGGAATATGCCAAAATGATAGCAGTTGGTTAGTAACCTAATGGGTGATTTCTCTCTACCCTCCCCCTTTTCCGATTTTTTCCCCCAAATTAGTTATACATGTATTTGGAAATTCTACAAGTCTGTGATATTACATGATTGACTGGCATGCATTCCCTTGTCATTTAGAAACAACAGGTTTAGGGAAAAGGAGCACAAAACGTAAGATAGAACCCAGAGTTTGGGGCGTTATTTGGGGAGTGGTGGGGGAGATATGAGCACCAGGCTGAGAAGGGCCAGGGTTGGGGGGGTGACAGTGGACATGACAGTACCCCCCCTTTAGTCTTACCTGATCATTGTCTTCATTAAGCTCACAAATGGTTCACCTATGAGCATGAGGAATCTTTAAAAGCTCTTTAGTCTCGCTGTTGACCATCTCTGGCATGTCCTCATTGAGAGCACTGTGGATAGTTTTCACACCAAGGGCTTCGAAGAACGTGGCTTGATGGTGAGGATGACTGTCCAGCCTGTCTGGACAGTCTGTCCAACGTGACTGTCCAACATGACTGGCATGTTGAGGAATTTGGCTTCAATATATTCAGGTAACCAAGGGAGTATCCATCAAAGTTTGTTTGGGGCTTGCCCTCTTCATTGCTTGGCCTTCTGACAAGCTCCTTTAGGTTGTATGTATTGATAGGTGAGGCATGTTTTCTCAACTCCTACCTCCCCAGCACCTGGAAGGTCCTGCCCTGGCTTTCTCTCTCTTGACAGGAGGTGGAAGCTGAGGGTGAGGAAGCGGATAAGCGTCGGCTAACCAGGCTTCTTTCACCCCAATCTCTTGACATCTACTGACAGGCACTTATCAGTACTTCCCCCGCCTGGGAGAGGAGACCTTGTGAGGGAAAAGGTGGAAAGGCAGGTAGGAGCCACATTACAGAGGACTTGGAGGACTGGGCTGAGAAATTTAGATTTTCTCCTTTAGAAATTACAGGGGTTTTTGAGCAAGGGAGTGACGCCATCTGACCTATAATTCAAGAGAACCACTCTGGCGGCTGCGTAGGAGAGGTTGGCATGAGGTAAAATCATTGGGAGGGCAGCCAAAACCACACAGGTCAGGTGAAGAAAGGCCACAGGAGCTTGAACAGAGGTGGCAGCGGCAGGAAGGATGGATTTACCTACCCATGAAAAAGATTCTGTTGCCTTTTCCTCCTTAGCACACAGCACACTTGCATTTGTCCCATTGCCACTGTAACGAATTGCCACAAACTAGGTGGCTTAAAACAATGCAAACTGGTTCTCTTGTAATCCGGGATGTCAGAAGGGTGTTGGCAGGGCTTTGTTCCATCTGCGGGATTCTGGGGAGAGTGTATTTACTTGCCTTTTCCAGCTCCTAGAGGCCACCTGTGTTCCTTGGCTTGGGCTCCTCCCTCAATCTTCAAGGACATCACTCCAAGCTGCTTGCACCCTTGCAGCCCCTTTTCCGACTTTGGCCCTCTGCCTCTCTCTTATGAGGACACTGGGATTACATTGGTCCCACCCACATAATCCAGGACAGCCTCCTCATCTCAGGATTCTTAATGACATCTGCAAAGTCCTTTTTGGCTAGGAACATATAACACAAGTTCTAGGGACATCTTTGGGGGCCATTCTTCTGTCTGCCACATTGCTCATGCTGGTCTCCCACACGGTTAAAAGAGTTATGAAGCCAAATTCTGGCCAATGGAATGTGACCAGAGAAATATGATTTTTACTCTTCCCTCCCAGGCCTGGCCCATAAAATCTCCCTTGTAGTCCTCATGCTCTGTCCCTTTCCCTGCACTGGGGACACAAAGGAGGGCAGAGTCAGAAGGTGGAAGCACCTGGGACCCTCGAGGATGAACCAAAATGCTGTCTGCCTCTGGAACATCCATAATGAGCAGAGTGAAAAATAAACCTCTGTGTTAAGCCACCAAACTTGGGAGTTTGTTGTTAGCTAGCATTGCTTACCCTAGTATCTCAACTAAACTGATTATTGTTTGAGACTGAGAGTGAGGAACAGGATGGTTTAGAGCCTCAGGAAGTGGGCAGGCTGGAGGCTATTAGTCAAGATACAAATTCAACTTGGAAATAAGAATAAATAAGAATTCATTACCTCAGAGTAAAAACGAAGTAAGGCAATAGATCTAAAGACGTTTCATAAATGCTTCTCTTTTCTATATATTCATTAGGCTTTCACAGGAGCCCATTCTGGGGAGGACTGAATATATTTAGATGAGCAGATTCATTTGTGGTCTTGCTTTGATCAGATACCTGAGAGGCTTCATAGCAACAGGGATGGAGAGTTACAGGAATGGGCCATGTCCCAGTGCTGGAGGGACAGGGCTGGAAGGACAAGGGGCTGGGGGAGAGATAGTAGCCCTGACCGGTGGTCAAGGTTTCTGGCTGAGACCAGTTTTGGTGGAAGTCTTAAGCATTTTTTTTGTTCTACGTATACTTAGAAGTAATAAAAAAAATGATAAAACATTTTAAAATTTAAAGTGAATATGCTATAAAGTGAACATTTCCAGTGGTAATGGCTAACAACTTGTTTAGATTACCTGGGTGTTTCTCTATTCATGCGCTAACACACACACACACACACACACACACACACACACACACACACACACTTTCAACTTCCTTTTTATACTTGGTATATCTTGAATAGACTTCCTAATCATTGCCTATAAATATTCCTTATGTTGTAACTATTATTGATAGACATTAAGTTGTTTCCATTTTTTTCTGATTACAAATACTGTCTCAGTGAACATCCTTTGAGCACTTTAAGAGCACTTTACAGAGTCTATCCACTGGAGGACAAATAAATTCCTGGGAGTGGAATTGCTGTATTAAAGAGTAAGAATATTTTATATATTTTTTAAAAGTTTATTTATTTATTTTTGAAAGAGAGAGCACAAGTAAAGGAGGGGCAGAGGGAGAGAAGGAGAGAGGATCCCAAGCAGGCTCCACGCTGGCAGTGCAGACCCCCATGTGGGGCTTGAACCCACAAACAGATCATGAGCTGGGTTGAGATCAAGAGCCAGATGCTTAAGCAACTGAGCCACCCAGGTGCCCCAGGAATCTTTCATAATCTTGACAGGGATTTAAATTTCCCTCCAAACATATACCAATGCCCTCGTTTTGAGGGACTGAAGCTGTGGAGTCAAGGAGGTGCAGAGGAAGGAAGGATTCTTGTGTGAAGACATGATGAGGACAGGAGGGTGGGGTGAGCAAGAGTCGTAACTCTCTGGTCTCAATAGTGCGGGGCCAAAGACAAGGCCTTGGGAAGAAAGGCACATGCTGAGCTTAATGCTCTCTTGTCAGTGTATTAATACTATTATTATTAAGTCTTACTACTATTTCAGCAAAGGGCCCCAAATTTCCATTTTCCATTAGACTCCACAAATTATGTAGCCGGTTCCCACAGGAGGAAAACTTGTCCTTGTGGTGAGGGAGTTGCTGCGTGGGTAGCACTTGGCCCTGAAATCGAAGGGAACAGGACTGGCGCCAGTCCAGGGAGATCTGGACCTCTGAGGAGAGGGGTCACAGGGGCCTGAAAGCCAGGGGCCTGAAGAGCAGCTGGATTGGGGCATCCATGAGAGCCTGTATTCACTGGCTCCCTTAGAGTGTCCTAAAGCAGTGCCCCATCTTGTGTCTCCAGTGATCCTAGAGTGTGGTTCCCATAGCAGCAGCAGCAGCTCTGGGAACTGGTTAGAAATGCAGATTCTTAGCCCCCCTCTCCCCCCGAGCCCCAAACATCAGCATAGCCAGAAATTCTGGTGGGGCCCAGCAATCTGTGCTTCAGCCAGTCTTCCAGGTGATTCTGACAGGTGCTCAAGTCTGAGAACGGCTGTCTAAACCAACTCTGAATCCACAGGAGACCTCTCAGAGTTGTTTTCCAGAAGAGTGTACACCATCTGGCCTCTCGAGGGCAGAAGTGAGCCCTACGAGAGAAGACCCTGGAGCCTGCCGGTTTCCTTGCCCAGGCTGGGGCTTCTTCCTCCCGTTTCAGCTTGACAGAAATGCTTTGGACCATTATAAGTCTCTTGGGGGTGTTAACTTACTTTTTCTCCCTCTCCATCATGAATATAATCTATTGGGCTAATAAAATGCCATGCAGGCTTCATTTCTGTGGTCCCCTGGTGGATCCAGCATATAATCTATAATAAGTCCTCCTCACCTTGGGGGATAAAAGAAAGCTTGGCAAAGATGGATATCCTAAAAGACTTATTAATGATGTGAGTTCTGTTTTGAAGAAGCTAAAAGTCACCGTGTTAGCAAATGCTTTATGATCATAGTTTGGACTCCTGGAAGTCACACATATCTAAGGTAAACATCTTTGTCAGGGAAGGACCCTCTTGGGATGCACAGAATATGAGAATATTAGAATTGGAAAGGGCAGCTAGAGATGGTAATAAAGCTGTATCTTATCTAGCAATAATATTGAAAAATGCTAACAAATTGTTTAAACACCCTGAAGAGTCGGTTCTTTGTGCTGTGGCCAGTAAAATGGGTTGTGGATACACTGTAGAGTGGATATTACAGGGACCTGTTGGGCACTGTGGTTGAGTCCAGGTCTACACCACTGTCCTCCACTTCCCTGCAGTCTGGGGCTAGAAAGGGACGAAGCCACTTGAACTTGCAGTGGCTGAAACTCAAAGTGCATACACTTTGGAACAATGCAAAGGAAATGCCCATCTCTGTTTGAGTGTCCTGGATGAGGGGCATGGCAGCCTGAGGGCAAACCTGGGGTGCCCAATGTCCCCTACCCTGGGAGCTAGATGGAGCATCCCAGCCCTTCCCCGCCCCCCCCCCCCCAATCCTGAACCTAACCTGTGGGACCCAGATCTGTCTGGTCACTTCTGTGCTGTAGGGAGGTATCAGAGCTGGTATTTGTGAGTGCCTCTGTATTTGGGCTTGCCCTTTGGAAGGACGAAAGGATGAACGAACTCAGCCTCAAGAGCTGGAGAGCAGTCATCCTCTACCTGCCCTTTGGGGCCATATAAGCGGCATTTGGTTCTGTGGAGACAGCAGAAGGCTGCAGGTCTCCCTTATGTGCACCCAGACTTTGACATTCTCTTGGTAGCACCTTCCCCTAAAAGGAATCTCTGTGTTTGCCTTAGGCCAGCTGGCTGCAGCCGGAGATGTGCCTGTTGGAGACATGCCGAGGGCGGCCTGGTGACAGACTGATTCATAGAATTTTCTCTAAGCTGCAGGTGTGAAAAGAAGATGGGTTTAGGGTGTCATAACTGATGAAAAGGCTCAGTGGAATAGAATTGACTTTCCAAGTCATTGACACCGGCAGGAAAATGTTAACTCATCCAAGCCGCTTGTTCTGGTCTGATACCCCGGAGTCCCCGGAGGCTCTGCTCTTTCCCATGGTGGCCGCCCAGGGGCTGACTGTTGTTCATCTTCTCCAGCATGTTTGCAGTGAGAGGGGACACGATGCTGTTGGCTGGATTTGCAAACAAGAGTGTGTGATATTCTCTAAAGGGTGTGGCGCCCTGACTTTATAGGATTAAAAAGTAAGTCTTAATGCAGGAGTATTCATCAGATGCTCTGCATTCAATTTTCTTTTTTCTTTTCCCTTGTAAGTGACCTTTTGTTCTAAGAATGGGCTTCTGACTAGCAGGGTTTCCTTGTGTTGGCTGCTTTTTCTCTTTCTGGGCTCATTCTTCGTGACATGATTACCATGTCCCTAGCCTCTATGTTGGATGCTACGATTGGAGGTTACACTGGTGAGAAGAAAAAGGCTCAAATAGATGAATTCTTAGGAGACCAAGGTCTTGTATTTATCTCGTTGCTTGAAAAAGATACAGAGTAGGGAAACACACAGAAGCTGTGACACACAGGTGGAATTATGGCTACATGGAATGCTTTTCAAAGCGTTAGATGGCATTGTTAGGTCCGTGAAGAAACTCTTCTCCTGGGAGGTTCCATAAATTCTGAAATCCAGTCAGGCCGCTGTGCAGGCTGGATTTCCACTCATTGCCTGAAGGAACTGGAATTTGTATATGGAACAGCATTTCCGCACAGTCTTCTCTCTCTCTCTCTCTCTCTCTCTCTCTCTCTCTCTCTCTTCTGGCTTTGAAATTTGCATTCCTTTTAGTAAAATTCGTTGGTTCCAAAACATGTACACATACTTGTTTGTCCATGCCACTTAATCCCTAAGAAATTCGGAATTTTACAAGCTTTTCTTATTAAGAATTCAGTGAAACAGAAGCTGGTGTTGGCAGCTCCCTATTTTAGGTGAGAAACTGAGGCACATTTGAGGTCTGGCACCTTGTGCAACCACAGTGTCCCCACATTCCTGATTTGGTACTGAAAGAGTCAGGGTTCTTAGCTGCATGAGGTCACAAGCCTGGATGCTTCATGTAGAGTCTGGGAATACATGTGTTAGCCCTTTTGGCTTCTCTATGGGGATGGAGTCATGCTGGGGAAGTTTCCAAATTTAGGAAAGGGATTTGATTGCCAGTGAAGTGTCTGTTCATATCTTTTGCTCATTTCTTTATTGAGTTGATAACTCATCAAAACATTCTTTCTGGGACGCCTGCGTGGCTCAGTTGGTTGAGCATCCAACTCTTGATTTCAGCTCAGGTCATGATTCCAGGGCCGTGGGATCAAGCCCCCTGTTGGGCTCCGTGCTGAGTGTGGAGCCTGCTTATGATCCTCTCTCTCTCTCTCTCTCTCTGCCTCTCTCCCTGGCTTATGCACTCTGTCTCTAAAATTGAATTAAATTAAATTAAAATAAGTTAAAAAAATTAAAACATTCTTTCTGAAAAGCCCTTCTTTAACATCTGTATTTGGGAAAAGTCTGGGAAACAATAAAACGCTTAGAAGCTGAGAACCGGCTTATCCCCAAACCATAAATTTAAAATTAAATGTATTTATTTCTCAGACAAAAATACTTATTGTTAGCAGTGTATTATATAGGGTTATTTGGGAATGTTTGGTGGGCAGAATTAATAAGGAGCCCTGGGATGCTTTGATCTCTCATTTTTATAGCTATCAGGCATATGACCAGAGCTGAATGTTTAAAATAATTAAACAAGTGAAGAAAAAAAGCATATTTGTTGTGTTTTTGATTATCAGAAAAGGTAATTCCCTAAAGCCATAACCTCAGAAAACCTAGGAACAATTTATTTTGAGCCCATTATTTGAATATCTTAGTTCTTCCATAACTATAATAAGACATTTAACCCAGAGTGCATTGATCTGCTAGAATTTCATACCACTTGCTTTAAATTGTACAATCCATTCTTCCTACCACATCTATTAACATGTATTGAACACTCAGTACAACCTATCATTTAGGAGATGTAGAAAGACCTAATCTTGAAGCATTTACCAATTAGGAGAAGTGGGTCTGTTCCCTGTGAGAGCACTGCATTTAGCTACTACATTTCGTGAAGGAGCAGGGCTGCTTAACCTCCCAACCTCCGGGGAAGTCAGGCAAGGACACTTCACCACCTGATTTCTGACTTGATGATCTTGATGGTCAGGATATTTCACAGGCCTTGCTAAGATTTACATCTTGGGATCTCCCTGCTGCCTGGGTCCACACCTTTCTGGGGCTCCATTTTCTCCTCTATCTAGATCCTTTCCAGAGGTACACATACTTGACACATACCTGTAACACATAGCTGCCAGTTACAGGGCAGTGGCCTCTGTCAGCAAATTTTATGAGAAAGGGGAAGGAGTTCTCCAGACCTTACCCCCACAGACCAATGCAAACCAAGGGAAATCTTGGAGAGCTCCTAGATCAAGAAAACAAAATCCAAAGACCCTTAGGGAGAGTTGAGGCATCTGGGTAGAGTGGTGTTCTGCTAGATTTAGAATAGTTCTATGGTCCAATAGCAGGTAAAAGCTTTCATTTACTTTGGCGATAAGGTTTCTTGTGGAAATCATGTAGACTGGCATGCAGGGATCCAGGACTAACACTGTGTAAAGAATTGATCCCTATGATCTAAAGTCTGAGTATTAAGACTGAGTTTATGGAACTGACGTGTTCCAAGACTAGGAGTCCTGAGGACTCACAAGAAACACTTACTCTCCCCTCTTGTCTTTGGTCCCGTACAGCCTCTCTCTCCCTTCACTTCTCCCCATAGAAGGGGGAGGGGGGAGGAAAATGTTCTCATTTTGCTAAAGGCTTTTTCTAGAACCTCTTCACCTCAATCCTTAAAACCTTTGAGATGGTATGGAACCAAGGACTGCAATTTTGGAGCCCCTCTTTTGAGTCTATGTGGATGGTGTAGTACTAATGTGTGACATGTGGGAATACCTGACACCTATTGATTTGTTTGTTGCCATGTGGAGCTTTGACCACAACAGAGCCTGAAAGAGGCTCACCTTAACAGCCTGGTGTGTGTGTGTGTGTGTGTGTGCGTGTGTGTGTGTGTTCTTCCTCCTCATCATTACATCTCCCAACTTGTTATCCATCATATTTAAGGTCTCTTTCAAGGATATAAAAAACAAACAAAACTGGCACGCCTGGGTGGCTCAGTTGGTTAAGCATTCGACTTAGGCTCAGGTCCTGATCTCATGGTTTGTGAGTTCTAGCCCTGTGTTGGGCTCTGTGCTGACAGCTTGGAGCCTGAAGCCTGCTTTGGATTCTGTATCTCCCTCTCTCTCTGCCCCTCCCCCACTCGTGCTGTCTCTCTCCCTCTCTCTCAAAAAAAAAAAAAAATTAAAAAAATTAAAACCCCAATACTCATAAAAGAAAGTAGGTGGAGCTGAGAAGGGGTGATGGAAAAAGAAAAATACGTATAAATATGGAGGGTGGCTAAAAACCACACATTTTACTATCAGTGGGCCAGCAGTTGGTTTAGAGCTTTCTAGTCGATCTAGGAGAAGCCCAGCTGGTCTTAGATTACGAGCCAGAAGGAATTTCTTTTGGGCCAAGTTAATCAGTAGATAACAATGATTAAAGTACTTTTAATCCATTTAAATCAGATTTACTTTTAAAAGCCAGACAATTTGGGGGTGGCTAGGTGGCTCAGTTGGTTGCGCATCTTGATTTCTGCTCAGGTCATGATCCCAGGGTCATGGGATCAAGCCCCGAGTTGGGCTGAGCATGGAGCCTACTTGGCATTCTCTCTCTCGCTCCTCTCTCTTTGTCCCTCTCCCCCACTCATGCTCTTTCTCTAAAAAAATAAATAAATGAAAATAAAAGCTAGACAGTTTTAGTGCTATCAATATCCTTTGCCCACCCTTCCTCCTAAAAAGCTCCAACATCAAACAAGTTAATGAGATAAAAATCCCTGAAAGGAACCAAATCTGATTAAAAGACACAACATTATTTCTACCTTCAGTGAGAAGCTGGGGAAATACTCTGCCCACGAATAATGTGGCAGAGTCAGTTTTCAGTGAAGAAGGAAGTGAGCAGAGAGCAGTCTTTGGGTGTGGCAGCATCCACTGTATAGTTGCACCTGAGCCGATAGCTATGAGGTGAGCAAGAGACCCAAGCAGGCCCGTGCGAATTCCCTTCCTGGGGATTTGACTCACAGCATGACTTAGAGGCTGAAGATGCTTGGTTGTCATTCACGCTGATGTGGGTGTCTGGATGGGGCTTGAGCCCAGTTTCCTGGATATCCCACCCCTGACGAGACCTACTGGTCCAGTCCTTTGTGAGACTCTTCACATCCCCGCCCTCTGATGCCCCCGAAGATTCCAATAAAATATATTTTAATTTATGGTGGTGAGACTCAGTTCCTGTTTCTTGCAACCCAAGTATTCTGACATACTGTCAATGTGGCTCCAGAGTGAAATACAGTCAGTGGGATCATTTGAGGTGGTACCAAGGAGCATTTAGAATTTTCAGTTATGTAATTATTTTATTGCATATTGGGGAAAATGGTAAACAGCACATCAAACCCACAATGTTATGGGTATTACTGCTTAGAGTGAGGATACAATTAGTTAGGTCAGGAAGTGAGTTGTTCTAAAGACAAGCACTAAGTGATAGCATAGGTGTCCATGGCTATGGGAAACAAAATTCTCAAAGGTGGTGTCTGAATCGCTGGTGGAGGCCATGAGACCTGTCACATCTTTTCAGGAAAGGGGACACCAGATCTGTGTTTTGAAAAGTTCCCTCTGTGCCATTGTGGTGGCAGAGAGAGGAGAGGCCAGAGACAGCGAGAAGTCTTGTACCAAGGGCCCAGGGAGAGGGCCCCAGGGGTAGCAGCACACATGGCCAAGTGGGGTTGGAGAGGAGGGGCTGAGAAACACTTTGAGACCACCATGTGATCCTTCATCTCCCCTCTTCCTGGTTGCAGGTAGAGAGGTCAGCTGAGACAGACCTCTCTTTCCCCCCTTTTTTCCTCCCCTTGTCATTTCAGTGTGCCCTAACCACCTCCATCCCCAACTCAGACCTGTCTGGCTTCCAGGGCTGCTTGTCTCCAACAAAGGGATGAAGGTAGATCGTAACTCCAATTCTGCAACCTCTCAGCTGAGGCTCAGGTCATCAGGAGGGGCCCCTAGATGCTTTCTGCTGTTTCTCCCGTTTGCCACTCTCTAAGCTTAGGCTCCACGATTAAGGTGGGAAAACTGCCAGCATCCCAGTTATCTCATCTAAAAAATAGGGATGCTAATAATAACACCTACTTCATAGGATCAGATGGATATTGAGTAACACATTCATTGAGAATATTTAGACAGTTGCAAAGTAAGTGTGCCATACATGTTAGGTATTCCCATGAAGATTTCTAGTGTCCATTTAGATAGTAGTACTTGGAAATCCAGAACCACCACTGGGAACACTTTTTGTCTTACAATAACTACAGAGGACACTCAGATGTTTTCCCTCACTCCCAACTAAAAGACAACACTGTATTTTTCTACCAAAAATTCTTTTTTTTTTTAAGTTTGTTTATTTTGAGAGAGAGAGAGAGAGAGAACACAGTGGGGAGAAGGGTAGAGAGAGAGAGGGAGAGAGAGAATCCCAAGCAGGCTCCATGCTGTCAATGCAGAGCCCGATGTAGGACTTGATCTCATGAACCATGAGATCATGACCTGAGCCGAATTCAAGAGTTGGACGCTTAACTGAGCAAGCCACCCAGGCACCCCTCTAATAGCAATTCTAACATTGAATTTGTTCTCTCACCACATGTAGACCCACTGTCAAGGGAGTTACTGAGATTTTTAAAAAATTTTCTGATGGATGATCTGAACCATATAACTTTCTCCCCAGCTCCAGGTTGCAGCTACCTCCTGATACCATAAGCCTGGGTTGGGGAGCAACGGGTATACCTTCAGCTTTTGGGCCAGGACTTCTGTTCCAGGGCTGAGATTTTAAAGGCCTTGAAACTGTCTGACACCAGAGAGAGAAAGAGCCTTGCTTATAATGTAGCAAGACAGTACATTTTTATTGCTGTTTTACAAAGATGCCGAGGTTTTAATGGTGATCTGAAGAGAGAAACAGTTTCTAATGATTTTAGCAAAAGAAACATGGAAAAGGGACTTCTGATTTTGTTTGCTAAGATCCTAGAAGTCACAGGGGTTTCAGATTTCCTTAGGGCTTCTCCTTAGTCTCCAGCTCTCTCATCCAACCCCATTAAGTGTATATATATATATATATATATATATATATATATATATATATACACACACACACACACACATATATGTATATATATACACACATATATATGTATATATATAAGGATATATATACACATATATATGTAAATATATATACATATATATGTAAATATATATACATATATATATGTATATATATGTCATTGTCATCATCACCATCGTCAAGCTTTTGAAGAACTTACCATTCAGGAGGATAGAAAGAGGAAACATTGCACGTTTTTCCTTAATATTGGCATGAAATATTTGGGGGCAATAGTTTTGGAGCTATAGGTTTATAAATTAGTCTAAAAGTGTGTGTGTGTGTGCATGTTTAGAGTTCTCATACAGACAGCTACTCATTTTTTCTCTTAAGAGAAAAAAAGAAAAAAGTATCTTTAACATTCAGCTAAATAAAGTTCTTTAAAGATAAGTGGATTTTGAAATCTGGTGAAAGCCATGAAGCTATTCAATTCAGTATGTTCTTACTAACTGCATGAAGAGCAAAAAAATGGAATTAAAAATCTCCCTCAACCACCAGGGCCCATCCCCAGAGGTAACCACCACAATAGTTTCTATCATAAATTCTTCTGGCACTTACTGTCATCACTTTATGTAATATGCTCATCCCCCTATTTCTTGATTTATTATTTTTAAATGGAATCTTTTAACTTCCTGCCATCTGGAAAGAAGGCTTTAGCTCATTCATGTTTCTGTCCACCTCCTGCTCTCCACACTGGCTACCTGCTGCCTATAATTTTAACTACTTCTTCTAGTGGTTGCCTACATCAACCAAGAGAATCCCTACAGATGACCCACTTACTCCTCCTTCCATCTTTTCTTGTCTCTCTCTGACCTCTTTCACTACCTCCCATCGTATGCTTGTTACAGTTACAATGTCACTGTTTGACACCTTCTTCATTCTGTTCATATCAGTACACATCTTCCTCTACTCAGGATGGGGTTACATCCCGATAAACCCAGGGCAAATTGCAAATACCATTAAGTAGAAAATGCATTTAATACTCCTAATCTACCAAATATCATAGCTTAGCCTAGCCGACCCTAAACGTGCTCAGAACCCTTGTGTCAGCGTACCATTGGGCAAAATCATCTAACACAAAGCCTATTTTATGATACAGTGTTGAACGTCTCACTAATTTATTGAATACTGTACTGAAAGTGAGAAACAGGGTTGTTGTTGGGGAACACAATGGTTGTTTGTGTATCAGTTGATCACTCTTGAGATGGCGTGGCTGCCTGGGAGCTGTGGCTGCTGCTCATTAACACGAGAGGGGACCGCACCACATATTGCTGGCCTGGGAGGAGATCCAAATTCAAAATCTGAAGTATGGTTTCTACTGAAAAGTGTATCATTTTCACACCATCATAAAGTCAAAAGGTCCTAAGTTGAACCATTGTGAGTCTGGACCATCTCTATATAACTAAGGCTCCCATCCTGTCTTTAGGTTAATTCTAAAAACTGAAAACCTATTAACAGCATTTACAATAATGTCAGTAGGTAGGTGTTGGTCATTGTAGAGCCAACTATGATTTGAGCCATATAGTTGAAATTGTAATCCTTTTTTTTAACGTTTATTTATTTATTTTTGAGACAGAGAGAGACAGAGCATGAACGGGGGAGGGTCAGAAAGAGGGAGACACAGAATCTGAAACAGGCTCCAGGCTCTGAGCTGTCAGCACAGAGCCCGACGCAGGGCTCGAACTCACGGACCGCGAGATCATGACCTGAGCCGAAGTCGGCCGCCTAACCGACTGAGCCACCCAGGCGCCCCTGTAATCCTTTTTTTAAGGTTTGTTTATTTATTTATTTTAAGAGAGTGAGAGAGAGAGAGAGAGAGAGCGAGTATGCAGCAGGGAAGGGTTAGAGACAGGGGGAGACAGAGAATCCCCAGGCTCTGCATTATTGGTGTGGCTCGAAGTCACAAACCATGAGATCATGACCTGAGCTGAAATCAAGAGTCGGTCACTCAATCAACTGAGTCACCCAAGTGCCCTGTAATCCTTTTTTTTTTTTTTTAAATCTTTGCTCATCGAAAAATTTTGTAAGCATCTCATCCCAGTGGATTTTCCCTTAAATTTTCCTACTTTCCTTCACTTCTATGAGATCAGTATTGCCTAATATAGATTTATTTTGCTTCATCTAATCTTGCTTTAGTTTTTTCCTATAGGGTATGTGTGTGATAAATCTTTTGGTAATTGTTTGGTACTTACTTTACTGGAAATATTTTTTTTTTGATTGGGAATATTTTTCTTTTACTCTAATGTTTGATTCAATTTGTGGGGGCATAAAATTCTTCGTAGAAACTGACTTTTTTTAATTTAATTTTTTATTTTTTAAAATTTACATCCAAGTTAGTTAGCATATAGTGCAACAATGATTTCAGGAGTAGATTCCTCAGTGCCCCTTACCCATTGAGCCCATCCGCCCTCCCACAACCCCTCCAGTAACCCTCCATTTGTTCTCCATATTTAAGACTCTCTTATGTTTTTGTCCCCCTCTCTGTTTTTATATTGCTTTTGTTTCCCTTCCTTTATGTTCATCTGTTTTGTCTCTTAAAGTCCTCATATGAGTGAAGTCACATGATTTTTGTCTTTCTCTGACTAATTTCACATAGCATAATCCCCTTCAGTTCCATCCACATAGTTGCAAATGGCAAGATTTCATTCTTTTTGATTGCTGAGTAATACTCCATTGTGTGTGTGTGTGTGTGTGTGTGTGTGTGTGTGTGTGTGTGTCTCTCTCTCTCTCTCTCTCTCTCTCTCTCTCTCTCTCTATATATATATATATATATATATATATATATCACATCTTCTTTATCCATTCATCCATCGATGGACATTTGGGCTCTTTCCATACTGTGGCTATTGTTGATAGTGCTGCTATAAACATGGGGGTGCATGTGTCTCTTTGAAACAGCACATCTGTATCCCTTGGATGAATGCCTAGTAGTGCAATTGCTGGGTTGTAGGGTAGTTCTGTTTTTAGTTTTTTGAGGAACCTCCCTACTGTTTTCCAGAGTGGCTGCACCAGCTTGCATTCCCACCAACAATGCAAAAGAGATCCTCTTTCTTCGCATCCTTGCCAACATCTGTTGTTGCCTGAGTTGTTAATGTTAGGGAAACTGATTTTTCGACTATTAAATATATTGCACGACTTTCCTCAGAATCCAATGTTGCTTAAGGAAAGTCTGATTTTTGTTCCTTTTTGGTAATCTCATTTTTTTTCCTGGAAGCTTTTAAGATTTTTCTCTTTATCCTTGGGGTCAGGAGATGTTAGCAGAATATGTCTTGATGAGGATCATTTTCTTTAATCTTGTTTGGAACTTGGTGAGCCCTTTTGGTCTGAAAAGTCACATCTTTCTTCAGTTCAGGGGCATCTTTTTTTTAATGTTTATTTTTGAAAGAGAGAGAGAGAGAGAGACAGAACATGAGTGGGGGAAGGGCAGAGAGAGGGGGAGACACAGAATCTGAAGCAGGCTCCAGGCTCCAAGCTGCCAGCACAGAGCCCGGTGCAGGGTTCGAACTCACAAACCGTGATTCATGACCTGAGCTAAAGTCAGATGCTTAACTGGCTGAGCCACCCAGACATCCCAGAGTCATCTTCTTTTAATATAATTTTGGTTATTTTTTCTCTTCAGCTATGAGTGTACACTCTTACTGGAATTACTGTTAGATGTAAATCAAACTGCCTGAATATATTCTCCTTCTCCACTCTTCTGTCGTATTTTCTATTTCTTTGCCTTTTTACTCTGTATATTCTGGGAGAGTCTGACTTTGCCTTTAAAATCATCAACTCATTCTTCTATCTTTCCCTCTCTTCCTTCATTTTTATATCGATGCTTACATTTTTTAATTAATCAAAATCTTTGCATTCTTTTTTTCAAATTGACCATTTTCCATAGCCCCCAGCAGCTGACATGAATTTCCTTTGGAGGTGTGTGGGTCTGAGTTTTCCCGGAGCAGGAGCCTGGTGCTTTTGCCTAAGTGGGTGGAGCACGTTGAAAGGCCCACCGTGTAGGTATGTTGCCAAGTCAAGTTGGCGGGTGGCCGTGGGACACGCACACTTGCCCGCATCAGGAGGTCTCCTCTTTGGGTGGAGTGCTTCAGTGTAGCGGGCTTGCTGTGGCTCCGTATCCTCAGTGCCTTCCTTCTCTGCAACCCCGTGATTTGCTCCAGGACAGTCCTTTGTGTCTGGTGGAACCTGCTACCTCTCCAGGCCTCCCTTGGGCAGACCTGCACCCTACACTTTTGTCTACTGTCTGGCGGTACCTTTTTCTCTGCTCTGTCTCCCTCAGTCCCAGGCCATTTGTCAGGGATTCCTTAAGACTTCTGTCTGCTGATGCCACCTTTCCTGGTGGCTGGGGAGGGAGATGAGATAGCCCTGGGCCCTCAGTCCAGGCAACACCAGGAGCCAGAAGCTGCAAGTTTTTATCTTGAGTTGTTCAAAATTCTGCTCTAAAAGCCCCCCACATGGAATGCACAAAGAATCTATCAAGTTTATCTGTATGCTAGATTTCTGAGGTAGCTAATATGCCTTGCGTCTGTATGCCCAATTAGCAACAAGAAGATGAGTTCCTGCACATTCTTTGGTTAATTAGATTGGCTATGAAATCACTCATTTGATGACCACCCTAATGAAGCTAATAAAAGCCTCTTCTGAAGCAGTCTATTCTTCGTACCTTAAGTACTGTACCTCGCTCAGCTACGCTGTCTATTTTCACGCTCCGTTGATTTCATTAGATACAAAATAAAATCACTACCTATTAAAATTGCATTAAAGTACTAACTTAAACTGACAAAGGCTTAGAAACTTAGAGCCTGAGCTGTTGTTCGGCCTCCTGTATATGGGAAATTCCTGCATCAGGCAGACAGTGGATTGGGCATGGTCCCGTGCTTTATCACCTAAACATTCTGCATTTCCCCAAGCTGGGTGGGGAGCCAGGAGTGCAAGCTGCCAATGAAATTACTTGGTTTCTCATCAATCAGTGATTCAACAGCATTTTAATGGTTCAGTGGTTATTTTCTGATTTCCAGAATCAGATGTGGCAAATGTGGTGATGAGAAGAGAGACACTTTTTACATGGCCAGCGTAATGCCTTCAGAAAAGATCACCCATGGAGACATTTTCACTGTTGATGGTTTGGAGCTGCTAATGCAGAGGCCAAGGCCAGTAGAATGGCTATATACTTCCAGTATCACATGTAATCAGTGTTACCTGATTTTTAAAAAACAAAAATTATCAAAAAAACAACAACAACAACAACCTTGGTTCTTACAAAAATAGGAACAGATAGCTTCCCCAAACCAATATGTGACCTGACTATATCCAGGGAGAGTGAGGCAGAATGGGAATCTGGGGGCAGGTTTTGGAAGTATGTAGCTGGCAGGTGCACAGAGAAAAAGGTATTGGCTGAGAAAAGAACTCTGTTCCTGGCCCAGATCTGGGTTACCTTGTGACCTTCAGCGCGTTACTTCGTGGACTTCAGCTTCCTCATCTGTAAAATGAGGCTGTCATGCCATATATTACCATTGCTCTCACCAACCAATTCAGTGTGTGTGTGTGTGTGTGTGTGTGTGTGTGTGCGCGCGTGCGCGCGTGCATGCAGGCTCATATGCGTGTTGGTGCAAGCCTGTGTGTGAGATTTTTAAAAACTGCCCTCCAAAAAATGGCCCCTCTCCAAATTGAGTGCCACTGTTCTAATCCAAGCTTCCTGCTGCTGCCAGGTAATGTTCCCTTTGGGCCCCACATTAAGAATTTTGTTCTGATCACTTTGAGACTGAAGTTCTGACAGCTTCTGAATCTGTGCTCAGGAGAATGGGATGGTCTGTGCTCACAGGCTTCAGAGGAGGGAAGACTCTGCCATTTCTTTCCTTCCATCTTCCCACACTTCCTCACCCCCTCTATGGACTCTTATTAGCTGACCCCTGAGGTCGGGTCCTCAAGGCAGGAATCCAGAAGGTGACAGGACACTGTCCCTGATGCACATACTGAGATCCTAGCACTTGCACAGCAGCTTTCTAGGTGCCACAGCATTCTAAAGAAAGCGTCATGCAGATGAAGAGTATGACACAAAGATGTAAGGAAAAACTGACATAAAAATCAGTTTATTAACTACTTGCTCTGTATAAGGCATTGTGCAAAATCCCTAAATAATTGTCTTGAATCCTTACAACAGTCTAGTAAAGTAAACATTATTCTCCCATATTACAGATGAGAACACTGAGACCCAAGTGGTTAAGTAATTTGCCTAGGGCCGCAGAGCTCCTTAAGTGGCTGATCCAGGACTGGAGATAAGCAGAGCTCCCTGCCACATGGCCAGACAAGGAAGAATCATGGAGCAGACTGCTTTTTGGACTGTGGGTTGTAAACCATTAATGGGATATGAAAATCAGTGTGAAATCAGGGTTTACGAACAGCATGAAGAAAACAGAACAGACTAGAGAGTATCAATTACATCTCATGTTTTGTGAATTGTGTATGAGTGTGTACATGGTTATAACGTAAAATCAGTTTCCTGTGTTGTGATAAGAAATAGTTCTAAAACTCTGGCTTGGAGAAGTTAATGAATGAGAGGGAGTGAGAAGGGCTCTGCTTTGGGGAGCCTAGGCTTTTCCCTCCAGAAATCGACCATGACCTGGTTTTGTCATTTTAAACACCCTCTTTACATCCTGATCTCCTTTCCTCATGGTTCTTTCCAGCTCTGAAATTCAGTGATTGTTTGAGAAGCACAGACAATTTGTGTCCTAGGAATTTAGGGGACAACAAGGTTTCTGGCACTGAGGAGCTTCATGGGGATGTTGTCGCCTGAATGGAGAGAGGAGGCTGGTGTTTCTGGGCAGGGGGACCAGCCTGAGCAAAAGCATGGAAGTGGACTCCAGGGGTACAGGAGTAGAGGGGTAACTCACAGGTGGGGTGGGAATGCAGCACTTCCCATGCTGGGCTGAAGAGGCTGGGCAAGGTCTTGTTGGCCGTGGGGAGTGAATGAAATCTTTGGGTCAGAAGAATGGGTTGATACAAGTACACTGAATTCTGGAGTTGCAAATTCCTCAGACGCCAGTCAGATCCCATGAGAGAATGCAGTGGACCAGGTGGGGACTCGGGAGCTATCCATTTCATGGCCCCTCTGAGGGGGCAGCCACCAATGATCTCTGGAAGATCATCTTACAAGATTCAGGTCCAGTGTTGCTAAAATTCAGATTTTTCAACAGAAATCTGAATTTTTAAAATTATTTATTTATTTGGAGAGAGACAGAGGGAATGTGAGCAGGGGAGGGGCAGAGAGAAAGAGAGAGAGAGAGAGAGAGAGAGAGAGAGAGAGAGAGAGAGAGAGAGAAAGAGAGACAGGGAGAATCCTAAGCAGGCTCCGTGCAGTCTGCACAAAGCCTGAGGAGGGGCTCAGACCCACAAACTGTGAGACCATGACCTGAGCTGAAGCTGGACGCTTAACCCGAAGTCAGATGCTTAACTGACTGAGCCACCCAGGCGCCCCCAGAAATCTGAATTTTTATGTGAAACTCCTGAATTGTAATGTAGGTAACTAAAAGGCAAGACTGCTGTAACAAATACACTTCAAGATGCAGTGCCTTTAAGAAGATGGACCGTGGTTGGTTTGGGGGGGCCAGCTGTGCTCCACCTGGTCACTGAGGGTCCAACGCTCCCTCCATCTTGTGCTGCCCCGCTTTACGGTATTGTACGCTGGGTCACAGGCTTGTCCCTGCTTCAGCGGCTATTTGCAGCTGAGGCCAACCTCAGAGTAGCTGGCGGCTGGGGGAAGTCTGCCAGCCACACTCCCTATAGCTGGGTGGCAAGTCCTTCCACAAACAGGTATTTGGACAGAGCGTCTCCATATTTACCAAATGCCATGATCCACCATGGCAGTGAATGTATTTCTGTAACACTATTTGTTAAGTTACATGGACTTTGATAATGCCAATATATTGTATCATATGGGGACACACACATCTGATTCCTCATTTTGGGACTTTTAGACTGTTTCCCATATTTGAAATTAGAAACAATGTCCTAATGAACATTCTTAACTAAAACTTTAGACACATCCTCATTATTTTTAATGCCCGAGTTTCTAAAGTAAGATGTCAGTCAGAGAGTGTGTATTGATCTTTCTGCCTCCGATCTCATTTCCTCCCTCCCTCACTCCTACTTTCCTTTCTTCCTTCCTTTGTTCTTTCCTGGATTTGTCTTCCTTCATTCTCCTTTTATTTACTTTTATCTTATAAAATACACCACACCTAAGGAAAGTACATAGATGTACATTATAATTAATATGGAAAAGACGAATACTCATACCACCAAGTCAAGAAATATAATGTCACAAGTCTCCCTAAAGCACTTCCATATGCCTTCTCCACAGAGGACCCCATCTGACTTTTGTGGAAGGCAGTTCCTTGATTTTTAAATAACATAATTTTGTCACCTATGTATATACTATGGTGTAATTTCACCTGCTCTTGGACAGGTATTATAGTATTATATGGTATAGTATTACAAATAATGTAGGCCTTGCTCCTTTTACTCAGAAGTGTATATAAGATTCACATGTTTTTATATATACTCTGGTTCATCTCTTTTCATTTAATATTCCATTGTTTGACAGTGCAACTTATTTGTCTCTTTTGGTGTTTTGGATTTTATAAACAGTGTTGTTTTGAAGACTCTGGTCTCCTGGTGCCCATGTCCACAGATTCTTCAGCACATAGGCCCTATGAGTAGAATTGCTGGGTCACAAGGTTGAGCATTTCAAGTTTAGTAGATAATGCCAAGACCTTTTTCATACAGTATCAATAATTGGTGATTTTCACTAGCAGTAGATGAGAGTTCCCCTCCTTACCAACAGTTGATGTTGCCAGATTTTTTTATTTCTTTAGCAATTTGGTGTTGTGTTTCATTGTGGTTTGTGGTTTAAAAAATTTTTTTTAATGTTTATTTTTGAGAGAGAGAGAGGAGAGAGAGACAGAGCGTGAGCTGGGGAGGGGCAGAGAGACTGGGAGACACAGAATCTGAAGCAGTTCTGGCTCCAAGCTGTCGGTATAGATCCTGACACGGGGCTTGAACTCACAAACCATGAGATCGGTTTCATTGTGGTTTTTAATCGCATCTCCTTGATTACTAATGAGACCGAGCACCTTTTCATGTATATTAGTAATTTCAATTCATTCCTTTGTGAAGAGCCTAAATAAAATCTTCTGAAGTTTTTTTTCTATTAGGTTACCTGCCTTTTTCTTACTGATCTGTGGAAAGTCTTTGTCATGTGGTTAGAAGTCCTTTGTCACTTATGTGTGTTGCCATATCTTCTCCCATTCCATTTGGTTTTTACTTTATGTTCTTTTTTGATGAACAGAAGCCCTTATTTTTTTTAAAAAAAATTTAATGTTTATTCATTTTTGAGAGACACAGAGAGTGAATGGGGGAAGGGCAGAGAGAGAGAGGGAGGCACAGAATCCAAAACAGGATCCAAAACAGGATCCAGGCACTGAGCTGTCAGTGCAGAGCCCAGTGTGGGGCTTGAACTCATGTACCGTGAGTTCATGACCTGAGCCAAAGTCATATGCTTAACCAACTGAGCCACCCAGGCACTCACAGAAGCCCCTATTTTTAATGTAGTTACATACATATATTTTTTTTTCTTTCATGGTTAGGGCTTTTGTGTTACATTCCACCACCACCATCCCCTCCCCCCCCCCCCGCACTGAGATCATTAAGCTGTTCTACATTATTTCTAAAAGCATTATTGTGTTTACCTTCAACATTCAGAATTGTAATTGAGCTGGACTTGAGTTTTATATATAGTATGAGGTAGGTGTCTTTCCATTGTCATTTTTCCCCCATATGAACATCCACTTGTCCAAGCATCATTTATTGAAAGACTATCTCTGTCTTATCCTTTTGCGATGGCAGCTTGTCACAGCTCAGGGTCCATAAATGCATGAGTCTGTGATGGAGTCTGTGATGGTCTATTCTGGTCCATGGTCTATTTTTCTGTCCCTGTACTAATATCGTACTGTCTTCATAATGAGAGATTTCTACCAAGTTTTTAATATCTGTAAGAGGAAGTCTTCCTATTTGTTCTCCTCTGAGCTTTCGTTGGCTTTTTCTTGACCCTCCACATTATATATCCATCAATTTTTGTAGTTAGCGGGGGTGTTGATCTGAATAACCACAATTGTTATTAGCAGAAGCAGTACTTTCTGGGTAGAACATTTGAATTTGGATTTAGATATGTCACAGAGATACGTCACTCTGCAAAAGGTGAGATACTAATGTACACTCCCATAAGTGGGTCATACCAAGATTTGGAATGAAAAAAATGCTATCTATAAGGTTTGAAATTTAATTTGGGTGGGGATATAGTGTTGACATCATGCCTCTTGTAGCTGCTCAAAAAGCCTGTGCTGAATATATGAATCTTTTGGATGATAAAAATGCCAGGTGTAAAGACAAGCAGTATGGGTTTTCCCTTATCATTGAAACTGCATGTGTGGTACCCATGTTTGAAAATGATTGATTATATACTATCCTGAAAAGAAGGCCTAGAGACACTTACAGGCAAAGTGAGTGTTTTAAAAAACCCTTCGTTACCTAATAACCTTAACGGCAAGAGCAAACTATGTGTATGTATATAGTTTACAGAAGCATTCAGAGGACATTGCAGATCTTGGGTGCGTGGAATTGGCTAGCACCTTTGCAGTGCTCTTGAGCCAGCAATGAAAGTATTTACCATTGAGTTAATCAGGAAATAGCATGACGAGGTTGTTCAGTGACAGCTCACCAAGGCTGCAGGTTGAGTGAGACCGCTTTAGGTGCATGGGCATAATCATAAACCCTTAGCAACAGGGAAGCTGGCAACTAAAGGGTTAATATTAGACACCCACTCCTGAACCAAAATCCAAACATAAAAACCAACCCATGGCTCCAATAAACTGTGTGGTTCATGACCTAACATAGATGAAAGGGGTGATGGGGCACACAAGATGGAAAGTGTAATAAACAAACAAACACACAAGCAAAAAAGCCTCCGTTAATGAGCATTCTGACCACGATCAAATCACATGCAAATTGGGAGTGTCTATTTGAATTGTGTAATTGGAACTCATCACATGGGGGAAGAAATTCATAGGGTAGAATTTGGATTGTACTAGGGAGACACTGAACTGAACCATTAAAGGTTAATGGAGCAGTTAAGCTGAGGAAAGTTGCAAAATCAATTTTACAGCCAGGATGTTTGTACATTCTTTCATTCATTCACTCAACAAATATTTGCTCAGTGTGCTCAGTGTACTCCATATGCAAAGCACTCATACTAAGTCCTAAAGCAGTTTTAAAGATGGGCATGACAGTAGTATAAAACGTTCACACTGATTTCTTTAAGTGGCAACATGTCTGCCTTTGAGTTGTTATGTTTCCCACAAATTATGGTCTTTGTCTTAAGAAACTTATTTTCTGGGACGTTTCTGAAAGACTGGAACCCTACCATTCATGGTATGTCAGATAGTTTTCTTTATTTTGTTTTATTTGAGAGAGAGAGAGAGAGAGAGAGAGAGAGAGAGAGAGAGAGAGAGAGAGAGAGAGACACACGCAGGGAGGGAGAGGGGCAGAGGAAAAAGAGAATCTTAAGCAGGCTCCACACTCAGCGCAGAGCCCAATATGGGGCTTGATTCCATGACCCTGGGATCATGACCTGAGCCAAAATCAAGAGTCAGTGCCCAATAGTTTTCAGAAGAATGAAGGATGATTTTTAATTTTAGTCTGGGATTGGTCTGTCTTTAACACTTTTTAATACTTGCTAATCTTCCTCTCCTTTAAAAACAAAACAAAACAGGGGCGCCTGGGTGGCGCAGTCGGTTAAGCGTCCGACTTCAGCCAGGTCACGATCTCGCGGTCCGTGAGTTCGAGCCCCGCGTCAGGCTCTGGGCTGATGGCTCAGAGCCTGGAGCCTGTTTCCGATTCTGTGTCTCCCTCTCTCTCTGCCCCTCCCCCGTTCATGCTCTGTCTCTCTCTGTCCCAAAAATAAATAAACGTTGAAAAAAAAAATTAAAAAAAAAAAACAAAAACAAAACAAAACAGAGATCACGTCTAAACCTTTTATAGGTGATAATCTAACTAGAATTTAATAATTTTCTTTTGGTTTTTGGTTACCTTTCAGTTTTGGAACATGATGGTTTTCCATACCATTTTTATTTATATAATTTTTATTTAAAATAAACACAGGTCAGGTCTGGAGCAAGGAGTCAGATGAAAGAAAATAGTGGATAAATAATAGAACAATATGTGCATGTGGCAAGAAAGAGGGGAAGTAGCAGTGGAAAGAGCGAAATTTGGGAACCTTACGAGGAGAAGTGAGGCGTGCTTTGCTCAGCTAACTCAGTGGTTCAAGCAGGAGCCGCAGAACACGCTAGGCATTGGCTGCCTCTTCCTTCTGTGGTAATTATGGAAGCTCCCAGAAGGAGGCTTTTCTGCCTGTCTTTCTGTGGATGGAGACTGGCATTGGAGCAAGGGGCCTTCCAAGTGGGGAAATGACTGTGGAAGCCTGAGAGTCAAGGTGTGTGCTACAGTTGACGGTGGTGCCCCAACTGAAGTATGCATCAGAATCAGCAGGAGGGCTTTTCCAGGTACTGTTGGAAATGCTGGAGGTAATATCCAGTGACTGGGGGAAGGGGAGTGTTTAAACCTCACCTGGAGAAGGTTGTTGAAGGCCATGTGAGAAGGCCTGTGAATCTGGAGAATAAACACAGAACTGGCGGTCTGGCCGCTGGGCTTGGAATGTGCATCCTTTTGTGGTTATGGACTTGCAGTACCACCAGGTGCTTCTGTTTCCTCAGTTCTTCACGGCAGTCAGTGACTAAACTCTGTTTTAGCACATTTATGTATCTCTCCTGTTGCCCATGAGACCTCCTTGCATATTAGCCCCAGTTGGGTGGCACTTTTGTGGGAGAGATTGGGAGGAGAATGCTTGGATGTGGGAGGACGGAGAGATCTTCTGATCTGGATTCTTTGTTCTTGCTTTGTATCGAAGCTGAGTACAGGGTTAGGCTTTCAGTAATCCTTGGGGGACACCATGAAGTCAGGAAGCTAAAATTCTACTGGACCTAGTTATTCATGGGCAAAATTAGTGCCTCATTTCCAGTCCTCTTGAAATATCTATCCTTCTCTGGTGAGCGATTATAAGGATGAGCATCTGTAAATTGCTTTGAAAGTGAACCATGGTTGTGCCAGGAGATGACATTATCTACCTTCTCTTGATGGCAAGAAACAGCAATGTGGGGAGTCTTGTAGGTAAATAAAGACTTTTTGAATCAGGAGGAATCATGGGATTAAACTAAATGTGAGCCCCAAATGCACACAGTGCATATTCAGCACTTTGCCTTGAACTACCAGATGGATAATAATCTGCTAGGGGATATTCTGTGTGGGTTATTTAAAAGGATATAAAAGATTGCTGACCCAGACTGGGACTGTATGCAAGCTGTGGGCTCATCTGCAGCGACTGTACACATATTTCTAAGGGTTTCCAGCAAAACATAAGTAAACAATTGCCTGCCTGAGTGATATGGGAGTTTCATAAGGGCCATAAACACCCAAGCTGATGGCCAACATGGTTGGACAAATCCAGCTGTTTACAGAAACAAGGCCATTCAGCCAAAGCATACCAAATGGCACCATCTTTCATGGGTTCTTTTCCAACATGCCATGCCAAGCAGAAGGGTAAAATCTGAGAGATGGATGCCCAAGCGTTCTGACCTGGTGACACCAGCAAAAATGCTGCAAACATGTGAAGATGTCGTGGCCTTCACATCATTATGGACAGAATTAAACAAGCCAGGGATCCAAAAGCCTCCAGAGCAGTGCCATGCATATTAATTGAGAACAATTAATTTTCACTGGAGAGGCCTTCTTTCTGTCATTAGTGACTGTTATTCCCACTTTGTCAGCACTGCTATTCTGTCAAACCCGATATTATGTGTTATGATGCTGCACATCCAATTTTCATTCTCTAGGTTCAGAGTCCAGGCCATGGCAATGGCTGAACATTGGTTTTCCATAACGGGTGTTAAGGGATGAACTGAACCAGTAGGGCTAAAGCCCAACAGTCTCTTATGTTCTGTGCAGAGGAGATTTGGGGGAAAAAAACCCAAAATATCCACCATTAAAATAACAGTGGAAAAATAAATTTGAATGAACCCAGGTGTTTGTCATAAAAATCACAGCAAATATCTCAGTACAATAAATTCCTAATTTCTTATGTTTTCCTGGAATTTCATCAAGTTGATTAGATCCTGAAATAAATGACAAATGGGGCATTGGCTGGAAATGAAGAAAGCAATGCATTTTCATATAAAGGCTAGGAGTTTAGATATATATTGGATTGGAATTTGACCTATGGCATTAAAATGCAGATTGTCTCCCAAAAACTGTAAGTGGGACACAGACCTGCAGATGAGACTTTTATGCATAATAAGTTGTGTCCTAACAATGAAATCTTGCATAAAAATAGACAGCTAACAAGGCAAAGGAAAAGAAACAGTTCAACAAATCAACAAAACATTTTGTGCTCTAGAAATGAGTGTGACAGAAACCGAGCTCAAGCCGAAAGGTTGCTCCTTTGAAGTGAGTCAAACCACATGTTGTGTCGTGACTGAGAAAAGAGGAATCTGAAGAAGGACAAGGATATATCATCTGAAAACTAATGAGACGTTACATTTTGAGCCAAAGTTGCATCCAACTTTTTAGCATGTAACTAGGCAAGATCTGAGCCAGAGGATAAAGAGTTGACATAAAACTTTGGGGATTCAGAACTCAGACACTACCACAGAAAAGGAAAGGGAGAAAGGACAATCTATAGAGCTGAGAAGATGCAGAATGGAACAATCCAGGCTGAGAACTACTTTCTATCTCCAATTTTTCCCTCTGAGGGATTTGCTATCTTGTGACTGCCAAAACAATGCATGTATGAGACCATACATTCCACTTTGTTCACCAATACATCTTAGAAATTATGCAGCATACATTAAGCACAGAGGTCACCTAAGGAAAGTTGCTGTTTCTGCATAACAGTTTGTCTGTAAGTTACAAGAATAGAGAGATAGCATTGCCTAGAATGGAATCAGCTTTTGTGTGTGGCAACGTGTACCGTGAGACTCATGACATGCCCCTAACACTCATTCTTCTGCAGAAAGAACCGATGTCACAGTATGTTGCTATTGTAATTAAGTGCTGCCACGATTTCTTTTTCTTTCTGTTTAATGCAAGCAAAGGAGGTATTTCTGTTGCTTTCGGCAAATACAAAAGTTGAGAGTAATGGACTAGTTCTGGGAATTGTGAGCATTATTTTACTTATTTTTGTGCTAAGAACAAAATATTCTCGTATGGTTGTGCAAGTTGTGTACTGCACAAAGGCTCCAGCATCTGCTCATTAGCTGTGAACCCTGACGAGGGGCTGTACCTGGGGCAGGGAAGGGGGTAGGGAGGCATCTCTTTTTAATTTGCACTGCTCCAGGAGAATCCTCTATGAACCACCTGGTAATCTTATGTAGCCCAGAGGCGGGAATGGAGGGGACCAGTCCACCCACCTGCATGGCCCTGAGTAATTTATTGTAGGTGTTTACCCATCATTAAACATCAAAGTGGCTGCTACTTTGCTTCCTACACTCTAATGTGTGGACCAGTCACACAGGAATCTTGCTAAACAGCAGACACTGATGCAAGATGTCTTGGGCCTGAGATTTTGCATTCTAACAAGCTCTCAAGTGACCTCGTTCAGCTGATCCACTGACCACACTTTGGGTAGCAAGGCCCAGGGGACATCAAGGCCATCAAGACACACAGGTCAACTCCAGCTGTGATGGGCTCCATCCTCCCTGCTGTTTGAATACTTCTCCCTATCTTTTTGCACCCTTCCAATGTCAACCAGAACCCTTCCTGCCTGAAAAGAAGCCCTCACCAAACCAAATCCCCAAATATCCCTAACAAAAGAGGAGGAAAGAAAGTGATAGGACATCCTTCTTTCTTGTAGATCCTAAGTTCTTTCAACTTGCTTCATTCCTCCCTTAAGAGAAAAGACCCTTCATGTGGGGTGGGGGCAGGAATTACTAAGGGCTCCATGCCATGCTGTGTGCTTTACCTCTGAACCCTCCCTGGCCTTTTCTGTCTATTCTAGGAGACAGATATTATTATCCTATTTACAGATGGGAAACTGAAGCTCAAAGAGATTTCATATCTTGTCTAAGAACATTGAACTTGTAAGTAAACTTGTAGGGAATTAAATCCAGAGCTGATTCCAAATTCTGTACATGGGCCACTATCTGTTTTTAAATCTCAAAGAACTTAATTCTTTCTGTTAATAAAGAGACGGTTTTCCAATTGACCGCCTATTATCAGATACTGTGGTACATGAGGTAGAAGTCACATTGAAGGCATGAGGGTGTTACAGCAGACATCCCTTTATTTGTTTTAAACAGAATTCTATTAGTGCAGAGGCGTGTGGATGTCCCATGGAATTTCTGCCAATGTGATGTTATCTCTTCATCCTCATGACTGTTGATTTGGGTGACTGGTTAATTGTTTTTAAAGCATTTCTGATCAGGGACTGAAACTTCAGTGTCAAAGCTTCTCATCTTTTCAAATATCATATTTCAAAATACTCTTGAGAGTTATCTCTCCTGACTGATCAGGATGGATGGGGGCGGTGGGGGGGGGGCAGAGCTGGGCCTAGATGGTCCACAGAGAGGGGGATGGCTGCCTCTCAGCAGATACAGGGAGGCCTGGCCTCTGAGCATCTGTTAGGGTACAGACCTTCTGTGGAGAGAACAGGCTTACTCCAAGGAGGAATTCCTGTGAACTGGAGCTCCACCCTGGGGATGAGGGGCAATAATCAGAGCAAAGCACTCTGCACACTCCCAGCTTCAACCCTATTCAGTGTGTTCATAACTCACAAGTCCTGACCAACTGAGGGAGAAAGCCAGGGAAATGAAATGATTTTCAAAGCGCTTCAAGACCACTGTCTAGCTGAGGATAGCAGAAGACACAGATTTACTGCCACTGGGCGATGTTTGGCATGGAGATGTGGAAAGAGATAACAGAAGCCGGGTCTCTTGTTTCCAGGTAATAGTTTCTCCAAGAAGCCTTGTCCTAGAAGTTATTCATCCTTACATGCTTCAGCATGATAAATAGCTTCATTCAGCATGCTGAGATGACCCAGCAGCCTAGCGCATCCGAGGGGTAGATGTAGCCCACACTAAATTGCCTTTAGTGAACTGAGCATTGACATTATGCCATTGGATTGCATTGACTGGTCTTATAAGAACCAGCACTTTCTGCCCCAACTCTATAGTTGTTTTTATTGTAGATTACAGAGACACATTTAAGGACTTAGTCTACTTTCTCTACTGCATAATTCTTTTATGAGGACCCACAGCAAATCGACCAGTAAGTATTTATTGAACACTTACATGCCAGATACTATGCTAGTATTGGGAAAAGAGTAGTAAACAAAGAAATCACATAAATGAGGCTTACAATAGAAGGAAGATAAAAAATTTTTTCTTAGTTTTCTGTGTCAGGTAAGGCTGTTGGTCTCCTGACCAATTTTATTTCTTTACACTGGCTACTGGGAAGCTCAGAACCAATTTTTTTTTTTTTTTTTTTTTTTGGCTCACCTCTAATAATTGAATAAGACCTCATGGAATGAATCGCTATATAGAAGCACACCCTTGGCTTCATGTTATTTTCCATTTGATCACTTTTCTTGTATTTATCTTTGTGGGCAATCTCATATCCCTACTATCTCTCTCTCTCTCTCTCTTTTTTATAGGGGGCTGTAATTAAATAATAATCAAAGAGCCCAGCAGGTCCTTGGAAGCAGAGGTCAGGAAATACTGATGATTAGATGTGGTTTCTGGGAGTAAATCTGACTAAAAAGGCATGCTAATTAGTGTGATAGCAGTCCTAGCTGTGTGGCTGAGGGGGGCAGGGATTACAAGTGCGCAGCCCAGCCAGTGTTGGTGATAAATAAGGCCAGGGGAAGGTGTGAGTGGTGAGGTCACTGATGCCCATGTGGGGGCTGGGCTGCATGGAGGTCCTATGATCACTGCCTGGCTAGATACTAGAATGTAAAGGTGGGAACTCAGAAGAGAATGCACTGCTTTAAGGGCAGGTGGAGAATAAGGCACAAAGATGAAGCATGAATGAAACCAAAGCTGCAATTAGGCAGTAAGCCATCACGTTGATTAGGAGTTTTTGGTTCTAAGTAACAAAAATGGACTCTGACAAACTTAATGGGGAGGAGGGAGAATTTGTGGATGCATTTGGAGTAGCTCACAGGATCTAAAAAATAAATCCCCCAGGTTAATAGGCTTAAAGACAGGGCCCCTCTGAAAGGTTAATGGAGCATCTCTCTAGGGCCCCACTGATGGGAGGCGGAGGCTGCAACTGTTTTCTGTTTTTCAGTCTGTCTGATGAAGATTCAGACTGTCTGGCACGTACAAGGAGTTCAATACACATAGATTGAATGAATGAATGGAACTTTCATGAAGAGAACACTTAACTTGCTAAGTCTGGGTCCCACATATGCCCCTTGGGAGGAGAAGAGGAGTACTTTGGCCAAAGTTCTCATCAAAGCCACAGTCAATGGGGCGGGGTGGTTCAGACACTGTGCCTGAAGAGAGGAAGAACGGAAGGGCAGGCCAACCCCAGAAGGATGCCTGATGCAGGCAGCAGAGAAATGGCTGGTGGACTAGTTGTGGCAGGGGGACATCTCCTTGTCCAGTTAGCTTGTCCCTAATGTCTGGTAGGAAAAACTGTGCAAAGAGACTCCAAGGCTTTGTTCCCAATCTTCTGTCTTTATTCCCACACTCAGTTAGACGTTTCTTGCTAGTATTTATTTAAAAGTTTTGTGTGTATATTAACCAACGCAAAGGACCTATTTCCTCCTCTGAAATCCTCCTCTAGTTATCATCCCCTTAGAATGAGTTGGGGTAAGTATTCACTCTTCTTCTGTTCTCTGGAAGAGTTTGTATAAGATAGGAATTATTTACCCCTTGAAAGTCTGGTAGAAAGCCTGATAAAGCCCTCTGGGCCTGTTGTTTTTCTTATGGAAAGATTTTAAATGACTGCTTCATTTCCTTATAATCATAAGACTGTACAGGCTATTTCTTTGTTTGACAATTAAGGCAAGTTTTTTTTTTCTTCTTGGAACAACCATTTCATTAAAAAATTTTAAGTAAATTAAGTAGAGCATTTATCTCTGGAGGTTTTTGGGCTCTGTAAAGGGCTCGTGAGTATTCATTATCTTATTTAAAATCATACGAAATAGAAGAGAGCCACCCTTGGACTGATGATGGTGTGTTTTAAATCAAGGATTATGATTAATCCAATTCTGTGCATTTAAGTTCCACTGAAAATGCGTATTTGTTGCAAATATGAGTGAGCCAGTCTATCTTGGTGTCCAGGGGTGAATCTGGCAGGCCCCCAGTGACACTGACAAGCTTGGCTGGAAATTGTCCAGATACCCTTGACTTACATTTTTTTCCAAATCCTGATCATGGAGGAAGGTCTTGGAAGATTTTGATGCCATGGGCTGGGGTACTGGGCTGACAGCACCCCGGAATGTTAGGCCCCTATTTGTCAGGGATTAGGTAAAGGTCACAGCCAATGTCCAACAGCGTTCCTTTTCCCCATCACAGGGGTCCAAGAAGAGATACTGAAGGAGCATCCTGGAAAAGACTCTGAATTGCAATGAACTAAACAGTGAGCCAAAATTAAGGACAGCCTATGGCATGACTGGCTCCTCTGCCAGTGAAATTATTAGGTGACTTATTATATGTCTGGGTCATTACCATGCTAGCAGAATAAGTGGATTCAAAGGAAAAGAATTTCTGAACAAATGTGGGAAGAAAGGCATTGTTAGCAAGTCTTTGGATGTCATGACTTGTGACAAAGTTTGGAATTAATAATGACACCATGCAAAATGGTAAAAATTTTGCCAGCAAGGAGAGGGTGGAGATGCCGGAACCTGTAAATTTATGCCAGCTGAGCACTGGCTGTGGGGGCGTGTGGCAAATGGATTTACTATTTTGCCGACTCTAGTGAAGTGTTAGAAAATTGCAACAAAATTTTTCCTATGCAAACAATTGTTTAAAAAAGGGTCTTCCCTCAAATAACTGCAATTCATGGTGCTTTCTGAGTAACCACAAACCCAGAGACTAAATTAAAAATACTAGAAATTATTTTTCTTGGAATCATGCTGAATATGAAAATGGAGATTTTCTTTCCTCCACAACGCCCTCTCTCTTTAATCAGTCTTTCAGTGAGCCAATATAACTTATTTATTTTTATGGGGAAAAGGTAGAGGGAAGAAGGGACAGGGACTTTTGAGACAGCAGCGGAAGAGAAGTGGGTGGGCCCAGAAATGGAGAGATGAGAAGTCACACGATTAAACTCTACCGCCTTCCTCTGTAAACAGGGATTAATAGGGCGTCTGTCCTGACCCGTTCCTAGAGGGGATGCTTGCTACTTGAGAAAGGTGCACACAAAACTCTACTCTGTCCTAGAAATGCCTCATCCTTACACTTTATCAGAACGACAGGGGGAAAAGTTATTTGAACTCACTCAGGGCGTTATGGATTTTTCTGGAAAACGGGGGAAAGTCAAGTTCTTTGAACATTTTCCTATCCTGAAAACCCACGTGAATTAGGTCACTTTTCAAGAGTCCTTGCACTCCTGAGATTCTATAAAACTCACTGAAGAATAATGGCGCAAACAGCAACGTTTTAAATTTAGAAGAGTCCTTTGGCTGAGAGAGGCTACCCAAAATAGCACAAATGTAATTTTGCAGTAACTGTCAAACTTCCAAAAACTTCATCGGGCAGGAGGTAACAGAACACCTCCAGCAGATCCGCGCTCTGTTTACCCGCAGCCCGTGAGCTTCAAGACTCCTAGTGATTCGCTGCTGCTCAGGCAAGGCCTCCAGTAGGGTTCGATCATCTGGGCATCTAACACCCAATCACCGCTGAATTACTGGAGGCTAGTATAAGTGTCCCCATTTTATGGATGCAATTGAGGGTATGGCTTAGTCGTCTCTCTTACTCGCAGGAGCGAGCGATTTTTCATCTTTTTGAAAAGAAAGCAACTCAAAATGACTTCTTACTTCCAACAACCGTGTTTCCTTTAGTCGAATCATTTGAGCTCCTCTGTAAAAGCAAGAAGCAAGGCAAGTTGTTTTGTGTGTGTGTGTGTGTGTGTGTGTGTGTGTGTGTGTGTGTGTGTGTTTTTAAACTGCAAACTACAACAACAAAGAGGCACTACTCCCCGACCCTCCACCACCCCGGTTCCCGAGGATGTCAGTCACCCTGGAAGCGTCAGTCACCCTGGAAGCGTCACCAAGAGCGGAGGTCGGGAGAGCATTTTCGGGGGGCGTCCCGAGCGGCCCTGTCCGTAGGTGGAGTAAAGCGAGAGGCAAGACGCCCCGCCTGCACACTCCTCCCGAAAACTGATGCGTCTTCTTTGACCCGGGGGTCAGAATGATTTATTACTTCCTCAGTGAGGGAGAAACCCCAGACCAGCTGGAACGCGTGAGCCGGGAGTAGAAAGCCTGCAAGCGGCGCTCGGCGTCCTCGGAGCGCTCCCGGGAGCGGCTGTGTCCCCGGTTCCCGGAGGAGCCGGGCGGTGCAGACGCCGAGGGAAGAGCAGAGTGGGCGGCCGCTGAGGGATTTCTGTTCAAACTTTATCACCAACTCTTTCTGAGAGCAAAAATATGCGGCTGAGCCTGGCAGCGGCAAGGAGACTCCCAAGTTTCTCAGAGCCCCCGACGCCCGATCGCTCCGAACCCCGCGCTCGCGCCCAGGCTTTATGCGCACGAATTGTTACGGCCTCTGCCGTGCGGCTGGCGGCCCGGGCTGCGTCGCCGTGAATCGAGTCCCGCATCTCCAGCCCCCAAGGCGGCGGCGGCTGGAGCCCGACTCTGGGAGGAGGGCGGGCGCGGGACGGGCGGAGGAGGAGGGCAGCGCGGCGAAGGGGAGGAGCCGCAGCGACAGACGGCGGCGCGCACCAACCCGGCGCCGGCTGGCAGGAGCCGCGCAGAGGCTGGCCCGAGCGTGTTGCAGCCGCTCCGCGTAGGGGGAGTCGGGTAGCAGCATCCTCCCGGGCGCCGCTTTCGCGCGGCGGCGGCGGCGGCAGCGGCGGGGGCTTTCTCTGCCCGGATACCTCTTTGGCCAGAACTGGTCGGTGCCCGGGGGCGGGCCGACAAGGGAGCGCTGCAGACTCGGGCCCCCTGGCCGATTGTTGTGTGTGTAGGGTCCTCCCCGGCCAGTCGGAGGCTGCGGAGCGGCGGGCGCTGCCGGCAATGCCGGCCCGGGCATCCTCCGAGTGATGGAAGAAGCAGCTGCTGCCGCTGCAGGGTCGCGCTGCGCCCCATCCACCGCCGCCAGAGAGATGGGAAGGTTCGGGGCGCGGAGGCCGAGAGCGAGAAAGGCGGAGCCGCTTTGCCGGGAGCTGGGTCCTGTATAAGCCCCCTCCCCCAGCCGGCTTCGCCCCCCAAAGCGAGGAAGGAAGCTGCGGTCTCGAGAGGGCGGCGGAGACGCCGCTGGAGCTGGGCACGCCGGGCTCAGCGGAGCGCAGAGCAGGGTTCCAGGCCCGGTGAAAGTTTCCCTTCCCAAGCCGCAGGGCGCCTGCCGCCCGGAAACTGCCCAGGGCTTGCGCTGCTGAGTCCCGCGGACCCCTCTGAGGCGCGGGGACTCCCGGGGAAGACAGAGAAACCGAGGAACGAGTGACAGCAGGACAGACCACCCGGCCGTGAACCCGGGCGGCTCTGGGGTGCGCCCGCGGCTCCAGGTGAGCGGGGGAGCCTGGCAGACCCGAGGGTGGGCGTTACTTAGGTGGAGGAGGCGGATGGGGAGGAGGATTCGGGCGCATCGGCTTACTCTGCTTCCCCTCGCAGGTCTTTCTCGGAGCCGCTGCCATGGGAGAGACAGCTTTGGGCGTCGGGGACCAGCCGCCGCTGCTGCCGCGCCTGCCTCGGAGCCGCGGCCCCAGTCCCCGCGCCCGAAGTCGGCCCGCTGCGTCCCCCTCTCGGGCTGCAGGGCCGCCTCCGCCGCGCCGCCGGCCCCGGCTGTGCCTGTGATGAGCCGCAGCCCGCTGCGAGCCCTGCCCCCGGGCGCGCTCCCCCGGTTGCTCCCGGCCGCGCCTGCCGCCGCGCCGCGCGCCCTGCTCCCGCCGTGGCCCCGGCGCCCGGGCCGTCGTTGGCCCGCGTCCCCGCTCGGAATGAAGGTGTTCCGCAGGAAGGCGCTGGTGCTGTGCGCGGGCTACGCGCTGCTGCTGGTGCTCACCATGCTCAACCTCCTGGACTACAAGTGGCACAAGGAGCCGCTGCAGCAGTGCAGCCCCGACGGGCAGCTGGGTGCCGCGGCAGGGGCGGCTGGCGGCGGCTGGGGGCGCCCGGGGCCGCCGCCAGCAGTGCCGCCCCGCGTACACACCCGCCTGGACCCCCGTACGCCGTACCGCCCTCCCGCCGCCGCCGCCGCCGCTGCCGCCGCCGTCGTTGGGGCGGCCCCCGCCGCCGCAGCAGGGGCGGCGGGGGCCGTAGCCCCTCCCCGCAATGGCAGTCGGGGCACCGGGGGTAGCGGAGAGAAGCGGCAGTTGGTGTATGTGTTCACCACGTGGCGCTCGGGCTCATCTTTCTTCGGTGAGCTCTTCAACCAGAACCCCGAGGTGTTCTTTCTGTACGAGCCAGTGTGGCACGTGTGGCAAAAACTGTACCCAGGGGACGCTGTTTCCCTGCAAGGGGCTGCGCGGGACATGCTGAGCGCTCTGTATCGCTGCGACCTCTCCGTCTTCCAGCTGTACAGCCCCGCGGGCAGCGGGGGGCGCAACCTCACCACGCTGGGCATTTTTGGTGCGGCCACCAACAAAGTGGTGTGCTCCTCGCCACTCTGCCCCGCCTACCGCAAGGAGGTCGTGGGGCTGGTGGACGATCGTGTGTGCAAGAAGTGCCCACCGCAGCGCCTGGCGCGCTTTGAGGAGGAGTGCCGCAAGTATCGCACGCTGGTCATCAAGGGCGTGCGTGTCTTCGACGTGGCCGTGTTGGCGCCGCTGCTGCGCGACCCTGCCTTGGACCTCAAGGTCATCCACCTAGTGCGCGATCCTCGTGCTGTGGCCAGCTCACGCATCCGCTCGCGCCACGGTCTCATCCGCGAGAGCCTGCAGGTGGTGCGCAGCCGGGACCCGAGAGCCCACCGCATGCCATTCCTGGAGGCCGCTGGCCACAAGCTTGGTGTCAAGAAGGAGGGTGTGGGCGGCCCGGCAGACTACCACGCGCTTGGCGCTATGGAGGTCATCTGCAACAGCATGGCCAAGACACTGCAGACGGCCCTGCAGCCCCCGGACTGGCTGCAAGGCCACTACCTGGTGGTGCGGTACGAGGACCTGGTGGGAGACCCCGTCAAGACCCTACGGAGGGTGTACGACTTTGTGGGGCTGCTAGTGAGCCCCGAAATGGAACAGTTTGCCCTCAACATGACCAGTGGCTCAGGCTCCTCCTCTAAGCCTTTTGTGGTGTCCGCTCGCAACGCCACGCAGGCCGCCAACGCCTGGCGGACGGCCCTCACCTTCCAGCAGATCAAACAGGTGGAGGAGTTTTGCTACCAGCCCATGGCCGTGCTGGGCTATGAGCGGGTCAATAGCCCCGAAGAGGTCAAAGACCTCAGTAAGACCCTGCTCCGGAAGCCCCGGCTCTGAGAGGGTTTCCTGGGAGACTTGATTCCTTGTAGAGACACCCACGGGAGGATTGTGGTGTATTTAAACAAAAACAGCCCAGACCCAAACTGAGGAAGCCCACGTATTCTATTATAGATATATAATATAAATAACCACACAGGCACTTGCTGTCAATGTTTTGAGTCATTGAATTTCAAGGAACAGCCACAATACACACACGTCTCAGAAAAGGCAAGACTTGAAAGCTCTGACCAGCTCCCCTCCTCTCCTCTCCCCTACCTTTTTTCTCCCTTCCTTTTTCTCCCAGTTCTTACCCTCTCTCCTACCTGCCATGTGTTTTGAAGTGGGATGTTGATTAAATCAAGGTCCAGTAACTTAAATCTTGTTTACAAAATTTTCGTCGCATCTGTGAACACGTAAAAGAGTCATTTGGATGTGGGGTGGGGTGGGGTGGAGAAAGGGGAAGTTGTCCAGGAGCACAAAGCTCTGTCGGACAAACCAAGGAGGCATTCTTCTAAAAGTAGACTTGTGTAAAAGGCAAAGATTATAAAGTGAGTATTAATTAAAAAAGGTAATAAATAATATTCTTTTTAATATCTGCCTCCATTACTTTGGATTTACCTGTGCTACTTGTCCTGTGTAGCTTCGGACGGAATTTGCTTCCCCTCACCCCACCCCATTTTCCCAGTCTGTTTCCTAGAAAACTGCTAGGACGGGTGGCAGCAGCTTCTGACTCCTTGATAAGAACCTTGGAGTTGTTTTCTCACACGTAAATCACAGCCTGTCAGGTGCCCAGGAATGGGAACAAACCTTGAAATTCTAAAGGCAAAAACCAAGCAAGGCACTGGAGGAGAAGGCCCACTCTACTTTCCTGTTCCACTGTGGGCACAGAAAGGAAGAAGCAACCCGTGAGGATTTGACGGCATTCAGTTTTGATTATTGTTGGGTTAAGACTGGGGAAACTTGACGCAGAGACATGTTTTGGTGCTGAGGTTAGTTCAGAAAAAGGATTTTGTTTTTTGACGAAAAGTGTGTAATTAAATTTTCTGAGGATTAAAACATAGACCTCGAAAATTAGTGTGAACACAGTGTTGACAATGGTAGCAACTTCTTTAGAAAAATGAAAGAAGTATGTGTGTCTGGAGTGTTTTTCTGCCTGTGACATAGTACATGGAGGCATTTGAAAAGGGGAAGTTTTCATCTGAGAACCATAAGGGTACGCACAGGCTTTTCCTTTTCTTTCTTGCTTCCTATTTAAATTAGTGCAAACAATATGAATTTATAATGGCTTACTTGGGATGCCCATGAGGCTACATTGCTTTTCCTTACTGTGTTTCCTAAAAGTAAAATTGCAAAGAAGCTATAACATGTTGCAGACAGTATAAGGCTTCAGCCAAGAGCTTCTTTTAGATATGAAAATGAATTATGGGAAAGAGGAAATGAAATGAATTATGAGTAAGTGTGTTGGATTTTGAGATTTGGTATTTTCCAGGGAGAAAACCATTCCAATTTTCCTGCAATGGTAATGGTGTTGCTGCTGTTCTGAGCCCATTTATACTGAAACATTCTGCAGAATGTCATATTACAATAAGAAGTTATGAAGCCTGAATAGGAACAAGAGACAGTGTAGTTCTATGTTTCATTAAATACGGTACAAGTTCAATATCATCATGACTTTATTTTCTATAATTTATTGTGAAATCTCTGCAGGCCAAGCTGTGTTGGTTAAATGCTGAGGATTTTAAGGAAAATATGATGAAAAATAATACATACATGGGAAATATTCAACACAAGATGATTCTTAAGTATAATTTTCATTACAAGGTGAACTCTCACCATGCTGTTAAGCATTCAAGATAAAGAAGCACAGAAGTTAAAAAGAAAAGTTGTATTTAGCAGTGGGTTTTATCACACATTCTAGAATGATTAGTTCCTGACTTACTAAAACAGTTTATAGTGTTGTGTTTATTAAACCAGATTGTAGCTATAACATATCGATCCTGTTTTCTATGGTGTTTTCATGGTAGCGCCTATGCTGAAGTATCATGGCCAATAGTGGAATATTTGCAATAGCTTTAATTTAAGAAGACTTTAAAATTAAATGAACAAAATTAATATGAATGTGGGATGACTATAGATGACACAGGTTTAACAGGAAATCAAGACAGCATCATTAAAAAGCAACCATTCTGAATAAAATAACCACTTAAAAACAAATTTCATACGGCATGAGAATCAGCTATCGCTTAATCACAGTAGAATTCATGCTTGGTTTTTGAGTGAAGGAGTTTTAAACAGTTGAATTCATTCTCCTCTCAGTATATCTAAGGACTTTGTGTTGAAGTGGAAATATGCTGTTTTTGGATTTTGTATTAAAAAAATATTAGATGCTGTGTAGAGCCTTTGCAGCCTGCAGAGCATTGTGGCCTCTGCTCAGATGAAATTTTAAGCGTAAACACAGAACATTTGTCCCCTGTGCTGTGTCTGAACGTGGTTTCCGCCCGAAATACCCTTGTTTTGTAGCGATGCATTCTCTCCACTCTGCCACTCTGTAATTTGAAAGGTGAATTGTCGCTCCTGGAGATTTGTTCCTAGCTGCATTCTAGGAAAGCAAGACAAGTGTAGTTCCCACTAACGGCCGACATAGTCATATCAGTGGCATCCAGCTTCCACGGGTTTGAGAAGGAGAGATGCATTTTTTGGTGTTAATAAGCTTCTGTCAGCCCCTGGTGCAAGCAGACCTGTGTCCCAACAAATTGCAACAGAACCTGTGACGATTTCTGAGGCAGCAAACGTAAAAGAGATCCTTTCACATTTCCCAACCTGGCAGGATATCCATCAGCAGGAGGAAATATTCTTCAGAGCAGGTTATCTGAGTGATTTTTATTTTCAGATTCTGCTTAGCTGATAGCACGCCTGACTTACTCCTTTGACTTTGGAATGCCTTTGTTAATTAGAAAGCTCTATTTAGAAAATGTAGTCTACCCAGTGCATTTAGTCAACAAATATGAGTTTAGAACAAGGCAGCGGCACTGGCTGGGTGCTTGAATTTCAGGGAGCTCAGAGGCACTCAAAGGCCTCATTCAGGCTGACCTGTGGGCACCTTGCAGGCAGGGACTGGGGTAAATCCTGTACCCTTCAGTGTCCATAGAGTGAGTACTTGACAAATACTTGCTAAGTACCTCCACGAAATCTAGAACTATCAAAATTTGGAAGTCCTCAGAAGGGCAAGAGCGGAAGAATGTGTTACCTGTTTGGAGAAACTGCCAAGCTGTTCACCAAAGTTTGCTGAAGGAAAGGGGGGCCTTAGGCTCCTATGTTGATGTGGGGAATGGGCAATAGGAACATCTTCAGGATTTCCAGGGTGACTGTGCATAGGCTAGTATTTCCCACAGATGAAATAGAAACAAAAACTCAGAATTTCTGAATGTGGACAAGTAAAAATTTCCAAATGAGGAATTTGATGTTTATTCTTTGTTTTCCCAATTGCATTAACAAGATAAAGGCAGAACTCAAAACATCCCTGCAGAAGAAATGAACTCTCTGAGGGAGAGCTATGAGGTTGTTCATTATTGCAGAAGCCATGTAATATTTATTTATTATTTTTAGTGCTTTGGATGTGCAGTTTAAAGGACTTTGAGGTGGATTTCACCCAGGCATAGGAATAGTTACTTTCAGGAAGTTTGGCCTATTGTGGATGCTGAATGAGACAATGGCTGCCTGTTCCCATGCATCTCTGCCTGGCCGTGGCCAGTTCTGTCCAGGATTTCTGTTGCACACAGTATAGTTGCGGCTGGATTATGCTGTCGGTTTGAAATTAATGTGAATCTGAGTGAGGCTGTTAATTAACATTCCCTGGGTCTGAGCAATGAAATAAAGATCATGTTTGAAACCTCGTCTCTAGAGATGACTTCAGAAAGACCAAGAGGGAAATAAAAAGGCATGTCTTATCTGTAGTCGCGAATAAGGATGAGGTGTCACTTTACCACCCTCCCCCAACTTTCTTCCCTCCCCACACATGACATCCATGCGCGTCTGCACATGCATTTGAGTTCCTGTGTTGTCTTCAGTCTGGAAAAGACAACGTTTTGACACCAGCTAACAGGTATGTGGGGAGGGGTACTTTCGATTTCAGGCGAAATTGGGACAGTGAGTGGCCAATGATTCTATCAGAACCTATGACTGTTCTGTGTCAGGATCCAGTGTGGACATGTAGAAAATGACAACTGCAAAGTGAGGAATGGCTTGAAGTGTGTAATGGGCTGTCTTGAGGTAAATGCACACGTTACAGACCCCTCTTGTCATTCACCTTGAGGAGGGCCCCTTCAAATCTGTCACGGCGAAGAACATAATTTGTTCATGTCCTTCCCCCCCTTTCTGGACTTGAGCTGCTACTTTTGCGGTTCAAATGCATGCCACTGAGCCGGCTCGGGTACAGGCTCTCGTACGAGTGTTTAATAATTTAAATTACAGGGCTTGACTTTTATTACATCTGATGCAATTCTGCACACCCTTAATCAAAGTATGCTGAGGAAATTGTTAAATTCTGAATAACACATTAAGCTTACAGAATGGGAAACTTTATGAACCAGTGCTTGGATGTGGTATTGTTTGTAAACTTGAAGGGGCCTTGAGGGAGTAGGAGCCTATCCTATACTTGGCAGGATGGTAAAGGATGATCAAGTGTGGCTAAGGCCAAAGCTTAACTTTTGGTTGAACCAGTTACTTGTAATCAGAGATCAAAAAGTGTTTGGGGACTGCTTGAACTTGCAGGTTTGTGATAGTCACCCTGCCAAGTGAATGGCGGTGAAAATGATCACCAAAGTGGCTCCCATCCCAAAGTGCATAGGCAGGGCTTGGCAGAAATTCACCGTGAAGCAGTTAATCCTCTAGACAGGACCAGCTAAATAATTTGTGGAGCGCAGTACAGAATGAAAGTGTGGAACCCCTTGTTAAAAAAAATTATGAAGCATTTCAGTTGAGCAACAGCAAAGAGTTAAACCAAGCGTGGTGTCCTTCTGCCTGCGAGGCCTGCAAACTGCACAGGCTGTGTGCCGTGGAGGCAGTCCTGCATCGGATGCAGGGGCTGAAATGCCTGACTATAGGAGAGAGCAAATAATGGTGGCATTCAAGTTCCTGGGAAATCAGTGCAAAGGTAGAAGCTATTGTGTGCAACTATAATTAAAGCAAAGACATACCAGTGAGACAAATGTACTTTGCATGATGGAATTCTAAGGAGGTGGATGTGCACATGACAAATAATCCTTAGTAACTGCAGCCAGTGATTGACAAGGCCTTCTGAGTCATCAGTTGGGCTTGAGGGCACTTGGGACTGAGTGTTCTGAGGACTGGTCAGACAGAGACAGCCTATGCTGTTGCAGGAATCCTCACAAGAACAGGATAGACATCTTTCAGGAGGACGGAGAGCACACTCTCCTTGTCCTCAGCAAGTGGATCCTGGTGCGTGCCGCTAATGATAAAGTTACCTTCCTTCTGGAACTACTGTGGGGCTCTGCGTTTGCTTCTTGTGTAATAGAGAGGGAAAGTCTATGTATGGAAGAGCAAAAGGTCAAGTGACAATAAACTCAAGGAGTAAAGGTGCAAGATGTACTAAGCCGACTGGTGTGTCTCTTCATTGTGCTAAGTATAGTTGGCTCGGTCTATTTTTATTGCAGGTGTGATATGTCCCATTTTCCTCCAGGTAGCAATTCTCCACCCTCTTTCCCTGTCTCCGGCCTCCCATTTCTTCTCTGCTTTGTGGATTCCTACTCATTAGTGAAGATCCTGGATCCTTCGGAAGGTTTCATTTATTGGCCCTGCTCCAAGATGCAGAACTGTCTGTCTGTTCCCTACTTCCCCTTGTTCCTTTTGCATTGATCTACTGGTGTCAGTCACTGCAGATTGAGCTTCTTTGTTCACAGCCTCCTTCCTTTCCTAGTCTGGGCGCTTCAGGAAGGGTGGGACTGGATCCATGTGTGTGTGTATCTCCCACGCTGAAGCAGTGTCTCGCTCACAGGTCTTTAATAAGTGAGTGATAAATAAAAGATGTAGCCCAAGAAGACATTTGCTGAAGAGCCTTTAGAGTTAGTATGCTACATTCCATAGTGTCTTGGGCTTTGTACGTGTGGCAGACAGGAGCTGAGAAAGAAGGCAAATGAATGTGGACGAAAGGAATACCAAATAATGCCTTCCATATTAATGCCCGCCCCCCCCACCCCCGCAAGAAAAGTAACAAATGAACTTCAGTCAAACAGAAATGATGCAAGTTTTTAAGAGCCTAGTAGGAAAATGTATTATTGTAAAGGAGGCAGAGGCTGTGTATTTGTTTTTCACACATGGATCTCACCTCCACTGTGATTCTCTTTCAGCCTCTCTGGGGACTAGAAATTTTCAAGAAGCAACATGGAGGTCTAAATATTACATTTCCATTTTCAGGTGTCCCAGTTACTCTGGCAAACTCTTCTTCTCTCTAGGGCTGAATGAGCTCCTGGGAGGAATTAAAATATTTGATGTTCTTATATTGGTGCTCAGTATCTTTAGATGAAGGGTGGTATTACGTTACTCTTTTTTAAAAGAAAAATATAAATGAAACACATTTTCTTTCTGAAATAATGGCCCTCACATTTATAGTTTTTAGTCCTGTTATTTAACCAGCCCTACTTGCTGGTGAGACCAGTAACCTTCCCAGGACGTGAGTTCCAAGTGCACTTTATTTAGGGTAAGTCTCAGTTGCACATAGTTTTTCATTTGTATTTCCACATTTCCCAAGTGACTTCTTGATGTGCTGTGCTCTTTATAACTTGCTATCACCATTTTAATTTCACTTTCAAGTGCCCTAACTGGCAGTAATGATGGTAATAATCATAATACTATCATTTACCCTTTGTAAATCATTTGTTTTGTGTTGGTCACTGTGCAAAGCACTTTGAATTATGATTCTATTTTATTCTCGCAACAATCCTATGGATAAGTATTATTATTGTCCCCATTTTACAGAAGAACAATTTAGGTTTAGATGGGTAATTTTCCGAAGATCCCATAGCTAGGACGTGGCAAAGCCTCTTTCTTTTTGCTTGGTAGATCAGAGATCACACTGTTTCCATTAAGGGATACCAACAAGGCAGCAAATCTTTTTGTCCCAGCCAAGTGCTTTCTGAGAAATTCTTGAATGCTTGTTTCTGAATGCTTGAGGCATGATGCCTTCAGCCAAAGAGGAGGTGTTACCTATATCTTTAGAGATGCATTTTTATGCAGCAGGAAGAAAAAGGTCACTGTTGGTTTGAGTGCTGTTGGATGAAATTCCTCTTGGAATGACCCCTGTTAGCCAAAGAAGTCACGGGCCATTTGGGTGGTGGGAAGAAGCTCTTTGTGACACCTGGACAGGAAATTTGGGAGTTGGGAGAAAGAGAGTGAAAGGAGAGGGGAGTGGCAAAGGGAGGAATAACAGGGGACAAGTAATAGGACAGGGGGCTCAGGATGCTGGGGCCCAAGAAGGGGACACTGACATGGTGCTCCCCAGAAGAGAATGGCCAGTGGCAGGAAGACTGATGTTCAGCTGGGCATTGTTTGCCCTACTGGGCTGCACTGTAGTTGCCTTTGTTGCCCAAACCTCCAGTAAAGGCTGTTACATGCCTCACATTGGGTGGGTGGTGCTTTGCAGGTGGAAGGGATCAGAGTAGTGTCAGCCAGGAAGACATGGAACAAGAAACCAGGAGAGGTGAAATGCATTGAAGCAAATGCAAATTCTGTAGTTGACCTTGGAACTGTTGGCTTAGCCCTTGAGTCCCTGGGGGAGTTTGAGAGGGAGGGGAATTTCTCTCCTACTGTGAGCTGGGGCTTCCAGGCAATCTTATTTGAATTATAAAGGACAAGGTAGCCTGAGCGAGGCTCAAGGAGGGGGCTTGTCAGCAGGCTTATATTTGTTCCAGGGTTAGGAACTCACTGGGCAAGTGGAGACCTAGCAAAGTCAGGAAGTGTTGGTATGTCATAAAAACTGAAGTGACAGAGTCAGCTCAGGCATTTGCAAGTGTCAAGTGAGGTGCAGAAAGGCTGTGAGATGTACTCTGTGTCCCTAGTTTAGAGGAGGAGCACAAACTAGAAATCCCAGCTCCTGATTCCCTGTTGGAGTCTCTCTGACATTTTCTCATCCTAGGACTTTTTATTTTCTTGGTTCCTACCAGTCTTTTGGCCACTCCAGTATTGCTCAATGTCTCTATACTATGTCTGGGATCAGAAGAGTGCCCTTTGGGATTCTGGTTAAGCTTTAGTAAGAGATGAGGTTGAAACCAAAGCAGACAGCTGAGTTTCTGTTCTGGGTGGTCTGAAAATGTCATTCTGTTGGGCATCTGTCGAGGTTTTTTGGTTGTAAATCTGACTCAGTTACAATGAGAAAAATAAGTAATGAACTGGAAAGGTTGTGGGGAGCCACAGAATTGATGAATAGCTAAGGAGCAACGCTGGACACCTTGCTTTCTTCTCTCCCCAGCCCTGCCCTCCCTTCCCCTCTCTCCCTTTACCTTCCCCTCTCCTCTCTTTTTCTCAACTCTCCTTCTCTTCTCTTCTCTTCTCTTCTCTTCTCTTCTCTTCTCTTCTCTTCTCTTCTCTTCTCTTCTCTTCTCTTCTCTTCCCTTCCCTTCCCTTCCCTTCCCTTCCCTTCCCTTCCCTTCCCTTCCCTTCCCTTCCCTTCCCTTCCCTTCCCTTTTCTTCTCTCCTTCCTTCCTTCCTTCCTTCCTTCCTTCCTTCCTTCCTTCCTTTCTTTTTTCCTCTCTTCCTCCCACCATCTCTCTCTCCCTCTCTCCCTTCATCCCTCCCTCCTTCCCTCCTTTCTTTGCCTTGCTTCACACATTCAAAATTCAAAGTGCTGGATGAGAGAGTTGCATTGGCTGAGGTTGGGTCAGGTATCTGTTCCTTGGCACCTGAGCAGAACACCTTGCCACCAGTGGGTGCCACCAGTCCCACCCACCAGCATCGATGTGGGGAAGTAGTTTTCCCGTAACAAAATCAGAATGCAATTATAAAAAGTAGGGGGATGAATGCCAGGTGGCCTTAAACTAATAAATATCTTAAAAAATTTTTTTTTTCAATGTTTATTTAATTTTGGGACAGAGAGAGACAGAGCATGAACGGGGGAGGGGCAGAGAGAGAGGGAGACACAGAATCGGAAACAGGCTCCAGGCTCCGAGCCATCAGCTCAGAGCGTGATGCGCGGCTCGAACTCACGGACCGCGAGATCGTGACCTGGCTGAAGTCGGACGCTTAACCGACTGCGCCACCCAGGCGCCCCTAATAAATATCTTTTATATTCATTTACACACTTATTATTCTCCTGTTATCTTGAATAATTGGAGGCTATTTAGAGTCCACTGCACACAAGGTGGTTAACTCCGCATTGTTATGTTAAAATGAGGCAGAGATGTGCCTCATTAGTTAATTGGGACACCATGCCTGTTGGACATAAAGAAGATCATCCACTTATTTACCCTTAAGTAATGTGGATGAGGGAGAATCCAGATGGAATGAGTGTGGTGAAATTCATGTAAATGCCATATTTTGTGACATGTTTTCCTTCAGGTTTTAATAGTAATGCCACCCTATACTGCCATAATGCTTTGTAATCTGCCAAGGATGGCAGATATTACCGGTTTCCCACCCACTAACCATTCTTGTGTCTTACTCCCAGAACCTTACTTTTGTTCAAGGGGGCAGTATGCTCAGCTAAAAATATTTCCCAGTCCCCTTGGTAGGTAGGAACGATCATGTGATAGTCAATGAGTCGTAAATGGAAATGTGCTAGCGGTTTTGGGGCAAGTGTTACGTTTCTGAGAGAGACAGTTTTTTGTTTTTTGTTTTTCTTGCCTGTTTTGTTTTCTTCCTCCCTCCTTCCCTCCCTCCCCTTCTTTCTATCTTTCCTGCAGATTGAGTCTGGAAGTGGGGCCTCTATTTCAGAACTGAAAGGCAGCCACGAAGGTAAAAGCAGCTTGCAGAAAGACCGAAGCTGGGGACACTGAAGCTGGGGATACTGATGACATTGTGGAGCCACTGCATAGCCTTGGACAACCAGCCTTCAAAATGTCCTGTGATGTGGGAAAAATAAACACCTAATTGTTTAAACTGTTGCTGCCAATTTTAATTGGCATAATCTTAATGAATACGCCAAATACTTTCACTAAGGCAGATATAAGATTACGATCCACCTTTTACAGGAGAAGAACCTGGTAGTCAGGCTGAGTTGTTTGCTCAAGGTCTCAAAGTGTAGGAAGTGACAATTTTGATGTTCAAATTAGTGCTCTTTTCACTCAGCCAGGGGCACTCAGCTGGGTGTGGAACTGTTCCTGCAATCTGGCTGGGGGCGGGGGGTGGGGGGGGTGGGGGGGGTGTGGATTGGGGGCCGTGTGTGTGTGTGTGTGTGTGTGTGTGTGTGTGTGTGTTTTGCCATGACTGGGGAGTAATGCTGAATGTTTTGCTATGCACAGGACAGGCCTATGTAATGAACAATTGTTCTGCTAGAAATGCCGAGTGGTTCCATTGAAAAACACTGAGCTAAATTAAGCCAAAGAGAATTATGTACTTACTGACTCAAAATCAAGAATAAGGCTGGTTCATAATGATATTCAATAAATGTTAAATGATAATGATATCACTATTGTCATAGCATCATTATCATTGCTATTCTGGGATTTGTGGCTATCATGAATTTAAAAGTTGCATGTTTCTCTAGCTACATTCTGCTGTTTTAGGTGAGATGTGGAGAAGATCGCTGACTGGACAATGGGTAATGGATAGGGAAAAAAAGGAGAAATACTGGCTTGAGACTGTCAATGAGATCAAAGATTTGAGATTTTCTGTAAATAAAAATAAAATCAAATGATATAAATAATTCTGGCAGAATAAAATATAGAACGTTGGTCAGGAATTCTTGAAAACTACATGTCTGCAGTTGTTACTAGTCAAGGGCTAAGGTATTTGGTAGTTGTGTTGGATTGGAGGGGGAGATGTTGAGAAGCTGAAGGGCTGAGATGTCAGATGGGTTTCCAACACAAATACTGAAGTCACGGATAATGGTGGTGGAGACCATGGTGGACAGGAGGTGATGGATCTGGGTGCTCAAATCTTGCAGGTATCTCTGGTTTCTTTCTTTCTTTTTTTAAATTAATAAGTTTAGTTTTTAATTTATATCCAAGTTAGTGTATAGTGCAACAATGATTTCAGGAGTGTATTCCTTAATGCCCCTTACCCATTTAGCCCATCCCCCTTCCCACATCCCCTCCAGCAACCCTCTATTTGTTCTCCATATTTAAGAATCTCTTATGTTTTGTCTCCCTCCCTGTTTTTATATTATTTTTGTTCCCCTTCCCTTATGCTCATCTGTTTTGTATCTTAAATTCCTCATATAAGTGAAGTCATATGATTTTTGTCTTTCTTTGACTAATTTTGCTTAGCATAATAACTTCCAGTTCCATCCACATAGTGGCAAATGGCTTAGATTTCATTCTTTTTGATTGCCAAGTAATAGTCCATTGCTTGAATAGTCCACTCATCCATCGATGGACATTTCGGCTCTTTCCATACTTTGGCTATTGTCGATAGCACTGCTATAAACATTGGGGTGCATGTGTCCCTTCGAAACAGCACACCTGTATCCCTTGGATAAATACCTAGTAGGGCAATTGCTGGGTTGGAGGGTAGTTCTATTTTTAATTTTTTGAGGAACCTCCATACTGTTTTCCAGAGTGTCTGCACCAGCTTTCATTGCCACCAGCAGTGCAAAAGAGATCCTCTTTCTCTGCATCCTCGCCAACATCTGTTGTTGCCTGAGTGGTTAAGGTTAGCCATTCTGACAGGTGTGAGGTGGTATCTCATTGTGGTTTTGATTTGTATTTCCCTGATGATGAGTGATGTTGAGCATTTTTTCATGTGTCGGTTGGCCATCTGGATGTCTTCTTTGGAAAAGTGTCTATTCATGTCTTTTGCCCATTTCTTCACTGGATTACTTGTTTTTTGGGTGCTGAGTTTGATAGCAGGTATACCTGGTTTCTGAAGATGACACTGTCTTTGCCCACTACTTGTTTGGTCTCATCACATTCCAATGCACAAACCAGCATCTGCATGTTTGTGCCTTGTGGAAACTTCTGTGCCGGTTCACACAAATGCCTTTTTCCTTTGATCACAAATTAGCACTCATCTGCATAATATTTATACTGGCTTTAAAATATGATGTGTTTCAAGCTAGTCTGCAGTCCAACTTAATCCTAATCTCAGGAGCAATTTAACCACACTTTTTGTTTCTTGTCCCCTGCAGAGAAAGTAGTGTAATGAAATATTTCTGGAGTGACTGAATCACACCACAGCTGAGGCAGAGGTGGGGCAGTATTGTGTCAAAGGTCTTCAAAGCCAATCAGTGCCCAGTCCTTTCCAAACTTTGTGTGCTTTGCACTGTGGCTGGTCCATCTGCCTCCCTCCACATGGTTGTTGATAGTATTTATCAAGTGTCAGTGTTTTTCTCCATGCTTTCACTGTCCCCTGTATGTGCTTCTATCATGTATTTGGAGTGGTGACTGTGGGCTTTTGGCTCCTCAGCATCCAACCCTTGATTTTCTTTTGGGAATCCATGTGTCCTGCTCTCTTGGTACACGGGGTTCTGCTGGAGCTGACTCTACCCCAAACTCCAGGGTTTGCCAGGAGCAAAGTCTGACTTCTTAGGACACAGTGATTGGTTAAGGGCTGAACACGTGACCCAATTAGGACCAATAAGATACCTTGAATTTTTCCTGAGACATCTGGGATTGGCAGGCACTCTTATTAAGAGAGGGCATATGGGAGGTTCAGTCGGTTAAGTGTGGGACTTCAGCTCAGGTCATGATGTCACTCTTGGTGAGGTGAGCCCCGTATCTGGCTCTGTGCTGACAGCTCAGAGCTTGCTTCAGATTCTCTGTCTTTCTGTCTCTTTTTCTCTCTCTGTCCCCTACCCTGGCTCTCTCTCTCAAAAATAAACATTAAAAAAATTAATTAATTAAAAAAGAGAGAGAGAGAGAGAGGACATATGGACTGGCCAACCCATGTTGCCTCCAGGAGAAAGAAGTCAAACCACAGAAAGCAGAGCAAAGAGATGGAGAGAGAGAAACTACGTATTGGAGGAGAAAGGGGAACTAGGTATTGGTGACATCATTTTAGCCTGCTTTGAAGTGGACCTGAAGTTGGCCTTACCAGGGTTTTGCAAATACAGGAGTCAATTACATTCCCTTTTTGACTTGAGCCATTTTGGGTGAGCTTTTTCTTTCTTGTAATACAAAGAATCTCAATGAATACTGAATTTACCTGGGGTGTTATAAGCTGTCTCTCCTATTACATGGCCCGTCCCTCTAAGGCAGGGCCCTTGTCTTATCATCTTTGTGTTTTCTGTAGAAGGCACAGTGCTTGGCACCTGGGATGCCTCCAAATTATGTTTATTTAATTGTGAATGGAATGATCTTGAGCTCACTTTACAATTTTGCTGCTCAAAGTGGGGTCCTCAGACCAGCAGCACCAGTGCCTCATTATCCTGCCATATGGAGTCTGCATTTTAATAGGATCCCCACGCAATCAATGTGCATGTTAAGGTTTGGGAAGGGCTGCCCTGCAGACCTATAGACAACTTCGGTTTGCAAACATCCAGCCCGGAGTAGCTGTACACACGAAGCAGCACCTCTGCCAATTCTGGCTGCATTTCAGGCCTCTTCAGTGGGCATCTTGCCCATGGGGCTCCATAAACGTATAGATAAAGATGCTCAGAAAGCCAGCAGTGGCATCCGCAGCTGGTCCAGTCCCACAGGGTGAGGGAAGTGAACGACCCTCATGGCTTCCTCATAGATGCCTGGATCCCTCCCTGGCACCACATCCTGGCAGCCTGCCAAGAGACTGAGCATTTGTTTATTTATGAATATGTTAACAACCCACTAGATTCTTTTTGGTTTGGGGAGCCTGGAGAAGGCTAATTGAAACCTGAATTCTGTCACAGTCTAGGGAATACCACACATTAAAATGAATTCTGGGCTCCCATCCTGCAGCATTTTAGCCATGAGGCTGACTCAAGAATGTGATTTTTAGGAGTCTTTTTGAGCATACATTATCAGGAGAGGTAAAGGCAAACGAGCATCATGTAAATAGAAAAGATGAGGATCACTCTCATTTCTTATCTTCAGGTGGTGGGAAAGTTTGGTTGCCACACCCCTAAAAATCGAACGTTTGCCATAAAGGACAATGTTGATTCCTGCCCCCACCCTGACTTCTGCTCACTCCATTTGCGAATACATTTTACCATAGGAGTTTTACACCCAGCCGTAACACATGAAGTCTGAACCAGTTTAGAAAAACAGAGTCTCATGGAAGGATCATATTTGCATGTATTTATACATATGTACATGTGACCTAAATGATCTGCACAATGTTTGAATAACACAGGGCAGAAGGAATGAGTCATTTCTCTTCTGTAACTTAAGAATTTGTTTAAAAATGACTGTTAGGAGACTTGAAGCTGGGGGCAGAAGAGGGACACACTCACGTCCTCTAACTGCGGTTTGCTGTCCTGCAAGTGGGACTTGGACTGACTCAGCATTGTCCCCACGGGGACGTGGTTCTGGCGTGGCCATTGGCAATTGCTCTTCCAGGCTTCTCAAAACACCTGAAGTAATTCAGAACTTTGGCCATCATTTCTTCCAGCCTCCAGTCCACAACTGTGTGTCAGTTGTGGATCAGCTCTGTGGGTTGCAGTCATTTTCTGATGATACTGTCAGAGGACTTCTGTGAGCTCTTAATTGTTAATAGTTTGTGACCTTACCACTCTGATAAAAATATCCCAGTGTGGGATACTTGCATTTTAATATCCAGCATGTTACTCATCCTTTGTTTCTAAGTGTCTTCATGTACACAAGTTTTGACAACCAACATAGTTTGCAATTCCAGTAAGTGGGAGAAAGCAAAACCACACTGACGAAACAAGACACATAGTGGAGCACATTCGACTAGGGGTAGCCTGGAGAAGCACTCCTTGGGCAAGAATTCTGTACAGCCAGCCAAGCTGACTCTCACCAGCAAAGGCTCAGGACAGCCCTGAGTGTAGGGCAAAGTCAAGAGGGTGGCAATACATGGTTCTGTATACATTGTATCCCTCTCTCTGTGTAGATAGTATGGATTTTAAAGGAAACAATTTCATAGACAAATAGCGTTTTAACATATCAGAGCTGAAAAAGGTGGGGCTAAACACTCCACTTTGGGCTTGAGTGCACCTAACAGGTGGTATCTAATCTAACAGGTCCCTAACCTAACAGCCAGCTGGTGCAGATAATGCCTTCTTCCTCCAGAACAGATGCCAGCCCTGTTAGATTTGCCAAGCTAGTGGTTGGTTAACTTTTCAAAAGCAGTTTATATTTGCAAAGAATGGGTACAAAAGATTCTTCTTCCTTTGACTTCAGGAATTACTATCAGAGGATGATAACCATTTGCCTACCTTGATTGAGGGTACTGTTCTAGCCACTGTGCTGTGAATATATTTAATCCTCACTGTGACCCTCTGAGGCAGCCACTACTCGTATCCGTTTACAGATGTGGCTGAAAGAGGTGGAGATGGGGCGCCTGGGTGACTCTTGATTTCAGCTCAGGTCATGATCCTGCGGTTCATGAGTTCGAGCCCCACATCGGGCCCTGTGCTGACAGCATGGAGCCTGCTTGTGGTTCTCTCTCTTCCTCTCTCTCTCTGCCCCTCCTCCAACTGGCTTGCGTGCTTAAAAGAGGTGGAATGACCTGCCGGGTGTTGCACATTTATAATCACAGGGCCATCGGCCTCAGCCCAGAGCCCAAGCCCTTACTAGGCAAATTCCCCCCCCCCCCCCCCCCCCCCCGTTAAAGTGTTTGTAATTGTTCTCATCTCAGACCAACATGGCTACCTTCTGTCAAGTTAAAACCCTAGACTAGGCCTGACTGTTTGCCAACAAGAGGAAAACATCACACAACTCCTTCCTTATCTGGGCGTAGTGACTGAGGAATTTTTGTTTTTCATTTTTTCAGGTTTTTATTTTTTTAGGAAAACTTTTAAATTTTATATAAAACTATCTAATCCAGAGTCCCAATTAGGGTCCAATTTCTGATTTGAATCATCATCATGTATTACCCATATTTTGAATTGAATGAATTGTTTTAATGCGAAGTCTAATCTGGGTGCACGAGGAGAGCAATTATTTCTGTTTTGGTGTTATATAGAGTCAGCCAACATGAAATGATTTAGGAGGACTTATTTATGTGTTTTCTTAATCAGAATTGCAAGCAGGGGACCTCAGTGACCTCACTGTTAATAAAGATGCACATGTAAAACATAGTCACACGTGGATATTGGTTTTTTCGGGATTGGGTCCTCAAGGCATTATGAAGATATCGTATGATGTTCTGAGTAGGCTGAAAACAAAATCCATGGGGTGCCTGGGCGGCTCAGTTGGTTAAGTGTCCGACTTCAGCTCAGGTCATGATCTCATGGTTTGTGAGTTTGAGTTCAGTGCTGACAGCTTAGAGCCTGGAGCCCGCTTCAGATTCTATGTCTCCCTATCTCCCTGTCCCTCCCTCCACTCACACTCTGTCTCTCTCTTAAGACTAAATAAACATTAAAAAAAAAGAACAGGAAAGAAAATCCACAGTATTGTGTGCTTAAAAATAAGGATAAAGACATTATGTGTGTGTGTGTATGTATGTGTGTGTATGTGTGTGTATGTGCACGTATGTGTGTATATGTGTAGGTGTGTGTGTGTGTCTGTGTGTATATGTGTATGTGTGTGTGTGTGTATGTGTATGTGTGTGTGTGTGACAACCACTATTGTTTCATGTCGTAGTTCTGTGCTCGCTGACACAGGAGGCAGCTGCAGAGCACAGATTTAGTTATCCAGAAAATACACACAAATCACTCTGGACCAGTAAACAACCAGTAAGAGGCAAAAAGTCAGGGATTGACTAAAAGTGATGTTATCAACTGATAACATCACAGACTAGTTTGGGCAAAGGACCCAGAATGATCCATGCTTTTTTACTTTGTCATGAAAGAGTTCTTGGATTCCCCTTAACTTTCCCTGAATATTCAGAGAAACATTGTATCTTTGCTTTCTTTTTCCAGGTGGTGGTCTCTGATAAAAAGATACTGTCCTTTCATTGTCTGGGGACCATGCTAAACCCTGTTTTATTACTGATTTTATATAGTTGGCAGGAAAGTTAGGTGAGATGAAACTCCTAGCAGAGCACAACACTGAGTGCTTGATGGTCTGATATTGAAGGAATGCTTCCTTAAACAAAAGCAAACCCTCAATCTTGACAGTTATGTTTAAAACTCTGATTTGGAAGTGAGGGAAGGGTGAGGCAGGAATTCTAAACACAGTAATAGTGAGTTAGGATTAAGTTTAAAATTAGGTTTCATTGAGGGGCACCTGAGTGGCTCAGTCAGTTAAGCGTCTGACTTCGGCTCAGTCACGATCTCCTGGTTTGTGAGTTCAAGCCCTGCTTCAGGCTCTGTGCTGACAGCTCAGAGCCTGGAGCCTGCTTCGGATTCTGTGTCTCCCTCTCCCTCTGCCCCTCTCCTGTTTGTGCTCCCTATCTCTCTCTCTTAAAAATAAATAGATATAAAAAAAATTAGGTGTCGTTGATAGGGCATCTTTAGCAATGGTAACTTCTCTTTGTTCTTCCATCTGAGCTTGGTATTTTTCTCTCTTCCCCTTTATTGAAAACTTGGGCAACAAAACAGCCTAAAACCACTCCTTCGCCTCCCTTCCTCAAACAAACAAAACTAACCCAGGATCCACAAACATATATTTAAGACTCTGACTTGGAACTCACGGAAATGGTATTAAGCAAGGAAATTTAGTGTTTTGGTTGAAATGCCCCTTCTCCTTGGCTCATATACTTTTGCTTACAGCTTGCAGGGCTCTGAAAGAATTCATCTGGAAAAAAAAATCAAAGGCTTTTAACATTAAACAGCCTTTTCATGTTCATAAGCCATCTGTGCTGTGACTTCAACCAGCATAGTCTCGATGTTGCCACACTAAGTCTCCTTGCCCAGGAAGTGAGCATGTGCTGTCTCGAGTCCAAAGACAGCCCCCAGTCCAGCTGATTTCACTTAGGGAGGCATTGGCGACGGGTCTCTGTCCTACTCCAGCTCAGTCGGATGTAAACATAAGTGAGGAATATGACAGGCATCCCCAGGGTCCTGTGGAGCCCACAGCATCTGGATTCCCTTCTCTCTTAAGCAGTGGGTCTGATTTCACTCATACGTTCTCTACAACCTGCCTGGGTCTGGGGTGGGTTGGTCATATGTATGCCAAGAATATTTTTCCATGGGGCAAAACAACAGTAGCTTGAAAATTGCCATGTCGATTCTCAAAAGTAGGTACTTAATAATTCAGCAGAAATTTAAAGAGTTGTAAGGTGCAAGGGACACAGGTGGTCATATTCTCTCTCCTCGTGGAGTGTATCCTGGAGTAGGAGAGACGGACACTGCTAGTGTAGGACAAGTGCAGGGAGGAAGGAAAACTTCCTTGGATGGAGGAAGAGCTAATCCATACTGGGTGGTGGTGGTGGTGTTGCTCAGGAAGGTTTCAAAGAGGAAGTAATGCCTCTCCAGGGGTCTGGGAGGCAAAATAGGAATTCTCTGGAGGGGTGGGATTAAGGCCAGGTTAGGGTATCTGGCAGAGGGAGAAGAGCCTGGGAGAAGAGTGGTGGGGTTGGCGTCGGAGAATGTGAATGATGAGCTGGAGAGACAGGCAGGACTGCTGGTTGCTTCCCAACAGCATTATCCCTCCACCTATCCTCTTCATCAGAACCACCATGTTTTATGGAAGCACCCAGTATAAAGACTACATTTCCCTGCCCCCTTTGCAGGGGTGTGGTCCCTGTCTAAGTTCTGTGAGGAGGAAATAGAGTGATGTGTATATCCTCTTGGCTGTGCCCTTAAAGAGTGTGCCCTTCCTCCTTGCCTTTCCTGCTTCCTGAGGGCTGGAATGTGGATGAGATCAGAAATGTTCTGGGGATGGCCCTGCCCTAAGAAAGGGTCTGGGACCTTACAGTCATGGACTGCTCATGCTCAGATGGTTATATGAAAGAAAAATAAACTTCTGTCTTATTTAAGTTACTGGTAATTGGGGTTTCTCTTATAGCAGCTATATTTATGTTCATAACAATTCAGGAGGTAAGGGGCCAGATGTTTCTTTCCTCCATCTGAATAGCATGCTCACCGAGTGCCTCTTCTCTGGAGGACTGTGTGACAGGCTGGGGTTATAGTGGTGACCAGGCTGGGTGGAGTGCCCACTCCCATGCAGCTAGAGTCTAGTGGGCCAGTGTGTAGGGCTTTGTAAGCAAAAGAATAATAATAATGATGATGAAAAAGATGATGATGATTAGAGCAGCTGACATTTATCAAGAGCTTTCTCTTGGCTACACATCGTGTGGAGTACTTGTCACATTACTTCATGTAGTACTTACAGCAGCCCAGTGACTTAACTACTTTTGTGTCCCCATTTTATAGAAGAAGAATGAAGAGATTAAGTAATTAGTCTCAAGTCCCATGAAGAAGTTTATTCATTTTTTATTTTATTATATTATTTCTTAATTTATTTTGAGAGAGAGAGACAGAGAGACAGAGAGACAGAGAGAGGGAGGGAGAGAATCTCAACCAAGCAGGCTCTGTGCTGTCAGCTCATGAACCGTGAGATCATGACCTGAGCTGAAATCAAGAGTTGGACACTTAACCCACCGAGCCACCGAGGCCACCCAAGAAGTTTGTTCTCCATTTTCGCAGCAGCTGGAAGCAGGGTGGGGTCGAAAACACCTGTGGGTATAAGTAGGTAGGCATGGCCAAAAAATGGGCTAAGGTTAGTGTAGGGTTTGTTTGAACTTTTGCACTTTCAGGTCACTGCTGCCACCTGTTGTTGGCTGACTTCTTAGTTCTCTGACAGACCACACAGTCTGGTTTCTACAAAGCTGGTTCTAATCACACCCTGCCCCCTCCTTGCTAACTCCAGCCACTCCCCAACCAGAACCATCAGAAACGTTTTATTTTTTTAATGCTTGATTTTGAAATAATTTCAGATTTACAAAATATCGCAGGAATAGTACAGAAGACGTTCGAAGCCCCTTCACCCAGATTCCTCAGATGTTAACGAATCTCACACACACACAGCTGCAGTGAAATGATAAAAATCAGAAATTTAATATTGATGTGATACTGTTGTATAACCTAGAGACCTTATTCACATTTCTCCCATTGTCCATCTAACGTCCCTTTTCTGGTCCAGGATCCTGAGGTTAACACGTTGCATTTAGTTGTTATGGCTCCTTAGTTTCCTTTAATTTGTGACAACTTGCTCCTCAGTCTTTGTACTTCATGACCTTGATGTTTTTTAAGAGTATTGGCCAGTTATTTTGTGGAATGTCCCTTAAATAGGGTTTGTCCAGTTTTCATGATGATTAAGTTCACATTATGCTTTTTTGACAAGAACGCCACAGAAATGATATTGTGTTCTTGTGCAACATATCAGGAGGCACATGAGATTGACCTGTTCCATAACTGGTGACATTAACTTTGATAGCTTGGCTAAGGTGACGACTGACAGATCTTTCCAATGGGCGGTTACTATTTTCCCCTTTGCAATTAATAAGGACTTTATGGAAGATACTCTGAGACCTGCGTAAATATCTTGTTTCTTATGGCATATGTCAAATGGTAATTCAGATAGGAGCTTTCCATTCCCTCTCATTTATTTGTTTAGTCAATTATTTACATTGGTATGGGTTAATGAATTTTGTTTTATTCTATGGGCAATTACCTATTACTACCACTGTTTATCTTATTGCTATAATTGTCCCACATTTGGTCAATTGGTTTCTGTGTCATTTTGACATATCCCCATCATTTTTTGAGCATGTCTTACTTTTGCTCTAAATGTAGAGCTTGAACTCACGACCCCAAGATCAAGAGTCACATACTCTACTGACTGAGCCAGCCAGGCACCTCTGAGCATGTCTTACTTTTTGGCATCATAAGATGACCTAGCCTCACCTTTTATTTTTTCTTCCCTGGGCTGGAATCAGCCATTTCTCCAAGGTTCCTCTTTATTGAAGAATGCTGTTTAGAAATTAAGATCTGGGTGCTAGATCTGGTCATAAACCAGAATAATTTAAGCCTCAATGCAAAGGGGCTTGGCTGTGTGTTGCCATTTTTCATTCTTTCCTGCTCAGTCACTTCTTTATCATCCACTTATTTCTGACCTGTGAGGTATCATAATATAAGCTATTGTTCTGATAGTTACAGAAATATCAGTGTAGATATTTATTTTTATTTACTATGTTTCAGCAAATATTTATGGAACACTTACTATTCTAACAATTCATCTTTTTACTTGTGAGCACCAAAATTTATTGCTACTATAGCCAAAAAGAGAGGAGATTATGGATAATCTAAGTCTGATCATATACTTATGCTTTGGTGTGAATAGATTGTATCTATTTAACTCCTTATCAGTTGGTTAACTCGAACCATTTGCTCAAGCTACTGTTCAATTTAGTGGAGCAAAGTCATCTTGACTAGCTGTTTGGCATTGTTAGGTACTAATTAACTAACACATTTTTCATTTTTTTAAAACAATTGTGCTGTGGTGTAGATATGACGTTGGCTAGAAATTCAATTTCCCAGTTTGTAATGCATTTGTCAAAATGGTTGAATCATATCAAACCTCAGCATAGCTGATATGCTGGAACACCTATTTCCCTGAAGGATATCAGAGAATTATATACGTAGTCAACAGGTAATTTATGAACTCCAAGACCAAATATCCCAGTGCAAAAGCTAATCTATTCTGTTTTGGTGAAGGATGTCTCTATTTCATTTGCTATGGATTCCTCATCAAATTCACTCTATCGCTCAAACAAGAGTGCAGCGAGCAAACCCTCAGAACATGATTTAATCATGTTGATTTAGTCCACAATTTCCCACATGGGTAATGCAGTTAGAGCAATCATATAAATCAAAACACCTGATTCTTCTCTAGAAAGTCAAAGACTTTTCTACATTGTATTTGATGTATCTGGTGCCAAATGATAGATTAAGAAGGAAAGATGCAAGATTTGAAGAGAGAAGTTAGAAGGGATTCTATATATTCTTTTTATAAAAATGCATTTTTGTTGTTGCTGTTGCCAGAGCCAGTCCCCCCAAAACTTGAGCAGTTCCTGGTATGATCACACATGGGTTGTCATTGTAAAAGTCATCGCTGTTCAAGATATGCATCTGAGTATGTTTACCAGACTTGATGATGGCACTGACCTTGCAAAGAGAAGAAGATCCCCAACCGTCTTGGAAAGGTCATCCAGATATCTCTACTACTTCCTAGGTGCCTCAAGAGACTAGTTCAACAGAAGGTGTTTCATCTGAGTAGTTCTTCCCTTATCATTGTTTTCTGAAAAACTAAGGTCCATTCAACCTCCATCCTAGCCTCTCAAGACATAATATGACACCATTTTGAAGCCACTTGGGAGCATCATTTCTTCATCCAGAGCTCCTGATGTAGAAATAGTCAATGTCTCTCTTCTCAGCACACAGAGACTCATCTTCCTGCTGCCCAGCTGATAATCCTCGATTTCAATTCTCCTTCGCAGACTATCCCTAACAGCAGGTATTGTTGTCATCATGAGAACTGTGGGACAGAGGAAAACTCATGACTGACCCAGATCAGCCAACTTGGCAGCAGAGTATGTTATCCCTCAGTATTTGTTAAAAACCTAACAAACGGCCTGGTGTTTGCCAAACACCTTTTCAGCATCCCCATTCTCCCCACTCTATCCCAGGCCTTTTGATTCTGTGTGTTGTCGCTGCTGGTAATTGCCATAGAGGGTTCAGAGGGAGTTCTGTAAACTAGTTCTTGCACCCAGAAAACAGCAATTATATTTTCCTACTCTCTTGGGATTCTGTATTGATCCCCTATTACTACATTCATTCCTTCAATAAGATGGTCATTTTCTGTATGAGAATGTTCTACCTGTTCTACCTTGGAGAGATAGGCCAATCTGTTTAAGAAATGCTGCAGTGAGAAGATTTGACCTAACATGACTTGCTTTGATGGTGAAAGAAAGAGAACATAGTGCAGACTCACCCCAGGGCCTTTGCACTCGCAGTACCTTCAGTTTGGAATGTTATTTCCTGAGATCTTTGCATGGCTGTTCCTCTCTTGCCATTCAGGTCTCAGCTTAAATATGCTTTCCTCAGAGAGACTCCCCTTACCACACAGGCACTCTCTTTCCTGTCTTCCAGTTTTATTTTCTTCATAGCACTTATCATCTGATATCATTTTGTTGGTTGATTTGTTTACTTGACACCCAGGGGCTAGAATGGGAACCCCTTGAAAGCAGTGACCTTGTCTGTTCTGGTTGTAAGCGTATCCCCAGAGTTTAGAACAGGCAAGGTGAAATCTCTCTTATAACAGGTCTGGGACACCTGTGTCAGCTCATAGGTAGAGCTATCAACGTCACCCAGAAGAAACAAGTCCTTGCACCTCCTTCATTGGTATGCTGTGTCTCAGGTATATCACCAAATTGTAACTCCGCCTGCTCCCGTAGCTGTCTGTCTCTTGGAATTTCATGATTATGATTGCCTTCTTTGTAGAGATTAGATGTATGATTGCCTTCTTTGTAGAGAAAAGATGGATTTTGGTGGCAAGTGAGGAGTCATTTGCCTCTTACTTACTTCCAAGCCTTCTTCCCCAGCTGAAAATTACATAAATTAAGCGGCTGTGGTGTCCAAGCCAGCGAGCTGTCAACTGTGTGTGGAGTATAGTTCACACTGTAAGTCATTTCATAAGCAGGGGTGCAGATAGGATTTGCTTCGCCATGACATTTGGGGCTGGCTGCTGCTTCTGAGGGGCCGAGGGGAGACTGTGCCACCAGGCCACCTGACCGTGCGCGCCAGGACTGAGTCCTGCCGTCTGATGTCTCTCCCCTAGCTCGCCTCTCCCCACGCCAATTAATATTACGAAAGGGCAATGTTTATGCAAAACCACATGCCGAGAGGCCTTTTGCTCCTAATTTAAACTATTAAAATGCCATTAAGAATTGCACAGCACATTTCGGCACTGTTTTCCTTCATTATTTCTTGTTGAAGAACAACCATGTGGAAAGGAATGCATTTTGTTTCTGTGCAAAGTGGAGCTCATTTTTTCAGGAGGGTTTATGGTGCCCGTTGGTGGGATTCATCTCCCCAGACCCAACCCCTCTATCCGGACATAGAGTGGGCAGATACGATTTCTGTCAGTGAAAATAAGCACAGTTCATGCAAACATACCAAGGCATTTATTTTAAACATTTGGCTGAATAAAACATTGTGGCCACTGCACTGGAGACAACCTTCGTTTCAACCATGGAATGTTTTGGAGGCCATGATATTTCTATTGTTTGCTTGTTCCTTTTCGATAAAGCATCAACATTGATTGTACCACGGCTGATACCTCATCAGAAGTTACATCTGCTGCTCAGAGGCAAAACTGGTTATCGGAAGACCAGTTCATATGTCATGGGAAACTTTTCGTGAATATATAGTCTACCTGCAGGGCTTGTTATTTTTGAAATTTTTGCCCAATTTACATTTTTTTGGAGATTAAAACACACTCAGTTTGATCCCAGCTTTGACCTTTTAAATTGCTACAAGTTAATCTTTGGCTAAAAGCATGGAGAGCGGGAGTAATTATATTTTGTGAAAGAAGCAGGTTATGTGCACAGAGGGTGACCGCAGTTATGGTAATGTGTCTCTTAGACAACGTTTCCTTGCTAGAAATGGTATAAACAAAGAAAAACAGTATTTTCATGCATTTTTATTGAAAAAGTGTACTTAGATTCTGGATGGTTGCTTTGCAAACAAGCTGCTCCTGGGTATTTTCCTTCCCCTTGCTTTTCTCCATGAGCGATGGTGTTCCTTGGCAAACATTGCCCACGGACTGCCATGACATGGGGTGGGGATGCTTCCTGGCTCACGCATGCTGAGTGATTCATTTGGGGGAGCCAGTGTGGTTCAGTCTGAAGTCTGAGTCCCCTTAGGCAATGTCCTGTTGACCTTTGAAGAAAGAGTAGTTTTTGATTTTTGCCTCCTCTGCCCTGTTAACCTCCCACAGCTGGCCACAGAAGTGGCTCCTCTGGGCCCCTCTACTTCCTGCCGGAAGGGACAGAAAAAATAGTGGAACTTGTTCAGTGCCAACATTATCAGCATTATGGTCAAGGCTTGGCATCCATGCACTTTTCTAGCCCTCACGCCCCCCCCCCCCCCCGAGAATGTACCATCTAACCCCATTTTATTGGTGGGAGAAACTGAAGTTACTCACCTGGGAGGGGGCAGAGATGGGAGTTGGATCCAGGAGTCAGACTCCAGAGCCCTTGGAAGGCTCTAAACCATCACAACAGGTGGCCTGCCATCTAAAGGGCCCAGAAGTCCTTCAATCATATCATTTGCTTGACTGAGGAAATGAGCAGAAATTCTAGAAATCTCCAAGCCCCAATGTCTAGGGGAATACATTTTACACAGAGAGCCTGATGCTGTTGTCTCTGTGGGGACAAGTACCACCAAGGCTTCACATAATGAGATCTTGTGAGTTGGGACTCAACACAGGTAGATACAATGTCCTCCAAAGTAAAAATCTAAGCCAGATTGGCTTATTCCAAAGATGCTTATTCCAACATGTTCTCTTCCTCTTTCTCCTTGTCCTCAATATCCTGTGCTGGACAATGAAGCTCCTCTTAGAAATGGAGGAAAAACACAGGGTTTATAGTGTCATCCATTGGAAGTTCAAGCCTGGGCTGCACTGACAACAAAATAAATGACCTTAATTTACTCAATTTACTCAAACTCTTGACTCTTGACTTCCTCCTTTGTAAAATGGAGATAATTACAACCTCATCATCATCTCCAGGGATGCACCAGTCTTTATCCTTTGAGTATTGGTTTGATCTTTGGAATAAAGCCAAAAAAAAACCTTTGCAGGAAGGAGCTGTGAATAGGTGGGCTCTCTGGGTGTAGCTGTGCAGAGAAGATGAGACTGCCCTGCCATGATACTCCTTTCCTCAGGTGACCTGTTCAGGTGACCTGTGAACCGACTCTGATGTAATTTCAGAAATGGCGTCCTCTTGGCACAATTGTGGGAAGAAGAGTAGCACCTTCCTCCCGTTGGGATGGAAAAGTTCAGTTTGCTAAACTCACTTGTGGGTCATATGATGCCTTATGGATCTTTATTTCCTTAGAGACCATGGTTGAATGTTTACCGCTTCATAAATTTTCTTTGCGAGGACCTCAGGCCTGGGTAGGTACTTAATTCTTTCACAAAATGGCGAAACCTGGTGAGTGGGAATAGCCATCTTCCAGTTATTCTTTATGACACAAACTTAGACAATTAATTGAAACTCTTGAAGCTTCTGTTTCTCAACTCAAAAATGGGACATTGTTGTGTCTTGCAGGATTGTTGAAAGGATTAGAAATAATGTTTGAAAAGCATTAGCACACTGCTGGTGTGAAGTAGGTACTCAATAAATTATATGTGCCATCACTGAAATTCCTTGAGCAGAAAAGGATAATCATATTCACAGCTGGCTTTAAAATGTATGTTACTTCCAACAAACTATGGCTCTCCCAAGTATTTAAGGACCTTAATACTGGTTTTAATACACATTTACCAGTGCCTATGTTTGTGCCCAATTAATGAAGTATTAATGGAGATCTGGGGTCACCTCAAGTGTGGGGAAAGCGACAACAGAGAAGGGAGAAAAAACCCTGCAGAACTGAATGAGGTCCCCATGTTACTGTGTTGGCCACGGTGGACAGGTGCTGCTATAGCCCAGCCTGCTGTGTTGTGGAGCCACGATGTGGAGGCAGAATAGGGTAGTGGCTAACATCATGGCTCTGCAGTCACCATCTGGCTTTCAATCTCAGTTCTGCCGTTTACTGTGCAACCTTAACCTCTCTGAGCTGCAGTGTTCTCATCTGAAAAATGGGATGACAGCATTTACTTTATAGGGTTGTATAAAGTTTAAATGAATTACCATATGTAGAACACTTAAATCATGGCTAGCCATACTCAATAAATGTCTGCTTCCAGATTATTGCACTGACACTTATTGAGCACCTCCTCTATGCTAGGCACTGCTCTAGGTGCAGGAGAGAGTATGGGCAGAGTGCGTGCCCTCATGGAGCTCTTAGACAAGTAAGCATCATAGGTAGACTAGAAGCACTGTGAGGGAAAGTGAAGGAGAGCAAGGAAATACCTCATGAGTTAGGGAGGGTGGCCAGGGAAGGCCTCTCTGAGAGGAAGACATTTGACATGAAGATGATGGATGCCTGGTGAGTTTAGAGCCTATATGAAGAGTTGAAGGTAGAGAAACACTAACTTTTAAGAGGGTTTCAGAGCTGTGACGTGGTCCTGTGGTCAGGAACTCCCTGAGAGATATTACGTTGTTCCATAACCCCATGCGCCGGCAGTGGCCTCACAGCAGGGTCATCCACACATGTGGAGTGCATTCAACCAGGAATTCTCCAGAAGATGCCACAATGCACAGTGGCAGCCCATGCCCTCCCTGTCAGAGGGCTCATTGTCTTCGGGAGGTGTAGATGGAGGAAGTGGCACCCAGAGAGAGACCATGGCTGAGAGACTTTGACTCTCCAGGTCACTCCATAGCTGATAACAGTTCCAACGTGAGCAGCCCTCCGGCCTGGTGTCGCCCCCTAGCGACCAAGAGCCTCTCTGGGGAGCCCTGGCTGCGGGACCTGGGCCCAGAGAGGCTTCTGTCTCCTCTCTCCATCACCCACCCTCTGCCCTCGCTGTCCTCTCTTCCCTCCACCTCTGCCTGGAAATGCCCAGAGCTGGCAGCAGTAGAGGTGGGGATTCAGGAATTCTGACAATATGACCCGAAGATCCACGTGATCCATGCCCCCTCTCTTAACAGCAGCAATTATAAAGGCAGACTTTCATTAAGCAGCTTAGGGGCTTTTAATGGAATTGGAAATTGGGTAATTATGAAAACAAATAATCACAAATGGAAGATTCTATGCAGCTGAGCAGAAAACTAAATCAAATGCACGTTTCACACCAGGTAATTCCAACGTGCTTAGACCCACTTTATAGATGTGGAAAAGCGAGCTATTAAGACTACTCCATATCCAAACTTCTCAGCATTATACATTTGTACATTAATATAAAACGCAAGTGTTCTTCACATCTGAACTCAGCAGATTACAATACTTGCACTAAATGACAGACCTGCTAATTATCTGGGCTCGTGCTTGTGGTTGTGCAAGATACACTTAGCCCAACTGTGGCGGTGGCCCTGCTGGTTGCCTATCCAACGTATACTTTCATTTTTACCAGGATGGTAATTTTGATAGGGGTTGGTGATATGTCCAGTAAAATGCACACCTCTCAGACTCCCTTGCTGCTATGAGTGGCTATGCGAATGTCATGATGACACTCATTGCTTACACTGAGTTGTAAGCAACATGCTGCTAAGTGATTTTTGGGAAAACGTGCTTTCCGGATGCAAATTCTTCCCGTTTCTATTTCTTTATCTCCTTCCTGCCGGAATGTAGATGTGATGATTGAAGGTACTGCAGCTATTTTGGAACCATGAGGCAACAAGCATGAGGGATAGAAGGCTTGTGGGGCAGAAAGAGGAACAGAGCCTGGGATCCTGATGCCTGTGTTACCTTTCTGAGCTATTGCTAGGCTGCTGACCCCCCGGACTGCTTCTCGAAGAAGACCTATAAATCCTTATCTATTTAAGTCCTTGGTAGTCAGGTTTTCTGTTCTTTGCAGCTGCCCACATTTCTAACTGGCACAAATAGCTTCCATAACAATGGGCTAGCAGACATAATTAAATTTCCCCTTTCTGAAATGGGCACTAGATTTCGTGTGAAAACAGAGGGCATATGAATGGATAATGGAAACAATAGATAGTCTAGTTCTCTGCAGGAGAATTGGCCTATCTAGCTATTGCTTTGTATTAAATTATGGCATCTGGCCTCCTATGTCTTTTGTTCCTTAAAAAAAATTTAAATGGAAGCATTCCTTTGTGAAGACACTGACTGGCCACTGGGTTTCCAGATCTGGCTGGGCTTCGTTCTGTTCCTGTTTAGCCTGATTTCTTGTCCTGGCTCTTTTCTTCTTGGCTCCATTTACGGCCCAAATACTGATCTCCCTGCAGTTGTGATTTCAGAGTTCTTGCCCTTTCATGTTGACCAGGAGTGACTTGATGTAGAGCCAAAAGAAGGGGCAGGGAGACACCAGCCTTGGTCCCATTTGCTTTTCTTGGCCCTTTAGAAAAAAATTCAACAGCATTCCTAGTTAATTGTATCTTCTCTCCCTTTTATTTTGGCCCCTGGTCCACTGGATGAGAAAGAGGAATGTGGTTTTAGGCAAGGGGCTTCCGGTGTGCAGTTACAGTTTGGAGTCTGGTGCCCCCCCTCACTCCTCTGTGTGGCTTAGTAAAAGCAAGAGAGTGCTGGAAACAACATTTGCACGTCCCTTCAAGCCATCGGCACACAGGGGACTCTGATGCATGCCAAGATGTGGCCTAGCCTCCAGACCCTTCTTTGTTTGTGTCCACATCTGCCCAGGGATTTCCCAGAGAGAAAAAAATTCACACACTTCCTTTCTCAGAGTGCTGAGGGTCATGTAGAGAGCCTGGGGTGAAAAGCAGAAGCGAGCATGGCATTTATGGACTCTTCTTACATGTGGGAAATAATCACCCTCTGAGCCCTTCCTTTTCCAGCAAACATATAATTGCATCCCAAATCGAGAAGTGCCAATGCCACATACCTGCGAATGCCGAAACTGGTAAAAAAGATTAAAATGAAATGGGCGTCTCCAAAGAGGCTTTGCTCTCCTCTGTGCTCTGGCAACTGTCACCTGCTGCAGGCTGGCTCCTCATCCAAACTCCTTGTTGTGCAAAAGAGGTGTTTTGTTTTGTTTTGCTTTGTCCTGCTGTCTCATTTCATTTCCCTTACCCCTTTGTCCTTGTGTTATTTATGGGACAAGGCTGAGGAGTGAGTTGCTGAGGCACTTTTCAGCATATGCTTCATAAGTTTTATGAACCTCAATTGGATTTGCTTTTTTGTCTCCATGTCTAGGCTGAGTAACTTCTTTCTGGAGTATAACCTATCAGCCTGCTAAAGGCAATGAGTACAACGCCCCTCCCCCCTCCCGGTGCTGCCCCGAACCTTCCCAGCCAGCCAGCCTAGACTCTTTCCAATCATTTGCTTCATTTCCTGATGCGACGGGGCACCTGAAATGGGGCACACAGCTTCAGCTGTGGCCTGTGGGACAGGCCATCAGTCACCTCCCCTGCTCCTCGGCTCAATAAATAGACGTCTCATGGATGCTGTTAACTGATGCCCTTTTCAGAAGTGAGGCTCCCTTTTCTCTGTGGGACCTTCTTCCTTCATGCGGTTTGTAAAGTGCTAAGCTAACTCGAAGTGCTCAGAAGTCAGAAGCAAATGAATTTGCTAGACCTAGGCACTTGAATAGGAAGGTGGGGTCTCAGATCAATAATCAGGCAAATTTTTCAGTCAAGTGTGGCTGACACCTATCACTGTCGGCCTTCTCAGCATCAGAGCATCCTTCTTACTGGAGACTCATCTTTCCTTGAGGGGTCTTAGAGAGGGGGAGGACCCAGATGCCCTCAATAAAACCAACGAGGGTGACAGATACTCCTTGTTTGCTTGGCAAATAAGACACTTCCTCTGAACTTGGAACTTTCAGGGAGTGATGCAGAGGATGAAGAGGCCATTGGAGATAAGTTGTAGCAGGTGGAGTGGGGTGGCCTTGGCTCTGGTTGGGGCCAGCCTGACAGCACCCTGCCTGGATCAGAGCTTGTCTGTGTTCCTGGGATGCCCGGCTTCCCCTCTTCTATTTTCCAAGCCTAGATCTCCAGTCTTCCCAATGACTCAGCATGCCCCTCTTCTTTCAATATGTTGCTTTTCATACAGCCTAACTGGCATCCAACGGAAACATGAACTCTCCCACCCCTCTGCCCACCTCACAAGCCACTAGAGAAAACTCAGGAGACACTGGCTTGACCTTCCATTTCGGTCATCGTTTTTACTGGAGATGGACCACAGTTCATTTTTTATCCAAGAGGAATGACCCTACTCACCCACCCCTATCATGATCTGAATTAAGGCCAGGCTTGTTTGCTTTATTGCATTTTAGGGAGAAATTCAGAGAAGGTGACCAATGACTGGTGTTTTTAGCACACAGGTGGTGCACCAATGCGTGCTTTTCATAAAAGGTTCAAAGAATGCCAGAATATTTAGAGGAAAACACCATAGCCTTCTCAGCCGGTGCCCCAATCGCTCTTGCCTCCTCCTGTCCCACATGGCAGGAATGGTGAACACTGCTTTGCATTTGTTTGGTCCATATACCTTAAAACACAGAATTGGGACATACTATGAGTTTTGCTTTGTTACTTGTTTTTTCAGATAATAACTTGTCTGGGATATCTTTTTTAAAAAAATGTTTATTTGTTTACTTTTGAGAGAGAGAGAGAGAGAGAGAGAGAGAGAGAGAGAGAGAGAGAGAGGGGCAGAGAGAGAGAGAGAGAGAGAGAGACAGAGAGAGACAGAGAATCCCAAGCCTGATGTGGGTCTTGAACTCACAAACCATGAGATCATGGCCTGAGCCGAAACCAAGAGTCAGATGCTTAACCAACTGAGCCACCCAGGAGCCCCTGGGATATCTTTTTATAAAGTTTCCATATATTCTCTTAACACACACACACACACACACACACACACACACACACACACACACAATATTCTATATCATACTTTATTTACCCTTTCCCATTTAGGAGTTTCTAATTTTTCACTAGCAGAAAAAAAAATGCTCCCATGAACAGTCTTGTGTATTTATCTTTGTGTTCATATGTAAATATCTTTTCCAGAATAGATTTTTCTGGAATTGAATTTTTTCTACAATGGCATTCCTGGCTCAAACATTATATATATTTAGTTTTGATAGGTGCCATCCAACAGCTTTCCAAAAAGGCTCCACTGATTTGCGGTGCCTCTTATAGAACAGCCCAGAGCTCAGTCCTCTAGCTCTTTCAGATTCTATAGGCGCTTAATTCTCTCTCCACTTAACATTGCCACAGTGGTTTTGATTTCCTGCAACAGAATCCTGCCTGAGATCCCATGCTATGATCACACGTCTCCTCTGCTTTAAACACTTCTGTGGCTACCAAATACAGTTCAAACTAAAACATTATATGCTTCCCTTGAGCCCCACTTTTACTCATGGCCCAGTCACAGCTTCTCTTGCCTCTGGCATCAAGAACGGCTCAGCCCGCCTTTCAGGTTCCCCAGAATCCGACTCCATTCCCTCGTTAGTCAATATGGTTTTGCTGTTTTCCTACCACTCACCCTGTGCTCTCGATGTTTTGAATGAGTGTATCTCCTACTGGTCTGCTTTAATCTGCAAGGTGGAAATAAATACCTGGCACCCACTCAGAGGGACTCCTGTCTTTAGGCTTTTGCTTTTTCCCTCTAGGCTCAATTGTCGTTTCCAGCTTTCCCTTATCTGTGCACACCACTCAGGACAATCCCATCCTCTTGAAAACTGCCAGGGGGATGATGCTTGCTTTTGTGTGGGTTCTGCTCTGGTGCGCAACCCCTCCCCCCTCCCCCCCCACCAATTGAACTCAACATTCGATTGTATCAGGGTGTAAAGCTGTTCTTTGGTAATTGGTACACACATGTGTATGTTTTGTCTCAGTTTAGATGGTAAGGCCTCCATGTAACAGCTACCGCATCTTGTTTTCCTTTTGTATTCCAAAATGTTCAAAACAAGAGAAAAGAAAGGATTTTTACTGACTACCAATTATGGATAAAATGCTTTCTTTGCATGACCTCATTCAATTTCCACAATAACCCTGGAAAGATATTTTTACCTTTTGGAGATATGAAGCAACTTTCCCCAGGCAAATTCCCCAAATTTAAATTTAGATCTGTCTCACCACAGCGCCATAGTGCTCCTAAATCTGTTGCCTGACCAAGTGCCCCTTAGTTTTTTATACTCCTGGGGAGGGGGAGGGATGGTGACTCCTACTATGAGTAACCAATTCATGGAACATGAAAATGGGCCTTCTTCGTCTAGATAGTGTTTCAGGATTTTCAGAGTATTTACTCTGTGTGCTTTTATTTTCTTCCAGATATTTAAAAAACTTTTTATTTTGAGAAAATTTACTTACAAGGAAGTTGCCAAAACAGCACAGGGAATTCTCCAATATACTCTTTACGAAGCTCTCCCTAATGTTAAACCCTTATATAAATATAATTACAATAACTAAGAAATTAACATTGGCCCAGTGTTAGTAATTACGGATGATGGTAGAATTTTTCCAGTTTTCCTACCGATGTTCTGTTCCAGAATCCAATCCAGGAAGCCACATTGCCTATAAGCATCATGTCTCCTCGGCCCCTTCCGTTCTAGGACAGTTCCTCAGTCTTTCCTTGCTTTTCATGACTTTGATAATTTTGAAGAATACTGATCAGGCATTTTGTAGAATGCTCTTCAATTTGGGTTTGTCTGGATTTCTCAGGATTATATGAGTTATGGATTTGGGGGAGGAATACCACAGAGGTGACTCGTCTGCCCTTCTCAGTGGATCAGATCAGGTGGTACGTGCCATCATAACATCACTAGCCATGTTGGCCCTCATCAGTTGGCATGGGTGATTTCTCTGCTGTAAAATAACCATTTCTTACCTTTAAATGAATAAATACTTATTTGGGGGGAGGATAATAGTTTGAGATTATGGAAATATCTTGTTTCTTCTTACATTTTACCCACTAATTTCAATATCTCTCTGTGGGTTACGCCTTCAAAAGGTGTCACTGTGGTGTTCTAATAGTGATTTTCTATTTTTCTCATTCCATCCACATTTATAAATTGGAATTCTTGGTTAAGGAAGTGTACTTTTTCTCCTATGTATGTATGTATATATGTATGTATGTATGTACTCAATTGTTTGTTTACCCACTGTGGACTCAGGGATATTTACTTTATTTTTTGGGTTATAATCCAATAGGATTGCTATTTATTTTATTGCCCAGATTGCTCCAGCTTCACATTGGGAGCTCTTTCAGGTTGAACCCTGTGCCTTTTAACATGTTTCTTTTTTCTTATTTTTAATAATGTCTTCTTTTTTATAGTCGTCTTTTTGCTTTTTACCACCATGAGACACTTCCAATTCCTCTTGGATTTTTCCTGCTCCAGCCCTGGGGTCAACTATTTCTCCAAGGAGCACTGGTTCCTTTCATTGGAGTGTGGTATTAGAAACCAAGATCAGGACACTAGGTGTATTCATTGCTACTGGGCTATTACTACTTCTAGGCTCTCTCAGTGGACAGACTGAGTTAGAACACACGTGTGTATCTTTACATATCTATCTATCTATCTATCTATCTATCTATCTATCTATCTATCATCTGTTTATTATCTATCATCATCTACCTATTGCCTAAAATAACCATGAGACTTGATATCAAAGCCAAAGACTATGATATCAGAACAGTGGGACAATGAGGAGTTATTGTTTAATGGGTACAGAGTTTCAGTTTAGGACAATGGAAAAGTTGTGGAGATGGATAGTGGCAATGGTCGCAACACAATGTGAATTTACTTAAGGACACTGACTTACCCATCTAAAAAGGGTTAAAATATTAAGATTTTATGTTACATATATTTGATCACAATAAAAAAAAAGTAGCCATAAGTTCATGCTGCTCCCTCCCATATCCATAAAGCCCTGCAGGGTTTCTACTAGCTTTCCTCTTGCCTTATTTGTAACTTCTTTCTCTAACAGTAAGAAACTTGGTTCTCATTACCCACAATATATTTTCTTATATGTTCCGTACTGGCATACATATAAAGTAATTTCAGAATTGTTAACCAATACCCTTGTGAGAAATAAATTTACCAACTAGAGTACAGTGTTTATGTACTTTCTTTTTTGTCCCTAGCCTTAGAGTACCCAGTCAAGATACTGTTTTCCAAAGTTACTTAGCTCAGTTCCTTTCCTCCTCACCCTCTTCGATGTGGTCATGTCACTCATTTGTAATACACTTGGATTCATTTGTCACAAGTGCTTGCTTGATGGCCAATGAGATAATGCATGCAAAGTGCCTAATGCACTACCTGGCATGAAACAGAGTCTTGAGAAATATGAGCTGAACCTGAATTTGTGGTAGTGATTAGTGCTGTCCATCAGCTTCATTACTCCAGCCCTACAAAATGTCAAAAGAGCTTGCATCAGGTTTCAAGGGCCATTCTTGTCTGTGGCTCAGAACCGGGGTAACCAGCCCACAAAAATTGAGTCAGAAGAGCTGCCCTCGTTAACATCGTGCTTTACACGGCTGAGCTGCTTCTCCCAGGACGGTAAGTCTGTAGGTTTAAATGATGAGTAACAGTGAAAGGTGTGAATCATGCAAGGGATAGAAGACTCCATGAGTGTAAAACTATACAGAAACACAACAGAATGTCTCAAAACAGCCCTCCTTTCACCTCTCATTCACTTTTCCATATCGGCCAGTCACCTCTTTATCTCAGCAGAGGAATCTCAGAGATTCCAGTCTCCCCTTGGTCAGCTGGAGATGAAGTCAGGATTTTATAGTTGTTGCAGGCAACAGGAACCAGCTAACTTGAGCAGAACAGGAATGTGTGGGAGGATATATGGTGGATGACAGGACTGAAGAGAAACCTGCTGGACCTTGTTTCAGAACAACAGGGACTCAGAAACTCTGGGAAGCTTGGTGGCAGGAGCCAATTGTCAGTGTGCCCAGGTCATGGCTGCCAGAATGAACCAGTTGCAGAATTCTCTCTGCGTCTTTCCACTCAAGACTCGATTTAGGGGAGGGTTCCATGGATCTAGCCTGGGTCACATGCCCACTCCTGGCTTGAGGGAAGGCAGAGAACCTTGCATAGAGACCCACTAATGGGGACAAGGTGGTAGATGGCAGGCAGCAGATGTCCACTACTTTCTGGGATGTACGCATCTTCCTTCCATCTGTTGTGAGCTCTAAGTTAATTTACCAATAAAAAAAAATCAAAGAAATAAGCTCCTTTTCTGCACATTCCCTACATCTATTTACTTAAATTTTAAAAAGTTACATCCCCACTGCCAGGGCAGGTGTGAATTAGGCTGTGATATGTGGTTGGCTCTGCTATTGTCCAAGTGGTTAGTGTTCTAGGCCATCCTTCAGGTCAGTGCGAAGTTCATGGTCAGGGCAGGTCCCTCGGACTTCTATCCAGCTTCTTTTGAGACAGCCCTTTACTGTGGAGTTTGGGTATTAGTTTGAAGCCCTTGGAGTTTCCCTGATTTCACATTGTATGAAATCCTCAAATAAAATCCAAAAAGAAGTTACGTTGGGTGTGCAAGTCAATTTAATACAACATCAAGTTTAAAAGCATGGAAATTTGGAATTAGAAAGACTGGAATTCTGGGGCACCTGGGTGGCTCAGTCAGTTAAACGTCCCACTCTTGGTTTCGGCTCAGGTCATGATCTCAGGGTTCATGAGTTCAAGCCCCGCATCAGGCTCTGCACTGATGGCATGGAGTCTGCTTGGGATTCTCTCTCTCCATCTCTCTCTGCCCTTCCCCTGCTCTCTCTCTCTCTCTCTCTCTCTCTCTCTCTCTCTCTTTCAATAAACGTTTTTTATTTTTTTTAAAGAAAGACTGGAATTCAAATTCTGATGTGACCACTCATCTTCTGTGTGTTCTTTGGTGGTATCAACTTCCTTAGGGCTCAGTTTCCCCTTCTGTAAAATGTACAAAGGGTCTAGATGGTAAAGATACAAGCAATGGGATGAGACCCTTGAGTTGATTCTCCAGTCCACACTCAATAGCTGCATGACCATGGGAAAGTCACTTGATGTCTTTCACATCTTTTCTTATCTGTAAAATAGAAATAATGGTAGTGCTTCCCTCCAAGGCTTGATCTGAGAACTAAATGAAATAATTTACAGAAGTCACCAATGTTATTACTGGCACAGAGTTTTCTTGAAGATTAAATTCCTATAGGTGAGGTCCGTGGTGTAGGGCCTGCCCTACCGTGGTAAACCTTCAATAATGGTGACCATTGATACTGCGTGTCTTAGTGGCTGTTTGTGAATTTTCTGTGCTTCCTTCTATTTGTGTGGGTAATTGAGTTTCTGTGTATGTACCTATATTTTCAGCAAATTGCCTTATATCTGGTGAGAGACTTGCTGTTGCTGTTTTTATCTTCAGAGAATTCTAAAAGATTGCAAAGACCCGAGGAGGCTTTGGAAAACTGTTTAATAAACTGATTTGACTCAACACTCTAACTTCCTCTTGAGTTACTGAGGTGGTGAGACTCATCCTTAACTGCAAGTTTCTATTTGTAGAGCTCTAAAGGTAGAGCTGAAAATATATTCTAAATGTAGTCAAATATAGATGAAGAAAACAACAGGCAGTCCTATTTCAAAAAGTCTGAATTCTTTGTCCCCAGTTTCCTGGAGATTTGCTGAATTCTCTACTTAACTTTGTGGAGACTGAAATATCTGACTGTGTCCCAATATTAGGGGAGGCCCACAGATCCCATGGAAGGGGCTTTAAAGCTAAATTTCTTGCTGGCTTCTGCATGAAGAGTGTTTTCCTTTCTACGACCTAGATTTCATATCTTTATCACGAGTTCTCCTATTCTGCTTTTCCATTCCTTTTGAATTCTTGGACACTGCCCTTCTGTCTTCATGATTTATCACCTCTCTGTTTCTCTAGAGGCTGCCCGATTTCTTCCCTGGAGACCTCAGTGTCTGTCACAGTCATCCCGTGATTTCATGCTGACAATGTTCTTGGGATGGAAACCACTCCATCAACTCCTCTAAGGGACAGGCTGTTCTGAAAAATTAATTTAACTTCTCAGTAACCACATCACCCCTGGATCAGCCCCAGACCCGTGGCTTCTCTGACTCCCAGACACCCCTGCCTATGAGGGGGCTGCTTTTTAGTTGGGTTTCTTGGTGCCCTTTGAGTTTCCAGCGTGGGCCTCTGGGGACTACAGCTCTGCTCAATAACCTGCCATCTTCTTGTGAGATGTGCCTTTTAAATTCTTCAAAACAACTTTCTCAGGATGGCTCCCAAGCCCCTCCATCCAACAGTGACCATGATTCAGTCTTCAATCCCTTTTGTGATTCCTTTGCATCTAGTAGCACAGACAAGAGTCACATTTATGACAAAGCTATGGTTTTGGGGGGACTTTGAAGGGGGTTGCACTATTACTTTCAAAGTCTCCCTTTATTTAATTGCTAATTTCCCATTTCTTAATTTCCAAGTTCTACATAGGTGAGTTCTCCCACTACAACTGTGAATTTTGCAAGATAAGTTCAGGGTTAGACTTCTATCCGGGATCTCTCCGAATAGTAAACTGTGAATGGGCTTTGGGAAAGAAATGTGTTGTGGTGAAAAGTCATTGTATTCATCAAAATATTAAGAACCTTAGTTTTGCTTATGAATTTTTTGGGGCATTTAGAAAACTTTTGAAATGAATTCGTGTTTAATTTCAAAGCCCATCATTCTTTTGCTAATCTGTAGCATCATCACCCGCTTACTTAACTGGAGGCATAAATAACTCGGGAGGGAGACTTGGGGAGTGAGCCAATGAGGAGTCTTCCCTGCTGCCTCTTCTGAATCTCTGCATGTGAGGTGTGAGGGCAGTGACACCATTTGTGTCTGGGTGAACTGAGGCAGGATCTGGTGACATCATATGAAATTCAAAGTGTCTTGAACAAGGTAGGCTGGGCACAGGGCTCCACTTTTCAAATGAAGTCATTTTTCCACTTTGGGAAAGTACTTATTGAGCACTTACTATATACCCAACATCGTGCTTGACAATATAGGAGGCATAATCAAATTAAAGACCTGGCTTCTGCTAACTTCAAAACACTATTGGTGGAAAGAGGGGCACCTGGGTGGCTCAGTTGGTTAAGCATCCAACTCTTGATCTCGGCTCAGGTCATGATTTCCTGGTTTGTGGGATCGAGCTCTGTGTCGGGCTCTTTGCTAACAGTGCAGAGCCTGCTTGGGGTTCTCTCTCTCTCCCTCTTCCTCTGCCCCTCCCCCGCTCTCTCTCTCTCTCACTCTCAATAAATAAATAAACTTAAACAATATTGTTGGAAAAAGAGGTACAGATTTTGGGAACTGACATAGATATCAATTAGAAAATGGTGCACATCAGTAGAACAACCACCATGAGTGTAATTAAATTCATACGCTAAGTGCAACTGGAGTTTACAAACGTGACAGAGAAGAAGATTACAACTGTTGGGAGGTCTTCCTGGGGGAAGTGGGCTTTGAGTGGGTCTTTGAAGGAAGGAGGCTATATCTGCTGGTGTCCAGATATGTTGCCTTAGAGACAGGCAGAAATGGGTATGAATCACATGCCTCATTTCAGAGGTTGTGTGACATTGGGTAAGTTATCTCATCTTTCTGAGCTTCAGTTTCCTAATCTGTAAAATACAGAAAACACATCACAGTGTTATGAAGATTATATATGATAACATGGTAATTGATGGAGGGGCAAAGTTGTTTCAATGGGAGAAAAGAAAAACTTTTCAACAAATGGTGCTGGAAAAATGGATATCCATATGGGGAGAAAATGAGCTTAGGCCCCTACAATGATCCATGTATAAAAGTTAATTTGAGATGGTTGATAAATGCAATACATAAAATCAGATCCACAAATCTAAAAGAAAGCATAGGAGACTATCTTAGTCACCTTGAGGGTAGGCAAAGACTTCTATGTCAGGACATGGAGAGCACTCACCATAAAAGATAAATTCATAAATTAGACTATATCAGAATTAAGAATTTCTACTTTTTGAAAGATATTGTTAAGAAAATAAAGACAAGACACAGACTGGGAGAAAATATTTATAATACATATACCTGACAAAATACATATCCAGAAAATACCAAGCACTCTTACAACTCAACAATAAGAAGACAACTCAATAAAAACATGGGCAAAAGATTTGAACAGAACATTCAAAAAAGAAGATATATAGGTAATAAATACATGAAGAAGATAATCAATATTTTTACCCATTCAGAAGAAGCAGTGTAAAGCCAGAATAAGATACCACTAGATATCTATTAAAATGAGTAAAATTAAAACAAGTATAATACCAAGTTGTAGAAGAACTGCAACATTCACACTCTGCTGAGGAATTTAAGTGCATAACACCACGGAGAATGTTTGCCAGTTTCTTACAAAGTTAAACGTACATGTATGCTATGACTTAGCAATTAAACGTATATTTATCCAAGAGATGTTGAAACTTATGTCCACACATACAAAAAAAAGATTTGTGCAAGAATGTTCAGAGCAGTCTCATTCATGACAGCCAGAAATTAGAAACCTACATGTTCATCACTATGAAAAGATAAGAAAACTAGGAGATATCCATTGTAATTGAATACTACTCAGCAATAAGAACAATGACTAACACATAACAACATGGGTAAACCTCATTATGCTGAGTGAAAGAAATCAGACACAAAGGAGTATTTACAGCATGATTCCATTTATGCTAAATTCTATAACAGACAAGATGAATCTATAGTAATAGAAATCAAACAATTGTTTTTGTGGGAGGGAACTGAATGGAAAGTGGCACAAAGGAATGTTGTAGGATGATGGACATGATCTCTATCTCTACTGGACTCATGGTTACACAAATGTGTATAATTGTCAAAACTCATTGTATAATCATCAAAACTCTAATGTATGGAATTGTTGAATCATTATATTGTATACTTGAAACTAATACAACATTTTATGTTAGTTATGCTTCAATGAAAAATAAACATTAAAATACCCTCATTGAGCTGAACATTTAAGACCTGTGCATTTTACTGTATGCAAATTATTCCTAAATACAAAAGGACAGCATTGTAAAGTGCTCAGTATGTGGTAATTCTCAGGAATGGTGGCTATGAGTATTACAGGTGTGGACAACAATATCAGGGGTTTTAGTTTTGATCTCCTGCCCAATAAGCCAGTGGCTTGGTCAGCCATCTGCTTTGCCAGCAGGGTCTTGTGGGACTCAGATGAAACTCTTGGCAGATGCTAGAATGTTCTTACTGTACCCATAAAAATGCACCTGAATTCTGTGTGAACACAGATACTCCTTCTCTCTCCTCAATGCTCTCTCTCTCTCTCTCTCACAAACACAAAATTATGGACCTTCCTTCCTTCCTTCCTTCCTTCCTTCCTTCCTTCCTTCCTTCCTTCCTTCCTATCATCTATCATCTTTATGCCACCTCATTCCAAAGTCACTTTAATGTGGATTATAAAATACATGTCAGGGGCACCTGGGTGACTCAGTCGGTTGAGCGTCCAACTTTGCCTCAGGTCATGGTCTCACGATCTGTGAGTTTGAGCCCTGCGTGGGGCTCCGTGCTGACAGCTCAGAGCCTGGAGCCTGCTTCAGATTCTGTGTCTCCCTCTCTCTCTCTGCCCCTCCCCCACTCGTGCTGTGTCTCCCTGTCTCTCTCTGTCAAAAATAAATAAACGTTAAAAAAAATTTAAAAATACATGTCAGCCACTGGATAAATGGTGTAGGAAATAAATGTAAAACCAAAGCCACAAAGAAATAGACACCATTTGGTCCTGAACCCCTGCTAGAAGCAGGTTACAGATAGATTTGACTCTGAGCTTCCTAGTCAGAACAACAAGAAGAGAAACATGATTAGTTACTAAACAGCCCACAGAGCAGATTAACTTGATCATAAAGCAGCGTCTTGGGCTGAGGTCTGTTGTTCAGAGCCCCAGGTTTCCAATTTGTTTGCCTGAGTGGTGGATTAGTGTTGAGGGGAGAAGGAACCAGAGAGTTTTTCACTCTTGGCTCGATTTTCCTGGCAGGGAGATGCTCAGAGTTTCCTTTTGGAAGTGAGTGGAGCTGGGGCACTCCCTGCAGTGGAGACAGCATGATTTGTATTCCTAGTCTCTGTGGTCATCGTCTGTGTGCTCAGCCTGTCCTCACTGCACAGTTCATCCTCACGCTGTTTTTCTGTGATTTCAGTTTTGATGTTGACACCTTTTCTCGAGTTAAATTCTGGCAAGACAAACTTGTTGCTGAATGGTGCATCCCAGCAGTGGTCCCTTTCATTCATCTCGGCTGTGTTTCTTTGATTACGGTAGACTTCTATTTTTCCTTCCCCTTCTCAGAGTCATTTTAGACTTTAAAACCTCTTAGGGCTTTGGCTGGAGCTATCAAGTGCATGGATACAGGCATTTTTTAGATGGAGAGCACTCTTCCATTGACCCTCTTAAGAATGAGCTTCCTAAGTGGAGGCAGTCATTGGTCTTGCAATAGAGTACAATCCATCTTCCTCTTGTCCTAAAATGTTACTACCCCTAAGAATCTGCCATTTGGTAGCTTGAAATGAGATTTTTAGGCTGGCCTCTGGACTTAAATCTTGATTTCCAATAATGGGGAGCTTGTAAGTGTCAAGCCACCAGACTGGGTGTTGGGGGATATAGATTTTAGGTTAACTTCTGGGGCTGATGTTAGGCAGGTGACATAACCTTTCCAGAGCTGCTTTCCTCGAAGCGCAGTGGAGGAAATAGGCTCAGAAAGTTGTTCTAAAGGTCAAGTAAGATATAACTCTTGAAAGTGCTTTGAAAATCTGAGTGTTTTAAATTCTCAGTCTGGGGGTGCCTGGGTGGCTCTAATGTACTGGTTAAGCATCCAACTTTGGCTCAGGTCATGATCTCACAGTTTGTGAGTTCGAGCCCTGCGTTGGGCTCTGTGCTGACAACTCAGAGCCTGGAGTTTGCTTTGGATTCTGTCTGTCTGTCTCTCTCTGCCTCTCTGCCCCTCCCCCACTAGTGCTCTGTCTCTCAAAAATAAAAAAATGTAAAAAAAATTAAATTAAAAAAAATTCTCAGTCTGCAAGGGAGAGGAAAAGAAGGAAATATATTTTCACCAGGATTGAATTTGCAGGTTGTATTCAGCGCCTTGGCAGGAGGACAAAAGAATTAGGAAGCATATTTCCTGTCCTGAAGAGTTTTAGAGTTTGAAGAATGTACATAAAATGCAAACCATTTACTCTTGAAACTCTGTCTGAAGTCTTTTTTCTTTTTTTTGTCTGAAGATTTTGGGGCCAGACTTGTTTCTTTTTGTTTCCTTCTTTAAATACTTAACTTCTTCCTCCTGACATTGATATTTAGGTATCACAAGAATATCTCTTACTTCTCTTGAGAGGTATGTTTCAGATAATGAGAGTTTCATAATGCATCATGTTTCTCTTATTGCTTTGGCTACCAGGAACCTCAAGGCTACAATTATTGCTTAATCTAAATAACCATGATATCCAATGTGCTTGAGCCATTTCCTTTTGCTTCCTCTTTTTCTTACCTGATGTCTTATTTTTCTTTTGCATTTGAATAGTCTTAGTGAATATCTCTCTGCTGGTGCAAGTTGTTGCAGATTTTTTTTGGAATTAGAAATAATTTATATAAATTAATTTGGAAGTATAAATAATGCCAATACATAACAACACCTAACAAACACTGTTCTATGAGAAAAATGCATTCTGAGTTCTAATTCAGCATCTTTCCTCCAGTCTTAGTGGTTGAAGAGCAGCCTGTCTTGAATTCTAAAGCAGCTCTAACAGCCAATGGCCACCATTGAAGAAATTAAGTACCAGGTGTGAGGCACTGACCACTTGAGAATTCTCTAGATTGGTGGAGGAACAGGACAAGCTTCAGGCCAGTTCTTTCTCAGCAGCTCTTAAAAGGGTCTGCTCAAGCAGATCTCCTTCCTGGTCCCCATTTGCACATTTACATATAGTCAGTGCTTGATACTCAGAATATTTTTCTCATACTTTAACCTGCTTGTGAGGGGCGCCTGGGTGGCTCAGTCGGTTAAGCGTCCGACTTAGCTCAGGTCATGATCTCGCGGTCTGTGAGTTCAAGCCCCGCGTCGGGCTCTGTGCTGACAGCTCAGAGCCTGGAGCCTCTTTCGGATTCTGTGTCTCCCTCTCTCTCTGACCCTCCCCTGTTCATGCTCTGTCTCTCTCTGTCTCAAAAATAAATAAATGTTAAAAAAAAAATTAAAAAAAAAACATGCTTGTGAGTCCCCTGGACATCTTGTTAGAATGCAGGTTCTGATTCAGTATTTGTTGGATGGGGCATGAAAGTCTGCATTTTTTTTTTAATTTTTTTTTTCAACATTTATTTATTTTTGGGACAGAGAGAGACAGAGCATGAACGGGGGAGGGGCAGAGAGAGAGGGAGACACAGAATCGGAAACAGGCTCCAGGCTTTGAGCCATCAGCCCAGAGCCCGACGCGGGGCTCGAACTCACGGACCGCGAGATCGTGACCTGGCTGAAGTCGGACGCTCAACCGACTGCGCCACCCAGGCGCCCCGAAAGTCTGCATTTTGAATGAGTTCTCAGGTGATACTGATACTGTTAGTCTGGGGAACATGCTTTGAGTATCGAGGACTTAGAAGTCATTTAAACCTGATCTGTTGAATGGACAAATCTGACTTGTGTATGAAACATACTTCCTAACATTAGAACTGGCTATATTGCTAGACATGCTTTCTTTTAAGAATCCTAATTCTTCATAGTTCCTAGTTTTTATCAGTTGAGCATCTTCTGTTAGAAATTTATTATCTCTTCCACCTCTTGGTGAGTTTCTTCTTTCTTCCTTCACCCCCTGACCCACATCACACTCTGAAGTCCATACCTAAAGAAAATATGTTGTGAGCTGTAGTGTCACTGGATAAAGGTCTAGGCTCTCTGGTCTCAGAGGTAGACTGGCTTGTACTTTTTTCTCAGAACTGGGGGTCCTGCAGGGCCTCGCACCTAGTTGGTCCTTCTTAGATGTTTGTTGCTTGATTGGCCTGTGATTCTAAATATTTTTGATAACTGAGGAGAAAAGATCAACAGAAAAATTTATCAACATCTCTCTGCCCATCAAAAGCAGAGGCTAATGCACACTGCATTGGTTTCAGAAATTACCGGGAAGATGATGGCCCTACTCTGCAAAATTAGGGATGATGATGGGCATTGGTGTCCATGTACTGGGTGCATTTGCTCAGGTTTTCAGACAGCTCCTATAATGCTGGTTCACTTCACATCAGGCCACAGAGACCAAAGGTATTCACAAACCAGTGGCTAGAAAACTCTACAAAGTATGCTGTGGAGGCTGCATGTATGAGCATCTATGCCACATGCTGTCTGCCATGTTCCTTCTCCATTCTTGATTCTCCATCACCTTCCTCCTTGCCTCAGTCAGCGAGGTGAATCAGGGATGCCAAGTGACATCTCAGAACTTATACATCTGCATAAACGCACCTTTTTCTACTGAGTTCCTCACCTTGGAATAAGCTTGTAGTTGCCCCAGTAAAGGAAGGGTTCCATTCATGTTGCAAAACATCAGTCATGCTGTGTGTCAAAACAAATTTTTTATTGGCTATGCTTAAAGCATCCAAGTTTGTTTATAGAATATATGAAAAATAAATTAGGATGTATTAAGGAGTTACTGTTTAATAATTTAATTCTCACTGATTTGCATTGATATGATTTTGTGAGTGGAAGAAGAATGTTTTGTTACAATTAGTGAGTGGTAAGTCGCATACACATCAGATATTGAATGGCACTTCTGCTATCTTGAAAAATTTAGCTAAAGTCCCAAAGCCAATAATTGGATAATAATTCCTAAGGAGTTGCTGCTAGACATGTTCCTGCAGCACCTTTAATGAAGTGGCCACACCAGCCCAGTGATCTTCAGCCTAATAACCACCTGCAGCCTACATGAGGAGAACACTCGAAGTTCAAGGGGGATCATTAAGGAAATGAATCACGGGTCTTTGGCTTTTCCTTACAAGCCTGGGGCAGGGGTGGGTCCTCCAGGGCACCAACAATGTATCACAAAAGCATCAATGAGGGAGAACGTAAGTCCACTTTGTACCGTCTCCTTTTTCCCTGCTCTTACACTGGAAGAGAGATGGGTAGAGATGGAGAAGGTGTGGAAGGGCAGGGAAGTACAGACCACTCTCCACCCACATGCAGATCAGGACTAAGGTGGAAGAGAGGGTGATCAAGTTAGAGGGTGATCAGGGAGAGGTGGTTAAGATCAATATTTTGATTGAGATTGGACCAAGCCAGAGAGAGCCTTGATTATCAAAATGAGGCTTGTTCTTAGACATGGCAGTGATTGCAAAGTTATGAGATCTGTCAAGTGTGGTCAAGGGATAGAAAAGGGAGATCTGACAGGGCAGGTGTGAAGGCAGTGGCTGAGGAAAACAAAGCTGTTTCCCTTTTCTTTTTTAATTTTTAAAAAGTTATTTATTTATTTATTTAAATTTTATTTAAATCCAAGTTAGTTAACATAGAGTATAATAATGGTTTCAGAAGTAGAATTTAGTGGCTCATAAGCTGTTTCCTATTTGAACCCCACTTGATCCAGGCCAGTCAAAGCCGGTGTTTCACATAAGCCTGGGTGCACCTAGGGGAGTACATCATGTCAGTGATCATTGTCTGTCCTGGGTGTTTCAGGGAAGAAAGGATAGAGAACCTTTGAGTTATACTTTATATTTTAGCCTCAAGAAATACCATACTGGTGCTCAAGGGGTGAGGCCCTGTCCCATGCTGCATTCCTTGTAGATATTATCTCATTTGGCTTCTATTTCTTTGGATTAACAAACACCTTTTTTTTTTTGCCTTTAAAAAGTTTTTAATTGAAATATAAATATTTCAGGTGGCACAGTCAGCACAATATTTCTGGGTGGCTCAGTTGGTTAAAGTGTCCAACTCTTGATTTTGGCTCAGGTATGATCTCACAGTTTGTGAGTTTGAGCCCCACGTCAGGCTCTCTGCTGACAGTGCAGAGCCTGCTTGGGATTCTCTCTTTCCCTCTCTGCCCCTATTCCACTGGTGCTCTCTCTGTGTCTTTCAAAATAAATAAATAAACTTAAAAAAAGAAGAAATATAAATATCTCTAGGAGGGCAGCACCTGAAGTAGTATTAGTCAGTGACTTTGGTGGAATGTCTGATGGGATCAATTCCCCATCCCTGCTCAGGAACCTTCAGTGGCTCCCCAGGGCCTGTGTAATTGAGCCTGAACAATCTAGCCTGGCACACAGTCCCTCCAGGAACTGGTTTCAGACTGCTCTTCTGGAATGGATTCCTAAATCCTCCCATCTTTTCCCACAGGTTGATATAACTCTTCTGGATTCCATGCCTCCTCTTGAACATGCTACTCCCTTTTCCCCCTTATTCCCATCATAGGGAATAATTCTCTCCATCATTGTCTTTAAAAAGTCTACCCACCTGGCTGGGTTAAGAGGCCACCTTCTATATAAAGACCTCCTCTTACCTCTCAATTGATTTCTCTCTCCCTTAGTGACCCTTAATGCAGAAACCAGCCCCTGCTTTGATAAGAGGATGTTACACATCAGGAGTTAGAGAAAGAGAGCTACAGTTTCAGCAAAATGACAACTTATGGTAACTTTATTGGGCAGACACTGGGACTTCCTTCAAGCATATGTCATCAGTACCCCTCCTTCTTTTTAGATTTATTTTTAATTTTTTTACAGCTCTAAGGTTTACTCTTCTCTCTCATATTGAATCTTTTATTTTAAGTATAATTTATTGTCAAATTGACTAACATACAGTGCATACAGTGTGCTCTTGGTTTTGGGGGTAGATTCCCTTGATTCGTCGCTTCCATACAACACCCAGTGCTCATCCCAACCTCATATTGAATCTAATGAGACCTCCTCTCCCTCAAGAGTCATCCAGGTTCCTTCCCCTGCTGATCACATGGCAATTCTCAGAGGAGTTCCTTGTAAATTCTATGTGTTAAGGAACTGACTGATGAATACTCCCTTCCTATCTACCATGCAGCTCTTAGTGGAAGACAAATCTTTAAAAAGTTTTCTGTATCCAGGGGCACTTGGGTGGCTCAGTCAGTTAAGCATCCAACTCTTGAGGTCAGCTTAAGTGATGATCTCAGGGGTCTTGGGATGGAGCCCCCACGTGTGGCTCTGCAGTGACAGCACAGACCTTGCTTGGGATTCTCTCTCTCTCTGGCCCTCCCCCACTTGCTCTCTTTCTCAAAATAAATAAGTAAACATTAAAAATTTTCTGTATCTGTAGATTTATTGTTTACGTCATCCTATAGTGTTGTCTGTACACAAAGTCCTTAACTATATTGTCTTGCTATTTTTAGTTAGTTTCTTTAATAACTTGTCTTTTATTTGCTTCAGAGCTCACCTCTACCATTGCTTCCTCGCTTCTTGTCACATGAGGCAGTTGAACACGTAGGAAGAAGTCGGTGATTGTTAATTGTTTTACTCTCTAATTAGACCCACTATGGAGTAGATACTACAGGGTATTGGTTTTTAGGGGTGTAGGAAAGTAATTTGGGACAGTCATTTCTAAAGACCAAATGTGTAAATATTAACTGAGTTTGCCTCTCTCTAGTCCTCAGGGGACTTGAAGCAGATCAACAGACTTTTCAAGAAATAAACCACAAGTAGCTGAAAAACACCAAAGTTCAAACTGCATCCGGTGTAAGTCTGTGAGAGAGTTTCTGCAGCAGAAGGAAGTTTGTTGTTCTTGACCTGAACCTTAGTATTCTATGATACTATTGGGGCTGCAAAAATGCTTCTAATCTCACTGACAAAGTTACGTTTTTATCCATAAATCATATCTGGAATTAGAGGAACTGACTGACTGATAGAGAAAAATTTCCCCAGTGACAGTAGACAATGTATGTGTGTGTGTATATATATATGTATTTAAATAAGTGTAATTGGTTACTATTATGAAAATATTATTTCAGTTTTAAGTGGTGTTTTTCTGAATTTGATGTGTATTATTTTAAAAATACGATACAGACATAGCTTTTAAACCACCCCCCATCCCATGCCTCTGACATTATTCATACTGAAGCTTTCAACCAGCCAACTTGGAAAGCACTTTCAACTACAACTCACATCATTAGTGTTTTTGCTGTCTAAGCAGAAAAAATTGGGATGCAGCTTAGCAAAGGCTGAGGAAAACATAAAAGAAGAAGGGTAATAGATCTGTTTCTCAAATAGTTTTCCTGTGTAATGAGCAGCCTAATGATGTTTTTCAATTAATATATTTTCATTTATCTCAAGATGAGAAACCCAAGAATATTTTGTTAGGATAATCTGTATTTACCAAGATGTGTGCACTTTGGAGTCATTGGTCTTTACTCAGCTCTTGCTCTGCCAGACTTCCCCTTCTGGGCCCTCACAGCTTGGTGTCAGCTCCTGATCTTGCTTCTGGGCTCCAGGCTGGACTTTCCAACTCCCTGATAAACATTTGAGAGAAGTCTGGTTGATATTTGTAACTAAACAGGCTAAGGTAACCTTACAATATATCCCCTAGCAATATTTGCATTTATGCCATTGGCATCTCTCTGCACACCTGAATCACCTTCGACTTATTTGTTTGGTTTCCTGTAATCAGTGGCAGCCAATTCCTGTTGATTCAGACTTTAAAATATTTAGAGAGCACTTTCTCAGGTTTCTATTTCTATTTCTGCTGTCCTAGTTCAGGTCATATCCTCTTGTGCTTGCCTAGGTCATGGCAACTAATGATGGTCTAATTGATCTCATGAGCTACTGTGATTCTCTCTCAAAAACACACTTCATGTTACCCCCACAGTGCTCTTCTTAAGGAATTACTTAGATGACGCCCTTCTCCTGCTACAAGCCTTGTGGTGGATCCCCACTGCCGACTGAATCTGCCTCTTTTTTTTTCCTTTTAATGATTTCTAAATTTATTTTTGAAAGAGAGAGATAGAGCATGAGCAGGGGAGGAGCAGAGAGAGAGGGAGACACAGAATCTGAAGCAGGCTCCAGGCTCAGAGCTGTCAGCACAGAGCCCAATGTAGGTCTTGAACCCACAAACCATGAGATCATGACCTGAGTGGAAGTCCGACGCTTCACCAACTGAGCCACCCAGACACCCTGACTGAATCTGTTCCTAATCTAACTTTCCAGCTTCATTTTCTGTAACTCCCTCCCATCTCCCTGCTCTGAACTGCAAGCAAACAGCTCACTATTGTTCAATGAGATACTTACTCACGTTCACCCCCTGTTCTTTGCTTGGGTTGTTTTCACCCCTAGATCCTCCAGCAAGACAACATACACTGTCCTGCAACTTCCCCTAGTCCCTCACCCCTGCCTGTCCCAAGCATTACTCTTCTTTTCAGGTTGAGAAACACAATCTTTCCTGGTAGGTTTTATGGAGACCATGTTTACATTTCTGTCTCTACTGCACATCAACTTGAGCTCCTGGAAAGTAGGGACTGTGTTTTATTTTATTTTATTTTATTTTTTAAAAATCATTATTATTATTATTATTATTATTATTTTTTAAGATCCAACTTAGTTATGTTATTAAGTGCTCAGTGAATTCTTCTTGTTGATAAATGAATTGTTGCCCTCTTTATGAATCTTTATCTGATCCCTGGAAGCAAGATTATTCTCTTCTTTATGTAACTATACTAATTTGTATATACCTCCAAGGTTTTTCTCTTTGCATTTGGTTTTTAATGATGTGGGTTAGTATATTTTTCTTTGTATTTATCCTGCTTGGGGCTTGAGGGACTTTCTGAATCTGTGGCTTGACGTATTCTGTCAGCTTTGGAAAATTCTTGGTCATTATTTCTTCAAATATTGGTCTGCCTCCCTTTTTTTCCTGCTTCTCTTTGGGACTCTATGTCCATATAATTCTGCTGGGCCTCCTGTGTTCCTTTCTGTATTTTACATCCCCCTTCTCAGTGCTTCACTCTGGATAATTCCCACTCTTCTATCTTCCAGATTACTAGTCCCTTTTCCAGCTGTGTCTAATCTTCTATCAAATCTATTTGTTGAGTTCTCAATTTCTGATATGAGTTTTATAAATTTATTTGTGATTCTTTTTTATAGATTATAATTATCTTACTTTTTATTTTCATTAATCTATACATCATAGGGGTTTTAAAGTATTTAAATAACTCCTTAACTCTCTGGAGGGTCTGTTTCTATTGTCTTTTTTTTTTGTGCCTCTTTTTCATCTCTTTTGGATATCTGGTAACATTTTATTAAATTCTGGACAGGTATATGAAAAACCACAGAGGTTATAGATGGTACTTTCTTCCTCCAGCACCGAGATGCTGCGGGCAGCTCTGCTCAGCTTCCCGTGGTCTTAGAGGCCATTGTCTACCTCTTCATAGCTGCTCCTTCTGAACCAGCAAATGCCACGAGGGGAAATGCTGCTCCGATTGTTGGGGTCTGGGGTCCCTTCTTTTCCTAGATCTGGGCCCTTTAATTCCTGGTTATCTTGCTGGCCCTGAACTCCAAGTTTTGTCTCCATATTTCTGTGAGAAGATGAAAGTGCTGCTTAGCTCTTTTGCCCCTTAGCAGTTGCTTTCTGCTTGGCTTCTCCGCCTTTCTGTATGTGCCATGCCCTGACGAGATACGAGGTATGGAATGCTGGGCTCACCTCAGTGAGTTTCTCTTTTCTCTGGGCTCCTGGCCATACAAAGCCTGACTTTCCTGAAAATTCCCAGTGTCTTCAAACAGATGTATCACACTTTTGTAGCTTGTTCAGTGGGATGATTGCTCTGCTATATGATAGTCTGCTATAGCTGAAAACAGGGCTCTATGTTCTATTACAGCACTTTCTTCTACTATAAATTTCTAGGTGTGTTTCTTTCCCTCATTTATAAGTTACTTGAGAGCAGGAACCACATCTTATTCCATTTATCTCTGGTAAAATGCCAATTCATTCATTAATTCATTCGATAGTATTTTTTGAGCACCCACTATGGGCTAAGTGTGGAAAGATTCATCAGTGAATAAAACAGACAAGGTCTCAGCCTGTAGTCCTTGTAGTGGAGCTTATTTGCTAGTGGGAGAGAAGACACATGAACAAAGAAAATGCAAAAATACCAAATAGTAACATGTGTTAGTGTAATATTAAATTAGAATGCTGGAATGGAAGGCGGGTGGCCACTTAAAGCACTCTCTACGTGGGTCATCATTAGGTTGAGGTCTAAATGACAAAGAAAAAAAAAATCAGGCACGAAGAGCCCTGGAGTAGATCCAGGTATAGGGAGGAACAATGGCAAGGGACCTGGGGTGTTTGCTAAAGTGGATTAATGTGTGAGATTCTAAATTCAAAATGTCAATGTAAGCTTTTTTTTTTTTTTCTTAAGAGAACATTACTTTATACGTCTTGAAATGGCTTCTAATTATAAGTTGTAAATGTATCTGAGGTACTTCAGTCATTTAGGAATCTTGAATATTACTTATGGCTCCTGGAAGAACTAAGACATCTATAACAGGCATACTTCACTGCAGGAGGGTCCCTTGCCCGCCAGGGTGGCAAAGCTGAGTGGAAACAATAACTGATTTTTCCTTATCTTTGAGGCTATCTGAATTTGAAATATGCTATTTTTGTTTAACAATCATATTAATAATTATTTATATATGGGGCGCCTGGGTGGCTCAGTCGGTTAAGCGTCCGACTTCGGCTCAGGTCATGATCTCGCGGTCCGTGAGTTCGAGCCCCGCGTTGGGCTCTGTGCTGACCTCTCAGAGCCTGGAGCCTGTTTCAGATTCTGTGTCTCCCTCTCTCTCTGCCCCTCCCCCGTTCATGCTCTGTCTCTCTCTGTCTCAAAAATAAATAAACGTTAAAAAAAATAATTATTTACATAAAACAATTATATTTTTATCAGGGCTCTGTATCAGTCAGGAGCTTAGCAACCAACAAATTCCGATTCATATAGTTCAAGAGACTGCAAATAAGAGGCTGCTTACAGGGGTGTAGACAGGGCGAAGGGAACAAGCAGGGATGGTGAGGGATTAGCAATGGTGGGAGCCAATACTGTCCTAGGCCTGAAGGGACAAGGGGTGTTACAAAGTCCATTACTTCAGTCCAGTGCAAGCTGAAGTCAGGGAAGGGTGCAGCTCAAAAAATATGGCCCAGAGCAGGAAAGGAGCAAGAAAGAAATGCCTGGTCTTCTCTTTCCTTCTGCCTCATCTTGAGGTGCCTCCTTTGGCCAAACCCACCCAAGAGCCAGCTGGCAGTGGAGCCTGGTTGATGCAATGCGGCCCGCAGGAGTTGGTCCCCAGAGCTCAGAGCTGCATGGACAAAGGCCAAGGATGGACCCAGGGCGAGGAAGAAAGTAAGCCACAATGCACACATCCTCACTTTTGAAATAACAAGCAATAATAGGTCTGAAGAGAGTTTGTAGGTTTCTTTTGGAGCTCCAGCCTCACTAGGACCTGTGTGATACAAAGTGCCTTTCCCCAGCTAAGGATAGAGAACCTGAGGGGTTTTCAGTCATGTCTTTAAGCATAGGAAATTATTTGAAAAGAAGTTGAAATCAGCTCGGGGGACTCTGAGAATGGAATTCGCAGTGGAGTTTTTAAGGCTTGTTTTAAGGCCAAGTCTTGTGTTTGTGCTTGTGGGAGAAAGGGATAGACCAGGAAAGAGTAGGTATGAAGGTGCAGGATTGGGGGTCTGGGAAGAAGAGCCCTGTGGCCGACATGGATTTCTCAATGTATAATCATTGATACCCCCAGAAATTCTTGAAATCTAATCATATGCTGAAAATGTGTTTGCTAATGAAAGGTTCTTGACATTGATACGAGCATGGTTTTATGACGCACAAATACTTACATTTTCAATTCAGCAATTTTAAGTAGCCAAAATCTTCAACTGTCATTGCTCGACATATACAAAACGCCCATGCATACTTGTCTGTGTATTCTCCTACATAAAATATCAATGCTCCCAGGCTCAGATACTTGGTGGATTTAGGCTAAGTCATATTTAGACCACATCTGATATTTTGTCTAAAACTTCCCGAACTGAACAACCTCTTATTCTACATCCAAATATTGTGTAATATTTCAGTCAATAATTTTTTGTTAATGTCGAACTTAGATTTCCGTTGTTTCTCTTTCATGTGGAAAATAGAACAGTTCCTAGATGGGGAAGGGCATGGGATATATCTTATTGGATCAAAGGGTATGCATACCGTTTTGTTCTTGAGCACTTGAAATGATTTATGTCACATATTCCCTTCCAAAAGCTTAGTATTTACCATTCTAACTATTTTATAAATTGTTAACTCATTAAATTTCAAGCATTTCTGTGAAGTAGGTACTATTATTATTATGATGCTCATTACACATATGCGGGAGCTGAGAATGGTGGCATGGAGGGGTTAAGTACCTAACACAAGGCTGCACGGTTAATAAAAGGAATTAAAACTGAGATTTAAACAGGAAATCTGGCTCCACAGTCTGTGGCCTGCACTGCTATGTCAGGCTGTCTGCATTCAACAGTGGCTTGAGTTTTATGATAATTCCACTATTGTAGGGTTGAGATTTCCATATTATGAATCGAAGTGTGTACCAAACATTTAAACCAACATTTTCAAAAGCACCCAGTACATCAGCCCTCACATTAAAAATACTGCTAATTAGAATATTACCATAGCATTTAAATACAGAGAACAAACTGAGGGTTTCTGGAGGGGAGGTGGGTAGGGAGATGGGCTGAATGGGTGAGGGATATTAAGAAGGGCACTTGTTGAGATGAGCACTGGGTGTTAATATGTAAGTGATGAATCACTGGGTTCTACTCCTGAAAGCAATACCATGCTGTATGTTAACAAACTTGAATTTAAATAAATAGATTTAAAAAAAAAGGATATTACCAAAATAGAATCCATTAATGTTTCTTTGGGCCAATAAAAGGAAAAGATTTAACAAGCATTCCTTAAAATTCACTGCAGGAATGCTGCTATAGGATGTCCCCTGTAGAAAGGTTTCTCTCAACGAGTAAGTTTGGAGAACATCATGTGTTATATCCATGTATTTGAGATTCACGACCCACATAGTAAAAGTTCAATGAAGTCCTCACTAAAGACACCTGTTTAACTTTTTTTTAGCCCAGAATTTACCAAGTTAAGTTGACAAAAATTATTTTTTCACAGAACACTTATTATCAGACCGAAGGGCCAGTGTTGTACAATTTTGAGCTGGTCCCTTAAAATTAAAGCCTTGGCTCTGAGATTTCTTGAAGGCAAACAAAAAGTGGGGAGGGGCTGAAGAAAATGACCAGCAAGCGAAATGATTCAGGCTGGCATCTTTGTGTCTGCACTGTCCAAATTCTCCTGTTAAGGTCTACAACAATCTGCTAAAAGGGTATTTCCTATCACTGAATAGCGTCGTCTGTTGGATTTCTTTCTGATCTGAGGCAGCTCTTGATGCAAATTTGGGAAGAGTAGCGGTGAATCTCACTTGCCTTTCCTGTGTGTGCTGTAGATATCTCCTCAAATAGCCTTGCTTTGTTTGACATTTTAGAGTGATTTCTGAATGTTCAAAAAGGGCAGATTCTAAATCCAGATCTGGTGAGAAATGCTGTTACTTATCTGAGAAGAGCAGCAATGGAGTGCACACACAGATGTGAAAGGAGATCTTTTTAAAACAGAAATGAGAGAGGAGAGAGATAGAGAAGAACTTGATGTAGGAATTTGATATTACTGAAGGCCCTGCAGTTATGGTAGGCACCTCATGCTGTAATTTCTCTTCATTTGGGCTGGGATTCCCAGCCACATTCTAAGAATATGGTTAAGAACATTGTATTCTCTGTACTGTAACTCTCTCTCTCTCTCACTCTTGCTTTCTCTCGATTTCTCAACACCAGTCAGGTTTGGGCTTATTGTATTTTTGGACAACTCGTTCTGACTCTGGCTTTGTCCTCTCTTCCCATGTCTTCCCCACGGTAGTGACCCCTCTGCCCCATCTTTTGGTCCCTCTGGACAAGTCAACCCTCCCCAGGGCAAGATGGAGAACAACTTCGCTTTCTTACAGTCATCATTGCTTCTCCTGTTTCTCCCCATCAACTGGCTCCCAAGGCCCAGGACTATCAGGAACCACTGTTGTGTGGACCCTCAACGCTGCGCTTCTATTTTCCATTAGTCTTGGGCCTGCGCCGGCAGGGAGAAAACTGCTCTCTGGAAGTAAACTTGTGACCTGTGCAAAATGAATTCACTTTTCGATGGCACCAGAGGACCATTTAGTAAATTACTTTCATTGTACAGAATACCACCCTGGTGTCCTGGAAGATGGAATTGGTGTCACATGGGTGAGCTATTTTCTCCCTGAGAAAAAGTATACTTCCATAAAGGGCTCTGGCAGGTGTGTGATGATCTGGTCGGGGGGGCGGGGGGAGGGGGATCTGGCAGGACAGGGCAAGCATGGCGATAGAGTTTGGTCCCTAACACTTCTAGAAGTGGGTCAGGAGGGTTTTCTGGGGACACTAAAACTAATTCTTCACTGCAGTTTGTGGCAGTAACATTGACTAATGGAAACAACAACAATGGCAACAAGTGTTTACTTAGCTCCTGTCAAACTCTGGCACAGTGGAAGATACTTCACACGTATTATGTCACTTAATTTAGCAAAAACAGTAAGAGATAGGTATTTTGATATCACTGTTTCATGGAAATGAGACTTTAGAGAATTTAAGCCTCATATTAAGGTCAGGCACATAGAATGTGTTGACATGAGAGTACAAATTCATTCATTCATTCAACAAATATTTATGTTACAGAGACCCTTCTGGGTGCCAGGGATATAGCAGGCAGCAAACCCCCCAAATGAGAATATAGTATATTAGACAATGAAAAGTGTAATGGAGAAAAATAAAGCAGGATAAGGAGATGGAAAGCCTTTTTGTGGATGACTGTTCTATTTTATGTGAGCAGGGGTCAAGGAAGTTGTCTCTGATAAGGTGACATTTAAATAGAATTGAAAGGAAGGCAGAAGTGAGTCACGTACATACTTCAGAGACCAGGAAACAGTAGGAGCAAGGGCCCTGTGATGAAAATGTGCTTGGCGTGGGCAAGGACAGGAGATCAATGTGACTGGAGCAGAAAGGGGGAGGGGCAGGGGTAAGAAATGAGGGTAAATGCCCTTATCAACGAGACCTCCGAGAGCTTCCTCGCCTCTTTTGCCACGTGAGTACACAGTGAGGACTGCGGCTATCTACAAACCAGGAAGTAATCTTTCATCAGACACTGAATCTGTTGGTGCCTTCATCTGGGATTTCCCAGCCTCCAGAACTGCGAGAAAGTTTTTTTTTTAATTTTAATTTTTTAATGTTTATTTATATGAGAGAGAGAGAACTTGAGCAGGGGAGGGGCAGAGAGACAGAGACAGAATCTGAGGCAGGCTTCAGGCTCTGAGCTGTTAGTACAGAGCCTGATGTGGGGCTCGAACTCACGAACCATGAGATCATGACCTGAGCTGAAGTTGGACACTTAACCGACTGAGCTACCCAGGATCCCCAGAGAAATAAGTGTTTTTAAGCCACCCAGTCTATGGTATTTTTGTTAGAGGAGCTCGAATGGGCTAATTCACACTATAAAGGCTAGTAAGGGTTCTTCCTTTTGCCATGGGAGATATCAAGCCCCTGGTACTCTTTAATTGCCCAGAGTCAGGAGGCCCAGCCTCTATGCCCCAGGAGAGAATAGTCACCCTTTGGGGTTCCATGAATGGATCACAGATGGATGCTGTAATTCTTCACTCTTCCAGCTAGGTATAGAGGAGAACAATACCCCTTTCACCTTCACCATCTCTGTGCTTTTTGAAACTTGCATGGGGAAGTGAGTTGCCCAGCAGAACAACTCTGAGGAGGCCCCTGCCACCCTCTAGACCCACATACCACGTTGAGTCACAAGATTGGACAAATGGCTTCGGGTTTTCCCACATTTCTTCCTGAGAGATTTCCTGGGCCAACTCCATGCTGAATATGTCGTGAATATATTTTCTTTAATCCTTAATCACCATCCGATAAGCCCTCCCTGAATGTTCCCCTATCCCCATGCTACTCTGTACATGCTGAAATCTGACCCTTCTTCCATTTCTCTTCATCTGTCCAACCTTCCCTCTATGCCCTTTGGAGCTCTTGGTTGTCATTCTGTCATCAGCACACACATTCTCATCCTCTTCCCTGGATGTGCCCTTTACCCTCTCACTCCAGCTGGACCCTGGCTCTCCCTGAGGACACTGCTTCTTCTGCAGTCTTCTCAAGGAGAGACTTTTGATTTCATACCCCATGGACCTTAAAGCCTGGAAAAAAGGGCAAGTCTCTTCCTGACTTGCCTTTGCTACTTCTAATTAATCATTGCTCTTGCTTCCAACTTCAAAGCTCTCAGCCCCTTTGAAGCACATCATCTGATGTTACCACCTGCTACCCCACCTTGTTGTCATTCACTGACCTTAGTCCTTGTGCCTCCAGCACCTGCTTTGCTGTCTTTATCTCTACTGCCAACGATAATGATAGTGACAGCGCTCACTGAGTTTTCTCTCTTCTCCTGGAACTCTTCTAAACACCCCAAAAGCTTTATCTTATTTAATTCCTTTAATGCTATGAGATAGGTATTGTTACCACCCTCATTGTATAGATGAGCAAACTGAAGTGCAGAGAGTAATACACTTTGCCTAACATCACACACAGTTAGTGACAGAGTCAGGACTGGAAATGCAGGCTGGCTCCTGAGCGTGCGCACTTAAACACTATATTAAGCTGTTTCCTTGTCAATGTTCTTGGCAAACTTAACAGCTATGCAGTTGACCCGTTTGACACCCTGGCCTCTCCGTTCCTTGATCTCCTTGGTTCCTCTACTCTACCACAACTACCCACACCTACAGTCACATTCATGGCCTTGTCATCAGTGATAACAGCGTTACCTCAAAATGTTGATTTTGAGTTTTGCACTCTTTGTGTCTTTCTAACCCTCTACAGTAGTAGTCCCAATTCAGAAATCCCTCAACCTTGGGAAAGCCTCAATTCCAACAAATGGTATTAATATATCCCGTACCCCCTGCCCCAAATCTTCATATCCTTTCAGTGGAGTATGGCAACAAGTTGAGGGAGCACTTCCTGATTTATCTAAGGCTGTATAACAAATCACCACAGAGCTTAGTGGCTCAAGACAGCAAACTTTATTTGCTCACAATTCTGCAGGCCAGAAATTTGAGCAACACTTGACTGGATGGCTCTTCTGTTCCATGTGGCTTCAGCTGGAGATCCTCATGAGGCTGGAGTCAGATGACAGCTGAGATTGGAGTGTCCACGACTGCCTATCTCAGGTCTGGAACCTCGGTGGTGATGGCTGGGATCTCTCTCTTGCTCTCTCTCACTCACTCTCAGTTCATGCAGGGCTGCCTCCAGGGTCTGTCTTGGGCTTCCTTACAGGACAGCTGGATGGCAAGAGTGAGTATTTTAATTGGCAAAGCTCGAAGCTGCAGAAACTTTGCACACAGCACACAGCACTTTGGCTGCATTCTCTTAGTCAAAACAAAATATACAGTGAGCCCCAATCCAAAGGGAGGGGAAATAGACTCCACCTCTTGGTGGGTGAGTGGCAGGATCATACCGCAAAAGAGCATGTGCATGGGGGGTATTGTTGTAGCCGTCTTTGGAAATACATTTTAACCGTGACATAGCACTTCAATTTCCTATTACCTGTCTCATCCTCTCCCCTTTCCTCCTTGCCTGACAATATTCCTGACCTGGTCAAACCCAACTATCAATCCACTCCATGCTTGCATTTGAGTAGATGAATGTTTCTGGAGAAAAGTCATGCAACTTTCTGAATTTTTAATAGAAACGTTCTAACTTTCTAATTTTGCTTCCAACCAGCTGGCCTTCTTTCAAATTTGCATGCCATGCTCCTTCCAGTCTCTGGCCCCTGAATGTGACACTCCCCCAAACATTTGCATGGCTGCTGTCAACCATTCACATCTCATCTCCTCCCAGAGGCCTCTGAACACCTTAGTCAGGAAGATTTCACTTGCCCTCTTGTAGACACCCCATATCACATTACTTCATTTTTTCATAGAAGTCACCCTCTAAAATTTGCTTATTCATCAAATGGTTTCTGTGTTTACTGTTAATTTCCTCACCAGAATGCTAGCTTTTTGAGGGCAAGACTTTATCTTGTGATCCATAGAGTCTAGACAAGGCCTAGCACAGAGTATGTTCTCTGTGGATATTTATTAACTCGCTGAACCAATGCTTTTTGGTTTACTGAATCATATAAGTAATTCAAGCATATGAGAAAAATTTCAAATAACATCAAGGCATAAAATAAAAAGTAAAATTATCCTTCTGCCTTCTCCAGGTCCTGCTCCTAAAAAGTAAGTTGGTTTGGGAAGTTGCGGAATTTAGCACATGAACATCATCCCTCTCTCTCCTCTTTTTTTTTTGAAAGTTATATTGTTGTTTAGAATGTCTTCTTTTGTTTCCCTTTATAACTATATACCTTCTTTTGGTTATACTTTATCACTATTTCTTGGGTCCCCTTTATGTAATAAGAGAAAAGGTACCATAGCCTCTCCCTTCCCCTAGTCTCTATCCCCTCTCCCCTCAACATGGGTTATTACTGTTACATGATCAAGGTTTATTACATTTATATTCTGATCTGTAACTATAATTACGTCTTCTGTGCTTTTACGATAGGTTAGTTTCTTAAAATCAAAAGCCATTAAATGGCAATTGGAAATTATAATTATGTAAATATTATTCAGTGGAGAACCAAGTAGTTTGATTAGAGTTGTAGAGAAAGAAAAATAATCCTAAATTACCAAACTTATGGCACTCAAAGGAGAAAAGACCCAATCTTCAAGGTCAAATGAGTTCTCTGTTTTCCACTTCATATTACTTTACTTGCTAAAATCATGCTGCAGTTTAATTTGCTTTGATTTGACATATGACATTTCTTGACAGCTTTCTTTATCTTTTCTAAAATCTCTAATTGCCTCTCTTTTTTTCTTGTTGATATGAATATTATAATAATAAAATAAATCTTTTATAGCAGTTACTCAAGGTCAGGCACTAAATACTGTGCATGCATTATTTCATTTAATACCCACAATGACCCCAGGAAGTAGAAATTATTTTTATACCCATTTTTAAACCAGAAAAGTGAGCCAAGGGGAATTTAAGTAATTGCTCAAAGTCACATACTTAGTTTGTAATTTGAACCAAGCAGTCTGATTTTGGAGATGGAGATTTTAATCACGTGATTTATTTATCTAATTAGTAGGTATATCAAGCTTCTATAATTACACTGTTGTCGAAATAAATCGATTTTTTTTAATTGATGGCCTTTACGGGGTGCAGGGGGCATTCCCAACTTCCTGTTTCAGTGTGAGTTTTAGGTTTTAGTATTGCTGCATAGCCGTCATCTTGACATTTTTTTTGTTGCACTTCTGGTTTGATCCACACATCTTCCTGTTTCTTTCGTTTCATTTAAATTTTTGCTGGCATACATATAAGTCTTTCAGAAAGTGTAACTAGAAAGCCAAATTTCTGAATCCTTGCATGTTTAAAAAGTTCTCGCACTTGATTGATGGTTTGCTTAGCTATAGAATTTAGGTTGAAAATAATCTACCAGAACTTTGCTGGGATTGTGCCACTATCTCCCAGGATCCAGAATAATTGATGAGAAGTCTGATGCCCATTCTTTTGTAGATATTTCCTCCATCCCCCCCTTAAGGTTTTTGTTCTTCTCTTTAACTTTGATGTTTCAAAATTTCATAATAATATGTTTAGGTGTGGGCCTTTTTGTTCAGTAATTGGTGCATCCAAGACTTGTGTTAGCTTCTGCTCTAGGAAATTTTCTTCAATGATTTATTTAATTTTCTTCCTTCCAGTTCTTATTTTTTTCTCTCCTGGAACTCCTGTGGGATTGGTGGTGGAATTCCTAGATGGAAGTTAGAGCTACCATTTTGCTTAAGTTTTTCTCCTCTTTTCCTTTAAAAATTTCCTCCTTTCCTTTCTTCTTTCTTCCTTCTTTTAAATCTCAATCTTTTCTGTGACTTTGTCTTCTGGCCCTTCTATTGATTTTTCTTTTGACAATTATGTACTTAATTTCCAAAGCATTGCAGTTGTTCTCTGTACTATGTTCAAGTATCCTGTTCAATTTTGATGGATACAGTCTCTTTTCAAACCTGTACATGCACTTTAGTAATCAGTTCCTTTGTTTACCTTCGAGATTCTTTCATGCTGTTGGTTTTCTTAAAATGTTTGCTGAGACTTGGTGGCTTGTTCCTGTTTGTAATAGAAAGATTAGATTTTTAAATGTGGGCCACTAAGGTAAATTCCTTTTGGAGCCGAGGAGATCTCTTTTTACAGCAGATATCACCATCCTTCTTTTCCAAAAAGATGTCTCTGGGCTATTCATACTCTGGGGGCAGTTCACACTGCTTGCTCCCCATATATAACCTGGTATATTTTTATCCAACTAAAACCAGAATAAAGTGAGTGCCATGGGAAGGCTTAGGGAGAAAGAAGGGGAGTCTGTCGTATAGGTGGTGGTTCTGCCACGGGTTAGTATTTTAAGTGGCTGATTGTGTACAATGGAACCCTAGAAGGTTTTTGTTTTTGTTTTATTATTATTGTTATTGTTATTATTTTATTTATTTATTTTTTTTTAGCAAGAGCAGGGGAGGGGGCAGAGGAGAAAGAGAATCTTAAGCAAGCTCCATGCCCAGTGTGGAGCCTCATATGTGGCTTGGTCCCACGACCATGAGATCATGACCTGAGCTGAAATCAAGAGTCAGATGCTTAACTGACTGAGCCACCCCGGAGTCCCTGTTTTTGTTTTTTTAAAATGAAGACTTTATTTTTGTAGAGCAGTTTAAGGTTCATAGTGAAGTTGAGAGGAAGGTACAGAGGTTTCCCTTATACCCCCTTCTTCCACATACGCATAGCCTCCCCCACAATGGATATTCCACAACAGAGGGGTACATTTGTTACAACTGATGAACCTACACTGACACATCCTGATTACCCCAAGTCTATAGTTTACATTAAAGTTCACTCTTGATGTACAAACGTATGATGACATGTATCCATTACTATATTATGCAAAGCATTTTCACTGCTCAAAAAGTCCTCTGTGCACTTCCTGTTGCCCCTTCCCTCCCCCTGCCCCCAACCCCTGGCAACCATGGATCTTTTATTTGCCTTTTCTAAAATGTCATATCCAGAATGTCATATTATTGGAATCATATAGTATGCAGTCTTTTCAGATTTGCTTCTTTCACTTAGTAATATGCATTTAAGTTTTCTCTCCAAGTCCTGATAGTTCACTTCTTTTTATTGCTAAATAATATTCCTTTGTCTGGATGGACCACAGTTTATTTATCCATTCATCTACTGAAGGACATCTTGGTTGCTTCCAATTTAAAGTGTTTTTTAATGGTGGTGAGTTTTTTGTCCTTGTGTCAAAACCCATTGATCAGAACTATCTCCTCCAGCCCTGCATTATCTTACAAAGTCACTGCCCCACTGTAACCACTGGCAACACAGCCAACTTCCAGGACTCAGAATATAGAGTAACTGTTTAAATCTCTGTTGTCTAAGAAGGGGCTTGGCAGGTTACCCTTGGGCCAGCCCTGGCCTCTTCCTAACTTCTTATTTCGTGCCTATTTTACCACGAATATATCTTTTTTTCCCTCGTGAATATGAGATCATTGTGAAAATTCAAAAAGTTCTGAAGTTGGAATATTAACTATCACTCAATATTATACCACTCAGTAAACAGGTGAAAAGGTAAGTAGCACATGATGTATACAGTTTTTAGTTGACTTAAAAAATTTTATAGCTCGTATTTTTTTGGTAAGTTTATTTATTTTTGAGAGAGACAGAGACAGTGTGAGTGGGGGGAGGGGCAGAGAGAGAGAGAGAGAGAGAGAGAGAGAGAATCCCAAGCAGGCTCTGTGCGGTCAGCACAGAGCCGGATGCAGGGCTCAAACTGACGAAACTGTGAGATCATGACCTGAGCTGGAACCAATAGTCGGATCCCTAACCAACTGAGTCACCCAGGCGCCCCTATAGCTCGTGTTTTTAAACATTCTTCAAAACATGATCCCTGATTGTTGCATGGTATTTATCACATGGGTATACTACAGTTCAATTTTTCTCTACTTTTGAAGTTTGGGATATTTCTAGTTTTTTTTTTTTTTTTTTTTATCATGAATGCTACTATGAGAAATAAACTCATTCATAAAGTTTTGCTTTGTTTTGTTTTCACACATTTCTTAGTTCCTTGGATTAATTCTTAGAATGCAGGTAATAGACAAAAGTGTTTCAACACATTCTAGAGCTTTTGTTACATACTGCCCAATTGTCCATCTGATCGTGAAAAATGGCTAGACTTTTTGCTAGTATGTAAAAATTCCCTTTTGACTGAACTAACATCTAAACTTGATATCGTTTTAAAAAAGAGAGAGACTGGGGAAACAAAGATTTTCTATCAGTATGACAGGAGAAAATATTTTTAGGCGTTTTTTTCTCTTGCATTTTTAAAAAATCCTTAGTGAGATTAAATATGTCTGGTATCCCATTTGCATTTCTTCTTTAGCAATTTTTCCTTTCAGATCTTTTGCCTTTTATTGTGCTAGTGTGCTTCTCTTTTATTATTTGTAAGCCTTTTATAAATTAAGAATTTTTCACACATTTATATGGACGTATGCATATCTGTATCTACAAAATCAAACAATTTACTTAAATATTGTTTATTTAAATCTTGCTATTGTTGCGTTTCTAAAGCAGGGGTGAGATGTGAGCCCTCCATGGAAGGGTTGGGCCTCCTCTCGGAGGCACAGAGCCCACAGAGCCGTCAGCGCTGTTACCATTTTGCAAAGCTCCAGGGAAGCAAAACAAAAGAAACAGGGCAGCTTTGAAGGTCCCTGCCAAACTCTTTAGAGCAACAGGATTAGGAGGAAAATGAGGCTTCTAAGAGCATGACTAAACATTTAATACCCCCTTGGAACCCACAAAACAAAAACACAATCATCTTCATCTCACAATTAGAAAGAAATCACGAAGGACAGTGGCTTTGCTGATCTCCTTAAATGCATTATAAACCTTAGATGGAATTTTTTTTTTTTTTTTTTTTTTTGCAACAAAGTGGCCAAAGCTTTATGGCTAGCACAGGATAACTCAGAGCAGATCTTCAGGTACCCAAGACTTTTCATCCCTAGAAACATGGGGCTTAATTTCTACATCATAGGTGGTTTTAGTCTGCATAAATTTACTACTGCTTTTGAAATAATTCAATTTCAAGAACAATGGAAGCTCGAACCCACTTTGGTGGTGGCCATTAATAGCTCTTGTTTGATGAATAATTCTGAAAACTCTTTTTTTCTTGTCACAAAAAATGAACTGGTGATGCATATGCTAGCATTAAGAAAGAGCTTAATATATTGGCAGATAAAAACACAGCACACACTGAAGGAATGTATTATGGACATAAGCCATAAAAATGTTTTCAATTTCTTTTGGTGTTAGGATACAGCGTAAGAAACTAGTCAATTTCTGGAGAGTCACTTGAGGCAATTTGCATATAGAATGTTTATGGCAGATGTGACTGAATAAATGGAGCCAGTTCCTGTGAATGTTGCCTCCCATCTTTGTCCAGGCTACCAGCATCTGGAAATTGTGGCCATGCTGCATTAAGAAAAATGATTACAGGGATCGAAGACAATATTAGGTCTTCCCCACAAAGTTTATATGATTTTAACTGAATTTGCAGCTAACTGATGTAGTACTATTAGAGGTTTCTGTGAAGTGAGCAACTTAAGGAACTCTTTCAACAGCAAGAGAAATAAATATTTTTCTCCCAGTCCCCAAAACTTTTTTCTTTTCTTTTCTTTTCTTTTCTTTTCTTTTCTCTTCTTTTCTTTTTTCTTTTCTTTTTTTTCCTTTCCTTTCCTTTCCTTTCCTTTCCTTTCCTTTCCTTTCCTTTCCTTTTCTTCCCTCCTCTCCTCTCCTCTCCTCTCCTCTCCTCTCCTCTCCTCTCCTCTCCTCCTCTCCTCTCCTCTCTTCCCCTCCCCTCCCCTCTCCCTCCCTTTTTCTCTTCTCTTCTCTTCTTTTTTTCAATGGTGTAACATGAATTCACCCTGTTTGTAAGCACTGACATCCTTTTGCATTTCATCCTGGAAGAGAGCTTACTGCAAAGCCTTCTTTACCGCCAGATTCTGGGGAAGCATTTATTTACCTACCAAGGGAGGGGCACTTCATGTGGATAAAAAGTGATGAAAAGGCTATGAAAAGTGACACCACTGAAAGAGAGGATCATTGGCCAAATTACAAAATGCAACAGACAATTTTCTTTGACTCCATTCCAGATGTGAGAAACAGGTAACGTAAGGCAATCATCCTGCCAACAGGACCGGTTTCCTTGGGGCCCTGGCAGAGACAAGGAGGGGCACAGTGAGTGCCACAGATTGTAGCTCATCATGGACTTCTCAGCCCAGATGCAATGGTGAAAATAGATAGGCTCCACTTTCTGTTTGGTTACCTTCAGGGGTCAGGTCCCAGTGCATGTCACGAGCTCTGCTGGCCGGCCTCTTTCCCAGCCACCCTCCGCTGGCTCCAGGGTCTTCTCAAGAGCAAATGTCACCAGCTCAGGTTGGCCTTCCGTGACCTGCCCATTTAAGTTACATCTCACAGTCACAGACACTCATGGCCTCCTGTGGTGTTCCTTCATGGCTCCCACCGTCATCTGTAAATGCTCATTCAATTGTGTGCTTACCGGTTTCTCCGGCCAGGCTGTGGTCAGGGCTCTCTGCTGCTCCCCTGCACCTGTAGAAAAGGTGCCCAGTAAACCTTGGTGGCAAACGTGGGAGATTTGTGGTTTTCTGAGGGCGACTGGTGTCCATTCTCCTGCCTTGTCCAGGCAAAATTCTCCAACAGCTTGATTTCCATCTGTTTCCTTTTTCACTTTCTCTTTCCTTTTCTCTGTCCTCCCTCCCTTCCCCCTGTTCATTTGTAACAACTTTATTGGTTTCCTTGTTTTTTTCTCCCGTGTTTCTCTAGAAGGAAGCAGATGGGTAGAGGATTTCAGATGAATACTGAATATCACATCCCCATTGATGAGATCATTTCAGAATATTCTAAAATTATTCTTCATGGTTCCATGGCCGGGGAGAAAATATCCCTGGGTTTTTGAGAGTCAGGATGCTGCTGCTGCCAGGTTTAAATCATTATTAAAGAGACAAAGGCTCACCAGGATAAAGCTGCTGGAAAGTTTTCTTCAGCAGTAGAGTATATTCAATAAATACCACTCACCTGGAGGTGTGCTGGGTGAGAGCTCCTTCTTTTGTGTGTATGTATATAGTTACTTGTTACTGTACCTAAATGCCACATCTGGGGGGAGCTTACTTTTCTTTAGAACTTTAAGATAGCATCCACCCCGGGACTACCAATAGGAGATGGCTTGGCCCTGGAAAGAATTTTTAAAAAATTTTTTAATGTTTATGTTTGAGAGAGAGAAGGAGAGGGAGAGAGAGAGAGAGAGAGAGAGAGAGAGAGAGAGAGAGAGAGGCAGAGTGCAATCAGGGGAGGGGCAAAGAGAGAGGGAGACACAGAATCCCAAACAGGCTCCAGGTTCCAAGCTGTCAGCACAGAGCCCACCGCAGGGCTTGAACCCATGAACTGTGAGATCACGACCTGAGCCATAGTCGGACGCTCAACCGACTGAGACACTGAGGTTCCCCTGGAAAGAATATTTAAAAAAATTTTTTTTTTGCATTTATTTATTTTTGAGAGACAGAGTGAGACAGAGCACGAGCAGGGGAGGGGCAGAGAGAGAGGAAGACACAGAATCCAAAGCAGGCTCCAGGCTCCAAGCTGTCAGCAGAGCCTGCTGTGGGGCTCGAACGCATGAACCATGAGATCATGACCTGCGCCGGTCAGTCGCTCAACCGACTAAGCCACCGAGGCGTCCCTGGAAAGAATATTTTTAATAGTACAATATTAATGGCCTGAAATTTCCCACCCCTCCTCTTATAAAAGCAATGTGGGCAACTGTGTCAGAAGGGCGATGTCATGCCTTGAGACGTGAGAATATGACACGTGTTCCAGGTAGTAGTGCCTACTTGCCACATTTGATCATCTCACTCTTTACTCTCTGGAAAATAAAGGACACATGGGCTTGGCTCCTTTAGAGAAGCAATCTGAACTTTGTAAGGATTAAGCCCATCAGTTGGGTGCTGAGCCATCTCTAGCTGAGTCGTTGGATTCAAAGAGCAAGCAGACCCAGCCATGTTACCTGAAAGGTAAACACCCTCCCTGCCCAGCGGTGTCCACGACAGTTTGACTCAGGTCAACTGCCTCTTTCTCTCACCTTCAGCTCAGCCCGGGAAAGGCTGCCCTGGTGCAAAGCTCTAGAAAGGCTCGACATCTCATGCAGGCAGGCAGATCTGTCAGTAACCTAGCAACGTGGCAACAAAAGCATCCTCATGCTGTTCAGCTTTTCAAATAATGAAATGATAGTCACAACATTTTGCATTTAAACTGCACCATCTCCAAGGATCTTAAAATCTGTTGTGAATAGAGAAAAGGAGTCCCAGGAACTTGCTCCTCCTGGGATGGCTAGCTCCATTTTACAGATGGCTAAGCCAGGGCAAACAGAGCACGGAGGTCCATTTCACATGAGTGGGAGAACTAGCTGGGCATCCTACAGAAAGGACTTCTAACCAATAGAAAAAAACTGAAGAAAAGGAGCTGTAAACCAGCCCATTTTTTCTCATTAAACTTTACAACTCCTACGGAGCAGAGAATATGTTGATCATATATTTTGAAAAGTCTCAGCTTTACTGATTGCTAAATTATAGATGAGATCAATGGGTAGGTGGTCTTACAGCCACACTGCTGAATAGAGAATCAGCTCTAGGAAAAGTTTGCAAGACATGGTTAGTTTTCTAAGAATGTGATTATACCGTGATTGTTTTCTCAAGATGTAGTTCATTTCTGATCTGAAGGCAGATACTGTTGTTTGTCTCTGCCTTCTTTTTTGTTAGCAATGGTGGTTTGAAAAACATTGCTACAAATTTTTTGATATTCCTTCCAGTGAGAGATAGGGTCTTTGTAATCTCCCCTGAGTCTGGGTGGGTTTATGACTGATCCAACCAACAGAGTATTGTAGAAGTTATGCTATATAGCTTCCTAGGCTGAATCCTATAAGGTAATACAGTTTCTTCCTTATTCACTGACATTGGGAGCCCCAGGAGGCCATGTAAGGAGTCTGACTACCGTGAGGCTGGCACGCTGTGTAGAAATCCAAAGCACTGTCAGGCTATGTGTAGGTACTCTAGTTAACCATCCCAGCTGAGCTCAGCCTTTGAGTCATTCCCACCCAGGCACCAGACATGTGAGTGAAGAAGTCTCTAGATAATCATTCTGCCCTCCGCCCACCTCCCATTCATTCCAAAGGTCCCACCTGAATCCTCCAACATCGTGAAACAGATACTAGCTATCCTTTCTGTGCCGTTTTCCAAATTATCTGCAAGAATCATTAAATCGTTGTTTGATGCCACTAAGTTTTGTAACCAAACCCATTTGTACGCCCAATGTGTGGTGCGGTCAGTCACTGAGACATCGAGTATGCGTCAAGGTTTATTTGAGAGATAGCCAACCAACCAGGGCAAGGCAAGCCTCAAATCTACCTCCCCAAGGGTTGGGGTTGTATTTATTTAAGGGTGACTGCTCAGGATGTCACGGGGGATGTAGGCTGAATGCAATATGCTTATTAGATATAGGGACAAAGGAGTGTGTCCTCCTTTCTGAGCATGAGCAGTCAGGAATCCTGTCTCTTCGTGGGACATGTATTCATTAAATGGCAGCATACACATGACAAACAGGGGAACATCCCAGGTGTGTCCTCACAGAGGTTACTTTCGTTTCCTCTTCTGTGCGTCTGCAAGAATTCTTCCCAGCCTGATCTAGTCTTAACTAGTCTCATTGGTGGTCCGTAGGCTTCTGCAAGACAATCTCGTAAATCAGTCAGATCAGCCAGTGTTTCCTCAGGGTAGGATGGTAAAGCATTTGTTAATGTGTTGGTTTCAGTTTAAGGACATTTCTTGACTAGCAACAATAACCAGAACACTAGCAAAACCCCAGTGGTTCACCCTCCTCTGCATATTTGTGTTCTGGAGGAGAGGCTGTGGCCCTTTCTCAACCGCTGAGGATGAATATTTATTTGTCTAAGAGAATTATGGTCATTTCGTTTCTTTTACTACATGTTTAGATTGAGTATGGCCCAGAGATTCAATCCTGGCCAATAAGGAGAGTGGAGAAGTTTGCTGGGGCTCTGCTCTCAGGACATTTCCCCTTCTTCTCAATGAGATTTGCAGGGCAGAGTGGTTCTCAGTGCTACCTTTGGGTGCCGTTGTCTGTACATGATGCCTACTCCTGTGCTACCCATCCTGGGACTAGGAGGAGAGCCGAGAGCCCACGAGGATGAGCCACATGCTGAAGGTGATAGGTCAGAGAGACAAGGATGGAGAAGCTATGTCCTTGGTTAAGCACCACATCGGTGATGCTCGATCCTGGAACCACCACCACCACCATTTCCTCATTGTTTAAGCCTGTGTGTGTTGGGCCTTCTGAGACCTGCAGCCAAAGCTTCCTAGTAGCTCCCTGATATTTCAGAGCATAGGTTTTGGTCCTAAAGCTCTAGGTTCAAATCTCAACTCTGTCACTTACTTGCTGTGAAACTTTCAGTTGTTCTAACTCTGTTTCTTCATCTGTAAAATGAGGATAAACACGTTTTCATCACTGAACTTTTATGAAGATGTAATGATTCACTCAGTAAATACTTATCGAGTGCCTGACTCCCAGATCAAAGAGGCAGAGAAATTCTTTCCAAAGACGGCCTGCTTCGAATCCCCCTCATCGACAGAGCCTCGTCGCCCTTTTTTTTTTTTTGCACCGTCTTTTATTTCTCTATGAACACATCCAACTACTCTTTTCTTGTTTTCTCCCTCCCTAATATTCATGGCCTGTCAATGAAGATCGTGCTTAAGAGCGGTCTTGATGTCCACTCACACCTGTAGCTGAGAGACGTGGTTGAGGGGTTCTTTCCTGTGTGGCTGGAAGCATCACACATGCTACGTGCTGCCTTGCCCCTGTTTATCCCGAGGAATTGCCCCGTCTCACATTTTAGCTCTCTGGGCCTGGTTGGAATTCTGTCTGCCTGGCTGCCTAGGCAGCCCTTCAACCCTGAGTGAGGTCTTCAAGTGCTGCTGTCAAGCCCCTGGGGGGAGAGAAACAAGTCACGTCCGCCCAGCCTAGCTCTGGGCTGCTGGGCCCCGGAGAACTGCAGCCGTAGAGCCATCGTGTCATGAGTGATGGGCCATGACCTCTCAGCTGTGCAGAACCTCCCCTCCAAAAATGCACATGCGTCCCTTTCCTTTTTCTGTGCACTTGCATCTGCTCACTGAGGCATCTCCCTGGAGCTCAGGATGCTGCATGGTTTTTAGGGTTTTTATGGGTTTGTCAGTTCCAAGTGCTTCTTGCAGTCTTGCAAAAGAAACCTGCTGAATCACCACGGGTGGCCAAATACTGTGGCCAGAACTGGCATTTGACGGGGTTTCTGAGGAGGAGGCCACTGGCCGTTCAATCCTTACGGATTTGTGAGGGGCTGTGGTGGTCTCATTAGGAAGGGAGCAGGCAAGTAGTTGCCTTTTGGGGTCCTACCTCTCATCCCGACTTTTTTACCTCCTTCTTTTGGTTATAGAGAAAACACGTCACCTCTTAAGTCAGACAGATCTAGATTTGAAAGCTGAACTTGCTGATTAGACACTGTTTGTTCTTAGGTAAGTTACTTAACCTCTCTGAGTCTGTTTTTTTTTTTTTTGAAAAAAGATAATGCTTAACTCATAGGGTTGTTGGAAGGATGAGATGAGCTCACTATGCCTAGCGTAGTGCTCAAGAAATGTCTCATTTTAGATGTCCTCTTTGAAAACACAAGTGCACATCGAGGATTCCTATAATACAATAAGTGCTTATCAATGAGCACTCCCTCATCACTTAATGATAATTAAAGCAAGGATCGACAGGAGTTAAGTAGAGAGGGTCAAAAGAGAGAGACAGAATCTCGTAGGAAATGGGTGATAGTACCAAAGACATTGATTTTCTCATCTTGCGGCTTTCCCTGGAGTTGGGCCTTTTAGGGGAAATGACTATATATATATATGTATATATATATATACATATATATATATTTTTTTAATTAGTTCTAAGGTATATACTTTTTTCACAGTTTAACATCTCTGAATTTTGAATTCATCTGACAGTTTGTGGCATTTATAATTACAACTTTTTAAATGATACATGAAGTAAGCTATAATTGAGGGCATCTTAGTTTTGATGAATATGGTAATACTTTTTGTAAACAACAATAGTGCCAGGGATCTGGGGCTTTCACTGGGATCTCTTAGAACTGCACCTCCAAAGTAGCCACTATCACCATGTGGATTTTCAGAACTTGAAATGTGGTGAGTCCCCCCACCGTGACATGGTGTAGTGCAAAACACTTACCAGATTCTGAAGATGTAGTATGGAAAAAAATAATGCGAAAATATCTCCTGAACACTTTTTTTTACTGATTACATGTCAAAATAATTATGCTTTGGATATAGTGGGTTAACTAAACTACATGACTAAAATTGATTTCATCTTTTTACTTTTTTAAATGAAAATTTTAAAAATGTTTACTCATTTTTGAGAGAGGGAGGGAGAGAGAGAGAGAGAGAGAGAGAGGGAGAGAGAGAGAGAGAGAGAGAGAGAGAGAGAGAGAGAGAGACAGAGCATGAGCAGGGGAGGGGCAGAGAGAGAGGGAGACACAGAATCTGAGGCAGGCTCCAGGCTCTGAGCTGTCAGCACAGAGCCTGACACGTGGCTCAGACTTACAAATCTTTGAGATCATGGCCTGAGTGGAAGTTGGCTGCTTAAATGACTGAGCCACCCAGGCACCTCTCATCTTTGTATTTTTTTAAAGTGGCTACTAGAAAGTTTAAATTCCCACGTGCGGCTCGCATTACATTTCTCCTGGACAGCATTACTTTGGAAAAAGATCAGACATTGTCTGTTGTGACCACCCTATAGACGCTGGATGGACTATAGCCCCAAATTTGGTTCAGATTATAGCATATATCAAAAGGATAGGAAAAGGCTTATTATCACATAATGATGCTTTTTAGGGGAGGGTGGAGTGGATCCCAGGCAGGTCCAAAGATGGCTGGAGAGAGGAGGGAAAGGAGACTGGTTAGAGGATGGGACTGAGGTGGGCGTTCCCACCCCCAGAGATTTATCTGGCCTAAAACTCCCTCAAGGGAACACCTGGGCTTCCCCCCCACCCCCCAGCTTTCCCAGATGTGGGACAGAAAGGGAAGATGAAAGGGGAAGGTCAAAAGTGTCAGTTCCAAGTGCTGATAATAAACGAGCCATTAGCTAATCCTGCACCCTCATTTTACCAGTGAAGACTCAGACGTAGAAAGGGGAGGTGACTTGCCCGATGTCACACAGACAGCTAGTGGCAGTGCTGTCACTGGGGAGACCAGAGATGTTTTCCCTTCTGTTTCACGGCTCCTCTTGGAAAGCTACCTTGGAGGACAAGAGAATCCTTTGTCCAGGGATGGTCTCCATGTTTTATGGCTCTGTTGGGAAGGAGGAGAGGCTGAAGGGTAGTGGTCAGGCGTGGCAACAGCCCCCAGGGACTCTCTTGCCAGGGCAGAGGGAGGCCAATTTGGCTGATGTTTGCTGACAGGCTGGCTCAGGAAAATGATTTGAAAAGTTAATACTAACTTACCATAGAATGAAAAGGAAATCAAGAATCCTGAAAAAAACAAACAAAACCCAAAAAACCCCAAACACAAATAAATCCATGAGGATGGAGTGGGCATTGTGTGTACACTTTTTTTCAACATTAAAGTGGCTTTGAATCAGACCAGGAAGCCCTCACACCTACATTTTGCTTGAGGATTAAAAACTTCCAAGAGAGGTTACTAGTCCAGGGACAGAGGTCTCCCCTTGCAGGTGCACGGCTTAAATGCTTTGCAAAGAAAAGAAAATAAACTCATCGGGATTTGTTTGAAAACTTCAGTAGAGTTGTCTTGACTGTACAGCATGAATTTTGGAAGCCCAGGTACTTAAAAACACACTTGTGAAGAGACTGATTTTAAAATCTGAAACTTTGCCTAGTTCTTGGCTTCCCTGAAGGGCCTAGTGGCACTTCAGTGTTTTCTGTTGATTGTAGCATACACAAATGCAACTGCATTTGTTTTGACTTGTCTGATTTTCTTCCATCCCGGAAGTAGAGCAGACTTCTCTTGGAAATGACATGGGGTAAAGTCTCAAATAATTACCAATTCCAGCTGACACTTGGTGGGACCCTGGAGCATGCTTCTATCTGCTACCTTCTTGAAAGAATATAGGATAGAAGAAATTGATTGAGAACCAGGTAAAGAGCTCCTTGTAGATTGCGGCCAGTCAAGAGAATTTCAAGAATATTTGCACGTCGAGTCAGCCCACAGTTGCCTGGTGAGTGGGACGTGATGGATATAAACAGGTAAAAGCTGTGGTCAATACCCAATTAACTATATTTAGCTTTGAAATGTCTTTTGTTTGGTACTGTCTTCTGAATATGAGGGATTTTATGGTTGAAACAATACCCACCTATACCAAGTATATATTCTGTGCCAAACCTGGGGTAAAGCGATTTCACACTGGGGATAGCCTCTCTATTCACTCTATGATTTACTGTCTGAGGGGCTCTTTTCCTTGGAGAGGAACATTCACTACTATCTATCTTTTTACTGATGCTCAATTTGTTAATTTTTTAGATTTTATGAAACAGTAGACAGCTCTTTAATAATTAAACAGTTAGTACTCCTCAGAATATTTGTACCTACTTACAATGACTAATCAGTCAAAATTTAGGAGTTTGATATTTTCCCTCTCAAACTCAGAAACTTATTTGATTAAACTATTTTAAACAGTTAACTTTCCCAAGTCCAAGGTATCAGAGTCTTTTAAATGCTCTAAAAACCTTAAGAAGGAGATAAAACATGTGGAATACTATGAAGATTGCAGACCTTATTCTTGCAATCACAGTACAGATTCCAATGTTTTATTGTTTCTATCCATACCTGTACCCTCATTATCACTCTAATTTCTTATGCCTTCCCAAGGTAGCAGTAATTTTACCAGAGAAACTTACATGGCAGAATAAACCAGCAGAATTTTGGGTCTGGGCATGGTACCCATTTTCCAAGTTCAGGATGCTTTAAACCAGAGTCTGGTCAGTGGCCCTGACTGTGTCTGCTTTTTTTTTTTCTTTTTTTTTTTTAATTGTTAAAAAAGTTTTGAGAGAGAGAGAGACAGAGCAGGAGTGGGGGAGGAGCAGAGAGAGAGGGAGACACAGAATCTGAAGCAGGCTCCAGGCTCCACGCTGTCAGCACAGAGCCTGACGTGGGGTTCGAACTCATGAACTGTGAGGTCATGCCCTGAGCCGAAGTTGGACGCTCAACTGACTGAGCCACCCAGGCGCCCCTGTATCTGCTTTTTAATTTGTTTCTCTCACTAATCATGAGATTGTAGGATTTTAAGGCTTTCAGACTTTTGATGTATGCTGTTTTTTTCACTGTCGTGGTGTATATTGGCTTGGCCAAGTCTTTAAGTAAAACATGGAAATATAGTTACAATTTCCTAACATCTCATTATTATTAATAAGTGCATGGAGATGGTTAGCTTCATGTTGTACGTTCTCCTCTTTGGGCTACAAGGTGGATGCTGAGATATATACCTTCTAGGTCCCTCCCTGAGGACTCAGGCACTCATTCCCCCAGAGGGCAGGCATGTTGCCTGCTGATGGCTCATAGCAAGGTCCACCCTCAGAAACTGACCTTAGACAAAGGCAGCTGCCTTTCTCCAAGGACAGGTTGATGTGGTGGTGCAAATGTCTGAGCCCCTTGCCTCAGTATGGGATATGTCTGAAAAGCCATTCCAGTTTGAGAGCTCCCCACGGGATCGGCTTAGACTTTGGCTGCCACCGCATCACATTTCAACACTCCCCTCTGCCCCTTCCTGCCCACTTGCTTTCAGCAGTTGTTCCCAACAGGACACCCCAATAAACTTCCATCTCAAAGTTTGTTTCCGTGAAGCCCATCTGTGAAGGTTGGTGTCAGGTGTAGTCCTAGGAAATAGGATCTGGGTGATGATGCCACCAACCAAGTGGCAGTGAGGACCCCATCACCGGTTGTGGCCCCCTGGTGTGTGATATGGTGCAATTGCTAAAATATGGTGGACTGAGATGGGATACTGGCAGAGTGGAATTTACCAGCAGATGAAATATTTCAGTATTGGAGAGGTCAGGAAAAGTAAACATTTTTAGCATTATGAAATTGGATGGTAGTTGGTTGGGGGTACCAAGGCACTGAGAAAATGAAAGACTGAGGGTGATTAATCACCAATTTAAGGTGAAGTGTGAAACGCAGAGGGCCTCCTTGGCAGCACATAAAGAGACTCTCATTTCCTGTAGCCAAAGGGCAGAAAATGCTCAGCATTAGGTTTAGGACTTAATTATAAGGGTGATGGACCTCCAGAAGAGGTTGAATTCTCAAACTTGGTAAGTCTGCTACCCCAAGGTCAGGGTCCTGATGAGAAAGGTGTGGGACTCTGAGACTTGAGATGGGGTCATCTGGGTTAATGTACTTGAAAATTTTAATTCCTACAGTCCCCTGAACCCTCTAGGCCTGTGGAATGGCCATAGTTCTCACTAATAAAGGCTAGTTCACCGTTTTCTTGAAGACAAGACAGAGGTACTCATCCTGGCCCCCTCCAAGATCTATCTGTATCTCTTCCTGAGACCAACGACTAGAGTTGAGTCACAATGTAACCTGGCCAGAGAAGTGCTGGGCCTGTAAGGGAAAAAAGGAAGTAGCAGTCCTTAGTGAATATGTGGTATCCTGATGGGGAGGAGCTGGGTGGGATGCCGGATCGAGTGGTGGTGAAGGGAAATAGAAAGTTGCCTAAAGGAGAGTTTACTGATATAGGGACACTCTCACAGGACACATAATCTGACACCTTGGAAAGAACCTTGGGGGATGGTGCCGATGTGCTGCTGGCACATTGCTCTTATAAGTTTGAAGAAAGTAATGGTCTATGCTAACTGAAGGAGAAATGCCACAACTGTGTAGCAGATGGTAGAGGGATCAAAGAGTCAGAGAAGTGAATGTGCTAGAGATAATATACTAAGTAAGGGTAAAACAAAACAAAACAAAACAACATTCCCCCCCCCCCCAAACAACCAACTGCATTCCAAGGGAAAGCCAGAAGAATCATCCACTTCACACACACACACACACACACACACACACACACACGGCAATGAGCTGGCAAGAAGGACGTTCACATCATTGAGAAGTTTGGAGGTGTTGGTGTTCTGCAGGTCAGGGCTGACAGCAGACAATGCTGTTAGGACAATGAGTTCAGCAATGAGGCTGCTAGGATTCAGGTGCTGGCACGCAACTATCAGGAAAAAGTGGAGCACCATCTTCATAATTAATGGCAAGGTCAAGGTGGCAGCTGGAAACCTTGACCCACCGAGAGCTGGAGAGATGGTTAGTAAAATACAGTATCCCTACAGGTGAGAGAGAGTGGTAGCCATCAAAGGATTGCTCCATCCATGCAACCAAAAGGTATCGAGGATAGATTATCAGGAGTTTGAGGGAACTACTCCAGTAAAAATTCATGATGTCTCGGGTCCAGTTTCCAGACCTGAGACAGTTTTGGACTCGAAACCTGTTTACTGAAGGAGAGGCAGAGTAATCAGGAGGAAGAAATCTGCAACACCATGGCAGGTGAATATGGTGATAATTCCTCTGGGTAATAATTCATCCAAGGGCCTCCAGTGGTTTTCTCAGCCAACTGTGCACTGGATAAGGGGGCATACCGAAACATTTCAGATACTGTTGGCCGCAGAGTCTGAATTGATGTTAATACCTGGGATCCCTCCCTCTTAGACAGTCCAGGCCCAACTCACAGTATACACTGGGCTCATCCAGAGGTCATTTTCCTGGAACAGACATACTTGGTAGTTTGCAGAAGTGTCATACTTGTTCCTTAGCCTCTAAGCTAAGAGATAGTATGGTGGAAAAAGCCAAGTGGAAGCCTTTGGAGCTGCTGTCCTCCAAATGACAAAATAGACAGTAACTCTGGTGACCTTCAATGAACTATGCCTCCCAATGTTTACACCTTTGTGTAGTCCCCTCCAACATTGACTCCGAACTTGGGAAAATGGATATGAGTAGGCATGGTACAAGCAAAGGCTTAATAAGAGGTTGCACAGAGGGGCTTGTCCTGGAATGCTTGCTCTTAGAATCCGGCTGCCATATGGAGAAGCTCTAGGTAGCTGCATGACGAGACTACATGGGAAGAGAAGCTCCAGCCTGCCAGCCATCTCTGCCAAGGTGCCAGCCATGTGAGTGTGGCTATCTTGACATTCCAGTTCCAGCTGCCATCTGACTGCATTTGCATGAGAGGCTCCAAGCAAGAACAACAGAAGAATGATCCAATTAAGCCCCTGAATCAGGCTAAATAATAAAATAGTTGCTGTATTAAGCCACCACATTTTGTGGTAATTTGTTATTCAGCAACGAGTAAACATAAAGAATATAATGGGGAATGGTGGAGGTTAGTATAACTGATAAAGACCTAAAGCCTCTCAAAGTGCAGAATTTTGAGTGGTGCATTTACTTGTATACTCTCATGGGAGGACAAGTGGTTCAAGGTAAGAATATGAATGAACTCTAGGCGCTTGTGAATGGGTTGACTGGTTGGTCAGAGGTCTGGCAGGAGAAAGATCAGAATGCTGGGGGTAGGAAGGCCTGGGGAAGAGACATGTGGATGGATCTATGGGAGTGGCCACAAAGTGCATCCTGTGAATACTGGAGAACATTTTATTTCCCTGTTCTCACTGGTTCACCTCCATGCTGTATGTGGGAAGTACCATTCTTAAATTTAATGTTGCTCTCATTTCCTGAGCTTGTTTTTGTCCTGGCTTATACCTTCCTAGGAGCAGGTAAACCATTTATGTCTAAGATGGAAATGACTTTCCTGGTAGCGGGTCTGAGTGTGGTGAGAAAACCCCAAACCTCCCTTCCTATGGGCTGGGGTAGTGTTCAGATGATTACGCAATACATTTTCTGATGTATTGGTTCGAATGCTAAGGTTTGCACATATTGTTGACAAGACTGCTGCAGCCATTATAATCAATCCTTAACTGTGAAATCTGAACCTTTAATCTAGGAAACATATCCAGAGATGGCCACGGCGGTTCGTATTATTTGAGGTAGAATATCTTATCCTTCCTTTATTAAGAGACTTGAGTAGGTACTTGATGTTGTCTTTAACTGGATTAGGTACTTGGCTGTCTTCCCAGTCCACAATAACATGCTTTCTTAGAGAAGTACACCTTCATTCCCACGGATGCGGTTCTGGAAGCCAGGTTTGTGCTACCTGACGCCTGCCTCTCTGGTCACAGCGATTTGGACCAGAGGTGGGCACCTGACCCAAGTTGAACCAACCAGACTTTTCTCCTGGGGACTTGGAATTGAGAGTATGGCCCAGGCAGTTTGTGCTGGTCTTTTGCTGAGAGAGGACAGAATCTCGGGAGCTGGGGCACACTCACCTTCTGCTCACACGTGCATGGGGAAGCATCAAAGGCTTGTCTTCAGAGGGAAAAGAGAAACAGATGTTAACAGCTCCAGAGAGCTTTCTTCTTTTGGGGCTTCCACCCTTTTCTGATCCTACCTTTCTTTTGCCTTCTGAGATACTCCTATCTCTTTATAAAGCCTCCTCCTCCCTTTAAGCTAACTTGAGTTATTTTCTGTTACTTACAACCGAAGAGACTTAATCAACAGAGGCCCTTTTGCCTGAACATTCTGCTGGTGCCTGCACATTGCTGCACAGCTCTTCCTGTCTCCTTCTTCCCCTCTCTCTCCATCCTGCCTCCACGCTCTTTTTGTTTTTGCTTTTAATTCTTCCCCTCAACACTGCATTATGATTGTAAATTAAGCTTACAGAGGATCCCTGTTCCAACCCAAAGCCATTTTCTTGCCAGGAATCCCAGAGCTACAAACCCTCAGCTTTGAAGGGTAAATTAAGCTGAAGGGTATACCTCTCAGAATATAGTTCACAATCTCTTATCTAAAGAAAATATGCAAGGTCATTGTCTTCCCTAAAGGCAGCCTCCTCCTAGTTAAGTACCTATGTCTGGTTCTGTTTGTGTGATCACCAACAGCTCCTTTCAGTGAGAAGGAATAACAGGCACCCAGCAGACAAGGGAAGACAAGAGGGTGTTGTGGCCTTTTACATGAGTTTTTTCATCTTTCTTTATGATTGTTTAATATAAAAGAAGAGAGACTTCATAGTCCCTCCACCTGTCAGTCAAGGAAAATCAAAATGTGACTCATTTGTTTAAATATATTTCATAAGTTTCCTCCAAATTCAAGTACTCTTGCTTGTGTGGCAGAGGGAAAACAACAAAAACCTAGAAATAACAATGATTTTCAGAAATAGGAGAGTGGTTGGATAACTATAACGTAGCCACCTTTCAGAAAATTGAGTATTTATTTAAAAAAAATGATTCAGAGCAGCACGTATAATAGTAAGAGCTCTATCTGGGGCAAAGACTGCTAGTTCCTACCACCATCCTCCAAATAAATCTACCCCTTTGTGAGACTTTTTAGCTTGGACACATAGTTGCCCAGGGGAAGACTACACTTCCCGGCTTCCCTTGCAGCAAAGTATAGCCGTGTGACCAAGTCCTGGTTAATAAGAAGTGAGGGGATGTTAGGTGGCCAACTTCTGTGTTGTTCTGAAAAGAAGGAAGGGGGTGGGAAAGATCCTTTTTCCCCCCTCTTTCGTCCACCATATTTCCTGGAATGTGGCCATTTTCTGGAATGTGGCTATTTCCTGGAATGTGGCTATTTCCTGGAATGTGGTTAACAGGCCATGTGGATGAATGATTCTGCTTGGGGAGGACAGACAACAAGATAGAAAAGGCTTGAATGCCTGGCTCACTGTGTGCAGCAGAGTTCCAGAAGGCCCCTGGACCATCTACCTAGGGACTCTGAAGGCAGGAAGAAATGTCTGTCTTCTTAATTTGGATCTGTTATCTGCAGCCAGACTTATAGCCCAATTAATATCTTATCTAAGTAGGAAAAGAAATTCAGTTATAATGTGCACAGCATGATGTCATTTAAAAGTGTGAGTGAAAGACTCTACCTTGTACACACATGCATATATGCTTGTAAATGTTTAAGTGATTATAAAGAAAGGTGGGAAAGTAAGTGGCCAAGCTTCTAACTTTGATTTCCTAAGAGGTGGGGTGGGGAGAAAGTATTTAAACTTTTCTTTAACATCTTTTTTTTTTTTTGACTTATAACAAAAAAATTTTTTTTAATCTACGAAAGAAATTATTTCAAGTTTTCCTGAAATTAGCATAGCTAATGCGGAAGTATTTATTTAAACCATGCAGTTGAAGGCTTTTGTGGTAAAAGCTCAGGGTCAGAAGCCCAGCCTGTCCTTCTGCCATGGTAGGGCACTCTATCTGAGTGAGAGATTTATGGTTGTGGGTCACTCTTACAAACTTGTTTCTAGGTAGAGGTGCTGCCAGCTCTTTTTATGTATTCGAAAAGGGGAAATGTTGTGTTTTGTATACAGTTGTCTCTCGATTTGCTGCCACTGTGGAGCACTTAGAGGAAGAGATGGACAGAATGAGTGAGGAAAATAATTAAGCTGTGGAAAGTCATGTCCCTAGTAACTTCTAACCAGCTGACCACATGGTCAAAGCTCAGGGTGAGAAGGGGAGTCAGATAGCCCTGAGTTACTGCCTACAACTTACCTACAACAAGTAGTGAGATTTATACATTTGCTGATATGGGCTCAGTTGGAAATGAAAATTGGGAAATCACACGCGTCAGAGTCAGTAACCAACAGCAAAAGCTTTCAAATACCTTTTCCAAGCATTTGTTTAAAAAAAAGAATTGTTTTTTTTTGTATTCCACCAAACCTCCCTATTTCTCTAAGTGTGAATGCCACAAGACTACATACAGTTTGACAAAGGTTGAAACTCTGCTATTTATTGAGCATAGGAGCTAATTAAATTTTTCCACATGGGGGACCTAGGTGCCTCAGTCGGTTAAGTGGCTAACTTCAGCTCGGATCTTGATCTCATGGTTCATGAGTGTAAGCCCCACATTGGGCTCTCTGCTGTCAGTCTGGAGCCTGCTTTGGATCCTCTGTTCTCTCTCTCTCTCGCTTCTCTCCACTCTCTCTTTCTCAAAAATAAATAAACATTAAAAAAATTTTTTTTTTTCCATTTGACCAAGGACAGAGAAACCAAGGGTTTTTCATCCCTTGGTAAAGTGGAAAAAAAAATCAGTGAAAACAGAAGGGTGTGATGTACATACATTTGGAAAGGCATCTTTTCCAGGACGAAAATGAAGACTATCAAAAAAGTACTAAATAAATTCCAAATGGCATAAACTTAAAAGGCATAAAATTCTTAATTAGATGTAGGTGAAGGTTACCTGGCATAGTAGGAAGAACATGGACTTTGGAATCAGGTAGGTGTGTATTCAAATCATTGATTTTACACTTATATCAGTGTCATAAGATATTAAAATAGAACACTTTTGGTGAGGCTTCAAGACCATGGGATTAACTTATATTTCAAGGTGAGGAGACCATCGTGATGACCTGCAATAAAGTGTTTGAAACCAGTTTTGGGTCCCTTATCCCCTCAGCCATCAAGGGTTTAAAAAGGTTGAATAGAGATTTAAAAAAGATTTTTGTTTGGAAGGGTGGAGCACTTTTCTTTTACCTCAAGCCTGGGGAGAAGGTCTTCAATGGAACCACCAGTGAGTTCGATGTTTGTCCCAATGAACCAATGTCTGAGTCATGCCTGAGACAGCAGAAAGGTAGACTGCTGTGGCTTTGCTTTGCTGAGAGAGGAGTGAAAAGATATTGCTGCAAAGAAGGGGAATTTCACTCCCAAGTTGTCTGGGGCAAAGAATATATGTTTTCTTTTCACCAGGTATTGTTCAGGGCTATTAGAAGACTGGGGAGGGTTGTCTTCGATACCAATCAAGAAGACTGCCTTGAAGGGCAAGGTGACCCGAACAGAGAGTGGTGTTGGGTATCACTGGACCAAGTTTGATGGGAGAAACCAGGGTTGGCGGGGGGGGGGGTCCTCTGAAGAACCCACAAAAGTGCTCCTCAGAAGAAAGAGTCAGTTGTATACAGCTGCCAGTCCTAGGAAGCACTGGTGTCAGGTGCACTAATGGTGGCAGGTGGGGTATAATTGCTAAAGAAGACTCAAGGTCACCAATGTCAGTGCTGACAAATCTATAGTTTATTGCAAGAGAGGATAAAATATAGCACCAGCATTAAAGCAGATATATACATTTCAGCCACAGGTTGTGTCACAGTAAGGAATCAGGAGAGACCAGGAGCAAGCTCTAACTGTCTTCCTTCTGTAAAGGCCATGGCAAGATGCGCTAACTCTCTCAGAGAGGAACCACTGTTGTATGCACAGAATACATAGGAATCGGGGAGCCCAAAGTAGTCTCAACCAGAGTTTCTTTTCTTTTTTGTGTGTTTTTTTTATTTTCACTTTTTAAAATTTACATCAGTTAGCATATAGTGCAACAATGATTTCAGGAGTAGATTCCTTAGTGCACCTTACCCATTTAGCCCATCCTCCCTCCCTCAACCTCTCCAGTAACCCTCTGTTTGTTCTCCATATTTAAGAGCCTCTTATGTTTTGTCCCCTTCCCTGTTTTTATATTATTTGTGCTTCTCTTCCCTATGTTCACCTGTTTTGTATCTTAAAGTCCTCATATGGGTGAAGTCATATGATAGTTGTCTTTCTCTTACTAATTTCGCTTAGCATAATACCCTCTAGTTCCATCCACATAGTTGCAAATGGCAAGATTTCATTCTTTTTGATTGCTGAGTAATACTCCATTGTATATATATACCACATCTTCTTTATCCATTCATCCATTGATGGACATTTGGGCTCTTTCCATACTTTGGCTATTGTGGATAGTGCTGCTATAAACATGGGGGTGCATGTGCCCCTTCAAAACAGCATACCTGTATCCCTTGGATAAATGCCTGGTAGTGCAATTGCTGGGTCGTAGGGTGGTTCTATTTGTAGTTTTTTGAGGAACTTCCATACTGTTTTCCAGAGTGGCTGCACAGCTTGCATTCCCACCAACAATGCAGAAGAGATCCTCTTTCTCTGCATCCTTGCCAACATCTGTTGTTGCCTGAATTGTTAATGTTAGCCATTCTGACTGGTGTGAGATGGTAGCTCATTATGGTTTTGATTTGTATTTCCCTGATGATGAGTGATGCTGTGCATTTTTTCATGTGTTGGTTGGCCATCTGAATGTCTTCTTTGGAGAAGTGTCTATTCATGTCTGTTGCCCGTTTCTTCACCAGATTATTTGTTTTTTGGGTGTTGAGTTTGATAAGTTCTTTATAGATTTTGGATACTAACCCTCTATCTGATATGTCATTTGCAAATATCTTCTCCCATTCTGTCGGTTGCCTTTTAGTTTTGCTGATTGTTTCCTTCGTTGTGCAGAAGATTTTTATTTTGATGAGGTCCCAGTAGTTGATTTTTTCTTTTGTTTCCCTTGCCTCTGGAGATGTGTTGAGTAAGAAGTTGCTGTGGCCAAGATCAAAGAGGTTTTTGCCTGCTTTCTCCTCGAGGATTTTGATGGCTTCCTGTCTTACATTGAGGTCTTTCATCCATTTTGAGTTTATTTTTGTGTCTGGTGTAAGAAAGTGGTCCAGGTTCATTCTTCTGCATGTCGCTGTCCAGTTTTCTCAGCGCCACTTGCTGAAGAGACTGTCTTTATTCCATTGGATATTCTTCCCTGCTTTGTCAAAGATTAGTTGGCCATACATTTGTGGGTCCATTTCTGGGTTCTCTCTTCTGTTCCATTGATCTGAGTGTCTGTTTTTGTACCAGTACCATACTGTCTTCATGATTACAGCTTTGTAGTATAGCTTGAAGTCTGGGATTGTGATGCCTCCTGCTTTGGTTTTCTTTTTCAAGATTGCTTTGGCTTTTCGGTTGGCCAGAGTTTCTTATACTCTGCTGGTCATGTAGGTATATTTTTGGTATGCAACCAGGTCCAATGGCTGAGACTTTTGGGGGTCTCACTAAGGCCAGGTGCAAATAATCAACCTCATTCTTATTAAACAATGCTGACAAGTTGGTACCAACCAGCCCAAAACTTGGACACATGGCTATAAAGTGACTATTAACTGTGCCTTGACCAGGATTCAATGCCATGCTGGTATATACTTCTTTTTTGAGTAAAACAGCTCAGGTGTGTTCCAGGCTTGCTGGAATTAATCTTTGTAGTGCACCAACTCATGACAGTCCCTGTGTAGTAAGAATGTTTCCACTGCTCACTCTCCCTGCACGCTAAGCCTAGAAGAGGTAGAGAATAGTGGAGGAGAACAGAAGCCCAAGATGAAGAAATAGAGTTGATCACACCTATTTCCTTCTCAAAGCATGTCTGTCTAAGGGACAGGTAAAAGAGTTCATTCTAAATGGAGTTGAATATTACAACTATTACCTAGGACTAGATATTTTAATTATTGAACTGAGAACATTTTCATGACTACAAGTACCTAAAATGCTTTTTTTTTAAATTGGTGACTATTGACCATAAACCCATGAGACTTGCCTTAAATTTCATCTTGTGGGCAGGGGAAAAAATTAGCCCCTCAGAATGGGTTTGAATAAGTAGGAGGAGAAAATGATCAAGCCATTTGTTACTATATCACATGAGTTTGGTTCTTTTAACATATTGGTTATATGGGAATATCAGGGGTGCCTGAGTGGCTCAGTCGGTTAAGCCTCCAACTTTGGCTCAGGTCGTGATCTCACAGTTCGTGAGTTCGAGCCCCACTTCGGGCTCTGGGCTGACAGCTCAGAGCCTGGAGTCCACTTTGGATTCTGTGTCTCCCTCTCTCTGTCTGCCCCTCCGCTGCTTGCACTCTGTCTCTTGCATTGTCTCAAAAATAAGTAAACATTAAAAAGTTTTTTAAAAAATATGGGAATATCAAAGGTAAAATTGGACAAGTGCTAAGGAATGTCCAAGAAAAATAAATAATCAAATAGATACATATTTCCCACTCCAAACCCAACTAGAGACAAGGAGTGGATTCTTTTTGCTTTCCTTATGAAGCATAAGGTTTACTTATATCATTTGGTTTTGTGATGAAGATAAAGGGATTAAGGTACCAGTTTTGAGTTTAAGAGCTTGGTTTGCAGGATTAAGAGATATCTGGAACAGCAGGGAAGGTTGCAGGGTTGGTGTGTGAAACTGCTCTTCTAGTCTGTTAAGGCATGTGACCAGAAGCAAAATGAAAGTGCCTTTTCCCTGCCTTCCCCCCTTCCCTGCCTTGGGGTTGGTTTGATTGGGTTCCGTGACTGGATTCTGGTCATCTGATGAGGGCAGAAGTGGTATGCCACTTGCAGACCTGGCTCTTAAAAACCAAGTGGATGCTCCAGATTTCTCTTTCTCTGCTGCTGTGATGTTTAAAGGTAATGCTTTCTAGATGGAGACAGGACAGAGGAAGTTTTCCTGACCTGTTCAGGGCTTTGTGGGAGCAAGTTCAGCCATAGATATGTTGGGTTAAATCATAGGTTAAATTATCCTGACTAATACGTGGGAAAAGAACTGTGAAGAAAGGAAGGAGCGGGTACATGAAGCAGTTTTCACAGACAGAGGTCTAAAGGTGGAATCAATATTTCTTTTAGATCAATATTTGTTGAAGAGAACAGGGAATAAGGAAAGAAGAAATGACACAAAATAACTCTATCTCGTGGTTGCATTAAAAAAACTTAAAATATGTACAGAAATGTACAAACATCATACAGTTTTCGCAAACTGAATGTGCCTGGCATGTGAATACAAACAACCCCAAACATCCAGAGCATTACCAGGATCCCAGAAGCTTTCCTCCTGGACCTTCTCAGTCACAAGCTCGCAGGAGCACCTGCAGGCCTGACCTCTAATGCTGTGGCTGCACCTTGACCTCCACTTCACCATGTGACCTGAAAAGGATCTCCCTGCCCCAGCCTACTTAAGTTTCCATATTACCCAGAAACTCTAGGCTTCTTGAAATTTCTTAATTTTCTAGTTTTCATAACTACTAGAAAAAAATAAAGACAATGGGGAATTGAATGAAAAAATTATCAAACTGATTTTAATTCTTGGTGGACTTTAGTTTAATTAATATCAGTTTAATTTTCTTCAAATGAGTATTATACATTTTTGTATGTCCACACAAACTTAAAAAGTTAGCTATATATGTTACAAAAAGTATACCTTTTTACATTTTATTTCTTCTTCTTATTTTTTAAATGCTTATTTATTTTTTGAGAGAGTGAGTGTGAGTAGGGGAGGGACAGAGAAAGAGGGATACAGAGAATCCAAAGCAGGCTCCACATTGTCAGCACAGAGTCTGATGTGGGGCTCGAACCCATGAGCCATAGGATCATGACCTGAGCCAAAGTCAGACGCTCAACGGACTGAGCCACCTAGGCACCCTTCCTTATTATATTTTAAAAGAGATTTTACAACGCAAGTTGTATAGTCATAATCCAGTATAATTAAAAATAAATACTGGTGAAAACAAAACAACACAAGAAAGCAAATACTGGAGAGTAACCAAAATATTGCTACATGGAGAATAAGAATAAACAGAAAATACTTGGTGCAATCAAAAGTAAAAACTGTAATTTACAATCTATGTACAAGCAAAAAAAAAATAGCTTTATACTTAGACCTCATTTCAAAAGCTGTTCTCATAGAAAAAGTCACAGCCTCAAGTATCTTCAGTAATACAGAAGGACTAAAAATAAAGATATTACCTCTCTTTAAAAAGGGGGAACCCCCCCAATTAACCTAAATAAACCAGGAAGTGAGGATTACCATATTTCATGGTTTCTAAGACCCATTTTATTTTTTCTTTCGACATCTCGGAAATCAGAGTGCGTCCTCAATTTCTGTTGACCATGTAGCAGGGTGACCTTGTTATTGCTCGTGCATGTAAGAATTTGGCTGTTCTTTCTGATAGCATGATGGCAATCCCTTGGTGTCTCAGTCAAAAAACCATTTAAACACTATTTGAGGGAGGGATATGAATACTGTTTCATGACTGAAATATTTTGAATGACACTTCCAGTAACAGAGAACTACAGCAAAACTTGTAGAACAAGTATTAGCAATTTGGGAGATCACTCTTAAAAAATGCAGTGTCATCAGCACAGAGGACAGTATTGTATGGGAAAATGGTAACATTAATGAGTGAGTGGATAGTGATTTACAAGAGTTGGGTTCTCGGGGAGAAGACATCTTAGAAATCTCTTAAGCAATTCTGTATTTTCCTTTTATGGATACACAAGAGAAATATGATAAAAATTTATGCCTCATGAGTTTCAAAAACTCTTCCAATAAGTATGAAATAATATTCTAAGTGATAAGAAGGCCTTATGTCCTAAATTATGTGAAAGTGTTTTATTTTTCTTAGTGGTGTCCAAAATAATGATGAAATGTGGTAACACAGCCAATAGAAAATGAAAAGAGTAGAATGTACAAATAAATATAAAAACTAGATTTTTGGGCGCCTGTGTAGCTCAGTCAGTTAAGTGTCAGACTTTGGCTCAGTCATGATCTCAATGGTTTGTGAGTTTTGAGTCCCGCATTGGGCTCTGTGCTGACAGCTCAGTGCCTGGAGCCTGCTTCGGATTCTGTGTCTCCCTCTCTCTCTCTGCCCCTCCCTCACTCATGCGCTGTCTCTCTCTCTCAAGAATAATAAACATTAAAAAAAATTAAAAAGACTAGATTTTTGAAAAGATTAATAATGTCTACATAAACTCTTCATGAGCCTGATTAAGAAAAAAAGTGTGAGAGCAAAAATATATAAGATCAGGAGTAAGAAAAGAGACAGGGTTACAGACAATGCACATTAAAAAGGTAAGAGAATGGCATATGCAACTCATCAGCAAACAATGTGAAAATCAAGAAAAGGGGCTGGTGAACTTTTTCTACAGAAGGCTAGGCAGTAAATATTTTGGGCTTTCCAAGTGAAGAGGTAAATCAAGGGTATTATGTAGGTATTTAAATAACCATTTAAAAATTTATAAACCATTCTTAGCTCAAAGACTGTAGAAAAATAGATGGCGGGCCAGATTTGGCCCATGAACATTATTTGCTGACCTGAACTAGAAGAAAATGATGATTTCCCAGACAAATACAATTTCCAAATACGACCCAAAAAAGATTGGGTAATTTGAACAGAACAATTATTGTGGAAGAAATTAGAACAACACTTAAAGATCTACTAATATAAAAGACACCAGGGTTGGATGATTTCAACAGTTGAAAAATATTTAACCTTTAAAGAACAATAATGCCAAGTTATTTCTGACCATAGAAAACTGTTACAGATCATACATAGAAAAGAGATGGAAATCTCCCAAATTCATTTAGTGAAGTCACCATAGTGGTAATATCAAACTCAGTTTTTTAAAAATTTTATTTATTTTTTATTTAAAAAAATTTTTAATGTTTATTTACTTTTGAGAGAGAGAAAGAGAGAGCATGAGTTAGGGAGGGGCAGAGAGAGAGAGGGAGACACAGAATCTGAAGCAGGTTCCAGGCTCTGAGTTGTCAGCACAGAGCCCCATGCAGGACTCCAACCTATGAACCGTGAGATCATGACCTGAGCCGAAGTGTGACGCTTAACCAACTGAGCCACCCAGGCACCCACAAACTCAGTTGTTGCGCAGCTAGTATGCAAAACATATAGACAAACAGTACTTACAGATATAGCTGAGAAAATAAAAAATGAAATATTAGCAAAAGAATACAGCAAAGTATCAAATGAATGGCATATTTCAACCAAGTAGGAAAGGCAAGGTAGTTAGATATCAGGAAATCTATCAGTATAATTTATCAGATCAACAAATTAAGAGGAAAATCATGTGATCAGAGCAATAGATGCTAAAAGGACATTTTCTAAAGAGTATTTTAAAAGTTTCAAAAAAAGAAAAAAAAACCACCAAAAACCAAAAAAACAAAACAAACCAGCAGTTATTCCTACAAAAACACTCTAAATAAATGGCAATAAAAGGAGGCTTTTATCATTTAGTTATGATTAAGACTATTTTTCAAACCAAAATAGGAAATGGGGCACCTGGGTGGCTCAGTTGGTTAAACGTCTGACTCTTGATTTCAGCTCAGGTCATGATCTCAGGGTTCAAGAGATCAAGCCCTGTGTGGGGCTGCCTGCTGAGTGTGGAGCCTGCTTGGGATGCTCTCTCTCCCTCTCTCTGCCCCTCCCCATGCTTGGACTCTCTGAAAACAAACAAAAAAATAAACATTTAGAATTATATTTCTAAAAAACAGAAACAAAACAAAACAAAAACAAAACAGGAAACATCGTTCTAAGTCCTGAAATGATAAAGGTAAGTCAATGAAATTCAGAAACAAGATGACAAATCTTACCTTTATTATTGAATATTATTTTGGAAATTGTATTGGATGTACTAAGATAAAATAATATGTTTAAATATTGGAGAAAAAAGAACTAAATTGATCATATTATTTCAAATGTAAAAAACCAAGAAATTCTAGTTTTAAAAATTTCTAGAACAAATAAGAGCATTTGGTAATGCTGGACACAAGCTTTTTTTTTATTCCAGAAATAAGAACCTAGAAATGGAAATGAGAAAACATTCTGTTTATAACACTAACAAAAAATTTAAAATATGGATAAGAGAAGGACAGAATCTATGTACATGGAATAAATGACAATGTGAGATGGAAGGATATAAATTAGCTGAATAAATGAAAAAACACATCATGTTCTTGGATGGAAGAGTTAGTATCATATAAAATCAATTATGTCACTATTAATATATCAGTGCAATTTGAATTAGAATTCCAATGAAGGCTTTTGGGAGGAAAATTGATTACAATGATCTTAAATTTCATATGGAGGAAAAAAGTGCCTATGAATAGCCAGTAAAAGTGTAAAGGGAAGCAGAGCAAGGCAGCATCTATTTTACTAGGTATTAAAACACGAAAAAGCCACCATAATAAATCAATATGATACAAGCAATGGGACAGCTGTATAGATCAGAGCACAGATGGACAATTCAGAAATAGATCCTATTTTAAATGAGAATTTTATATATGAAAATGTGGTATTTCGACATAGTGGAAGAAGAGAGATTTATTTAATAAATAACGTGAGCACAACAGGCTATCTGTCTGGAAGAAAATTAAAGAGGACTCTCATCTAGTATCATTTATAAAAATAAATTCCAAATAGGTTAAAGGAATGAGGTTTGTAGGGTCTCTTTAAACTGATGGATCTCACTGTTGGAAATCATGCTTTGGCTACCCCATCTCTGTCGCCCTGTCCAAAATCCTCTCAGGATGAAGGGAAGCTGGGGGCTGAGGTGGGGCCTCTGTTGCAGCTGCCCTGTTGCGAGGGAGCTTGGAGGTGAGGCTTTAGACACGATGCAGGAAGACAAGGAGAATAGGTATTGAGTTGGAGCTAGTGTGTCTGTCCACTTAAGAAAGCCAGTTGGGGTGGGGGGGGGGAGGAGAGAGAGAGAGAGAGAGAGCTCGCGGAGGAGAGAGAGAGAGAGAGAGAGAGAAAGCGCGTGCAAGAGAGTGTTAGTTTATGTTGGTGTGTGTAACCCTCCAAGCTTTCTAGAATAGCTTTTACACAGGAAGAAAAAAAATGTAATTACTGCTGCCTCTTTCTTCATACTTAAGTACTTTGGAAAAAATAAGGAATGAAAGCCAGAAAAGTAAGCAGAAGGCTGACTGCTTTCTTCACTCATTAAAAAAAAATTTTTTTTTAATGTTTATTTTTGAAGGAGAGTGAGAGAGGGGTGGGGAGAAGAGAGAGGGAGACACAGAATCTGAAGCAGGCTCCAGGCTCTGAGCTGTTAGCACACAGCTTGGTGTGGGACTCGAACTCAACAACTGTGAGATCATGACCTGAGCCGAAACCAAAAGTTGCACGCTTAACCGACTGAGCCACCGAGGCACCACTCTTCACTCATTTTTTTTAAAAATTTTTTTTTCCAACTTTTTTTTTTTATTTATTTTTGGGACAGAGCGAGACAGAGCATGAACAGGGGAGGGGCAGAGAGAGAGGGAGACACAGAATCGGAAACAGGCTCCAGGCTCTGAGCCATCAGCCCAGAGCCTGACGCGGGGCTCGAACTCATGGACCGCGAGATCGTGACCTGGCTGAAGTCGGACGCTTAACCGACTGCGCCACCCAGGCGCCCCTCTTCACTCATTTTTAAGGGACACCAAAGACAGGTGTGGGGGTCATTCAGCATTTCCCCAGCAGCCTGCAGAGGAGGACCCTTGGGTAGGGGTGCTTGGAAGTGAGCATTTAAGGCCCAGTGGATAATTGCTCTTGAAAGAAATCCTATTCCCAGTGCTTCTGGCATCCCGGCCTGAGAGACAGCCAGGCACAGAGGTCACCTTAGAAAAGCAGTGGGCTTAGGGTGGAGAGAGGACAAGAGGCTGCCTGAGCAACTCCATCAGGGAGAGAGGCCGGTTGTGGCCCCTGATGACAAGAGGGAGGAAAGGAGTTCTCTGCTGCGCTGGCCAGGGATGTGAAGGACATTTAAGCTTGGAGCCCAAGGTGAAGCATTGTTGCAGCCAAAGCTATCGTCTGAAGGACTTGGAGGGGTTGGGGAGGGGACAGGGATAGGAGGGGTCCCCAGATTCCAGATAACTCTACCCTAGGCCAGAGAGGTGTTTATGTAAGGGCTGGTACGTGAACACAGAGACAAAGCACATTTAGCACTGTTGGGGTTCTCTGCCAAAGCCAGTGCCTGGGTGGGGCCCCTGTCCCCAGGTAGTGACAGAGAGGCAGAGCATGAACAGCACAGCCCCTTGTCTCTGGCTCTCACCTATCATGCCAGCTTGGAGACCTTCCCAAATATGAAGTGGTCAGGGCTAGAGGCCCCCAGGAATGGTATCAGAAGGAAGGAGTATGGTTTTGGGCTTGAATCCCAAGTGACCTGCTCTCTAACTGGCTATCTGGTCATGGGCAGGTGGCCAGGTACTCTGAGCCTTGGTTTCATTGCTGTTAACATGAGAACTAAGGGACACGATGGGGCTGTCAGGAGGTTCAACAGAAATGAATTAGATAGCACTTTGCATAGTCTGCCATAAAGTAGGCACTTAGTAAGAATTTTCTTCATTCTCTCTGAGGAAGCAATCATGGCCTCCATGGTATGATGGAGGCCTCTCTTTAGTCAGGTCGCCTGGCCCTGCCTCAGAAGGGTGGGGTGAGTGTGGTTTAGTGAGCTGTTTCAAGGTATATTGTTATCTGCTGGTTTATCTAACTTGTTTGCTATTGCACCTCTTTGTCTAGAATAGTGCCTGGCACATGGTGGATGGTCAATACAAGTGTTCAGTAGGCGAATTAATTTGTTTCTTTTATCATTAGGCTACTTTGAATGAAACCCTAGAAATACCATAATTTTCACCCAGACCATTTTTGTCACCTGGGGATCTATCTTCCTTTCAGTTAGTTTTTCACAAAGAACTGACACTTTCTTTTTTAAAAAATGTTTTATTTATTTTTGAGAGAGAGCGAGAGACCACAAGCAGGGGAGGAGCAGGGAGAGACGAGAGAGAGAGAGAGAGAGGGAGAGAGAAAGAAAGAGACAGAGGATACGAAGTGGGCTCTGTGCTGACAGGAGCAAGCCCAATGCGGGGCTCAAACTTATGAACTGTGAGATCATGACCTGAGCTAATGGATGCTCAGTCGACTGAGCCACCCAGGCACCCCAGAACTGACACTTTCTATGGTCAGTACCAGGTCTCAGATCTCACAAAACATTACATGTATTAATATATACCCCAACCAAAGTCTGCATTAAAAAATAAATATTTTAGGGGCGCCTGGGTGGCGCAGTCGGTTAAGCGTCCGACTTCAGCTCAGGTCACAATCTCGCGGTCCGTGAGTTCGAGCCCCGCGTCAGGCTCTGGGCTGATGGCTCAGAGCCTGGAGCCTGTTTCCGATTCTGTGTCTCCCTCTCTCTCTGCCCCTCCCCCGTTCATGCTCTGTCTCTCTCTGTCCCAAAAAATAAATAAACGTTGAAAAAAAATAAATTAAAAAAATATTTTACTGGTATATTAATAAAAAGATTTCTGCCTGATGTTTTAGAAATTACTGGCTACTGGAAACATACTTAATTTACTAGGATTTCTTTGCAATCATTATGCCTACTCAGGAGTTTTTGCAAGGTGAGCAAAACTCACTTACAAGTGGTTTTTTGATGTGATGAAATTTTTATGAATGCTAGACTCAACAATTAATGAGGTTAAAATAATATTGTATTTTGGCAATAAACATTTATTTATTTATATTTTGCTGGTTGCTTTTCATATTTGGGAGCCCGTGATTTTACATTCTGGCCTCAAACATTTTTGTAGATCTCTGAAGAACTTACAGGACACAGGCCCTGGACCTAGAGTGCCTGATGGAGAAGATGGTCTCATAGGATCATAGACTCTGCACATTTGTAACTTATCAGGAGTGGGTCTAGGTGCTGTCTGAAAGAGGCAAAGGACATTTTAGGAGATTGTCTTTTAGCTCTGGCCTCCACTCCATTCAGCCCTGATTCTCCTTTTAATGTCTCATCCCCCCTACCCGCCCCATCTTCTTTTGGTTTTCACTCTCTGCACTCATTGAAACCTGTCAGTTGCATCACCTGCCCTCAAGGCCACAATTCCTGGCTAATTGGGCACAATGATCTGCATTATTTTTTTTAACTTTTTTTTAAATTTATTTTTGAGACGGGGAGAGACAGAGCATGAACAGGGGAGGGTCAGAGAGAGGGAGACACAGAATCTGAAACAGGCTCCAGGCTCTGAGCTGTCAGCACAGAGCCCGACGCGGGGCTCGAACTCACGGACCGCGAGATCGTGACCTGAGCCGAAGTCGGCCGCTTAACCAACTGAGCCACCCAGGTGCCCCAATGATCTGCATTATTAAATAGTTGCAGTGCTGGGCTAAGTCATTCATTTTTGTACTCCTTCACAAAGGAGGGTTAGCAAATGTGAGTTGAAGGTAAGAAATGGTGGATGGGTTCTTTGCAGTAACTAGAAGGCATCTTCCCTTCCCAGGTAACGTGGCTAGTTACAAGGCCTTCTGGTGAAGGTGCTCCTGTATGGAAGTTCCTTCAGTGTCTCTCCTCCAGTCTTGTCCCTATTCAGAGAGTGGACAATGGAATGAGGGGGAGAGGAATGAAGATCACACATCTGAGATCTGATTATACAACTGCCTTTTCAGTCTTGCCACTCAGATTATGCTTTGAGGATAAGTAGCATCTGTATCACCTGGATAAGTAGCTTGTTTGAAATACAGAACCCCAGGCTCCACCACAGGCCTGCTGAGTCAGAAGCTGCATTTGAACAGTCTCTAGGTAAGTTTGTGTGAACATTAAGGTTTGAGAAGCCCTGTACCAGACATCACCACCTGGATGTCCCTTAAGTACTCAGTGTCCACTAGTATGAATCGAACCTGCTCATCTGCCCCCACAACTTGTCTTGCTCCTGACGTTTCTTTCTTTCTGGCTTTATGGGGTATCTTAAATATAATTTCATCATAGGACTTGTGTATTGTGTATTATGTTTTATTTTTACTGCATTCTCCCTGTTGTATTATAAGCTTCTTGAAGACAGGTTTTAAGTCTATTCAGTTTCTATCACCAGCAACTTTCAGTGAGACTGAAGCAAGCTTGACTTCTCTGTACCTCAGTTTCCTCATCTGTAAAGTGCAGGGTCTTCATCTTAAAGAGTCCTTCCAACCCTAACATTCTGTGATTCCATGATGTGCCTAAAAGAATCAGAAGTGTGAGGTTGAAGCACCTTGAAAGCCACCTAATTCAACAACTTCCTTTCCCTATCTTGCCCCATGATACTCTTGCTAAAGGTAAACCCCTCAGCCACATCTGCCTCAAGTGATGGTCCAGCTTAAGCATAGCCATCTCTAGTAACAGAGAATTTAGGACCTCCGCATCAGTATATTCTATTTTCAGAAGACTCTACATTTTTAGAAACGTATTCTTATATTTTTGACACTTCATAGTTAAACTAAAAGAGAATGGATATTGGGATAAGATAGAACTGGTCTCCAGTTCCATGAGAGCCACTAACTAACCGTGTAAGTTGGACAGACTCTAAGATGACTTTGTGACCTCTGCCTTCTGGTGTTCATGTCCCTGTGTAATTCTCTTCCCTTGAGTATAGGTGAGTCCTGTGACTTAGTTCTAGCCAATAGAATACAATAGAATTACACTATGTGGCAAAGGTGATGTCACTCCCACAATTATATAAGATTCCATGTCCCTAACAGACTGTCTTGCTATCTCCAATGCTGGGTTTGAAGAAGCAAGCTGTCATTAATTTTATAGCCACAAGGAAACAAATTCTGCCATCAGCCTGAGGGAAATTGGAAGGGGAAACTTCTCCAGTCGAGCCTCTAGATAAGAACCCACCTCTGACTGACACCTTGATTTCAGCTTTGCAGCAGACCCAGTAGGCCTTTCTTGGCCTCTTGACTCTCAGAAGCTGTGCAATAATAAATATGTGTTGCTTTAAGCTGTTATTCATATTTCAAGAAGTGTGGAAGGGAGGGAGGTATCATGGCAGTAGTAGCGAAGTAGGGGTGGATCAATTATGTGACTTTGGGTGCAAGTGATAGAAGATTCAACTACTGACAGTGGATTGAATAATAAAGATGTTTAATATCCCATATAAGCAGTGAAACTAGACAGAAACCAGTCTTTAGGCTTGCTTAAGAAAGTAGTTCAGTGATGTCATCAAGGATTTATGCCGTCTCCATCTTCTGTCTCTGTCATCTTCAGTGTGTGTCTTTGTCTCTCAGTTGCTTCCTCATGGTTGCAAGATGGCTGCAGTAGTTCCAGGCATCACCAAGCCCAGCGATGGAAAAGACGCCTTATTTTTTCCTTCTCATGCATCTTTGTTTTTAAGATCCCACCCTCCCTCTTCCCTTCTTTCATATCTCATTGGCCGAAACTGTACTACATGCCACCCCTAAAATAACCAATGGGAAAGAAAAGAGACCATCATGTTGTGATTGGTTAATGAAAATTCTCTGGGGTAGAGGAGAACCAGGTCTCCTCTGAAGTACAAGTCTCCCTAATCCTTGAATCAACTCAGGGTTCTGTTAGCAGGGGAAATAGGGTATGAGATGGCAACTGATGACATCTGCGATAGGGTGGGTGATGCCTTTGGGTACTGAGGCCTAGCTCTGTTTCAAATCCAAGTCTGAAAGTGGCTACCGTTTCTTGGATGTAGATTGACCCTTTACAAATTCTCAAGCACTTTAACGGGTAGCTGTGGGTTTTATTCTGGACATACTAGATTTCATCAGACCTAAGAAACCACACAGTATAAGATTCACCATTATTTTATGAACTTCTAAGATTAAAAAAGTGGCTTTAAACTCTGACATAATGTCCTAGAAGTAGTTGTATGTGGCCCTTGCATCTGTAACACTAGCCCTTTGCTACTCTGAAATTTCTTTCGTCTCTTCCAAGGGATTCTGCTGTTACTACTGCTTTCAGTTGCATTGTTGGTGTGGGGCAAATATAACTGCATCATTTCTCGTGGATTTCTTCTTTTTTTAGGTCTTGAAAGCAGTTGGTTGTTGCTTTGGGAGAAAGTATGGAATTGCAGTTGTTCCTATAACAACAAATATTTGCTTCACAAATGTCAGTTTACACCCCACTCCTCTGTTTCTTTATGCACACACAATAGCTCATTATTTGAATGCCAAAATGTAGGATAATCTTTTGAGAGACTTTTAAATGGCATTGAACCTCAACACCCGTCCTTGCAACCACATATTGAACTCAGCTGAAATTCAGATGACAATATAAACAGCTGTGACCAAGTTTGCCATGCAGAGGCAATGACAACTATACCATGATTGCCTTGATTCTGAGGCACATTTTGATTTGAAAGATGTTAAAACGTGGGAGGAAAAAGGCATGTCTTAGAATGGATGAAATATGGTACATCTAAATAGTGCAATAGTCTTTGGCTTAATCAAAACTATTGATGGCTTCATGTTCCTCATTAACGTCCAAGAGAGTGCAGGCTCTGCAATATACTAAAAATGCAGGGAAAAGCTGGTCAGTCGTGGCTTGAATGGTTCTAATTACATCGGAGAGATGTGGAGCAAGGCTCTTTGCTGAGCTGGCTGTTCAACATGAGTGGTCACCACCGGTGCTTATGATTTTCTCATTGCTAATTGGACAAATGCTTGTGTCGTCTGTCACTTCCTGAATCTGTTTTCTGCTTCACTGCACTCTTCACTAAGGCAATAAGATACTGCTAGAAATGAAGAGGAGTATGTGTGCACGGACACACACACACACACACACACACACACACACAAGAGTGACAGAGACAGACGAGAGAGGCAGAGAAAGAGACAGAGAGAGGAGCTTGCCAGTCTTGAGTTTAGTGAAGAAAATCACTTGCTGTAAAAGGTTGGTTCCTGAAATGCTGAGATCCAGTCAGCCATGTGAAATCAGAGAGAAACCACAGCCCTTAGTGGGACTCTGTGGATGGGGCTTCTGGGCATAGTCTCCCTCAAGGGCCCTCTCTCGAGATGAGTGTGGGCTCCTGCTGCTGTGCCTGCATCCGAACGCTGCAAATCCTGGAAAACAAAACCAGGTTCAAGATCAGACTGCCCTGCGTGCAGATACAGGTTTCCAGAGGAAAAACAAAGAAAGAAGAAAAAAAAAGTGTGAGAACCATCTTATCTGATGTCAAACAAGTGAACAGCACTTTCTTTTTTGATGGTTTGCTGCAGAAAAGAACACTTTTTTGGCAAAACTCCACTCTGCCTTGAAGTTGGCTGTTCTTCAGAATCCTGGTCCCTGGCCCACCCACCCTGCATGACTATTTGCTGCGTTGCACGAACTATACTAAAATGGCAGCATGTGCTTGTCAGATGCAGGAAGGGAGGACTGGAGTCACAAACATCTCTCTGATCCCCATGGTCCCCTTTTGTCCCCAGCACAGGCAAGTTGAGGCTGAGGCAGTTGGTGATGTGATTTTAGTAAACCCCATCTTTCTTCATGCTTCTCCTAGCCCTGAAATCATTGCTTATTCTTCTAACGTTTGTGCTTTTTAAATTTTACCTCTTGCCTTGGTAGAGTAGAGGAAAAGAAAACTTCTTTCTTTTTTTGCGAATAGTGTGTGGTATTAGACCACCACACATTAGTGAGAGGTTCGAATCTGATAGAATGAGGTTCAAAACCTGGCTCCTTCACATACTGATGTATTACCCAGGGTGAGATTGTTAACCTCTATAAATCCAGGCCTGCTTATCTGAAAAATGAAGGTCATAATGCGAAACACCTCCCTGATTGTTTGAGGATGAAATGAGATCCCTCATGCACAGTCATGGCTGCCTGGCACCTGCTAAGTGTCCGAGAAATGGTAGCCAACACTGCTATGTTCCGTTTATGCATTTTTAGGGGGTTTAAGTTCATTATTAGCCTTTACTAATTCCATTACTGTCAACCCCTATGTTCCCAAAGGGAGGATCTGGCCCCTGACCTTGTTTGGTTCTCACAACACTCTTTCTGTGGGCGATTGATTGCACCTCCCTCCATCTTGTGTCTTCTAGCTCTCTGTTTCTCCTGTTGGTCAAGCCTCTCTTCCCAGCCCCAGATGTCCCCAGTCTCCGGCTGGCAAGACCCAGCTTGCAACTAATACTGAAACTGAACTCAGTGTCTTCTCCCCAAATGTGCTTTTCCTCTGAGGTTTCTCTCTCACACTGGCTCCCAGGCGCCCCACACAGAACTGCAGCTCATCCCAGCCCCACTTTCTCTATGACTCTCCACTTCCAGGGATTCACCAACACTCCTCTGCCCCCTATGCTCCGTCCCCTCATTCCTGTCCCAGTGCCCGTGGACTTCTGTAGTTTTACTGTAATAAGCATTCCTAACAGGCCTTGTTTCCATTTTCTCCATCTACCAATCCATCCTTCCCTCTGTTGCTCTTATCTATTTACATTCCTGTTTAAAAACCTTTTGTGGTGCCACGTCATCCTCAGTGTAAAATCCAAACTCCTTAACAGGGCCTGCAAAACCCTTCCTGATTTGATCCACCCCTCTTGTTCCTACAAAGGGACTTTTCCCTTTGTTTTCAAATTCCTCACACTCCAGCCATATGGGAATGCTTGGAACACTCTTCCTTTTTTTTTTTTTTTTTTAAGTTTATTTATTTTGAGAGAGAGACAGAGACTGTGTGTGCATGCTTGCCTGAGAGCGGGGGAGAGCCAGAGGGAGAGAGAATCTTAAGCAGGCTCCATCCAAGCCCAGCACAGAGCCCGACATGGGGCTTGACCCCATGAACCCTGAGATCATGACCTGAGCTGAAACTAAGAATCGGACACTTAGACTCAGCCACCCAGGCACCCCTTGAATACTTTTTCTGATCAATGGGAATCTCCTGAACTTTGCATAAATTCTTCCCTCAGTCTGGAATGCAATCTTCCTAATTTTTTCTTTGGGTTATTAATTTCATTGGGTGATTCATTTCAGCTCAGTTGACTCCCATAAAGCCTTTCCTGACTGTACTCTCAAATATGGGTTAGGTTCCCTTCCATTGCACTTCATTCCTTATGCATTCCTTAATCGTAACTCTTACCACACTCCTTAAATGAAGGGAATTTATTTTTAAGCTCTGTATCCACCATACTTAGCATTAAGCCTAGCACATGATAGAAATACAGTATGTTTTCTGAAAGAGTGAATAGAAGAAGGAAGGAAGGAATAGATCATTTTGATGGTAATAAATCTAGAAAGTACACGGTCCTCTGAGACTCGATGCAACATTTCAGTACTTGCCACAGCAGACTTTATATTGGGATATAAATTGCCTGTGTTCCCTCTCAGTTGTCTGCACATGAACAGAACCCCACTGTGCTCTCCAGAATCAAATACCATTACCTTCTAGGGCCAGGTTCCGGGCGTGGGAGGAATGAATCAGCCAGCTTGCAAGTTCTGTCCTTCTGACAATGGAGGTCACATAAAGAGTTTAAGTCCACCTTCTCAGCCACTTGACCTAGGAGTACTGAAGACTCTGAGAGAATAAATGCCAAGATGCATCAGTACATCAGTCCTGATTCCGGCCTTTCTCATTGGATACTGTTCAGTTTTTATTTTCAAGCGGCCTTCTAATGGTTAATAACCTCTCTTCCGTCTCACTTTCTATCATTATTTCCTGTTTCTCTGTAACAAAAGAGAGATTTTGACAACACATGAATATATCTGTAGATCTGGGGTGCTCTTTCAAAGCTTGTGGGTTTTTATGTTTTTCATCAGATTGTCGAGACTTCTGAATCTCTAATTTACCCTGAATGTATGCCTGTTCTGAGCAGCTCTGATCAACTTAATTTTCAAAGCGTTTGTCTTCCACACACGGAAGGGGTTTGAACAGTTCCTTTACTGGTCTGTGCACTTTTGGTACTTTTGTCCCTTATTTCTGGGAATAGTGGACTAAAGGACTAGGGAGCCGGCAAAGTTGGAATTTATTAGGAGGACTTGCCCCTCTCTAGATCATTAACAACTTCAATGAAAAAGAAGTCATTAAACGAAAAACTTCCTGTTTTTTTTTTGTTGTTGTTGTTCAGCCATTATAGATCAAAAGCTGATTTCAGATGAGGGCTAATGCCTTTTATTTTTATATAAAGGATCTTTGAAGTGCCAAGAAGGCCATGCCCATTCCTCAAGTGGGTAAACTTGACAAGGGAGGTTACTAGATTGATCCAAGGTCATACAGCAAGTTAAGTGTCAGAGTCTGGGAAGAATAAACACCCAGGCCCTGACATGCTGTCACTGCAAAATTTTGCCAAGTGTACCCTAATGGTCTGATATTTTATAGCTTAGGTGACAAACTTCCTTTATCAGTCACTGTCTTCCTTTGTGACTAGACAGTTTTTTTTTTTTTTTTTTCTCATAAGCCCAGGAGATTTGGCCTCCTTTAAAGCTGACCTCAGGATCCTTTAATTCACAAGCTTGTCATCCTCAGGTACTCAAGACACAATGAATGGGACACACAGTTCCTAGGAGGCTTGCAGACGTCTTTTCCCAGGTGACACCAGCCTGCGGACGAATCAGAGATGATGTCCTGGACTGATGCCCTGAGAATCCCAGCATCCTCCCTGCTGTGTAGTTCTTGGCTGCACGTTTAAAAGACAATCCCAGAACGTAGGCCTCAACCTCAGAGATTTGTATTTAATTGGTTTGGGATGAGGCTCAGGCATGGTTATTTAAAAAAGAAATCTCTTTGAATGATTTTAATGTATGACCAGGGTTAAGAACCAATATTCTTGTCTACCTTGCTGATTTGGTGCAGAATCACTTCATCCTTAAAAGCAGGCTTTGTAGAGCCATGGCCAAACAGGTCAGAACTTCACTCTATTTTTAATTTAAGCCACATTTACTGTACTCTGCAGATGCTGAAGAAAGCTGGCTTATCCTAGCGAGTCACAGGCTAATGATATAACTTCTCTGTAAGGCGGCCCAGACAAATGAAGCAAACTCAATCTCTCATCTTCTAAAGCAGCTGGATGGGTAGAGCGTGAATGGAACAGGCTGGCATGCCTCTGGAGTGAGGAAAATTGTGTCTCTTGAACCTGTCAGAAGTTCTTGAAATAAAGCAGTGGATAAAAGGGACCAGTGGCTATAATTTATTTAGTTTTTTTTTTTTTTTTCAGAAGCCTTTGATAAGTTCTTCATAAGAAGAACTTACAGCTTGTTCTGGTAACTGGGGAGCTTGTAACTGGGGAGGAAACTAGAAAACTGCCAGGGATTGAGGACTGATCAGGAGATGAGACAGCCCAAATTAGGAACAAATGGCCGTTTTTCAGTGTAGCCAACTTTGGCAGGAACCTGCACGGTGATCTGATCAACAAACCTTGTGAGTTTTACGGTTCTTTTTTGTTTTCATTACCCAATTTCATAGAACCCTTTGAGAAACAAGGCTCCTTAAGCAAATGGGGTTAATAAACCAGCTTTCTGCCCTCCTTCTTGTCCATGATGGCTTGTCCAAAACAGAGCAGCAAGGTTGGGTGGCTATTTGCCTGGCTTTAACCTCAGTTCTTGGTTTATATTATGAAAATGTAAGATCTTCTAAAATGTTGTAAAGAAACTGAATCATAGTCATTCTAGAGACTGTCGTGAAAGGCTAATGTAATGGGTTGTGGTAATCAGCAGATAGGGCTAGAGCTCTAAGAGGGTGAGTTACTTAGACTTTACACACCAGTTCCTCCCATTTTTAGGGCCTGCTACACTGGCCTGGAGACCTCCTGTTGCCCAGGTAACCGAGGCCTTCCTATCTTGGATCCTGTGGAAGATTTTGCTTCTCTACCATCTACTCCTGCCTTTTCAAAAAATCTTAGCACTGTGTTTTTGTTGTTGTTGTTGTTGATAAACTTCTTATCACTCACTCAATTCATGGAATTCAGGTGGGACCTGTTACTGACCTGCCTGCCTAACATCCATATATCTTAGCTCCAAGGTGGATATGTCCCCTTGGCCTGGCCAGTTAGCACCCTCCATCCCTTTGTCCTCAGCGACTGAGTGTTGGTCACCTTGCTCAAGTTGGTCTAACGAACTCTGGCCAAGGGATTTTCTTGGAGCTACTGAGAAAGAAGTTCCTTCTGTCTGTTGCATTTGTGAAGCTGGTTACCAAGGGTCACCATGAAGAGCCAAGAGATGGAACATGACACACTTCCCGACAATGTCTTTTGGGTATCTGGATCCAGTCATATTTACCAGATATGCCCACTGGACTTTTCTGTTATATTAGTCAACAAATACCCCCTCCAATGTGTCTTTCCTCCAGCTGGTTAAAGCTGTGTCTCTTTCATTCATACAATCCTTTCCTTAGAGGTTCCTAGTGAATGCTTTCCTATACACACTAGTGTCCCATCAAATTAAAATGAGTCTGTCTCATCTCCTTGGGGCAGTCGTGCATGGTGAGCTCACCTAAGAAATGAGTCTGTGCTCCTGAGCCATTGGGAAGGGGATGTCGGGGGAGGGGGTTGTCTCAGGAAAAAGTTGACATTCTCCAGTTTTCTGGAGCCAACAGTTCTTCTTTTTTGGTGAACCCAACAGAATAGATATGAGGAAGGGGGGGTTAGGAATGAATCGTTACTGATTGAGTTCTCTGTGCTGGGTATGGTGTCAGCCGCTTCACACACATTACCTCAATTCTTATACAGATCTTATGTATATTAGTATCCCTGTTTTACAGATCAGAAAATAATATCAATAGCAATAATAGCTACTATTTATTGAGTGCTATGTTCTTTTTTTAATTTTATTTTTAATTTAAAAAACATCCAAATTAGTTAGCATATAGTGCAACAATGATTTCAGGGATAGATTCCTTAGTGCCCCTTACCCATTTAGCCCATCCCATCGCCCACAACCCTTCCAGTAACCCCCTGTTTGTTCTCCATATTTAAGAGCCTCTTATGTTTTTTCCCCCTCCCCATTTTTATATTATTTTTGTTTCCCTTCCCTTACGTTCATCTGTTTTGTCTCTTAAAGTCCTCATGTGAGTGAAGTCAAATGATATTTGTCTTTCTCTGACTAATTTCACTTAGCATAATACCCTCTAGTTCCATCCACATAGTTGCAAATGGCAAGATTTCATTCTTTTTGATTGCCAAGTAATACTCCATTGTATATATATGCCACATCTTCTTTATCCATTCATCTATTGATGGACATTTGGGCTCTTTCCATACTTTGGCTACTGTTGATAGTGCTGCTATAAACATGGGGGTGCATGTGTCCCTTTGAAACAGCATACCTGTATCCCTTGGATAAATGCCTAGTAGTGCAATTGCTGGGTCGTAGGGTGGTTCTATTTGTAGTTTTTTGAGAACCTCCATACTGTTTTCCAGAGTGGCTGCACCAGCTTGCTTTCCCACCAACAATGCAAAAGAGACCCTCTTTCTCTGCATCCCTGCCAACATCTATTGTTGCCTGAATTGTTAATGTTAGCCATTCTGACAGGTTTAAGGTGGTATCTTATTATGGTTTTGATTTGTATTTCCCCGATGATGAGTGATGTTGAGCATTTTCTCATGTGTCGGTTGGCCATCTGGTTGCCTTCTTTGGAGAAGTGTCTACTCATGTCTTTTGCCCATTTCTTCACTGGGTTATTTGTTTTTTGGGTGTTGAGTTTGATAAATTCTTTATAGATTTTGGATGCCAACCCTTTGTCTGATACGTCATTTGCAAATATCTTCTCCCATTCTGTAGGTTGCCTTTTAGTTTTGCTGATTGTTTCCTTCGCTGTGCAGAAGCTTTTTATTTTGATGAGGTCCCAATAGTTGATTTTTGCCTTTGTTTCCCTTGCCTCTGGAGATGTGTTGAGTAAGAAGTTGCTGTGGCCAAGATCAAAGAAGTTTTTGCCTGCTTTCTCCTCGAGGATTTTGATGGCTTCCTATCTTACATTGAGGTCTTTCATCCATTTTGAGTTTATCTTTGTGTCTGGTGTAAGAAAGTGGTCCAGGTTCATTCTTCTGCATGTCGCTGTCTAGTTTTCCCAGAACCACTTGCTGAAGAGACTGTCTTTATTCCATTGGATATTCTTTCCTGCTTTGTCAAAGATTAGTCGGCCATACATTTGTGGGTCCATTTCTGAGTTCTCTAGTCTGTTTCATTGATCTGAGTGTCTGTTCTTGTGCCAGTACCATACTGTCTTGATGATTATAGCTTTGTAGTATAGCTTGAAGTCAGATTGTGATGCCTCCTGCTTTGGTTTCCTTTTTCAAGATTGCTTTGGCTATTCAGGGTCTTCTCTGGTTCCATACAAATTTTAGGATTATTCTAGCTCTGTGAAGAATGCTGGTGTTATTTTGATAGGGATTGCATTGAATATGTAGATTGCTTTGGGTAGTATTGACATATTAACAATATTTGTTCTTCCTACCCAGGAGCATGGAATCTTTTTCCATTTTTTTTTTTTTGTGTCTTCTTCAATTTCTTTCATAAGCTTTCTATAGTTTTCAGTGTATAGAATTCTCACCTCTTTGGTTAGAGTTATTCCTAGGTATTGTATGGTTTTTTGTGCAACTGTAAATGGGATCAATTCCATGATTTCTCTTTCTGTCGCTTCATTTTTGGTTTATAGGAATGCAAAGAATTTCTGTGCATTGATTTTTTTTTTATTTTTATTTTTTCAACGTTTTTTATTTATTTTTGGGACAGAGAGAGACAGAGCATGAACGGGCGAGGGGCAGAGAGATAGGGAGACACAGAATCGGAAACAGGCTCCAGGCTCTGAGCCATCAGCCCAGAGCCCGACGCGGGGCTCGAACTCACGGACCGCGAGATCGTGACCTGGCTGAAGTCGGACGCTTAACCGACTGCGCCACCCAGGCGCCCCTGTGCGTTGATTTTATATCCTGCAACTTTGTTGAATTCATGAATCAATTCTAGCAGTTTTTTGTGGAATCTTTTGGGTTTTCCATATAGAGTATTATGTCATCTGCGAAGAGTGAAAGTTTGACCTCCTCCTGGCCATTTTGGATGCCTTTTATTTCTTTGTGTTGTCTGATTGCAGAGGCTAAGACTTCCAATACTATGTTGAATAACAGTGGTGAGAGTGGACATCCCTGTCTTGTTCCTGACCTTAGGGGGAAAGCTCTCAGTTTTTCCCCATTGAGGATGATATTGGTGTTGGGTTGTTCATATATGGCTTTTATGATCGTGAGGTATGCTCCTTCTATCCCTACTTTTTTGAGGCTTTTTATCAAGAAAGGATGGTGTATTTTGTCAAATTCTTTCTCTGCATCTATTGAGAAGATCATATGGTTCTTGTCTTTCTTTTATTGATGTGATGGATCATGTTAATTGTTTTGTGGATATTGAAGCAGCCCCGCATCCCAGGTATAAACCCCACTTAGTCGTGGTGAAAAATTTTTTTAATGTATTGTTGGATCCGGTTGGCTAATATCTTGTTGAGGATATTTGCATCTATGTTCATCAGGGAAATTGGTCTATAGTTCTCCGTTTTAGTGGGGTCTCTGCCTGGTTTTGGAATCAAAGTAATGCTGGCTTCATAGAAAGAGTTTGGAAGTTTTCCTTCCATTTGTATTTTTTGGAACACCCTCAAGAGAATGGGTGTTAACTCTTCCTTAAATATTTGGTAGAATTCCCCTGGAAAGCCATCTGGCCCTGGACTCTTGTTTTTTGGGAGATTTTTGATTATTAATTCAATTTGCTTACTGGTTATGGTTCCAAATTTCTATTTCTTCATGTTTCAGTTTTGGTAGTGTATGTGTTTCTAGGAATTTGTCAATTTCTTCCAGATTGCCCATTTTATTGGCGTATAATTGCTCATAATATTCTCTTATTTTTGTTTTTATTTCTGCTGTGTTGGTTGTGATCTCTCCTCTTTCATTCTTGATTTTATTTATTTGGGTCCTTCCCTTTTTCCTTTTGATCAAACTGTTAACTCTTTCAAAGAACCAGCTTCTGGTTTCATTGACCTGTTCTACCGGTTTGTTTGTTTTGTTTTGTTTTGTTTTGTTTTTTTTGGTTTTGATAGCTTTAATTTCTGCTCTAATCTTTATTATTTCCTGTCTTCTTTTGGTTTTATTTGCTGTTATTTTTCCATCTCCTTAAGGCATAAGGTTAGGTTGTGTATGTGAGATCTTTCTTCCTTCTTTAGGGAGGCCTGGATTGCTATATACTTTCCTCTTATGACCACCTTTCCTATGTCCCAGAGGTTTTGGGTTGTGGTGTTATCATTTTCACTGGTTTCCATATACTTTTTAATTTCCTCTTTAACTTCTTGGTTAGCCCATTCATTCTTTAGTAGGATGTTCTTCAGTCTCCAAGTATTTGTTACCTTTCCAAATTTTTTCTTGTGGTTGATTTTTAGTTTCATAGCATTGTGATCTGAAAATATGCATGGTATGATCTCGACCTTTTTGTACTCATTGAGGGCTGATTTGTGTCCCAGTATATGGTCTATTCTGGAGAACGTTCCATGTGCCCTGGATAAGAATGTATATTCTGCTGCTTTAGGATGAAATGTTCTGAATATATCTGTTAAGTCCATCTGGTCCAGTGTGTCATTCAAAGCCATTGTTTCCTTGTTGGTTTTTTGATTACATGATCTCTCCATTGCTGTGAGTGTGGTGTTGAAGTCTCCTACTATTATGGCATTACTATTGATGAGTTTCTTTATGTTTGTGATTAATTGATTTACATATTTGGGTGCTGTCACATTTGGTGCATAAATGTTTCCAATTGTTAGGTCTTCTTGGTGGATAGACCCTTTGATTATCATATAATGCCCTTCTGCATCTCTTGATACAGTCTTTATTTTAAAGTCTAGATTGTCTGACTTTCTAATGTCAGAGTATGGCTGCTCTGGCTTTCTTTTGTTGACCATTAGCACGATAGATGGTTCTCCATCCCCTTACTTTCAACCTGAAGGTGTCTTTAGGTCTCAAGTGGGTCTCTTGTAAACAGCATATCGATGGATCTCGTTTTCTTATCCATTCTGTTACCCCATGTCTTTTGATTGGAGCATTGAGTCCATTGATGTTTAGAGTGAGTACTGAAAGATATGAATTTATTGCCATTATGATTCTTGTAGAATTGGAATTTCTGGCGGTCTCTGGTCCTTTCTAATCTTTGTTGCTTTTGGTATTTGTTTGTTTGTTTGTTTGTTTGTTTATTTATTTATTTATTTATTTATTTATATTTTAATCTTTTCTCCCCTCAGAGAGTCCCCCTCAAAATTTCTTGCAGGGCTGCTTTAGTGGTCACAAACTCCTTTAATTTTTGTTTGTCTGGGAAACTTTTAATCTCTCCTTCTGTTTTGAATGACAGCCTTTCTGGATAAAGAATTCTTGGCTGCATATTTTTCTGATTCAGCACACTGAATATATCCTGCCACTCCTTTCTGGCCTGCCAAGTTTCTGTGCATGGGTCTGCTGCAAACCTGATCTGTCTTCCCTTGTAGGTTAGGGACTTTTTTTCCCTTGCTGCTTTCAAGATTCTCTCCTTGCCTGAGTATTTTGTGAATTTGACTATGATATGCCTTGTTGATGGTCAGTTTTTGTTGAATCTAATGGGGGTCCTCTGTGCTTCCTGGATTTTGATGTCTGTGTCTTTCCCCAGGTTAGGAAAGTTTTCTGTTATGATTTGTTCACATCACCCTTCTACCTCTATTTCTCTCTCTTCCTTTTCTGGGACCTCTATGATTCTGATGTTGTTCCTTTTTAATGAGTTTTGATTTCTGTAATTCTTAAATCATGCTCTTTTGCCTTAATCTCCCTCTTTTTTTCTGCTTCATTATTCTCTATAAGTTTGTCCTCTATATTGCTGATTGTTCTGCCTCATCCATCCTTGCCGCTGCTGCATCCATCCGTGATTGCATCTCAGTTATAGCATTTTTAATATCATTCTGGTTATTTTTTACTTTTTTTATCTCTGCAGAAAGGGATTCTAATCTATTTCCAATTCTAGCTAGTATTCTTATTTTCATGATTCTGAATTCTGGTTCAGACATCTTGCTTGTATCTGTGTTGGTTAAATCCCTGGCTGTCATTTCTTCGTGTCATTTCTTTTTTTTGGGTGAATTCCTTCATTCTGTCATTTTGAAGGGAGAAAAGGAATTAATGAAGTAGAAAAATTGAAATTAAAAAAATTAAAATTAAAAAATATTAAAATTAAAAAATTAAACACACACACATCAAATAAATGATGCTAGATCCTAGATGTGTTTTGGTCTGGGTGTTGAAAGTGGTTTGACAGATTAGAGAAAAAAAGGGGGGAAGGAAAAAAAAAAGGAAACGTTTGAGAATTTGAAAAAATGAATACACTGAAGTAGACTTAAATGAGATGATGGGAGTAAAATAGAATTTGAAAAAATATACATAAAAGTAAAGGGTATAGTAGAAAAATATTAAAGAAAAATATTTTTAATAAAAATTAAAAATAAATATGAATTTTTCTGTATTCACGAAAAAGAGAAGAAATGAAAAAGAGAAAAAAGATAAAAAAAGGAAATCGTTTGAAAATTTGAAAAAGTGAATACAGTGTAGTAGACTAAAATAAAATGATGCAAGTAAAACAGAATTTGAAAAAATTTACATAAAACCAAAAAATATAGTAAAAATTTAAAGAAAAACATTTTCAATAGAAATTGAAAATAAAAATGAAGTTTTTCTCTTTCTGCATTCAAGAAAAAGAAAAGAAACAAAAAAGAGAAAAAAAGAAAAAAAAAGGAAAAAATGGAAATTGTCTTAAAATTTGAAAAGGTGAATACACTGAAGTAGACTTAAAATTATGGAAGTAAAATAGAATTTGAAAAAATTTACACAAAAGTAAAAAATATAGTAATAAAAATTAAAGAAAAATATTTTTAATAGAAATTGAAAGTATATATGAAAAATGAATTAATTTAAATAAAAATAAAATGAATTTTTTCTCTTGCTGTATTCAAGAAAAAGAAAGAAATGTAAAAGAGGAAAAAAAAAAGAAAGAAAATTGAATAGCTGGCCTGCTAACTGATTGAAGTAGGACTGAAATTACTTCGTTTCCCCTAGAAGTCAGGTTATGAAGCGCTTCATAGTCTGTAAACTAAGTAGGCGGTGAGACTTGTGTTCTTGAAGAGGGAGGTTGGCTCAGGTAGGCGGGGCTCAGTGTAACGGCCCTCCTCTCCACTAGATGGCGCTGCTAGCCATTGGGGTGGATTGTTGCAGCGCTCGTAGGTCCATATGCGCCTGCGCAGGAGCGGTGAAAATGCGCCACCCAGCTACCCAGTCTGTTTTCCCCAATCAGCAATCATGCGCCTGTCCTCTGTCTTCAGCTTTTGTCCACTCCTCGCGTTTTCACTCTTTGTGACCAGACCCCAGGCAGTACCTCTCTCCTGAGTTTTGTCTCAGATGCGGCTACTTTCCCCGGCCACTTACTTCCAAGGGACTGCGGCTTTGACCTGTTCCACCCCTTTGCGGGAGGGTCTCACCGAGCAATGGCCGAATGAGCAATGGCCGAACGTCGGCTGCACCCAGGAGTTCTTGCTGGACCTTGCTGCTGTCCGTGCCCCGAGACTGTGGCCAGGTGCCTGCCCGCCTCAGAAAAAGTTCGCGAGATAGTGTAGCAGCAGCTTTTCAGGGATTATGGAAAATCACAACACACATCTGGCACCAGGCTTCACCCTTAAGGACCTTGTTCCAGCACCAGCGAATGTGGCCGCTTTCTGGGGTCTGCGGGGACCAGGTGGCTTCAACAGTCTCTACCAAATGTCCTTCCAGCAGTGAAACCGCTTTTCCCTGTGTGGCCTGAGAACCTCCCGGACCCCACTCTGTTCCTGGGGATTCGCCCTTCCCACCAGAGCACCGTGAGGTATGGAGCTGCGAAGTTGCAGCCTTTGCGCTCCCCTTGTTTACAGTCTTAATGGAATTTAAACCCTCTCCTTTCTCCTTTCTCCCTTTTTAGTTTAGTCCCTGCGGCGGTTTCCAATTTTCTGCTTTGTCTCCAACTGCTTCGGGGGAGGGATGCCTTTCCCGTATTCTCCCCCCACCATCTGTCTCCGTCCTCTCTCCCCCCGCAAAAGCACCTCCCTTCCTGTGGATTCTCGCTCCCCAAGTTCGCCTCTCCGCGCCGCATACCTGCTGAATTCTGTGGTTCAGGTTGTGCAGATTGTCGTGTTAATCCTCCAATCAGTTTTCTAGATGTGCAGGATGGTTTAGTGTTGGTCTGACTGTATTTCACGGACGCGAGACACACAAAAAACTTCCATGCTGTTCCGCCATCTTGGCTCCTCGAGTGCTATGTTCTAATGTTGACTACAATTCTACTCTATCCATTAGAATCATAATAACCTGCAAGGTAGAGATTATAATCTATATTTTATAGATGATGAAACCAAGGTTCAGAAAAGTTAAGTTCACCATTATGCAGCTAAATGAGGAGAAATCTGCATTCAGGCAGACCTAATTTGAAAGCCAAGCTTGTTGTGAAACAGATCTTCATTAATAGGTTTGTGATGGGTCTGATCAGGTATATATTTAGGACTAAGGAGGGCCTCTCAGCATGCCTGATATTGGAAGGGAAGAACAGTCAATAGGAATAAATCACATATGGTGCTGCCCACCTTGGGCCCTGGCATAGTGACCACCAGTTTTAGTTGGGACCTCCGGTCAGGTTACTTGCTTAACAAGATCTAAAGGAGATCTCCAATAAAAAGGAAAAAAAATGGGGAGTGCCTGCATGGCTCAGTCAGTTAAGTGTCTGACTCTCGATTTCGGCTCAGGTCATGATCTCATAATTCATGGGTTCGAGTCCTGCGTTGGGCTCTGTGTTGACATGGCAAAGCCTGCTTGGGATTCTCTTTCTCCCTCTCTCTCTGCATCTTGCCTGCATGCGTGTGCGTGCTCTCTCTTAAGATAAATAAATAAACATTAAAGAAAAATAAAGGGAGTTCTTTACCCAGGACTTTAGAAAGACAACAAGAAGCAATAATTAAGACCACAATGTAGATCACAGCTCTCATCCAGCCTATATGTTGTAAAATAAACCCACACAGATCCAACACATACTGGATGCTCCTTATATTTGAGCATCTGGTGTTAATTACTAGTTGATAAAATGTGGAGCTGGCTGGGATTAGGGGTTGTTTGCCAGGGCCTATTAGTATTCTTCCCTTATGTTGTGCCAGTCCTGTTGATCTGTGCTAATGTCCTGTGGTGATTTGTGTCCCACATTGGTCCATGCCAGCCCACTTCAGATGTGTACTCTTCTTTTTGGGTCAGAGTCGAGATCCAAGTTACAAAGTGTTCTTTTTTAGAACTCACCCCCTTGGAGCACAGTGTTAAAGGTTTATCAATTGCATTTTGGTTGTGCCATGTACTCCTGTTCCAATTGTTAAATTTATTAAACAAAAAGGTCATTAGACTGAGGTGTCTCTAATGCTATGGCTGCCTAATGTAAGCAAACCAAAATCTAAGCCTGTAAATGCTTCAAGATTATAAAATCGAAATGCTAAAGATGACCAATCACAGCCAACTAGGCTTTAAGCTGTAGCCAATCAAATACTTTCTTGGTTTTCATACCTTCTCCTTATAGGTCTTTTCTCTTAGCACTTATCAGCAGAGTGCTCTTAACCACTTCTGGTTTGGGGTGGCCCAGTAGAATACATTTTTGTTCAAATAAAATAAAATTTAATATGTCGCAGTTTATCTTTTAGCTGTATGCTAAAATATGGCTGTATGCTTATGGTACACTGAAAATGGCTGCCAGAGATGTTCATGTTCTAGTCCCTGAAACCTGTGAATATGTCACCTTACATGGTGAAAGGTACTTTGCAGATGTGATTAAGTTCAGGATTTTGAGAGGGGGAGATTATCCGGATTATCCAAGTGGACCCAATGTAATTACAAGGTCTTTATAAGAGGGAGGATCAGGAGGATCAGGCAGCTCAGCGTCAGTAGAAGGAAATACGATAGCGGAAGCAAGGAAGTGGTGATGAGCCCTGCTCTGCAGCAGCCTCCAGAAGCAGAAAAAGGCAAGCGGCCTCTCCCCATGAGCCTCCAGGAGGCACTTCTCTCCTGACACCTGGACTTTAGACCATTGGGCCTGATTTGAATTTCTGACCTCTAGCACTGCAAGATAATAAATGTGTGTTGTCTTAAGCAACTAAATTTGTGGTGATTTGTGACAGCAGCAATGCTCCAGACCAAAGCTTAGATGTTGGAAGGAATTTTTTTTTTTCCCTCCAGCAAATGCCTTCTGCCAATATCTGCCACATGGTACTTTAGTGATGTGCTTATGAAGGTGTACACATGACTTCCCCCGATCCTTCTAGATGGGTTTTGTGGGTTCCTCTGGCTTTAAGAGGGAAAAGAGTAACTTCTGATTTGTGTGCATCCTGAAAAACATTCCCCCTCCTTGGCAAGGCCCTTATTCTCCACTTACTTCCTGTGTCCCACTAGCATTCGGTCCCCTTGCCACAGCAGCAGCCAGTAAAAACTGTCTGCTTGCTCTGTCACTGGGTTTTACTGTGATAGAACAGTGCTTGTCAGTTAACTAATACAAAGTTAACCATTTAATTCACACTTTGATGTTGTAATTTGAAGACTGCAGTGGAATGCCAGTTTCCACTGGGTTACTGAGGGACTTGAGGATGGTGACTGCATCCCTGGACTGGACTCAGCTGGATAGGAGGATGACTCAACTTGGAATAGGACTTGTGGGCTGTGTGAGCCAGTTAAACTCAGAAGATACTGGGGACTAAACTTGTTTTTATCCATCCATCTTCCCTTTAGTAGGGAACAATGATTATCAGAAGCTTGCTTAGCATCTACGAAGTCACCGCAAAGGGAAGTGTTAATATATGAAAGTTTTGAGGATATTTAATTCAGGAGAGCTGTTTAAAAGCAGGGAATTAAAAAAAATGCTTGGTGAAGTCTAATATGTGAAAGTATCAAGGGAGAGCTATTCTGGGTGTGTCAGGGTGGGAGTTCCTCCTCCGTGGTGGCCCCTGAAGGTCCTTGGAGAGCCACCGTGTTCCTGCCACGGAGAGGCCTGGTACATCAGCCTGTGTCATGGCAGAATACACCTTGTTGATGCCAGCTGTGGAATCTCTCCCATCCAGACTGATGGGGCAGGACAAATGCTTCATGATGGGGTCTCCGAGCTTCCCCCTGTGTGCTCCAGGCCAACCACACCCCCTTGTGTGCCAGAGTCTGTTCTTAAACTGGGTACAATACAATTGATTAGGATTTATTTTTCTAAATTACAATTACAGTTCAGTTTTGTTTCTTTGAAATAACACCCTGGTTCCCTTGATTGGTGTTTTGAATGTTCCCAATCTCTTCAGTCATACATTTACAATCTTTTGGCTTATTTCTACAGATGGCTAAATTCATGCATTATGTATGGGTTTTACAGGTGGTGTCTCAGAGGGCAAATTTATTCCTGAATATTTGTTGAGTATTATGGTCACTCTGTGCGCCACATAGGTGGTGATGGTCTCAGTTTGAGCGGAGCTGTCTACTCTCCTCATGGGAAGCCTGCTCACTAGCACGGCAAAGAATGCCTGTGAGGGGGTTGGACAGAGAACATGTTTCCTTCTTTCCCCCCAAATTTCTGAATGGGGAGGGTATCCTAAGTGTGGAAGTTGGATTAGAACTGTCAAAAGTGTATAAACTCAGCTTTAAAGCTTGAGAACCTCAAGTCATGGTTCTCTTTGTTCTACAATAATGCAAAATGCCTGTGTTTGTCACCAGTCTAGAACAGAATGACAGTTTGAACAATCAGGCAGAAACAACTTGACTGATAATGACACTTCAGTCCCAGCATCCCTATCTTCACGGAGACTGTGCTAACTCAGCTCTGCTTGGTTTAGGACTCATAGCTTTACTGTCCTTTAATGAATTAGTATCTCAGTTGAGGTTGGTTGTGACTTCTTTCTTATAATTGTGTCTAATTAACATCGAAGTCAAAACAATAGCTTTCTTCCCCCCCCCCCCCCCCCCCCCCCGGCATCCTTCAGCGGCTTATATAGGAGCTTCTGGTCTTCCTCTCTGCTCTAGCTTTCTCTCACTGCTGCCAACTCAGCCCTCACCCAGCTCTGAATTTCTGTGAAAGTTGGAAGAGGGGGGACGATGACCCTGGCGCATACCAATCATATGCTTCCTGTCCTCTCCACCCCCAACACTTCCGTCACATGCCAGCCATATGGTTCAACTATTGTCCTGTCTCCAGGGGCATCAATATTTTTGTTCAGAGACCCTCAGGCCCCACCTCATCTCCACAGAGGGCTTTCTCATGTTACACAGCTGTGCTATGTGTCTTCATCACTTGAACTTGACCCACTAATGCCGCTCTCCAGGGGATCCACACAGTGTGGGAGATGCATCACTGAGATAATTACATGCGATGGAGAAAAGTGTATCCCTCAGAGCAGGAACTCTTTTGAGGTTAAAGCCACCATAAGTGCTTGTGAAAGTGCTGATGCCTGGAGAGAAAGAGCTCATAATTGCCATGTGATTCCAGGCCACCCGAGAAAGCCAAGCCTAGTGGGTACTGGAGGGAGGATGTGTCACTGTAACAAGTGTGATGGCTAGAGGTCGTCTTAATTGAGCTGCTAAATGGAGTTGTGTGTATTTTTTCCTTTTTAATGTGGATGGGTCACAGTTTTTATGGCTGCACTTGTTTCATCTTTCTTATAACTGGCTTGGCTTTATTGGCACAGCTGGGTGTTGTGGACTGAGAATTATTAGGAGTAATTACTTTTCCCTTCAAATGGAAAGCCTTCTTTACCTCTTCCTAGGTTATCTGTCAAAAGTACTTAGTATAACCTGACCTGTGGTAGGTGACTGAATCGGATTTGCTTGCAGCTTCTTGGCATGTGTTTCTCAAAACGTTAGCATATGATGATACTAGCAGGCATTTGATACACCTACGGGCCACCATTTTCATAGGAAAAAAAAAGATGTAACACAATTTTTAACAAAGTAAAATGAAAACTGCATTCAGAATTGAAAACAGTTTTGTTTCTGTGAGAGACACGATAGAGTTTACCATCCTTCACTAATGAATCCATATGTGTATACAGACCCTATAGTCTCTATCCGGTGGTGGAGAGTCTGAGTCACAGATGAATTTCTCTATCTAGCCTATTGCTTTTTAGTTTGCATTTCTCCCAAATTTTAAAAATCTGAATTCATAATATGTCTTCGGTAATGGAGGGACATGTAGGGTGTCTCTGTCAGATAGTTCTGGGTATCTGAATATAAACCCCAAATTACTGAGTGCTTTCTCGTTATTGTCTTGGTGCCCAGAAGCCCCTCTTTCAATTAGCATGTCTGACTGTGGAAATAGAAATGTTTCAACAAGGAAGATGATAGTGAGTGGAGACCTTATTTATTTTTTGGCTGTATTTGTAAGTCTTCTCCATATTCTTTTGTAGCATTTAGATATGGCTTTTAAAGTACTTATTAAATATTTGTTGAATAAATAAAGGTCAAGAGGTATATTGGTGACCACTGAGGTTCTCTCTGAATAATGCAGTGTGTGGATGGACATTTTTATTTGCCTCTCAAAGGGCTCCCTGGGTACCCTAACAGTATTTTGTCAGTATGACCCTAACACACTTTTCTAGTCTACCTGATGAGGCATGAAAAAATCATTGTCAAAGTGGAAAGTCTTTTCTGTAGCAAGGGCTTTAAGTAACAAAGGAAACGAAAAGTTATAGGGCATTTCATTTATTTATCTCACATAAGCCAAGAGTTGATTTATACTCGATTCATAGGTGGTATTGTCCACCTGAAACGTGAAATACCAACTAACAAACATATATGATCATAAAGGCTTTTCACCTTGAAAATTGTGGGCTAAAGTTTACTTTTGTTTCCCCTGTAAGCATATTTATAATGAAACTGGTTTAACAAACATTTTGACAAAAGCATAGCCTGACCCATTTTGCTGTTAGGCATTCAACTTTGAATGAGGTGCCTGTGGCTTATGACTCTTTTTCAACTTTGGGCCAGATCTATCAATTTTGTACAGGAATGTATTATTTTGTACTTGTTTTGGACAGATTCAAGGGTCTTATTACAGAAAAGAAGAGCTCTTTGAGCTCTAAGGATGAAGGGAAAGCTTTTTACCCTCCTCTGACAAGTTTCGTACCAAATGACGTCCTGCAAGGGGTCAGCGGTGAGGTGATCGCTGCTGAGCCACAGCCCATGTTCTCACTCGAGTCTTGTTTGCTACCTATGTGCATACCATTTTGAATCATAGTATTTCCATTACTGTTTCTGTCTCTGCTTTAACACTCCATTGAACTCCTTTTGAATCACTGATCCATTTTTATGAATTGTGATGACATGATACTAACAACCAAAATGTATATTTGCCTAATGTAGAGACTTATGCCCAAATAAGGAGTAAACATGTTATTCCAGATAAGCTGCATCCTGTTAACTGAAGACTAGCTAACTGGAGAGCTGCTGGGGCAAACTACCCAATACGATGCTCATCTGTCATGGACCGACTTTAAAAGTAGAAGGATTTTTGTGAAAGATCACAGTTAATATTACATTTAAAGTGAGTGATCTGGCTGTGAAATAAATGGTTCTGTCCCTTTATTTTTAAGACTGCCAACCTGCCTGTACACCCCTTGAAAGATAGTTAAAGACCACCTGTTAACCAAGTCCCAAGCCTGAGAAACACAGCTCTGGCCTCAGCTACTCAAAGTGTGGTCCAGGGACCAGCAGGTCAGCATCACCCGAGAGCTGGCTAGAAATGCAGAAGCTTGGGTCCTGACCCAGACCTTCGGAATCAGAATCTGTGTTTTAATAAGGTCCTCATGGCATTCAAATGCACATTAAAGTCTGAGAAGCTATTTTAGACCTCTCTTTCTAAGATGGATGTCAGGAGGGTGTATTTACCCTCTTAATAAAGAACGGCAGCATCGCAGCCTTTAAGGATGTCAATCCACACCCACTGAATTGTCAATTGAAGAGGAGCAGAATATGCCACCCCCAGAATGTGCCACTTTGGCCATATGGATCATTTTGGGTGGAAAACTCTGGGCTCGTCAGACTCAAGAAGAGCTTTTTACCTCCCTCTTAACTGCCTAAAAGAATTGACATAGCCTCCTCTTGCTCCCCACCCCCCCAAGAGAACTACCACCAGAGATAACTTTTTACATCACAAGGACATTTCTGTATGGCATAGAAAAGTTTATCAACATTTGCTCTTCCCATCTTGCTGTGAATTGTCTTCCTTCCCTTTGAAGCCCCAGAGACACTACCCCCTTCTCCTTAGCTCAGGATGGTGTATCAGCCTCAATGACCTGACTGCCAGGGAGTCTCATATTTTTATGGGGCTCCTGTATGTACAGAATTTGTTTTTCTCTTGTTAATCTGTCTTATGTCAATTTAATTATTAGATCATCCAAAGAACCTAGAAGGGAAGAATGAAAATGTTTTTCGCCTCTATGCAATCCCTGACTGACCCAATAATCATCTCTTCATTTCTGGCTGGTGCATACTGTGGGGTGAGGGGGGGTGCATGGGTGGCTCTTGGTCAAGGTTTCACCAGGGAAAGGATGCACTTGGAGACCCATAGCCAAAGTTGACTGAGCCAAGGTTGGGCCAAATTCTGATGCAGTTCTCATCTTTGGAGCCAGTGTTATGAAAAGGAGCAATTTGAAGTGATTTGGCAGATGATGTTGCATGGTCACGGGGGCTTGGAGGGAGCAGTTATTTTTTCCTCTTTTGTTCAGGCAGCAGCTGTGGCTCCCTATAAATGATATCCCAAATGTGTTGTATGCCAGGGATTTAGAACTTGATGATTCACAGGTTTTGTGAGTTGGTGCTTTTGTAGCTGGACAGTGGTCTCAGAAATACATGTAGTTATAGTCTGAGGGTTGAGAATTGGCATCCTCAGCACCTCTCAGTTACTTTCTAGCCAATGAGCTCCTTCTTGCTCAAGGAAATGTGATACCACTGGACAGGCCCTCTGCCCCTCCTGACACAGCTTCCTCCCATCCTTCTTTTTCGTTAGATTGTCCTCACCACGTTCCTAGCTTTTGCAGCCCATTCTAACCACCACTTCCTCTAGGAAGCCTTTCATGACTTTCTGCAACTGGATCATGTCTCTCCTTCCTGGAAAGTCCTTGTAATCTAGTGGTTCTCAACCTTGGCTGCAAATTTGAGTCATCTTGGAAGCTTCACGAACTCTCGTTGTCCAGGCCAAAGCCCAGACCAATGAAGTCAGAACCACTGGGCTTGAGACTCAGTAGATTGTAAATCTCTCCCAGTCAGTCCAGTGTGAAGCTAGAGTGGAGGAGCAGGACCATAATTCTTTTTCCTTTAAAGTTCCTCTTTAAATTTTTATTTAACCTTTTTTTAAGTAGGCTTCACACCCAACACAGAGCCTAACACAGGGCTTGAAATCACGACTCTGAGATCAAGGCCTGAGCTTAGATAAAGAGTCAGATGCTTTACAGGTGTGCTGTGTCGAAGGGACACATGCACCCCAATGTTTATAGCGGCACTATCCACAATAGCCAAAGTATGGAAAGAGCCCAAATGTCCATCGACGGATGAATGGATAAAGAGATGTGGTAATACATATATACAATGGAGTGTTACTCAGCAATCAAAAAGAATGAAATCTTGCCATTTATAACTACATAGATGGAACTAGAGGGTATTATGCTAAGTGAAATTTCTCAGTCAGAGAAAGGCAAAAATCGTATGACTTCACTCATATGAGGACTTTACGAGACAAAACAGATGAACATAAGGGAAGCAAAAACAATATAAAAACAGGGAGGGGGACAAAACATAAGAGACTCTTAAATATGGAGGACAAACAGAGGGTTACTGGAGGAGTTGTCGGAGGGGGGATGGGCTAAAAGGGGAAGGGGCACTAAAGAATCTACTCCTGAAATCATTGTTGCACTATATGCTAACTTACTTAGATGTGAATTAAAAAAATAAATTAAAAAGATAAAAAAAATAGAGTCAGATGCTTAACTGACTGAGCCACTTAGGCACTCCCTCTCCCCCCTTTAAGGTTCTTCTTAAACCTCATTCTGCTATGGATCATACAAGAGACCACTGTTTTCACTTTATTCCTGTGCCCAGATTAGAAGCTCCCAGAAATCAGGGTTAGAGTTTTCTCATCTCTGTGTCCCTTGATAGCATCTAGCACATAGCTCAGTGAACTTGCATATTGTTTCTCCTGCTAGTCATTCACCCTGCCTTGGGTGACCACTGACCCTGATCAGAGAGGGTGTGGCTACTGTGGTTCCTGTGGTCATCATCACGTCCATTTCTGGATTCAAGGATTGGAGGTGGGGAAGTCAGATATGTGTGTGCTGAGATAAGCCAAAAGTTCTGGTATTCCAGGACCTTTATCCATTAAACAAAGAATTATATTCTGCTAGAAAAAAATGTGCTTAAAGGTGTAGATGACTAGACTTCTTTCTGTCTGCTCAGAGTCATCTCTGAGATGCTCATTTGCAGCATAACAAACTAGTGGCTTAAAACCACAGTAAACATTTACTGTCTTACATAGTCTCTATGGACCAGGAATCTGAGAGTGGCTTAATTGGGGTGGGGTTCTGGCTTAGGGTTTCTCATGAAGTTGCAGTCAAGTTGTCAACTAGAGCTTTGGTCATATGAAGGCCCGAATGGGGTGAAGGATTCACTTCTAAGGTGGCTCATGCATATGACTGACAAGTTGGTGCTGATTGTTGGCAAGAGGCCTCAATTCCTTGCCACATGTTCTCCACAGGACTACTTGAGTGTCTTTAGAACATGGTAATTTATTTCCCCTCACAGTGTTCCAAGAGAACAAGGCATAAGCTGAAATGTCTCCTTTAATTATGTACTATTATGTCCACAGTATCATATTGGATATACAGGTCAATGTGGGTGGGGACAACACAAAGGACTTTGCTTTTTCTTTAGGCAGGAGCAGTCATTTAAATGATTCTGCTTGATCCTGTATAGGATGAGCATATGATGTAGGCTGGCCAACTGGATAACTCTGTCCCTTGGGTGATAGGATGAGCATATGATGTAGGCTGGCCAACTGGATAACTCTATCCCTTGGGTGAATATTATTGGTGTAAATGTGGGCATGTGTAGACACAAACTAGGCCAACCACTGTCATTCCTAGGATTTTGCTAGAGCATTTGAGAGAGAAGATGTCCTCTTGGTTTGGAGCTGCTGGCAGACATCTTTGCAGCTGTTGGTCCTGGTGAGAACAAGGCAAAAATGGAGAAGACCAGAGTAAGGAGAGAGAGAGAGAAAGGAAGCATGTTGATGGCCTGGTTTGTGCCCCAATATTTAGCTAACTTTCTCTCCTGGGCTTCTAAGTTATACACGTGAAGACATTTTTTCTTCAGCTAGATTGACCTAGATTGTGACCTCTTGGCACCAAATCAGTTCCGACTAATCCAGGGTCTGGAAGCCTGGGGCCTCCCAGCTTGTTCTGGTTCACTCTGCCCTTTATGTGGTCATTCTCCAGTCTCTGGTCTCTCTACTGCTTTTTTTAAATTATTAAATATTTTATTTATTTTTGAGAGAGAGAGAGAGAGACAGAGAGAGACAGAGCATGAGTGGGGGAGGGGCAGAGAAAGAGGGAGAGACACAGAATCCGAAGCAGGCTCCAGGCTCTGAGCTGTCAGCACAGAGCCGGATACAGGACTCAAACTCATGAATGGTGAGATCATGACCTGGGCTGAAGTCAGATGTTTAACCAACTGAGCCACCCAGGTGCCCCTGGTCTTTCCACTGTAAACCCCAGGAAGCTGAGGTGTATTTGTGTAGTCTCCTGTCTCCAGTGTTGGGGTATCAAAGGTTCCTAGTGCATACCGACAGACTTATGCTAATTCCTTCTGCAGCCTGGTATATGGGAAATAATCATGATCTTTGAAGCTATACAGTTCTGGATTCAAAACTTCCATCTGCCCTTAATCAACTGTGTGATCTTAGGCCAAGGGCTTACCATCTCTGTCTCCAAGGTCCTTGCACATAAAGCAGGGCTTGAAATGTGATGTTCCCAGGGCTCTCATGAGGATGAAATGAGATATCACACATGGAAAAGTGAGGCCCATATCAAAGGGCCATTTTTTTCTTTTTTCCTTCCAGACATAGTGCCAGGTACAATAGAGCCCTACCTAGCCAGGATTTAATTCAGTTCAGTTCTGTTAAATTAGCATATCCTGAATGCTTGCATCTGCAAGATGATGAGTGGACAATGAGGTTTCAGGAGAGTGACCTGGTAATTTTGCTTAACTGAGGGCTGAGTTTCACCGTATGATCGCATTGCCTTAGGCCACGTTATGAAGTAGAGGGTATTTGAATCTGATCTCTTGCACTAAATCCTTGCTGAAGCACTCCCCTCCCACTGACCAGGATGGGGAGTATTAGGGAGGATGCTGGCATTCAGAGAAGCTGATCCCTGTGGTGTGGTTCAGATGGTCCATTCCCCTCCTTCACCTACAGGCTGGCTTGTTGGAGCTCCCCTCTCCTCCCCATTCATCGCTAAAACTAATCAATCTGTGTGATGAGGTGAGCCAAGATGTCTCTGAATTGATGTGCTTCCTGGACTCTATCATTGCTCATCTGTTCCATCTTTATTTATCCCATTAATGATGCTGACATTGGCAATTCCTAACCTTGATTATCAGCAGTACATTGTAAGGGTTTAATAAATGTTTGTCAAACTGAATGAATGACAGGTTGATGGACAATATTTGGGAGATATATGGAACCTTCCGCAGGTAAGTTTCTTACTCCTTGCAACCTCCCCCACACCTAGTCTAACAGCTGCCCTGCTCTGAATAACAAACATCTGAAAGCTTCTTTGCTAATCTCACAAGTACTTTAAGATTTTGCTTCAGGGCCATCTTATGAACATTAGTTATCCTTGAACTGTGGTACAGATGGAGAAGGGGTAGGAGACCAGATCAACACTCTGAGTAAATCAGAATATAGCAGGTAATGTATATTTTAGAAACAAATCCCTAAAGTGCTCCTTTCAAACACATTTGAATTCAGCAAATAATCTACCTGTTTCCTTAATTTTGTGTGAGCATTCCTCTTACAACCTTTGTCCTTCTGTTCCAGTCAAGAGGGAGATGGAGAGGGAGGGGAGGGAGATTAGATGAGGGAAGTAAAATCTCAGCTCAGGGTAGACCTTCAGAATGGGCAGTCTGGAGGTCTCTGGTATGAGCTGAAACTACAGTTCAGAGGCAGAATTTCTCCTTCTTCCCAGAAGCCTCAATTCTGCTCTTACAGCCTTTCAGTGGATTCAATCAGGCACACCCAGATTATCTAACATAATCTCCTTTACTTAAAGTCAACCAATTATGAATGTTAATTATACCTACAACACACACATGCATAGCAACACCTAGATTAGTATTTGATTGAATAATTGGGGATTATATGCCAGCCAAGTAGACAGGTGAAATTGGCCATTACAGTTGAGGAGAGGTTGGGCAGTTGTATAAGGCCAAAAACACAGTAACAGTAGAAATCAACATTTTTTCTGCATCTAACCCTTGTCCCACGGGAATGCCAGATCTCCCTATAAGGGATTCTCCAAGGTTTATTTCACAGGTGCATACTCTGTCCACCCACTGGATTTTGCACTCCTCAGTTCTCCATTCTGTTCCCTCTTTCTTCTTCTTGTCAGGGGTTTACCCAGGGTTTGAATGAAAATAATCTGTGATGCCTTTTGAAGAAAAATATGCTCATCCACGCAGAGATTCTGGCATCGTCTTTTCGTGGGGTGGGCATACTGGAATTTCTTTGCAGGAGTTAGAGAAAGGTGAGGAAGTTGTGGCATTTGAAAAACTCTTTGGTAAAGCTGTGATGCAAACCTCATTCTTCCAAATACACATCTTTAGGCTAGACCTTTTCCTTAAACTTCAGATCTGTGTAAACAACATCTGGACATTTCCATGCAGCTCTCCCTAAGAACCTCAGGCTCAACATGTCCAGAGTTGAATCTGTTGGCTTTTCCCCAAATCTGTTCCTCTTCCCAATACCCTCAATGACTGGAACCATCCACCTGCCGTCATGTAAGCCTTAAACTTGGGGTCATTCTGGGCTCTTCCAGCTTCCTCACTTTCCATGTCCAATCAGTTACCAACATTGTAGACTCTAGCTCTGAAACTTACCTGGAACCTCTCCTTTAGTCCATTCTTCCTGATTCTGCCTTATTTAAGTTTCTCATCATGTCTCTCCTGGGCTATTGAAATAGCCTCTTGACTGGGCTATTATGCCTTCTCTAGGCTTACTTGTACTCCATCTCCCCACAATCTATGTAATTATCTTTCCTGTTTAAAATATTTCGATAGCTCCCCATTCTCACAGGATCATGGCTCAGACTCTTTAGTTTGATCCGTACCTCCAGAATTATCTCTTATACTCCCATTCCTACCTGCAAACAAAAACAACCTATATGGTAGCCATGTGGACTAAATTATATGTAGTTCCTCTAATGTGCCAGGCTGCCTCACACCCCTTCGTCCATGCTGTTCCTTTTAACTGGCAGGTTCTTCCCATATTCTAGTGATCAGTCTTACCTCCTGCCCCACAGACCAGCACCAATCATATCTGCTTGGTGAAACCCTCTCATCTTTCAAGATCTCACATGTAACTTCTTCTTTAAAGCCTTTCTTGACCATGCCCCCTCCCACACCCCCATCTTGAAGCCACTTTCAGAACTGACCATACATGAATATGGTATCATTATAAAAATTAAAAATAAGGTGGATAAACCAAAGGCTCTCTTGATTCAGCCCTTGTAATTGCACTCCCCTCTTGGTTATCAGTCTGTCATGGATCTTTCCAGACTGTTTTTCACTAACAATTTATCTTGGAAATATTTCCATGTGAGTGCATGCATATGGACCCATTCTACACAGAGTGTAATTGCTGCAGAGAATTCCCTAGTATGAGAATATTGTGGTTCCCTTATGCTATTGATGGATATTCTCCTCCCCAATATTTTGCAATAACAGTGCCACAATGAATATCATTTTGTCTGCTTCTTTATGCATAAATGCTAAGTATTTGTTTTCTACACAGATGCCTAAAAGTAGAAGTCTGGATAGAAGGTATACATATTTGATTCTGCATATTCTTTCCATATTTTTATGTCTGGTTGAATGTTTTAATTTTTCATGCATTGGTAAGAGTTCTTTGTGTATTTTGAACAATAATCCTTAGTCTGATATACACATAGACGCACACACAAACGGAAGTATGTGCGCACGTGTGTATTTCTCCAAGTTTGTTTCAAATTTTGCTTATTGTCTTTGTCATAAGAAATTTTGTGTTTTTATGCAAATTTATCACTTTTTGTTTTGGGTTTGTGTCTTTCTCATGAAACTGTTCATATGCCAAGGTTATTTACATATTCTTTTTTAATTTTGTTATCCTATAGGTTTTTTTTTTAACACTTAGCTGTTTAAATTACTTGCAATTTAGTTTTTTATGTTGTAGGGTATTACCTGATATTTTTCTTTTTCCAAATTGAAAGTCAATTTGTCTGCATTACTTACTGTGTAATAGCCCATTTATTCTCAGCCCAAATTTAAATGCCATTTTTTAGTAACTAAATTTCTAACTATATTCATGAACCTGCTTCTGTACTTTGTAGTAGATTTTCTTGACCTCTTTCCTTATTTCTAGGTCATTACCACACAGTTTTGGCTGCCGTAGCTTTATTGTATGTTTTGGTATCTTATAAGGAACCTATCATTTTTTAGCAGTCTGTCTTCTCCAACCAGATGTTTGATGGATGGGACGGAGTCATATTTGCCTTTGAATTTTAAGGACCTTTTATGTAGTTTTCATCCATGTTTGTTGGATGGTGCAAATGAATAAACCCAGAAGCTATTGGTACTATTGATGCTACACTTTATATTCTCAAGGTCTCAAAGATCATCGTGAAAAATAACAAATTTTTTAGTTTTTATTCCACTTCCTATTATAGTTCAGTACTTCGATGAGTTATTCATAGGACTCTTATTATTATTTAATTTGTTTTTGAATAAATAATTCGTCCATAGTGTACAAAACCCCAAAGGCACAAAAGTGATAAATTAAGTCTCCCCTCAGTTCTTAAGAGGAAATTATACTACCAATTTCTTCTTTAACCTTCCAAAATGGCAGCATACCATCTACTCTGTTCTGCACTTTGCTATTTTCATTTAACAATACATCCTAGAGATCATTCCATACCAGTACATGTGATACTGTCTCATGAGATGGCTGTGCTGTGTTTTATTTAACCAGCAATTCAGTTGTTCCAATAAATATCCTTTGTATGTATAATATTCTCAAATATCTAGAAGTTCTGCACATGAAATCGGTGGGTCGAATGGTATTTGAATTTTCAGCTTTGATTTATACCATTAAATTGCTCTCCAAACAGTTTCTAGAAACTTCACGAATGAAGACCTTAATGGCACTTCCCATCAGGCTTCTGACTTGCTCAGGCATGTACTGAGTACCACGGGGACACTACAGAGGGTCTAGCTGGGAGACTGACAGTGAGTGGAACTGTGTGTGTGTGTGTGTGTGTGTGTGTGTGTGTGTGTGTGTGTGTGATGTATACTTGGTAAGAAGCTCAAGGAAAAACCATAAATCAATTAATTAATTAGAGTCCTGTTTAAAGCTCTAATAATGAGTGCAAGCATTAGTGGTTTGAATAAAGCTCCTTTGCCTTTATTATTCATTAGAAACTGGCAGTAAATAATAGGTTTGAATTTCACAGTCCTCATGCTGCTAATCAAAGCACAGAGATCTTAAGATCATAAATTATTATCCCTCACAACAGGACAATAAAGGAAATTTGGTTTTATGAATTGCTAACTGGGACACTGGCTAGCCTCTCTCTGGGTCTTGGGCTGATTCAGAGGGAAGGATGCTGGTAATCACATCTTGAAACTGGAACACTGTCTTACAGATCAGGTGGGGCAAAATTTCCTCAAACTCATGATATTTTACTTACCTGGAGTCAGGGGGATGAGTGGTCTGACCCAGATTAAACAGCCCCTTATTCTCCTTGTTGGCCGTGGTTCATGATGGTCAGCTGGAAAGGGTATTTTTCTAAGCAGGAAGAAGGCTTTCCTGTGGGCAGGAGGCTGTTTTTGCTGTGCCCTCTTAGGGAGTTGGTGCTGGGTTTAGATTGCGTGCCTTCCTCTCCCCACTCCTTCTCATTTCCATCTCATATGTCATTTTTCTCTCTACTCCTGCCTCCACTAATGTTAGTCTGTTTTGAGAGGATCTTCTCTTTCCCTGGTGTGTCTTTCTCCACGCAAAGCAGCAAAACACTAGGTTCTTATCTCTTCTTTTCATAGGATGAGGACAGAAAGAAGATGAATCCTTATCTTCTGACTTGCCTTTTTATTCCTCCCCCCATTTTTGAGGCTTTTCACGATTGTGTGTGTATGAAAGTGTGAAAGGAGGAGGCTGTTCCACTCTGCCTGCCTTAGCTCTCCCTTCTCTGGCTGGCACACCCTCCCAGCCCACCAGTGTTCTCTTCTTTCTTTCAGTGGCTTGTCCCTATGGCTTTTCCTGGGCCACAGGACCCTTGCATCTCCCTTACATTACCTTTCAGTGCCTACTTCACCTCGCATTTCAAGTATAAAGGCTTAGAACTACCAATTAGCATGAGCAGAGAAAATGTCTTTATCTATCATGTATCTATCTATCTATCTATCTATCTATCATCTATCTACCATCTATAATCTATTTTAGGGGGAGAGAGAGAGAGAGAGAGAGAAAGAGAAAGAACACTAGAAAGTGAGCATGTGAGTGGGAGAGGGGCAGAGGAAGAGAGACAGAATCGCAAGCAGGTTCCACATTCAGTGCACAGCCTGTTAGAGGGCTCAATCCCATGACCCTGGGATCATGACCTGAGCCAAAATCAAGAGTCAGAAGCTAAGCTGACTGAGCCACCAGGTGCCCGAAAATGTCTTTAAATAAAGCATTGGCCAACACAATCATACTTTATGACAAAAGTTTATTAGGATTAGGTCAAATAGAAAACTTCATGCTTTGCCATTTGCATATTTACCCGGAATGACCAGATTATACTTAGCTGAGTATAAAACAGTTTGTGCCCCTGGATCCTACTGTTTGGAAGAAAATCAACATATGTAGCAGTGTGTCTGACACCACCATGGTTAATAGCCTAACAACTGGTTAGCAAAGCATATGCTATTTTCAAGCTTTGGGCCTGAGGAAGACATCATTCCCTACCTCCTTCAGAAACAGACCCATCATAGCCTGGGCACCTAAGACTAGAGCCTGCTTTTTCGGAGTCTAATATTAACATCTATATTTCAAGAGAAGCTAGGCTTGAGGTATCTTTATGGCTTAAAAGGCACAGATCATGCAGCTGAATTAAAAGCTATTGTGTCGGTCTGTCATGGGCTATGAGCCATATCTTGTAAGAGGAGTCCCCAGGCTGCATCCTTGAGTCTTCAGTATGGTCTATGCATCATCGGCTCTGCTCCTCTAGCTTCTGCTCTTGCTAATCAGCTGTGGGTGTTGGGTCTGGAAGACGGGTTGGGACTCCTGCACTGTCTCCTGCCATGTGGAGAACAACCTGTGCTCTGGAATCTCATTACTCAGTGTACAGAGGGGACCTGCCACAGGGCTAAGGAGTGACTCAAATGCAAGCAAGGATGGGGAGCCTTGTTCTTCAGGTAAAATATAGTATGGAGAAAAGAAAACCGCTCTTCCTGGAAGGGTCCTACCAAGTTGGAAAACGGAGCTGCATTTAGCGCAGGGTACACCCAGCTGGAACTAACCCTTTGATTCATTCCATGGGAGAAGCAGCTTGACAAGAATGCCCATGAGAACAGTGGGTCACCACACGGCACGGCTTCTGTGAGGCCATCAGCAGTGGTATCGATCCCTTGTCTGGGCTTTGCAAATAGCCCTGAGGTCATTAAGGGCACGTGGGAGTCTAGGTCTTTATAATATACAAATAATCAGGTACTAAATAACTTGGCATAACCTCCAGCTTAGGAGCCAGATGTTTTGCTCAGAAACTTTTTTCCTTATTTTTAAACTCTCCCTAATGAAGGGAATGAAATCCAAAATTGAAGCGAAGGCCTGGAGAGCTCCCTACTGAACGGAAACCCCTCAGACACAAGGGTATCTGTTCCTCCCTTAGCAGCAGCGAGACTCCTGACTCCCTCGCTTCTCTGCCCTTCCCACCCCGCCCAAGTCGCTAATAAAAATGGCTGCTGTCAAAAACTTAAATTCAGTTGCATAATAGAGAGGGGTGATAATAAATTCTCATTTCTTTAGGCACCAGAGGATACTTGTGACAATGTTTTGATTCTCTTCAATTTGTGCTCTTACTGCATTTTCCAGCTTCTATTCCCCACGCTGCCTCCCCAGCTTGGCTTGTATCTCTCAGTGAGCCTGGCATTACTTGTGATTACGTCTGCACTGTTCACCACTAATTCAGCTGGGACTGACCCGGAGTCTGCTCGAGCTTGAGTTCGTAGCCTCCTAGGCCGAGATCCCCCTCGTAAATGTTGTCTTTGCTTGGAGTCTGTGGTGAAGCTTTCTGGTCCAGACCCAGCCCTGCAGGAGGACTGCAGGGCGAGGTGGCTTGCTCCTGGTAACTCATGGCCAGTTCGTCCTGATTCACAATGCATTCTACATCTTCCTCTTTTAGCTGCTCCTGGATTTTGGGAAGAGAGAGAAGTCACTTCATGATGAAGAAAGCAAGAGCAGTCTGACAGTGTTAGAAAGTAGGGTGTTTGTTTTCCTTTCTTAATGGCCCTGTCTTGCCTTGGCTGAGGTACCTGCTGCAGGCAGGTGTCGCGTTTCCATGTCTGTGGGCATGGTGGAGCATTTCCCCTGTAAGACCTGGAGGCATAACACAGCCATATGGGGCCTCCAGGCCTAAAGAGAGAATTGGTAGAGAGCGCGTGCTAACCGAGTGCCTCCTTGGGTTAAGGGAGTTAAAATAAAATTCAGTGGATTTCTTGAACTGGTACATAACTAGGTTGAGAGGAGTCAGGAGTTAGGAGAATCTTGGCACCTCAGAGTACGGAATGATTCTCAGTGTTGGTTTTGGAACACTCCTGCCTATCACGAAATTCTCAAAAGGCAGTTTCTGTTACATTTTATTTGAAAAGTGTGTCCTCACAGCATGCTTCTTGGGATGGGTATCACAAAGCTAAAAATGGTTGGAAGTCACCATAGTAGATAATGGCAGAAACTAACTGGATCTGACCAACGTAGCTTTCCTCAGACAGAGCTTTCCTTGAAGGAAAGAATAAGATTTCAACTCTTCCTTCATTGGCTTTGGGAAGACCATACAAAATCACTCATAGAATGAGCCCTGGCTAGGTGACTGAGGTCAGTGGTTTCCAACGTTAGGCCGTTGAATCCCTTGGAAGGCTCATGGAAGCATAGATACTGGGCCCCAAGCTCAGAGTTCTGAGGTGGGGGGGGGGGGGTGCTGATAATTTGTATTTCTAGCAAGTTCCCAAGTGATACTGAGGCTGCTGGTCTGGGGACACACTTTGAGAACCACTGCCTTAGGCCATTGTGTCCTGAGCACATCTGAGACACATTTTTCTCTGTTTATGCAAGGGAGTGCATAAACCTCCAGCTGGACAACCTCCAGGGGCGCCACACACTCCAAGGCTTTGCTCCTCTCCAATCCCTGATGCTGGTTTGTTTGTAATGATTCTAATTGCTTTTCAGAATTTTTTATTCCACTCCCTTGAGCTATAAAGCACAGGCCTAATATTCAAAACCTCAAAACACAGCAGTTTGTGAGGACATGTTACTTCTTTTATGTTTTCTAAATTCATTTTATGGTTAAAAATATTGATTAAAAAAAATTGTATTCTTAAAAGAAGAATGAGCCCACATAAGCAACATCTGAAAGGAAAAGAGAAATGCTTCTTGGTGCAGTGAATTTTAAAACGCTTCCTCCTCAAGCTGGGAAGTAATAGCCCTGAGGTTCCTGGGCTCATCGGTATTCACCAAGCCCGGCCCACTCCGGGCAGTTACTCACCCCATAGGCCTGCGGACTGGTGAGCAGCCGGGAAATTGGCCCGCACCATTCAGGTAACGTGGTGGTCAACGGAGGACCAGAGTGGGTTAAAATTGGTTTCAGATATCTGTAAGGCCTGTTAAGGAATACTTGCCAAAAGGAAGTTAGAATTTAGTTTCTCACACAGCACAAACCTTTGCATGCAGTGAAAGAGACAGTTATGTTCACCTTTAAATCCCCTACTCCCTCATTTAGGAGGCAATCTGGCCTGCAAAAATTGCTGTTTATAATCTTTGCTCCACACACTTTTCCAGCCCTCCTGGAGGTCTTTAATCATGAAGAAATGGGGACTGGGCCAGCCAACATCAGAGAGAGGGGTGAATGTTCCTCTTCTCCTCCCCTCCCCCCACCAATGTCTCATCTGCTTGGAGAATGCATTCTTAAGAATTATCTTAAAACAATAGCATAAAAGATTGTGTTTTCTTAAAACAGCACACATAGCTTAAACCGCCAGTAATTTTCACAAAGAAGCAAGAGGTATTTCATAAAATGTTCAGTCACTTTAGGACTGGGTAGTGAACATTGATTGTTTTCCAAAATACTTTATTTTCACTATTCAACACAGGCACTTTATACTTCATACATCAATGCGCTTCTATACAAAATTATGTAAATAAGCTGGTGCCAAGTTCATTCTATTGTCTAGCACCTGTCTTTCTTATCTCTTCATCCCAAAGTGCTCTAACAAGTTAAAAGAAAACCCTGTTCGTCTAAAGCTGTTATATTTCCCTCCAATCTAGCAATAGTGAAACCCCTAGAGGCTGCCTCAGGTTGCCTTATTATTTCTTTTTTTTTGCTCAAAGGAAAGTAGTGGAATTATTTCCCCATTCCATCAGACACAACTTTTAAGCTTTATATTATTTCCTCTGCTGGAGAATATTTCACCTCATCAACTTTCTGAAAAGCTATAATAAATAGAGAAAAGGAAAAAATGGAAAGCGGTTAACTTCGTTTGGCTTGTGAAAATCTGAAGTCATCCCCAGGCACTAAGGATGTGAGAGGACCTTGGAGATGGCTCTCCTGGAACCCATCTATATCTGGACACCACTCTGTCCTTCCTGTGATGCCCGAGCATGTGACAGCAGAGGGAGATGCAGCCTACAGGGGCCAGGAATCTTGTTGCCTCTGGCTTCAAATCCTTCCCCATCAAATTGGTGATGAAACAGGAGATACTCATGAACACAGTCTAGTTATGATGCAAGGAGAGCTGCTTAAGAGCATCTATAATTCCAACTGAAAATGGAAAACTTGGCAATTCCTTTCACACGGGCAGCTGTTGTGCTCAGTGGAGGACCAGGGAAGATGTCAAAGTTCAGAGCCTGGCATTCCCTGTAACATTTTTTGAGTATGTCTGTGACTCTGGAAAGCCTGTGATGGTCTTCCATTAATTTTCATTACAAATTGTTATTTCCTTCATTGTATGGATGAATGAATGGAAGCCTAGAGATATAATGATATTGAGTAATCCAAAAGCTCCCATTGCTATTTGAATCTGCCACCATCATCACTAGCAAAAGATAAATGAGCAGGGCAGAATCATGCATGTGACCAGCTGGTTCTCGAGAGAGAAACGCTTCCAGACCTTATCCCTGCTGACGAGCTGTAGACCTTCTCACATAGGGGCATGTGAGGATACATGGTCTTATTAGGGTTTATGGTGTGAACAGGTGAGCAAAAAATACTTTTGTAGGGAGGTGAGATGGGTAAGATAGATGTATAACTGTAATGTAAATCAGGGAAAATCCAGCCAATTTTATTTCAAGATGGAAAAGTGACAGTAAGTATGCAACATTTTTAGAGATGTCATATTAAAAACAAAAACAAAGGGGTGCCTGGGTGGCTCAGTCAGTTGAGCGGCTGACTTCGGCTCAGGTCATGATCTCATGGTCCATGAGTTCGAGCCCCGCGTCGGGCTCTGTGCTGACAGCTTGGAGCCTGGAGCCTGTTTCGGATTCTGTGTCTCCCTCTCTTGACCCTCCCCCATTCATGCTCTGTCTCTCTCTCTCTGTCTCAAAAATAAATAAACATTAAAAAAAAATTTAAAAACAAAAACAAACCTGAAGAGATTTGTCAAGGCTTTAATTGTTTCAGAGAGGCCTGGGCAACTTTCTCTATTTGAGGTTCTCAGAATATTGAAAAATTAAATTATATAACACCAAAATAATGTTACAAGAGTAAGGCACAAATTTAGAATTGTGTAATGGACATTTTCTTGTTTTAATCCTGATGACGTATCTCTTTAAGTCTATGTGTAATGTTACTGGAGCTAACACTTAGAGGCGAAATTTTAGCTTTTTTGAATGTGAGGCCTGGACCTCAGGGGGTACCATTTGGCCTCTTTTGGATAGGTTCTGGGATTTTTGACTCTCAACGCCTTGGCATAACTGTCGTCTCTGCCACTTTTTGACTGTGTGAACTGTGGTCTAGTTATTTACCTCTGTGAGCCTCAAGTATTGTTGTGAATATTAATGGGAAACAACATTATGCAAAAATGTTTTTAAACTCTATGTGCTATTCACATGCTATTTATTTTGTTTTAAATAATTATTTTCTAAGCAATGCTTCTGAGAAATGTTTGTCTTGATCATTGTTCAGATAATAGTGGGGAGATGGAACTGAGGGTAGAGAGGAGAAAATGGCATTCCAGGCATTTGGTGTGGCCTTGGGGGTCACAGGCTAGTTAGCAGGTGGGACATTTAAGGTACTCCTACATCAAAAATGGCTATTTGGGTCAAATTTTGTTGTATAGGCAGCTAGTGTGAGGTGGTAGGTGACAGGTGGGCAGAATTTATTGATGTATGACTCTTCTAGGAAACTGATGATGTTGCTTTTGCTGCTCTGATGTCTCAGTAGCTGTGAGTTCAAAGGAACGAGGCATACCCTGTGTGGCAGTGAGCGGAATGTGCAAAGCACCACCCCTAGCCATGGTGCATGTGCAGCAGAATCTATGTCAAACATCTTGGTTTGCCCAGTGCTTATCATATATCCTGTGCTCAGTGGATGTTTGTTGAATTTCTGATATAGGAAACTATTCTGGGATGGTATGAGTGATGGAAGTAGATCCTGGGTAACTGTGACAAGAGAAGATGAAGGGGGCAGATAATAGCCAACGGACGAGGTTTTTCTGAGGATAAGAGGCTAAGAAATGTTACGTTGAAGATGGACCTCTTGGGCCTGAGTTATTAGACTGAGGGGACCATGAAAAAAGACTGGTAATGGCATGAACTGAAGTGGTTAAAAAATAATCTGGTTTCTTATTCATTTGCTCCTTCATACGCTCACATGTTTTTGTTTTATGTGCCAAACTGGTGAGGCATCCACACAAGGACATGGACAATTAATTGCATTATAAAATGGAAAGCTCCCTGGTGTCCACACTGTGGTTTCCTTGAGGGCAGGAAACCCTGTTCTGTTCACCTGGATACAGTGCTTCGCACATTTTAGATGTTCAAGAAATAGCTGTTGAATTAATGAAGACAACAGGCTCAGAGAGAGGAAAAGAATTGCTCAATGGAACCCGGCCAGACAGTTAATGGCAGCGCTGGGCCTGTGATCAAGGACATTTCCATCACACGGGGCATCTTTCTTCTGCTACAGAGACACTGAATGACAGGTCTCATCTGATTGGACAGCTGATTTGGAATTGAGGAATCCATGATTTTCCGAGTTCTTTATTGCTGAGCACTGTCTGGAAAGTGGCTGGATCTCCAGGGTTACCTTAATTATTAAAGAGTAAGAAAACTCTTCTGATCTACAAAAAAAACCCATGCTGCTGATTTCGCAAAATGTGTTATTTTTTTCATCAAGTTCTAGTATATGTTTGGGGAGGGAGATTCCCTGTTGGGTATTTTTGGTACAGCTAGTTTTGCTTCTCTAATAAGCTAGAAATGTATCGAGATGAAATGTGAAGCTCTGGGGGGAAGAAAACAATGACTTTTCCCATCTAAAGGGCATAGGTTTGGGAATAGCAGTTTGGTTCAGGAGATGTAAGTAAAAGCTGGAATTCCATCCAGAGTTAACACACGTGCAATAAGGAAGACAATTAACAGATGCCCTTTTCTTTTTTGGCCTGAGCTATCAGAAGGTCCAGAGCTAAATTTAATGTTTAACTGAACTAACATCTAAAATACCTGGCAACACTGATTTCTTTCTCTTTTTTGTTTGTTTGTTTTTAATTATTTTAAATCCTCATGTTTTACCCATTGTAAGTTGCCAAAACTAATGAGTGTACAGCCTGCTCATATGCTTCATATGACATGGTCTTACCTAGACTAGTGAGATGCAAAACCCCAAGCAAAGATGCAGCTCTACAAATGAGTATCTGCCCCTTTGAGGAGACTAAGCCCCGTTGCCCCCTACCATGGACTGAATGTCTGCATTCTTCCCAAATCCATATGTTGAAGTCCTAACCTTCAATGTGATTGTTTTTGGAGATGTTCTCTGGGAAGTAATTAGGGTTAGATGAGGTCATGAGGGTGGCCTCCATGATGGGATTACTGCCCTTATAAGAAGAAATACCAGCGTTTATTTGCTCTCACTCTAAATGTCCACAAAGAAGAGGTCACGTGAGCATAAGTGAGATGGTGACCATCTGCAAGCCCAGAAGAGAGTTCTTACCAGAACCTAATCATGCTGGCACCCTGATCTCAGACTTCTAGCCTCTAGAACTGTGAGAAAATAAATGTCTGTTGTGTAAGCCACCCAGTCTATGGTATGTTGTTATGATAGCCTGGGCAGACTAACACACTCCCTCTCTCTGGACCTCTTTAAAAATCTCTGAGAGTCCTGAAGACCTATGTTCTATCCTGGCTTTCTCTAAACTTGCCTCATCATGAAGATCATCTTGGACATTTAAGAATTCAGATATCCCAGGGGCACCTGGATGGCTCATTCGGTTAAGGGTCCGACTTTGGTTCAGGTCATGATCTCACAGTTTGTGAGTTCGACCCCTGCATCAGGCTTTGTGCTGACAGCTCAGAGCCTAGAGTCTGCTTTGGATTCTGTGTCTCCCTCTCTTTCTGTTCCTCCCCAACTCATATTCTCTCTCTCTCTCTCTCTCTCTCTCTCTCTCTCTCTCTCTCTCAAAAATAAATAAGCATTAAAAAAATTTAAGAGTTCAGGTTTCCAAGTCCTGCCCTGGAGATTCTGATTTGGCAGGTCTAGGAAGTGGCCTGGGACTCTGTACTTTACAGATAGTCTATATTTTAAGCGCCCCAGATGACTGGTGATTAGGCAAGGTTGGAACACGATTCTCTCTGGAGTACCCTCCATAGGAGATTCAAATTTTAAATAGGAAGAAAAAGAACATAGTGTCTTACATCTACAAAGCCATCATTTTTAGGGTGAAGATAGTTATGAGGTAAGCCCATTTGGCCCAGAACCCAGGCCTATCTAATGTAATGACCTTTGCCATTTGTTCCATCTTGTCTGGGGGATGGGTCGGATACTTGGCTCAAAAAGATGAAGCCTTGATGATGTTACACCTGAGATTGAATTAATGAAGTGTCATGTCTGAGCTTGTGTAGGAAGACTTTGTGTATATTGGGAGCATTTGCATGTGCTTGTATGTATAAGTTTGACAAATGGTCTTGCTATCTGAATAAAATACTCATCACTGCACAGCTGTGTCAAGAACAAAAGCGCATTTAGCTCTCTATAGGCTTTTCAAGAATATACTCTGTGCTCTTTCATTTATAAAACATTTCCATATGTCTTATTTTCTCCTTACAACTGTAGGTAGGAGCTATAGTCCCATTTTACAGATCAAGAAATGTATACACAGATGGTTTTTCAATTCTCTTCTAATCTATTCTTACCTCCTTTTCCAGGGTGCATTTAGCTTCCAGTTCTGGCTTGCCATCAGATAGTCAGGGATCAATGACAGGTGGGTGGGGAAAGATAAGTACATCCTGTAGTGGAAGCCAGCCTTGCCCTCTAAGCCCATACATGCCAGCAGAAAACCAGGTCCCACTTACTATTGACTTTCTGAGTCCCACACTGTTATTTGAGTCCCACACAGCATCCATGAACAAAGCCAGTAGAGGATACACAAAATTTTACATATCCTATCACTCTTTGCTTCTAATATACAAATTACACCCCTTCTGCTTTGTTTCCCAGGAAATATGGCCTAACAAATTGACTGTGTTTTCCTTCTTTCCTTTGCATATATCACATTTCACAATTGAACACTCACTGTCTTGCCATTTTGGGTGAGTCTGCGATGAGCCATTCTGCAGAGAGCTGGCTGGAGGTTCAGGTTGGAGGAAGGCTCTAAGAGCCCAAAAAAGAAGCCTTCTTCTTTGAGCTATTTCATCTCTCTGTTCTCTCTACCTCGAGGGAGGACTTCCAATTTTGTACCAGGCACTTTCAGAGAACATAGGAGTAAGATCCTGTCTTTGCAAGCAGTCACTCTATTTCAAGAACAAGCTATCAAGATGGCACCTTCTACTAGGCTATTCATGAAGTTATGGTTTTAAAATAAGGAAAAGGCAGAAACCCTCTTTCTCTACACAGATGAACATATACTTCTTTGGTTGACAATTCTAACCTTTACCATCTTAAAGGAAATTTCTCTAGACAACTGCTGGGGCAGAAAGAAAGCAGCAAATGCTAGAATAAACACCTGATGCATAAGCAGAATTGCCTGCAGGAAGCCAGCAAGGAGTGACCGTATCCCCCTTCGGCCTGGTCTCTAAGCTCTGCTACTCATATGTCTAATCGGTGAATGGCTCTCCTTTCAAGGCCAAGCTGGTATGTCCCTTTCTCCCAGCAACTTTCTCAGACATGCCATGCTGAGCTGCTTCAGTTCCATGGCTGTTCTGTAGCAATGTGTATCTATCTTTCTGGTAGCATTTATCACATTGTCTGGAAGCTAATTGTTTACATCTCCATCTTCCTCTAAGCTCCTTGAGGGCAGGAACTTTATTATTATTTAACAAAATATTTATATTGTAGAATGGAAAAGGGATACATCAAACCTCACCAATCCAATATATAGCCTAATGGATCATTATAAAGCAAGGAAATCACCCAGACCAGGAAACAGAATTTTGTTACCCAGACCTGAGGCCCCTTCCAGGTATCTCATCCTAATGCAAACTCCATTCTCTCCCCACAAAGAACTACAATCCTGATTTGTACACTAATCACTTCCTTGAGCTTTTTTTCCCCTTTAATGTTTATTTATTTTTGAGAGAGAGGGAGAGACAGAGCATGAGCAGGGGAGGGGCAGAGAGAGAGGGAGACACAGAATCCAAAGTAGGCTCCAGGCTCTGTGCTGACAGCTCAGATGCGGGACTCGAACTCATGAACCGCGAGATCATGACCTGAGCTGAAGTCAGACACTCAGCCGACTGAGCCACCCAGGCGCCCCATTAAATGTGTTCTTTCTTTTAATCTGTAGGTTCCTCCTCCACCCTTTTAACTTCTCTAAAATTTATCTGCTGAAGAACCTAGGCAATTTGACCTGCGGACTTCCCATAGTCTGAATTTTGCTGATTGCAAACTCAGGTGCTGCCCAGCATGTTCCTCTGCCATTGGTACTTCCTGTAAGTTCCTAGCTGGATCCAGAGATTGGATTCAGATTCTCTTCCATACCGTTGCAAGACTGAGAAAGGCACCTCATATCTGGTTGTGCCTCTTTGTGTGATTTGAGCAGCCTCTAATGTGTAATGCCTATATCTATTTGCTCACTGGGGATTGCAAATAGTGAAATTCTAATTATATATTTTTTATTATTTTATTAGTAGAATCCTTTTATAAAGAGACATTTTTCATTTATTCTATTGAGATATTCAGTGAATAGTCAAAATAGGAAAGACAAGATAAATGCTTGATTTATTCCATCTATTTATCAGTTTTCCAGATGTTTGGTTATCATCCTCTGAAAAGGACTGATTCTTTGTTTAAATATAATTATAAAGTAATGAATTTAAATGAATTTGATTGCAATTATTATCATTGTTGAAATGCAAACTGACCCATAGTTGGTCAATGGGAGTCTTTTCAAACTGACTCCGGAGTCCTATTGACATGATGCCAGTATCTTTGATAGCTTCTTTCTCATCTGTATGACAACTTGTTCTAGGCTCATCTTGAACATTGCTTGTTTCTTACCTCAAACCAACCATTTCTCCAAAATTCTCTGATTTCTTTTAGTGAGAAATGGTATTTTAACAGCAAAATCTGGGTGCCAAGGGTTACAATTTATAGTGAGGTACTGTTAAGTGTTCAACAACTGACTCTTTTTTTTTTTTTTAAAGCTAGATTTGTAGCATTTCCCAGTTTCCATGGTATAAACACTCCCATTATGGCTGATTTCAATATGTCAACATGAAGTCCCTGAATGTGGAGTTGGGACAAGATGTGTACAATCTGTTCTCACCAGTTAGTGCAGACCAGCTTCAACATGCCACTGGTTATATATCTCATGAGTTACTATGGATACGTCCAATTCAAGTTCAAGATTCAAGTTCTGATTCTCAAGGACATAAGGAATGGTAGAATTAGAATAGTCCATAATTACTCATTTGTTTTATCCTTTATTAAATATATAGTAGTCTCAGAATAATAATAATAATACTGATAGAACCACCATAAAAATTACATGATACTTTAAAAAACTTCTGCATATCCTCCCTATATTCTAACCTCTCATTAAAAAAAAAAAACCCTATTGTGCAACTATATGTAGTTATACTATATCTACATTGTCAGATCATATAGCCATTACATCCTACACCCTCTCTCTTAGCTCTTGTTTAGTCCTAGCTCCCTGGGTAACTATATACTTAATGCTCACCCTCCTGCCTTATGTCAGTGTTTTTCTAGTCATTTTGATTGTTTGAAGCTTGTTTTTTATTAGATTCCTCAGGAAGAACTCATGGAAAAATTCTTGAGTTCTTGAATACTGATACCAAATTGTGCCTTTTATATTTTGAAACTCTGTTTTTCTGGAAACAAAATGATTGGCTTATCACTTTCCTTATTTGATTGTCTTGCATATGTTTCTAGTTTTTTTTTTTTTTTTGACATAAGTAGTTGCTACTGAAAAACATAATGCAAAGACAATTTTCTTTTCTTTATAAACCACATGGGATTTTTTTCTAGATGCCAAAAAGACATTTTATTTAAAGTTCATTAATTTTAGTAAATTTTTTCTGATGTTGGTTGATAGTCTCAGGTACTTGAATATGACCTGCTTAAAGATCAGGTGATCTTTAAAATGAGTAGTTCCAAATGTTTTAAATGTGTTGTATTTCAGCAAAGTTCTCCTGCATTAATACTTGTTCTGTTTCTTTGCTTTGCTTTTTTTTTCCTCAGAGACTCCTATTTTCTGGATGTTTAATCTTTGGCTATCTTCAATATTTGTCACTTTCCCTTGAATCCTTTTTATCTTTTTCTTCATTTCTGTTTGATGTAAAATTTTTTTCTTTCCTTTAACCTACTATTAAGGTATTATCTGTTGTGTTTATTTACTTTTTTATTTCTTCTAATTTACTATTCATTTCTGATATGAGCTTTTTCTTCATTTTAAATTACTTTCAGGGTTTTTTTCTAATTCTGATTCATGTTGTTCCTTTATGTCATCATTTTCTTACTGTTTTAACTTGTTTTATTATAGATTATTATAGTTTTGACCTAGTTGTGGCATGTCCCTCTGGCATGCTTTGATTGTCAATAGGGATATTATTCTGTTATCTCCTTTTTTTCTTACAATAACTCTCCATGGGATTTGACTTCTGTACTTTTCTGTTGTTGTTTTTTTTAATCTAAAATTAGTTTTCCTTAACGTATAGAAGGAGGCACTATTCAGGAAAACTTTTTCAACTTCATAGGGCTCTCTCCTCTGTTGTTTTTATATACTGGTAAGCATGAGATTTTCTCATCTGTTTTCCTCCTCAGCTGATCTGGACCTTGTCTTTCCTTCGTCACTATTGTCTTTGTCCAGCTCAATTTTGATTTTACTCCGGGTAGCTGCTCTTGAGTGCAGGACCCTGATCTTGAAGGGCACCCTGGTGGATCCATTTTGAGAGCTCCTGACTGCTCCAGCCCTTCAGTCCTTCTTACTGGGACCTTTCATTTACTCCTGGTAGAGAGGGCAATACCCCCACCCCCACTCCCACTCCAGTTTCAGAGATGTTTATCAAATTAGCCCAACTACCCTCTTCAGGAAATACTATTGACTATTTAGGAGTTCTTCTGTTTTCAGGTCCATCACATACTACCCTAATTGCTTCCTTTTCCCCCCTTCACAGACACTTGTGTTAATGGTGGTTTGTCTCTACTCACTTGTAACTTGGGCTTTGTGAGAAAACTTGTTTTCTCAAAACTAGTTTTGATTTGAATGTGTCCATGGATTTTTGGTTTTATTATCTAATTATTCTGCCTGTTTTTATGTAGGCATTTGGAGGGATTGAAAGACTGCTGTTGATGCTTCCCAGAATGGAGAAGTGGTTCTTCACCTTCCTGGCCTTGGACTGAGAGCTTTGAAAATTTGCCCACATGCTCATCATTTGCATACAATTTCACATGACATTTCAAAGTGTTCCCAGAGGTCTTGAAATGCATCCATGCTCCCCTAGAGGTCCTGAGCTAGGAAACTCTGGTCAGGAGCAATTAAGTATTAAGAATGAGGACAGACTAAAGGCTGATAAAGTGGGGTACTTTTTACACTATTTGTATTGGAAGTTGGTTTTCTCAGTGATATCTCTAAGATCTACCTATCAAATGTTAAGATAATTCTATTTGGTTCTTTGGTTCCAGACAGACAATCCAGAGACAGAAAAAGGGCAGTGGAGTTTGTGGAAAGTTTAAAGGAAAGACAAGAGTGGTAGGATGCCGAAGCAACCAACATAAGTAGGGCAAGTGGACATCAGATAAACAAGGGGAATGTTGGAATCATGAGGCTGGAGATAAACCTGAGAGCTCATTTGATCCACAGTCTCAGTTCTTAATAGAAAAGAAAGTCTAAACCTGGGGTTTTCTCCAAGTGTGGTTACTTGACCATTTGCACTGGAATTTCCTATTTTGCTGGTTAAAATGCAGATTCCCAGGTCCTTGAATATGACCTGCTTGGGTGGGAGTTCTACTAATCTGCATTTTACCAATCCCCTAAAAACCACTGGTCTAAGTGATGCAGAGAAGAATGGCATCTGGTCTCATGAAGGACTCTGGATGTGGAGGTGCCACATTTATGAACTGCATAGTATAATAATAATAATAATAATAATAATAATAATAATAATGATATTTATATCACCTTTACTCTGTTATTGTTTTTTTCTCCTACTATTGTGTCCTCAAGAATTTTCTCTTTGGACACAGGAGATCAACAGATTTCCAGTGATTTTTTCTGACTATCACATGCATTTGAAATCCACTGTACCACACAGAATGCTCAAGTTGGCTCAAGTTGTTTTGAGAGAAAGAGTTCTGGAGTAAAATGTTGCGCTATTCACATGGAATAGGTCTTGGCTTTTAGTGGCCTCTGGTTAAAGGAACTGCCACCCAGATCCAGACCCCCTCTGTCAGCTCACAATGATTTGACAACAGACCTTTATGGGTCACCTCCCTGGCGGTGTGTCAGAGAACTGGGCTTTGGGAAGTAATTCTACTCCAGCATTCCAAGTCTTCATTCTGGTTTGGAGGGAAATTTCTACTTGATTTCTTCCTCCAGCATTGATTGCATATGGTTTTATGAATGCTGGAGCCTCAGCTGGCTACCCCAGGATTCACATTTAAGACATAGGTGGCCAGCCCCGCCCTAGCCCTCTCTCAAGTCCCAGAAGAGTGTGTGTCTGAGGGGGACTGGTCTCCATGTAAGCATGGACAGGGATTCCTTGGGAATGCATAACTGTTCTCATCTTCTACCCCTGGGGAAATAGGAACAGTCCATTCTGTATCGGCAAGTGGAGCCTATGGGTCAGGACTCTCAGAGCATGAAGTTAAAGTAAAAACTACCTTCAATACTTTCATGGAAAGGGAGATAGCAGACACCAAATACAGATGGCTGAGGTTCTGGCTGCTGTGATTGTTTCTCAATTTGAGCAAAAGTCTCCAACTCTTTATGCCTTGATTTTCTCATTTCTAATAAGACACATGGTGCTATGTTAGGTGTTGGTTGGGTAACTATTTAGCGATTGCAATTACCTTGTGTATTTGTTTCCCAGGACTGCCATAGCAAAATACCACAAACCACGTGGCTTAAACAACAGAAATGTATTGTTTCACAGTTCTGGAGGCTGGAAGTCTGAGATCAAGGTATTGGCAGGCTTGGTGCTGTCTGAGGGCTCTGTCCCATGCCTCTCTCCCTGGTTAGGGCCAGCAATTCTTGGTGCTTGTTGGCTTGTAGATGTGTTACTCCCATCTCTAACTTCATCTTCCCATGTTGTTTTCCCTGTCACTTCGCATGATTAAAGTTTTCTTATAAGCAAACTGGACCCATCCCATTCCAGTATGACTTCACCTTAATTAATTACATCTACAATGCACCTATTTCCAAATTAGGTTACATTTCAGGGTACTAGGGGTTAGGACTTCAATATATCTTTTTTTTTTTTTTAGGAGTAATTTGGCCCATAACATCCTGCTTCTTCTGAAAAATCCCAAGTCTTCGGTTCATTTTTAATTTTTTTCATAGTAGTTAAAAAGACAGGCTGGGTGTGAATCATAGCTTTGCTACTTATTATCTATGAGTGGGAAAATTTCCTAAACTCTTTGAGCCTCATTTTTGTCATCCCTAAAATGAAAATAGCTTACAATAGTGACCTCACAGGGAAGAAGATTAGGTGAGATGAAAATAGATACAATTTTTAGCACAGTTTAGGGCACATAATAAGCACTCAATAAATATTAGTTAACATTATTATTATTCTTTCACTGTATCCCTTAAGGAGTTTTGTGAGTATTAGAAACATATTTCAAACATCCTCAAGTCAATTTACTCATGAAACACCCACCACATATCCTGCAGAGTTCATAATATTTCTTGTGCTGGCTGCTGGAGCCCTGAGACAAATATTGCAAACTTTCTCTCAGAAGATTCCCTTCTATTCTTGGAGCAGTGCCCCCACACAGGGTGCCCAGGGAGGCATTGCTCCTTGTTTCCTGACAGCAGGATTTCTGTGGAGCATTTACATTGTGAGGCTCCTCATAGGACCCTAACAGGACAGGAATGACCTGTCTCTAAGAATGAGGCGCTTGCTCAGAATGTGCTTGCTTTAAGATCACCTTAGAGCACCTCTTTCTCATCATCACATTTGTTTCTCTGGGCCATGGTTGTCCTTGAGGCCATTCTAACCTTCCAATACTCTAAGGACACCTTCTCTGACCTTTTAGCAAACTCAGTAGAATGCATGCCCTGTGGCTCTTTGAGGAAGACAAAACCTTTTCTTTCTCTCTCCCTCCCTCTCCCATCCCTACCCCAGAAATGCTGGCTGCTGTAACCCACTGAGTTTGTTATAGGTATGGGCATCAGGGTATGTGACATTAGGTTATTTTTGAGCTATAAAATGAAGCCCGTTCAGGAGACATTAGAAGCTTTATTTCCTTTGACTGAGGAGATACAAGAGGAGAGCTCTTTGTTGTTACAGGGTCACGTGTCATAAATAATCTCATTCCCCTCTCCAGGCACATTTTTCTCTCAGATGCAATCACTTTCAATTTTTTTTTTTCTTTACCTCACCCCCTACCTGGAAATACATTTTACAATTGCCACTCAGTACATGCCCTAACATCTGCTCAATCATACATATATAACACTAAAAATACTTCTACGATGCACTTGGATCTATTCCTATTCCCTATCCAATCCTATCCCCTACCCTATTCTATCTTACCCCATTCCATTCCACCTGTCTTCTGTTATGCTTATACTAGATACGGCTAGTGTGCACCAATATCCAATCCTCCTCCTTTTTCAGGTACCTGAAGTAGGTATATCAGCTTCCTTGAAGGAGGGGTGGGGGTAGCTACATGACTAATTTTAGCCAATGTGTATGGTTCTAAGTGACTAGTGTCACTTTTACATGGAAACATAGACTGAAGACCTCTATTTCGATTAAGCCCTAATTCTGTAGGGCCTGCATGCAACCTTGTTGACTTCTTCCCTGCTACCATGACCCAAGGAGGCCTCAGGCTGAGATAGTGGAGCCACAGATCAAAGCTGCTTGGATCACTGAATTGTCATGTGGAGGATAGTGGCTGTAAAGAGTCATCCACATCCTTTGTGGCCTTTAAGTGAGAGAGAAATAAACTGCTTGATGGGCCACTGAGATTTGGGAAATGTTTGTTACCATGGTATAGTCTATCCAGTTCTGACTAATACACTGCTTCTCTTCCATTTCATTTGTTGTTTAGAAATGCTGGTTCCAACCCATTATGGGTAGCCTCGTACAGTTTGCAAATCATTTTCCCAAAGCATCTGCCACATCGATAACCCCAAAATAGAGACGGAGAGAGGGCTCTCCATAGTGGAGGGAGAACATAGACGACCACTGTCTGTCCTCAGGGTCCTAATTTCTGGAGTTGGTGGACTTCAGGAATAAGGGCTAAGTAGTTGTGTGACTAGGGTCCTAGAGAGTTAGGTTACAGTTGCTTTGGTGGGGGATGCACCAGAGACTAGGTCCAAAGGTGACTGAGTAATGGACTTACCTTTTCTGTGTGATTTTGCCTTTGAGATGTACATGATTCCAGACTCAGGTCTCATATTCTTGACACTTGAACTTCATTGCCCTCTGTTGATCTCATCCCACTTACTTTTCCAACCTTATTCCCCACACTCTTTCACAAACCTTAGCTCCTGATAAATAAAATAAAGCAACGATTCCCATTTATGTGTCGCTATGTTTCTGGGCCTTTGCATATGCTGTTCCCTCCATTTGAACAACTTTTCTTTTCAGCTGGCACTTGGAAATCTTAAATCCGTTCTGACACAGCTCAACTGTCACTGCCTCTGAAATCCCATTTATCTTTTATTTACGTCCCTTCTAGCATTTACCGTTCTCTCCCCTATGGTTATTATCGTTCTCCTCCAATCTTATCTTGAGCTAAGCTGCTTCTCTTTTAGTTTTTTCACAAAAGTCCATCCAGATAAAAGGGTTCCTATGAACAATAACCACAGTACATACCCAAAATTAGAAAATCCACTGACTTAAAACAACAACAACAACAAAACAAGGTTGATTTACTAAGGTTGACATGGAAGGCCTTTCTAGGCTGCCACAGTTCCCATATCCACCAAATACTTTACAGATTTTTATCTTTGAATGTTCTACTTCCACTACTGAGGATGTCCTTCCTTCCTTTGTCTTTCAGGGAGACCTGTTTATTCTTTAAATCTTGTGGAATAGATTCCTAGTATTTGCCTAGCCAATATCCAGTCTCCCTTTCCTCCTTACAACAGAAGGAGGTTCTATTTCCTCAGCAGATTGAATGGCAAGTGAAATGGAAAAAGTTTGTTGGGTAGAATTTCTAGAGAAGCTCTTTAAAGACAGCATCAAATTTGATGTTTCTCCATTCTTGCCTGGAACTTAAATGAGCTGTCTGGAGTTCCAGCAGCCATATAGAATCTATAAGGTACACTTGAGGGCAGAAGCTGTATACTCAGGACTATAAAGGAGAAAGACAGAAGGACCAGAGAAATACTGATGACATCATGGAAATCTATCACCAGCTTTATATTGTCTAATGCTTCTTTTACATGAGATGAAAACTTCTATTTTGATTAAGCCATGGTTATTTAGATTTTTCTGTTATATGCAGCCAAACACAGTCCTAATGGGCATACAGCTCAATGCAAATAGTTCCTCTTTGTGTCTATCCCTGTATTCTAACTAGAGGATTTTTTCACTGGGGCTCCCACAGGCTTTCACTCAGACCTCTCTGATTACATTGATGATAATATATCAGGATTTTTTGACTATACATCTCCTCACCTGTTAGACTGTGAGCTCCTTGAGGGAGGAACATTTTCTCATTCCTTTTTGTATCTGCAGTGATTAATGCCCCATAAGCAGAAATGAGCCTTCCTAATCGATGTTTACTGAATTTTACTGAGACTTGAAAAGCCTTTAAGGTTTTCCGTTAACATGTAAATTATTTTGGGAAAGGTATTATCTAAAGCCTAAACTTTATTTGGGATTTAGTTGGCAAGAAATAAAGTCATGGGAAATGACACTGGATGGGAGTCCTAGGGATGGGGTGAGAGAGATGAGTAGGGTTGGACTGGCCCCTGGAAGGAAAGGTGGGAAAAACTGCAGCCAGAGATTCCAGTCTGCCTGGATCTCCCAAGGCGGCTCTCCTTTGCTGTTACGTTTTCCAGTATACAAAACCTCACTCCCCTGGAAAGCCCTGAGAGGAGACGGCCTGCCTTAGGAATGCTTTACATTACCCCTCCTGCCTCTCTGAAAGGCAAAGCTTCTCTCCTGAGACTGGGTATCACAGATAACTGGCTCCTTGGGCATACTTGCAAGTCCCTTCTGTGTGCCCCAACCCTGTCCCTTTGGTCCTCCTGCACCACTTTGGAAGGGTCCGTCACTCTTGAGTTGCAAGATTAAATGAATGCATGTTTGGATAAGATGCTTTTGGGCCCTAGATCAAAGTCTTCACTGTTCAGGGTCTAGACCTCTTTCAGAGCAAGTATAAAACCTGCCTTCCCCTTCTAGTGAATTATGGGTGCAAAAGGAAAGAAGTACTGCCCATATCTGCCATATCAATACATCTTCTCAGGAGCGGAGCTCAGATGGCGTACTCAGAAACCAATGTACTGAGAAAATGGAAAGACGTACTTTCTATTAAAACCACTCAGAAATTTTATTGGCCTGGACAAATATGATCCTTTGGCTAGGAAAACCCACTAGAGAGCAAGTTAAACCATGTCTCGTAATATGGTTATTCTCCCCTTGTAAAAATAATAAAAAATGTTTTGGTAGGTTTGTTCTGTGTGTTTGTGTGTCTGCTTTAACAAACAGTTCCAGGCCCCCCCCCCCCTTTTTTTTTTTTTGTAAGTCACAGATCTGGATGTATGCCAAACCGGTGGCAGGAGCTGTCCCGCTTGCCACAGAAAAGGAAGAGAAAGCACTGAGTCGTTATACAATCTCACTCTCCTAAATCAAACCTTCCATTTGCCATGATTATTTACCATTGCTTTGTAATTGTGAGCAGACAGCTGAGTGGAGCTGGAAGTCTATTCATTCTTTAAAGTGACATAAAGTGGCACTTGGAGTCCCAAACGATAATTGTTCTTTTCTCCTTGTTAATATCTAACCGCTGCTAGGAGTTCTGTGCAAGATTCATTTAATGCCAGCTCCAGAAATTTCTGTGGGATTTGGCTCTTGGCCTCTTTTTGAAACCCAATTTGAAATCACCCCGAGGAACTGGGAAGGCTGAATTGATTGTGACCTTCAGTCAGAATTCCTCTCTAAATATTTTAGCAGTATGGAGAGTTTTCCCTCATTTACATTCCTCTGCTACTCAGTAGTGGTCATGGGTAGGAAGTATTGGCCGTTTCTCAGAAATGCGATTACTTTGAGGGCATTTCCAGCTCAACCTGAATCTTAGGAATCAGAATCTGGTAAGGAAACTAGGTCTTTGGAGATTTCCATCTTAGTGTTTAGACAAAAATTTGAAGCCTATGAAAACCACTCTGCAATGGTGGACGGGTCCTTGCTTTCAGGGCTTCCCCCCACCCCACACTGAAGTGATCATTTGTGGGTGAGCTGCCAAACCTACTAAAACTTTCTGTTGATCACATGAGTGAGATACAGACAGTCACATCCTTTGGCTGTATGTGAGGTTTCAAATATCCTTGCAATCCCTGCTGATTAACTACAAAAAGGGATAAGAAAATAAATATATGCTGATATTAATGGGCCTTTCTTTTTTTTCAAGCTTTTATTTATTTTTGAGAGAGACAGAGCGTGTGAATGCAGGAGGGGTGAAGACAGAAGGAGACAGAGAATCCCAAGCAGGCCCCACGCTGCCAGCACAGAGCCTGATGCAGGGCATGAAACTGAGATCATGACCTGAGCTGAAACCAAGAGTCTGACGCTCAACTGATTGAGCCACCCAGGTGCTCCTCAATGGGCCTTTCTACACTATAGAGGAGTTCCTGCTATTCTTACCTCCTGATTTCAAATGCTATGTAACGTAGTTGAGTTTCTGACCTGAGCTAGAATAAAAAGCAGTAAATTTACCCCTCTTTGACCCTCTGGCTCAGAATTGCAGTGTTAACGGTGTCTAGCATTTATTAAACACTAAGTATGTTGAAAGTTCTGTGTTAAGCACTTTACATGAATGATCTCCTTTAATCCTAGGGGGTACCTCTTTCATTATTCCCATTTTATGGGTGAGGAAACTGAGGCACAGGGAGACAAAGGAGCCATCCCATGGCCACACAGCTAGGTAGTGGTAAAGCCAGGAGGTGAACTCAGGCTACTGTACTGCCAGATTGACTCTCTATCTCTTTGATTCTGGAGCTCAATGGACTTGAAAAGAGTCATGAGAGGTGACTCGTAGGAGGTCTTAGAAAAGACCTGCACTTTTCTGAATTCTCTGAGGCTTCTTCGGCACCATTCACACCTGAGGCCATCACGCCAATAGGTGACTGTAGCCCAGAAACTTTGTGCCAAGACTCACGGGCTTGGGTTGGGACAATTGCCCACCATTTGGTATTTGCCATGAGAGAATTTCCTGGAGATTTCCATTTGCAAAGGTTGGATTTTTAACATTTTGTCCCATGTATCACTGGTTGTTTGAGGAAAAGGAAAGGAAAATAGGGATGCTGTAGAAGAGGAACTGAGGTCTCTCACCATCCCCAGTTTCTCTTATAGTTTTGAGTTTCCATTCATAAGCAGTAGTGTTTCAAGCATTTTAGGAATTGGATACACAGTTGAGAGAGTATGAGATGTGGCTTGTAGCCCAGAACCCAGGAGAGTTTTGAATATAGAGGTTAGTAATGCAAGCAGAACTGAAAGATTCTTTTCTCCTTCATCCAACAAAAGAGAGGTCAAGGGCTTTCAAAAATTGGTGACTGTGGAAGCTTGGAGAATTTTCATATTACACATGCCATCTGCTGACTGAATAACAGTTATAATTTTCTCCTAATTGAATTTCTTTTTTTGTTGCCAATTTTAAGAGTGTTTGCAAAGAAAGGTGTGTGTGTACTCTGGAGGTGGTCGTGGTAGAGAAGGTGTGAGGGTCTCAATAAACCTTCCTAGCACCTGCCTGAGAGCTAAGGCAAGGCCCTGGGCCCGTGTGCACAGCACCGCTAGACATAGAAGCTCTGTGACCTTCTTGAGAATTTGGAGGAAGCCAAGCCAAGCGTTCCAGGACTCTTTCTGTTGATTTCTGTGGGGCTGCAGGACTCCTGACACCATTCAGAGCCCTCCGAGTAAATCTAAAATTTTGAAAGGAAGCTAAGGCATTGTCAGTACAGGCCGTGCCCAAGGTCCCCACTGATCACTGAAGTTTACCACTTGGTAACATCCCCTCCAGCTCCCAAACTTCCTTTCAGCTGGGGACTCACAGAGTGTTCTTGCTCAGGGTAAGGTTATATTGTTTTGCAGTGTGGAGTGATATTCTTTATCTCCCATTGGTATTTCCTAGTTTAGGGATGCAGTTCTAGATTTAAGTGGAGCTGGAAAGCCACCACAGCAGATTTCAGTGACTGCATATAACCATCAGAATGGTATCTTCTGGTGTCCCGCCGCCCCGCCCCCCCCCCATCAGGAAGCAAATAACTCAGATTAACTCCAAACTCTTCAGAATCAAACTGCATAGTGTCTGACAGACTGTGAAAGCCGGGGCCAGTGCAGGTCACCTTTGAGTCATTATAACCCACATCATTCGAAGTCTTAAAGCAAAATGTGGCTCCCCTATTTCTGGACCTCACAAGGTGTGGGTCACCATCTCCATCTCTCAGGTCCTTCTCTGTCCTGATAGCTGGGCTGGCGTGAGATGGGGATAATTTCTGGCAAGCAGGGAAGGCCCTAGAACTCACAGCAAGGTAGCTCTCGATGGGCAGTTGGTGTTGACTCGGAAGAGGTGGCAAGGCTGACATTTCTTCTTCGGTGCTTGACCTTTGACTTGGCCAGCTCATACTTCGGGCACAAAATTTTTCTTTGCCAATTTAGGAGACTGCTAATAAAGCAAACTGATTTATTTGAGGACTCAAAAAATAGCCTTTCAAGGGGCAGACATCAAAGGGTGCTACAGATTGAGAGGAAAAATTCTTCCACCCCTTCTTTATACTCTGGGAGTTCTTTTCCTGTGCTTCCCATTGCTAGCTTCTGGTGTGAGTTTTGTGTTTCATTTTTATGATTCACAGGTTCCTGAAGTTGAAAGAACCTGGAGCAGATTGTCCATTGTTTTGAGTTATCCTTGCAAATTTTCTCTCTTGGCCTACACAATGAAGGAACCGACTCTATAGCTATTCCCTCAGGGTTTGGAATAATTCCCATTGCTGCTATTCCTACAGGCGAGTACAACCATTTCCTCATTTTCTGCTCAGCACCTTGTCCCTCAGTGGTAATGGAATAATAGTGAGTTTATAGACTCATTGCATTTATGGACCTTTGCACTTTAATTAGAAATGGCCTGGGTTAAGAGAATTGCATGACGTGGACCCCAAAGGGGATTTTAGAGATTAAAACATTCCAAGAGAAAACAATTTGGATTTTCCAGGAGGGCTCAAAATTATATGAAGTGCTTACTTTTAACTAGGATGGTGTTCACAAGTAGATTTTTGCCTGTACCAAAAAAATGCCTTCTTGGAAGAAAAACAAATTTGGGCTTTTGATCGATTTGTTTTTATTCAGAAAATCTGAAATGGAATTAATTTTATGTGTGGAGAACTGGTCATTGCTTCTACTGTGGACAGTACTACAATAGGAAAAAAAGGAACATTTCCTTCTGAAGAGAATTGTAGTGAATTGAGAACTAAAGAGCTTATGGAAAATAGCTTTCAAATGATTATTTTTGTTTGCTTAAATGCTTGATTATGATGATTGTAATTCCAGCTATACACAGAGAGAGCATGGACTAAAAAGCTAAGCCTAGACTCCCATTATGACAAAACCCAGAGAACACATCACACTTTATAAAATCCAAATGCCCACAGGTTTCCTGGGTCTGCTGAGTGAAATAGAAATACACAGTTCAGGTCCTACTGATGTGCATTTTCAGGGCCAGGAATTCTTTCCAGGTGTCCTTTAAAAGATGTTCCTTGGCCCTGGGTCACTGTAACAACTTAAGAAATAAGACCTGAATTTGAAATTTTCTTGCTTGCATGCAAAGGTCGGCCCTCTGGATTCCGACAGGAAGCCTCTGGGGTGGGGGTGGGGGGTGAGTAATACATCTGCAGATGGCTCAGGGTTCCAGACAATAAGCTCATTCCAGTCCCTGAGCCAGACAGTTTTGAGTGAGATGATTTCATCACTGCTCTAGACGGGATGCCTCCTGCTACTGCGTCACTGCTGAGCAGAGTCCTGTTGCCAGTGACGTTCCATGAAGCAATTCTTGTTCTTTGTGTGGAAAGAGTAGAATCATTACACACATGCAGTCATTTTAACTTCTCAGACCATAACCCACATGACTAATACCAATAAACTTTGAGCCAAGAGCCTAAAGCCACAATGGCCAGACAATCAAGTAGAGAATTTTAAATGACTTTGGAAGATCCAAGGGCTGTCATGGCAATTTAAAGCTCTGATCCTTTCTGGCCAAAAGCAAACCAAATACCCTTGCTTCTGCCCTCATCCAACTTGCATCATGCCCCCAGAGATGGCGAGGATGTGGTTGCAAGAGAACTGCCACTGCTGGTGGAAGGCTCAGAGGTCTGGTAAATGGCTTGGAGAGCGTTCCATTGTCAGAATGTGAGCCTGCCTCAGCCTGAAGAAGGACTAGGGCCACTTGATAGCTGCTGGTCTGCTCAGCTGGGTTGTCAGTGGTAGCACAGGCTGGAGGCAGAGGGTTCTGTATGAAGGGTGGGTGGAGGGATGCTTCTACACCTGCTCTGTTGTAGGGCCAAACAGAAGAGCTTGGTGTTGGAGGCTTAATTTTACTGCCTCCCAAACAACAGCAGCCAGTGATAATGTCGTGCCAGTAACAAGGCTGCTCTGGTACCCTTTGACTTGGCTTTTTGTTTTATTCAGTTTCAAGAATGTTTCTGAATAGTTTTAAAAAACGTTCCTTTGTCTTCACCCTATCAGCTCTGAAGCTCTGGAAAAAAAGGCCAAGACACAGCAAGGGCACCTCACATTTGTTCTGACTGAAATTGACTTCCTTGTCTCCATCTCCCCAAGACCTGTTTTTCCCCCCATGCTCCCTGTCTCATTAAAAGCTCCATCATGCACTGTCATGCTCAAGCTCAAGCGTGGGTCTGACCTTCAACTCTATTTTCTCACTTCTACATCACAATTGATCAATCAGTTACCAAGTTCTGTCTATTCCACCTGCCAAAGACTTCCCTGTCCGTCCGTCCGTCCATCCGTCCATCCATCTATCCATCCACTTCTCTCTAGCCCACAACTTGCTGCTGTCACCCAGGCTGCCAGCACCTCTCTTCTCAGTGGCTGCAACAGTCTCCTCACTGGTATTGGGGTTCTGCTGAGCAGCCCCAGCTCACTGCCTGCCTCCATTCGCAGCCAGAGTGGTTCTTCTGCAATGTTGACTAGATTATGGTACTTCCCTACCTACAACCCTACTGAAAGCTTCCTGTGGCCCTGAGGAGTCTAAACTGGGCCCTTTGAGACCCATCTCCTGCCTCTTGAAATGTAATTGCACGTGCTGAGTCCTGTCTTCTCTTATTCTTTGCACTTCTGTTTCCTCCACCTGAGTGCTGAGTCTTCCACTGTCCCTGGCTAGTTCTTCCTCCTCAGTTACTCAGGACTCAACTCAGGTGTCAAGGCCTCTGAGAAGCTCACTGTGACTCTCCCTCTTCTGGACTTCTACATCCTGAACCCACTATAACTAGGGGGGCTGTGTAATCTATTGTCAAAGCTAAGACACTCATGGGAGTAAAAGGGGGCACCTGTACATTTTATGCATGGACAACAGGTGTAAATTGGGACTGACCCAGGCAAACCAGGATGTATGGTCACCCTAATTATGGCATTTATCACACCTTCAAATTGCCTGTCAACTGGTCAGTCCTCCCCTCCCGCTACCGGATAGTCTGCAAGTTCTCAGATGACAGAGAATACCCAGTTTCAATGTAGTTACTTCCATAAAAGTTTCTCAGTACATATATTTTTTTGTTAAACAAATGAGCGAAGGGACAAATATGGCTGAAACAAGCTGGAGTCTAGTCACCCGGTCCCAGTCTCCAGAGTCGGATGGGAAAACATTAGTCCTCAAACCCTGCTGGCAGGCATGGATGTCTAATGGAGCTAGATATTCTCTGTTTCCTCTCTGAAGAAGTCTTCAGCCATCACAAATTGCATAGAGAGGGGGTGTACTAGTTTACCTTGATAACACCCCCCAAATTCTGAATTCTAAGGCACATCTAGCTGAAACGAAGCAGATGGGTTGGGTCCCAAAGTATGTTTCATGGCAGATTAAGCACCTTATGATGTTAAGACACATTACATGATAAATGGATTCTGGGTCTAAATAAGTCACGAAATTAAGCACATCTCTTTATGGCTGAGACCCTTCTACACTGTAAGGTAAGCAGTGTTTCTCAAATTTAGATAGGACCTATCCTCCTTACCTCTTCTCTCTCCTAGACTTCTGTCCCCTAGACTCCTAGACCCACTTTGGGAATTAATAAAATCATATTGCCCACACATCTTTAGGCAGGTGAAAGCTTTGAGTCCCTCAGGGTAAGGGCTGTGCTTTATTTATGTCTTCCCATTGCCTAGACTGGGACCTGACACATAATCAATGCTCAAAAAATGTTTGTTGCATGTGGACTAGAATGCCATGGATTCAACTGAGGACACAAGAGCTTGGGGTTGAGGGAATCTGGGTAACCCTGCCCTGCAGCATCACAGGTACCTTAGCAATAGGGAGGGTGCTGACTTGCCTAAAGATGACCAGTGAGGCTGGTGGAGCTTATCTTTCACTCCCTGTCACCCTCCTTTTGAGCAGTGCCCTCCTTGGCCTCACACCCTGTTTCCATCGCACCCTCCCAGCGTCCACACCCACAGGATTTGACTGTCAGTGTCTGTTCACCAAAATGCTAAGTTGATGAGGCTTAGTCTTACTTGGTGATGTTTGCTTAGATGGTTCCTGCTAACACTCTCCTGGTCTCAAAGCGATGCAGCTTGTGTGGCAGAAGCCCAGGAGGCAGGGCTTACATTGAGCAGGACCTCGCCCCCTCTACTACACATTATATTTCTCACTGGACTCACTTGTGAGGCTGTCCTCGATGGTGTACCAAAGCCAGGTGTTCTCTCCAGCACTGGAAGGAAACCTTACAGGTCAGCATTCAGAAAGGAAAAGGCTGAGGATCTTGGCTTTGAGACATCAGGAAAGAAAAGCACAAACTAACTTAAAACTACCCAGTAATGGAGAGAAAAATAAAGCAATCACAAGTTCACAAGTGCAACCCAGCTCCCACAGCACAGGTTTAAAAAGTCTCTCTTGAAGAGGTTTTTTGCAGTGTAACTTTGATTTTTTTTTTCTTTTGAGATACTATTCCTTCTTTCAAATTTATTATTTATTACAGAATGAAAAAATTCCATGAAGCTACAGGCCTCTTTTTCCACTTTCCTTTCTGAAAGGGGGAAAAAAAAATCAAGAAATGCCACAGTGAAATTTTGTAGTTGAGCCAATATGAGCTGCAAAGCGAGTCCAGCTGAAGAGACTGTCACCCGCACCTCTGCTCTGAGCCAGGGAGGGTAGGGTTTGAGGGGACTCTCACATAGGTTCCTTTGCTCTCACAAACAAGGGTCATCCTCTGGGCTCCTTCCTGGCCTAACCTGCTACTCCAACTGGAACAGCAGGCAAGAGCCAGGAGTTTCAAAGCAGCAGAAGCCCCTCCATTGAGCACACGGAGAACACAGAGCCAGAGGCCTTCTGTTTGGCTTAGAATCCCCTGTACCAGGCCCTGGCATGGTGCTTGGCTGCCATGGAATAAATAAGGATGAAATGTAGCCTTGTCACTTTAGGTTAGATTTTACCTCTGATTAAGTTCAGTCTCGGCTGACTTTGCTATCACATGGATTAGGAAGCACTTTGGATTTCAGGGCAGTTTGGATTTCTGAACTACTGGTGACAACTGGTAGACTTACACTGTCATTTCCATGTATAGCTGAGTAAACCAGATCAGAAAGGTTAGGGAATTTGGCTTAATGCCTTCATCTGTGACTGGAACCCAACTTGGCCTAGTTCCAGAGCCCATGTGCTTTCTGCTGTATCCTGCCTCCTCCTGGCCACACGAAGATCCTCTGTTTGTGCTTTCCTGTGTTTGTGGAGCAGCCCTTGTAGCTGGAGGACATCCTAGAGCTGTAAGATGAGGGGTGTGGATTAGATGATCTTGAAGGTTCTTCCTGACCTCACATTTTGTGACGAAGCAAATGTATGTTCCACTGTCTCAAATGGGGTTTGCACCTAAGTAAACACCTAGGAAGAGAAATCTGTCCCCTTCAGGATCCTTTTCCCAAATTGCAAGACCCTGGTGCCTTTTGGACCAAGTGGCATATGTGAGTCCCCAGATCCCTCTGTGCTTGAGGTCACTGCTCTGGCTACAGCAAAGGTGATCTTAACTGAGACAGGAGCCTGGGGCTGGTTAATGTTACATCTCCTGGGGGACAAAATAGAAGCCACTAACCACACTATAGGTCCCAGAGCTGTAATTAGAGCTCTGATTTCTTTCTTTCCTTTATGGTTTTTTTTTTTTTGGAGGGGTTGGAGATGGAGGACCCCCCCCCCCATTAAATTGGTGAATGTGTGGGTATGCATTTCTCTTCTCATCTGTCTTTATTTTGGAGTGTGTTTAAGGATACATATTATGTGCATTCCTCTCCCCATATATCTCTATGCTTATATCAATTCATAAATAAAATATATAGCTGCTTGGCTAAAATGTATCACTTGTCTGCAAGATTCCTCCTGCAGGTTAATGTCTCCTGCCAGGGGAGCTGCCCCGGTTTGCATTGACTTTCAATGACCTACTTGTATGCACTGGTTCAGGCAGAGTTTAACAAGTGGCCTGGCAGATATGTGTATCTGCACATATTCCTCGTTCTTATACTTGTTTTAGTATTATTTGACTTCATTCTGCCAAAAATCAATAGTATGTGCATAAAGTTAGCTTTGCCATCACACCTTTAGATAGGAAAATGGTCATGAATAGATATTTTTAGAAATGGCTGAGAAGGGGAGGCTAATTCATGCTGTTTATCATTCTATGGCTGTTCTGTTATTGGCATAATTGACATTTTCCTGATAATTGCCTTCAGTATCCTCAGTGCTTATGGGAAAAAGGATCTTCAAGATGGAATCCACCTGAGGACTGGGCATCGTGCAAGTTCGCTTTCTGTTGTTGAATGTGATCTGAGACCGAGGTTGGTGGTTGTGAATTTTAGTAGGTTAGTGTCAATCACGAGAGCTTATCTGAGTCATATTTGGCCTGGAATTGTAAATTCCTGAACAATGTGACACTCGAGCACTGGGCAGTCTCAGAATTGGAAGTTGGTTTAATCCCCATGATCAGATTTTAAAATATGATTCCTACAGTATTTACTCATACTGAAGAATTTTATCTTTTAGCAAAAGTCAATGTCTTAAATTTCTCTGTTACCCTTGCAGGAGGTATTTATTGTTCACATCAAGCATTCAACTGGGACCAGAGTAAAAAAAAAAAGAAAAGAAAAATTTTATAAACTTATTTGCTTATACACATGTGTAAAAACAAACAGAACAAATAAGATGGGATGATAAAACATAAATTCCTATAAAATATTGTAGAATACACTCAGCCAAGTCAAGTTCTTTGTGTATTGAGAATAATTGTTTCTTGTAAACTAAATCACAAAGTTGGATAAAAAAATCAATGGACTATTATTTATATTTCATTTAATCTAGATGCTTTAATAATGTCTATTTGGCCAAATACAGTATTGATTTTTCATTGCTGTGGGATTCACTTAACCTCAGGTAAAACTAAAAAAAAACCCAAATTGCCTACCTTCTCTTGTAATTGTTGGTGTTTACAGTGGGAAAGAACACGCTGAATGTAGGCAACTGATGGAGGAAGGGGGAGAGAATGTAGGAGTTTGGTTTTCTGCCTGCTTTCAACTGGCAAATGCCTATAGTAGGTGTGAGATAATAGAAAATGTGTACGTTGGTCTCTGTCTCCTCCCCACTTCCCACTGGGCTCCTGACCCAGGGCTCCTGATACTTTGTATCTTCCTAAGTGATCAGAGTTCTAGGAGTACCACTTGTCCTAGTATTTGCCTTTGCCCTGGCCCTGACCCAGGGCTCCTAAAACTCTTATAAATTCCTAAGTGATAAGAGCACTACGGACATTTCTTGTTCTAATGAGGCAACTCTGGGTAGGCTCCCTGATGGGGGCTGGTCACCAGAAAGACCAAGCCATGATTAGAAGCTTGGAATTTTCAGCTCCACCCTTCACTTTCCAGAGTGGGGAGAGGGGCTCAAAATGGAGCTAATAATTGGTCATGTCTACGTGAGGTAGCCTCCATAAAATCCCACTAGCAGGGGGTTTGGAGAGCTTCCAAATTGTGAACACATCCACATGGGGAGGGTGACGTATCCCAGCTCCACGGGAACAAAAGCTTCTGTGCTCGGGTTCTGTGCTCCAAGAACTCGCCCTATGTACCTTTCATCTGTCTATTCATCTGTATCCTTTACCAAAACCTTTAACAAACTGGTAAACCTATGTTAAGTGTTTTCCTGAGTTCTGTGAACCTTTCTAGCAAATGCATTGAACCTGAGGAGGGGTCATTGGAATCTCTAATCTATAGCTGGTTGGTTAGAAACGTGGGTGACTGCTTGGACTTGTGACTGGTATCTGAAGGTGGGGGGCAGTCTTGTGGGACTGAGCCCTTCCCTGTGGGATCTGATGCTATCTCTGGGTACATAGTGTCATTTTAACTGTGGATATCCAGCTGGTGTCTGAGACTTGCCTGTTGTTGTGGAAAAACCACCACACATGTGGTGACCAGAAGTATGAGAAGTGGTGTGCTATGTGAGTAGTAAAAGGGGCTCACAAGAATGAAACACAGTAGGGAGGAACTGGGTTTTTCCCACTCAGGAAAGAAAACAATCTGGGTTTTTCCTCTAGAGTCAGGTAAGCCTCACATCCTTACAGTGCATTTTCCAAGCTTGACAAGGCAAGACTATTGCCCAACAAGGTACTTAGTAAGTGTGTGACAAGGAAGCAGAGAAATCTAGTGGAGGAGTCTGCATCAGATAAAATTAGAAATTCCAGCTTCTATTTTACATGAACTTTATAAGGAAATTGGCTGGATTCTAAATGGGCTGTCCAAATACTAAAAGAAAAGAAATTCAGAGACAAGGCTGGGTGGATGGGAGAAGGATGGGCAGTAGCAATCGTGAAGGCCTTGACCAACAGGCCTTATATACTATAACTTCTAATAATTGCCTTATTTTATTCTTTTTAAATTTTATTTGAGAGGCAGAGAGAGAGAGAGAGAGAGAGAGAGAGAGAGAGAGAGAGAAAACGTGAGCAGGGGAGAGGGGCAGAGGGAGAGAAAATCTCAAGCAGGCTCCACACTCAGGGTGGAGCTCTACGTGGGGGGCTCGATCCTACTACCTTGGGATCATGACCTGAGCCAAAATCAAGAGTTGAATGCTCAACCCACTGAGCCACCCAGGCACCCCTAATAATTTTCTTAATTAATTCTTATGGATTTGTAATTTACATGCAATGTTTCCATTTTGCACATGAAGAAATTGGGTGCTCAGAGCAGTTAAGTTACTTGTGTAAGGTCACACAGCTCCTATTTAGCAGGACTGGATTCCAGCCTTTGTGGGACAACACGCTATGCTCTTTCTGCACATGGCCCATGTGCGAAATGGAATTATGTCTAAAATAACATTATCATTAAGATTATTATTTACAATTTCAGTTTGTGCTTATGACTTGTAACATTTTCATCTGCACGGTAGAGGAGCTGACCAGAAGATCACTGAGGTCCTACGTATGCCAAAATTTAATGATTTGATATTATTGGTTTAGAAAAAGCTTGAGATTACCTCTGGCAGTCCAGGAGCTGAATTTGGTTTGCAGATAGGTTTTGTTTTTCCTGTTGATGGAACAGGCAAACGTCTGATGTTTAAGATTTTTTTGAGCTAACATTAAAACAAACGAAAGCTTATCTAAAAATCTGACTTCCAGCTTTTCTTGAACAATCAGCAGATCTGGCAGTTGAGTCTGCACTCCTGAAAGGTAACAATCCCTTGCTTCTGAGTCCCAGCTCTTCACTTTAGATGTTGTCTGTAATTCTCCACTTTGCCATAGCCCCCACCAACCCGATGAAGCCACATGTCGATTGCTTTTACTTTTTTCCCCCCTCAAATCTGGTAGCTCCCCTTCTCTGTACTGCCCGCCTTGTCCCTGTAGGCACCTTTAGGTGGGTTTCATGATACAGAGAACAGTAGCAGCTCGAAGAGTACAGATTTGCATTCAAGAAACTACCATGTTACTGATCAGTTCTTTGATCTCCGGCTAGCCCATTAACCATTCTGAACCTCAGATTCCTCTTCTGTTGTGTGGGAATGGTGAATGATTTGGGCAAGGTTAAATAAAATAGTCCATGATATTATGCTCTATATATGTTAACTGACCCTAAGGCAGTCTTGAAAACCTTCTTTAAAGAAATTCTGCTTCCCCCTACCACTCCACAGAGGATGCTATAACAGACAATGTAGCCACAACCTCTCATATCCATCTTCACAGCTAACCTAGCCACCTATACCCTTTTCTAGACCATTTCCCCCTCCCTTTCATGCTTTCTTTAGCCAAGTGATTTTTGATTGTGCTTCAGACCATTTCCAACACTATTATAATTACATAGCAACGTCTTTTCATAATGTGAAGAGGAACAATTGAGCAAAATTTGCAAGGGCTCCTGTCCTCCACCCCCAACACTCCTTCAAGCAGCTGCTGTTGGCACCTTTCTTTCCCTACTGAGAAGTGAGGCCCCTGCACTTTCAGGCATTTGGCTACTATTGTGGGTCGTTCCATTGTCACTCCGGTTTCAAGGGCCTGAAGTAATATGGCATTGCCCATCATGTCTGAATCACTTTTTTCTTGATTTGAATCGAGTGTCAGCTATGGTGGCGGTACATGCACTTGGAATGGGGAATGAGGAGTGGATCCTGGAGTCCCAATAGTGGCAAGTAAATAGTAACCTTTGGGCTTTGAAAACCTTTGGTTTTCAAAGAGTCCCGGGCCTGACTCAGCCTCAAACAAGAGGGAACGCGGTCTGTGGGGGCCTTTACAGAAGTAACCTGCATTTCGGCAAAAGCATGAAGTTCAATCAAAATTACTCAGAGTGGAGAATGGCTTTCTCCTTGCATGGATGAGAAAGGTGAGACACAACTTTTGTTTTGCCTGCTGAGTTCTCTGCAGGGTTTATCTGTTTGGACCAAGTGTTGAAGCCTCATCGCAGGGTTCAGGTTAACCACTGTGTGTCCACCTTGTGGATGAACAGGACTAGAAAGTGGGTGTTTAGAGCTTGTGCTGGGCAGGTGCTGGGCAAACAGGGAAGGGAGTCTGTATGGATTTACAGCCCAACGCTGGTCCTTCCCCAGGTGTCTGTTTGCTTCTGTGCTTGAGTTAGTCAGTGTCCTTTTTGCTCTACTTATTGGATTATAGCTCTGAGCCTTGTTGCATTTCGTAGCAGGAACATGAGCTCTTACTGGGGAGGTGGAGAGGATGTGGCTCACTAGCACTATCTTGATGTGTTTCTTTCTCTTGGGGATTCATTTCCCAAGTTCAGGATGTGGCAAAGAGCTTCCCTGGTCTTCTGAAGAGCCAAACTCAAGGCTGCTAGCAGGGCATTGGCAACAGAGGACCTGCTGCCTTGGGACAGATACTGCCAGTTAGGAATAAATTTCTTTTCTTTTTTAAAAAAATTTAATGTTTATTTATTTTTGAGAGAGAGACAGAGAGAGAGAAAGAGAGAGAAAACACAAGTAGGGGAAGGGCAGAGAGGGAGACAGAATCCTAAGCAGGCTCCAGGTTCTGAAGTATCATTAGAGCCTGAAGTGGGGCTTGAACCCACAAACCGTGAGATTGTGACCTGAGCCGAAGTAGGAGGCTCAATGACTGAGCCACCCAAGTGTCCTGAGGAATAAATTTCTAAGTGTTTCAGGGTGCTCAAGCACGGCTGAATGAATTCCTTGGCTGGTTTATTCTTACACTTTGAGAGCAGCTTCCATAGTGCAGTGAAAACACAGAATGCAGGAAAATGCTGTTAAGCCAGGCATCCTGGGGGCTCTGAGTAGATGGATCCATTTTGGGAGCTTGCTCTGAGAAATTTGGAAACCAATCGTTGCAGGTAATGCATGTGTCCTAAACTCTTTACCTTTCTTGCTGGAGGGCAAGGAATACAGGAGCATGGGCGGTGAGACAAACCCTGTGGCTGCCATTGCTACTTTATAATCTTAGGCAAATCACTTCATCTCTCTGAGCCTCAGTTTCCCTATTTTTTAGACAGGGATCACTGCATTCATTGAGATGATGCATGCTTGCATCACTGTATGCCTGATGCTTAGCACACAGTATGTGTTCAAGGAATGTCAGTTTCATTCTCCGTTTCCGATGGCCATGTATTTGCTGTCCTAGCAGAAAGTGGGTTGAAGGCATGGAAAGAGTGTTTAATATTTTATCTGTTATCCATCATTTACTTTCTCTTTTCTAAAGCATTACAGCTCTTTTCTGAGAGGTAAAGAAGGCCCTAAGAAGATTAAATCAGCATGTAAATTTCAGCTTAGTTCAAAGCTAAGCCCCTTAAGAAACCTTTATTTTGCAGAGAAGCTGCAGCTGTAGCAGGGACTCAAGCACAGGAGCTGCAAGCCCGCGCACTGGCAAGGCCATCGGGGCTGCTTGCCTTAGCACGCTGGTTCTCAAACAAGCAGACAGCAGGATCGCCTGGAGGGCTTGCTAAGACAGCTTGCTGTGTGGGACCTGAACATTTGCATTTCTTATGATTCCCAGAAGATGGTGACGTTCCTGGTCTGGGGACCACAGCTGAAGAAGAAACACCACTTAGTGGGAGGAGGCACGCAGGCAGTGGAGACTCCTGGGCTCTGGGCCTGTAGTGTTTTTAAGTAGCTGCATGACCGTAGGCAAGTCAGTTACTTGAGCCCTAGGAGACACAGCTTCTTTGTTGGACAAGACACAAAAAGTATAATTTGGAAAAAGTGTAATTTAGAGCAGAGTTTCCTAATCTTTTTTTCTCTAGGGGGTGGCCACCCCAGGCCCTGCTGGGCTGATAGGGGCCGCTGAGGGGATGAATATCATGGTACATCTGTAACATATCCAGAGTGTTTGGCATACAGGCTGGGAAAGTCTGACCAAGTGGTTAAGAGCATGTGCTTTCGTGTTCTGGAAATCTTAGGTTAAGTACTCCTTCTGCCTTTCCATGTGGTCTTGCAGCTGTTCACTAAGGAGTCAGCCTCAGTTTGGTCAGCTGTGAAATTGGCACAGGGCTTGTACCTATACCATAGTTTAGTGGTGGATATCAAATGAATGCATTATTATTTCCATCTCTAAAATTCTGCGATTCACTCTTTGGGCCTATCCTGTACCTTATTGGAAGAAGGGGATAAACCTTCCCTGTTTAGAAATGTAAAAAGTTAAAAAAAAATTTTTTGAAGTGGGGAGTGCTCTAAAAGCATGCTTCTCAATCTCTAATATGCATCTAGATCACCTGAGGGAGGACTTTGTTAAAATGCAGGCTCTATTTCCTCTGGTCTGGGGTGGGGCCTGAGATTCTGCATTTCTTTTCTTTTTAATTTTTTAATGTTTATTTTTGAGAGAGAGAGCATGTGTGTGCATGTGCAGTGTGGGGAGAGGGCAGAGAGAGAGGGAGAGAGAGTATCTAAACTGGTGCTGTGCTAACAGCACACAGCCCAATGCAGAGCCTGGACTCGTGAGCTGAAGTTGTATATGTAACCGACTGAGCCACCCCTGAGATTTTGCATTTCTAGACAGCTCTCAAATGATACCTGGTCCGCAGAGCTACACTCTGAGTAGCAGGACTCTTGAACAGCCATTCCCGAACTGGTTTGCATATTGGAATCATTCGGTGATCTTTCAACAACCCCAGGCCATTCTCCAAAGCAATTAAACCACAGTCTCTGGGGACAGGGTACAATGGTTGAGGCTTCCCATGTAATCCCAAGGTGCAGCTTCTGAAAGTTGGCTGTGTATTGCAGAATTAAAAAAAAATGATGTTTGGGTCCTGCTTCCAGAGATTCTGACTTGGTCTGGATGAAGTCTGAGCATTAGGGTTTTTAAAAGCTCTCAGATAATTCTAATAAGCAGCAAAGTTTGAGAACCTCTCTCTGAAGTCTAAAGCACTCTTTAGTAAGGCACAGGGAGAAATTGGAGTGATTCATATTCCAGAAGTTTCAAATAATTAATTTCCCTTCACATGGACCCCCCCTTCCCTAGGACATTTGCACTGAAATATGGCCAGAATAAGAACATGTTTTACTCTTATTTTAAAGGCAAAAACCTGTTTAACATCTGCATTCAGGAAGCTGTGTTGTCTAGTAGCTCAGAAATAGGCCCGAGAGAGCATTCAGCTCCTAATCCCTTTCACCACTGCCTTCAGTGTGACCTTGGGAAATCTTTTCATGTTCATTTTCCATATTTCCTCCTTTGCAAAACCTGGCTAATCCCACACAGTGACCACAGAACTGGTTTATGGTCAGATGTGACTTCAAAAACATTCCTGCTGCACGTCTCCTAAATTGTTGTGATTTGCTGACTAACTTTGGACATTTATGCAAATGCACATTTGTGAGTCTTGAAAATCTGTCCCATTTGAACTATAGTTTTCTATGTGTTCCCTCTTTTAAGGGTACCAACTACTTCCTGTTCTATTCACACAAGGTTTAGGCTTAACATACCCCAGAAATTCATAGAAATCAGCAAGAAAGCAGAAATGGTTTTTTAAAGCTGTGCTGAGAACGCTGACTGTACCCAGTTAGTGTTCTTCTCAATCCCCCAGCGGAAATGTCCCTCACTTGTCTGTGTAGTCCACCTGGTGGCCCAGCCCATGCTTCTGGATGATTGTCTGAACTCCGGCTTAATGAACTGGGCTCATGAATCGTTGTTTCATCAGCACTTAGTGCACTGCCCTTACGTGCTTAAGAGGTGCCTTTCGGACAAGTGAATGAAGCGGTAGAAAGAAAGAAAATAAGATAGTACAGAAGAGCCAACGGCTTCCAGAAAACAGGAAGGAAACAATATTAAAGGCAAAAAGGAGAAAATAAGGAATTGATACCAATAAAGAGTAAAGGGAATGAAGTAAAGGGCTGAAAAAGCCCAATGAAGGAGATGTGGGAGAGGCCTGGATGTCTGAGGGAGGTGTGTGTGGAGTGGGGAGATTAAGAAGGCCCCTGAAACAGCCAGAGAAAGAGTAAAAAATGACAGAGAGAAAGAAATAAGGATAGTGAGAGGAGGGCCTAAGGGAAGCTGAAGGTAGAGGGAGAGGAGCAGAAGCTGGGAAGAAGGGGTGGGGAGAGAGGGAGGGCTGTCACAGGGGACAGGACCTCCAGGGGACAGGACTCTTTCTCTGTACCGAGGACAGCCCACTGTGGCTCTGGCCTGAGAGAGGCCTGGAGGGAAAAGCCAAACTGGTACAAGTGAAGTGGGTCACTACCAGGGATTATCACGTTTTCTGGAATTGGATGTTCAAATTGCATAATACTCCTTGTTCTCAATTATCCTCCACAAGAGAGCAGAGTCCCTCCCGTGGTACAAATGCACCTCAGCTGAGCCCCAGACAGCCACTACTAACACCACAGACAACCCCTTGGCAGCCTTTCCTGCCCTTCCTTTCTACCATATCCTGCCCTTCCCCCACAGTGCCACAACTGCATATCCAGGCATTTCCCTTCCTGACTTCTGCGCACGGCCATCTAGGCTACCTTCCTGTTCCTCCAGGGCCTCTGCCAGCCCATTCACAGCCTTCGTGCAGATTAGAAAAAGGGGCCCATGAGGGTCATGAGCAGATGAATTAGAGAAGGGTACAGATAAGAGCAAACAAGACTAGTATCACAGAGCCCGAGATTCCAAGGAGAAGCTCTCTGTGTGTGCTGGGGGTGGGTGTGTGGGTAGAGCAGTGTTTGGGGAAAGTTTTTCATAGAAAGTGATATTGGAACTGACTTTCCAAAGATGAGCAAAATTTTCCCTGTTCCAGGTGTTCTTTTTAGGCGGGGAAAAGTGGAATGAAGGGAGAGGCCTTCTGCAGGGACGGGAATAGCAGGTGCAAAGGAGCAGAGGTGGGCAAAGTTAAGATACACAGTATTTTTGGAATGCTCGTGTAAAAGGCAGTCAAGAGGGGCTGAGTGATGGAAATAAGGTTAGAACAGGTAAGAAGGGCCATGTCATGAAGGAACTTGAATGCCAGGCTCAAAACCAGATGTCACCTTCTATGAAATAGGGAGTGTCTGGTGTGAAGCAGGGATAAGACATGAGCTCTGCATTTGAGAACGATTACTCTGGAAAGGTATGATTCATTGCTTTTTATATTTGAGCAAACTCATCCTCAAAGGTGTATTTATAAGTGAACTGTTCTGTGTCCCACAGTTAATGACAGAACCAGAATTTGACTCCATTTTGTTGTGTTAAACCACACCTCAGGTCTGAGTGACCTCCGTGAGATTTCCCTTACAGAACTTGCGAGGCTCATCTCACCTCACTCAGAAGCCAAAAAGGACTAGATTCAAGGCTAGCCTTGATAGTACTCTTTGGGCTTCCAAAAATATGATTTAAAAAACCTAGTTCTTTCATTTCTTAGCAGAAGGACTTTATTCATGTCAGATTAGTCTTTAGAAAGCTAAACCGAAATGCTCCATTGGGCATTTATTGGCACTGAGTTCCAGAAAACATGTCTATTGTCAGCTGAAAGAAGGAAAGGGGGAAAATCGGGGGGAAGAGGGCTCAACTGTCTCTAAGATCCCCATGGGAAGACCGTAGCCACGTCAATTCTTAGTGGCCCACTGCTATGGCAGACTTGGAAGCCAAGTTGTATCTACTTGTTTTGGTCTGTTCCTTCAACATAACTTCATACCAGGTTTTATGATAACAAAATCGACATTCTTCAATGTTTTTATCCTTTTCTTGTCTCTTATACACAAGTGAAAATTCTACTAACCTGAGATGGCCTCAGGGAGAAAAGAGAAAGGGCCTTGAAAATCCCTTTGATGAGGGTGATCTTGTGAATCTCTGGTTGCTGGAGCCATTCAAGGAAACAGCTTCCCCAACCCCCTTTTAATGCCCATACCTGGGAAGTGACTTTGTTTTAACTCCAGCAGCAAGAAACACTTGGGTGAACAGGGGATGTACCATGAGTCTAAGCCACAAAACCGAGAGGAACCCAAAGTCTGCTAGTCATCTGGAGTTTTATAAGAGAGGCCCTTGGGATAAGGGGATGTTGGTGCCTTTTGCACTTGGCTTCAATTTGAAGACATGCAGGCCTCAGTCAAGAACTTGGTTTCAAGTTAGACTTGATAAAAGTCCAGCCAAGGCTGTCTCATAATGAGATATCCAACGTCTGTCTTCAGAGAAGCCAATAAATTACTCTTATCACTGCTGATAAGGCTGAGACTCTTTGAGGCTTCTCTCAATAAAGAAAATGTGAATAATAATGACTCTTCCCCAAATGTTCCCTGAGACATTTAAAATCCATTGTCTATTAGTAATTTTTAAAAACGTTGGTTTAATATCCTTCCCTTCTTTAAGTCTGGTGGCTTTAAACACGTTAGTTTTAACACACAGATCTTTCCAAAGGTTGACTGTGTACCTGCAAGCCAAAGTGAAAATTATCCCCACCCTTAGGTCACAATTCCAGCCCCACAAATTCCCCCTTAAACACACACACACACACACACACACACACACACACACACACACACACACACACTGGCCTTCTAGCTCCTCCTGCTGGTGACTGCTCAGCTCTGCTTTTAACTTTATAACTGGGTCAACTAATTGATTTATGTCTATGAATAATAACTTTCAAGAATATTTTATATTTTGATATCTGATCCTGGACCAGATGTCAAAATTAAGATCTGGGGATTAGGAAAAAGATTCCCCTTTCCTTCGCACAGGCAGTGACCAGGCAGAATCACAGCTTTTATATCAATATCTACGTGCTCGCCATTCCTAAGTGCCAACTGATGTGTGCCCTTTGGGTAGGGTGGGAAAGGGAGAGATCTGAGGGCAATTGTTTGAGAAGCTCCATGAGGCATTTCTCCTGCTGCTTCTCACCATGTTCTAGAAGGTGGTGTCTGGTCCTTCTCCTAAACCTCTTATTGAATCACACTTATTTTGTGAGGCTGCAGGCGACTGGTGGTGATGATGACAACACTAGAAGTACTGAGTGCTAAGCACTTTATATTCTTTACCTCATGTATTCCTCTTGACAACCATATGAGGTAGGCAACACCATTTTACAGCTGAGAAACTGAGGTTCAGAGAAGTTAAGTATGTCTCATAAGTGGTGAAACGAGAATCTGAACCAGGTCTATGTGATCTTAAAGTACTGAAGGCAATTTTTGTTGCTTTGGTAAAAGTTCACAACTGCTTGGGTTTCACTCTCTTTACGACAGGGGTGCTGGGGGAGAGCAAACTGATAGGAAGAGAAAGTCTAGGGAAGAGGCAGCCAATGAAAATACAAATACTCTACATAGGGTAGAAAGCTCTCAAGGAAATGCTTTGGCAAATTTGACACAACTGGTTAGTGAAGGTCAATTCTATTTTAAAGCCCCTGATCAAAACTAACTGCCCATCACCTCATTAAAAAATAAATATGTGAAGATAAAAAGTATGTCTTTAACCAGAAGTGGGCTGGCAGGAGTCACAGTTCAAGTCACACAAGTGCCTCCTCATCTCTTTTCCTGGCCTGTCTCACTTTCTCAGCTGTCAAGTGCTGGAGAAGAATATTTGCTGTTTGTCAAATTCATATTTATCTGAGAATAGACAAAGCAGTCTCAGAAAACCTCCTTTTGTGCTATATTCTAATCAGCAATTTAATCAGATTATGAACATTTGTTTTTTTTCTCTTTGTGCATATGATCAAAAAAATCATAAAAATGGAATTCCTTAGAATAACATCCTAAAACGTGACCATGAGAAATGTGGACATTGTTTTCCTTACTGTCTCACTCTAGCCTCACTTTCTTCCTGAAAGATTCAAATGCACCTCGGAAGCACCACGGGGGGGTTGTGGGGTCATAGTAGAAGTGCTGAACAGGAAAGCAGTGGTTTGTTGGCAGACGGCTGAGGGCTCCCCAGAGGACCTGGCCCCCTTTTGCCATCACGTCAGCATCCACCTGCTTCCAGCTAAAAAACCTCAGGACACCAGCATCTTCTGCTTGGGGTATTGCCATGGCCTGCTCTCCCTGCTTGCCCTTTGTCCCTCAACACATTCCCTACACTTCAGTCAGAGTGATGATTTTAAAGTATGGCTTCCTTAGCATAAAACCCAGCACTGGAACCTGGTGAACTTGGCTCCTACACTGTCTGGTCTCTGCTCCTCCCCACCTTGTCTTTCCCTGTTCCAGACCTTTCTCAAATATGCTTGCCTCTTTCTTCCTCTCTTTTCTCCTGACCTGCAAGCATGCTGAATCCTTCCCCTGGTTATATCTCAGAAGGAATCTTACTTCCTCAAGGGGGTCCTCCCTACTCTCTATCCAAAGTTATGTTGACCTGTTTCTCCCTTTCCTCTTCTATAATAATTACGGGTAGTTTGTTCTTTATAATAACAAGTAACTCAGGGCTCTGCTGGGACAGGCTCCCTAGAGCAGATTAAGCACTCTTCCCAACTCTGTATTCAGTGACCTCACGTTAGTAGACTGACATCAACCAACGGTGGGAGGATTTTTACCTTATAAATTAGCATATGCTATAAAGCAGTTTTTAACTTTTCCCCCAGAGAGCTGGTTGTTAAACATTTATGAGCACACCACTGGTTATTCCCATAAGAACTGAAGGTATCCCAGTTCTGCCCACAGAGCCTGGCTCATAATAGGGTTCTATAAATATTTATGAAATTAAACAAACATAAATTGAGACTTTCAGTGTGGCCATACTGAATTGTATTTTATAAATATATATAAATATATATGTGTGTGTGTGTATATATATATACATACATATATATAAAATCTCTCATCTTGACAATGATCTCATGAAGCTAGTATTGCGTCCCTTATGTTTTGAATGAGGACATTTAGATTCAGCAAAGTAAGTGATGTGCCCATTGTCATAGAGTGAGTTAGCTGACGATCCCTTGAGCCTGTACCCTGGGGCATTGCTCCAGCCCATTGCCTTCTGCTCTTGGCTGTCTGCACTCATGCTGTCTTCAGCCTGGCTTGGGTCTCTAAATACAAACTGCAGCTTGTCTTTTCCTGAGTGGACTTGTCTTTGTGTATTCATTTGCCTGGTCCCAGTCTCACAATCATAGCCAGTTGACTGCCCACACTCTGCCTGATCAAGGTCTCTAGTCTGTCCTCCGGATGGGCCCTGCCTTTGGACACCTGCATGTGGCCCAGAAGGCACAGGACATGGCATAACAGATGAAGGCTGGGAAGCTTCTGGAGCCCCATGCCTGGGACTCAGCAGTAGGGTAATCAACTCATCCTGGTTTACCCAAAACTTTCCCAATTTTAGCACTGAAAATCCCACGTCCTGGAAATCCCCCAGCTGGTATGGTTGGTCACCCTACTCAGAGCACAGAGAGATCTGAGGCCATTAGAGGAAGAGAAATCCCAAAAGAGTTCTGAAAGCACAGCATCCATATAGACTTCCTTAGGTCCACCTTCATACTGCCTGCTGACTTTATGTGTCTGCATCCCCATCTTTGAGAGTGACTAGCACCAAGAGCAAGTCATTTAATTTCTCTAAGCCTCTGTTGGTTGATGTATCTACAACATAGAGATAATGAAGACTAGCTACATAATTTGTGGGACTCAGTATAAAATGAAAATGTGGGGTCCCTTGTTCAAAAATTACTAAGAATTTCAAGATGGTGTCCACAGAGCACAGAGCCCTTCTGAATGGGGGTCTCTCTGTGGCTCCAATCCTCTCAAGCCTATGAAGCTGGGCCTGGAAGTAGATGATCACACCTCTCATTCAAAGTTGTGAGGATTCAGTGGCCCAAAGCATCAACAGCACTGGGCACGATGCCTGTTTCAGGGATAATGTTCAGAAGATGGTGGTAATTGTTTCTGAGGTCTGATCCTGTTTCCCCCTCACTTGCTCAGCCTCTCCCAGAACAGACACCTGAATTCTTACCTTGACAGTAACGTGAATTCAGTAATCTTTTGTAAGTCACTTCAGCTCCTCTAGGCTCAGAGTTTTCCCTCTATAAGACATGGGGATTGCGGGAAATCTCTAAAGAGCTTACCAGCTCTAAATTTGTTTCGGCCAACTCCGTGACATTTATACATATGAGCAAGGTCTTAATGTTCTTTGGAAAGCAGTTTCTTCCTCCCTGGGTTTTCTGAGATTCTATTTGGCCTTCAAGTTCCATTCTTATCAAAGAATCTCTCTCCCTCCAACCCTGAATAAATCAAGCGTTCTTAGAATATTTCCAAAGTTCTTTTAATTCAAAAGTCAACCCATTTTATACCTGAGCAGTCTAAGGCTTGGGGCAGCTGAACACCTCACTTGAAGCCATAATGAGTTGGAGAAGTGTGGGAATCAAACCCAGATCCTCCACAGTAATATACTGTTTCTATCTTGCCTCAGGAAACACCAGAGAGTACCTTTATAATTGTACTTTGCAATTATTCTTTCCTAAAAATTTTCTTATAAAAATAAAGAGGAAGTAGAAAAGAAAAAAAAAGCTTTCCATTTGGGCTCACTCGATGAATTTTTTTTTTCAAGTATGTCCCCATTTTCCTCAAACCCTAGGACATCTGACCTAGTTCATGATTTCTCTAGTATTTTCTATTTAGTAAGGACAAGGGTTTCCTCTCTTCCCATTTGAGTGTAGGATTCTCAGACCCTCTCAGCATGTTTCTGTGCTCTAGAGAGAATTAGCAGATGTTCCTTTAATGGCACATCTTCTTAACCTTTTGTTACCTCCTATCACAACTGGTCTCTAGGGGATATCTAATTCCCATAAAAGAAAAGGTTGGACAGAGGGAAAGAATGTTCTCAGCCATTTCTTGGGCCTGGTCCATGTGAACTCCTACTAGACCTCTCCATGGGCATCTGGTCATGTGCCTGGTAGTTGGAAATTCTTGAGCTTTTCCCAAGGATAAGAATTTAAAAAAAGTCTCTGTCTCTGAAAATCCTGTTGCTTCCTAAAATCATGCCTACCCTTGTCTGTGCTGGTCCTTTCACCAAGGATCCTCAGCTGGACAATGGATCCAGCTTGCTTTTTGAGAAATTTATTTTTTAATATAAAGTTGTACTTCTCACACAAATTGGCTGAGGGCCAGACAAAACATGTATTGTTTTAATGGGAGTGAAGACTGTAATTTTATGTTCTTCTTTTAGTTTAATCCAACCTTCTTCTGCTGCAATGTTACTGAACTGACATATGTTCCAAGTCAACTGGAAGGAGTTTTTTGGTGCCACCCTTGGCATTCATTAAGATTTAGGGCAATATGCCATTTTCTCCATTTCAAACAGCTTAGAAAGGAAGTCCAAAGGCTCAGATTCTAAGCAACTATGATTTGTCAACCAATGCCTGAGAATAATGTTTGTAAACTAAGAACAATTTCCAGTGAGTACTTTCTTCCTTTTCCATAAGGTTGTGTAATAATCTCTTTTCTAGAAGAAATTCACATATATCTGGGGTTGCTATGAATTTTCAATAAGTATCAGGTCAACATGAGAGCTTCAAGAAGCTTGGAGTGAAATGCAGGGGTGGAGAGGCCTTTACAAATAAAACCAGAAAGTCTTACGCTTCAAAAAAAATCTCAGTTTAGAATCTGGGTTTGCATCTACTTCAGAATTGGATACTTTCTGCTTCCTGCCCACTATCCTGGCACGGGGATGCTTCCTAGAGACTGCAGAGACTGTAGAGTTGCAGAGATGGAGTTGTAGTTGTGTAGGTGGATGGAACATTCCTTAGAGGGCCAAGAAAGCTAGTGGGCATAATCCTGTGTGTGCAGAGAGGGCAGTGATGAGAATTGGTATATCCAGAAGAATTTGTGCCATGGTGACCCTCATATGCTCATGAGATTGTGTGAACACTAATAACACAGGTGACCATAATTTCATGGATAGAAAATCAGAATGAAAATTTAAGTTCTAGAGAAAATTTTCTGGGCCTAAAATTCTTCAGGGCTAAGAACATCCTTAAGTCAAACTGGATTGTTTATTCGGGAGGATGTCGGATGTCCTTAGGCCTCTTATTTTAGAGATCAGGAAATGGGTGCCCAGAAAGGTTAAGTGAGCTGCGAGGTTGTAAAAGGGAAGACTCTCTGTATAAACAACTTGATATCCAGAGAACCTTTCCCATCCAGTTCAGCCAAGACTGAAAGTGGCTTCTTACCTGCCCCACAAAGTCAGTGGGAAATGGTGGTCTTTTCTTTAAAAACAAGTCTCTCTTCTTAGCTGCCCAGCATCTTTGTCTTGTGTAGGAGGGTTTATACTTTCTCCAGAAAGGGAAGAATGTCTCAGTGAGCAGAAAAGACAGTGAAGTACCCCTGATAGCCAGAAACCAAAATGAATATGCCTTGACAGTCCATGTTTTGGTAATTTGGGTCCATCTAGGGAAGACCTTACATGACTGGTGAAATGACACGGCATATTATTTTTGGCATGGGATCAAATATATTCTGCATTAATAAACTAATGTGTTTGCGTTTCCTAATGGTTATGACCCTCTGTTTTGGTTAGTCTGGAACTTTAATGGAATAAAACCATTGAAATATCATGCTTTATCATACATTTGTGTAGCACTTAGTTACTGAGAACACATCACCTCATCTATCCCAAATGTCTGCTGTGTGAGGCATGTGTTCTTATTTTTACAGATAGAGAAATTAAAAGCACTGGGAAGAATGACCTTCTCAAGGGCAGGCAAAGAAGTGGCAGATGTAAGGGCTTGACCCTGGGACTTCCTATTCTGATTCAAAATTCTCTTTCTACCATATCATAATTAAATTTTTTCAGGTGGTGATAAATTCTTCTGTAGGACTCAGGTGAAAGCAGACTTTACTCCCGGGCAGGTTAAGTGCTTCTTGTACCGATAACTACACATGTTACCTTGCAGAACTAAACAACAGTAATGAGGAGGATTAGGACTAAGTAAAGTTGTATTAGAAGCAGGTGACATGGCAGATCTGGTTACATAAAATAAAAATATTGGGAAAAATGTCTTTTCTGATTGTGTTGACAATGGTGGGGAAAGAAACAATGTTCTGAATGTTCTTTTGTCTCTACCTATGGCTCTGGATGAGTTTGCTCCCCTGTGTACTGAATACCATCCCTGAACATTGTGAGACTGAAAAGTGACGATCGTCATTCCATATTTTCATTTCTTTGAGATCTTTCCAAGTTCGGCTTTTGAAAATATGTTGAAAATACATCACACTTCTTTACCTGATGGGGAAAAACTAAATGAGCTAGTACTTTTGAGGGATGAGACATATTCTATTTGTCTACCGGAAGGTGAAACAAAGTATTAAGTTCCAATCTTTCTTTTTTTAAGCTCCAATCTTCAGGGGGGAACAAAGTCTGAATACCGACAATTTGGTCTGTTAAATCTTTTTTAAGTTACAGAGAATCACACCCCAGGAAAATACTCAGTTGCCCTCTCACAATGTCAGAGGATATGGTGTAATCTACTTCTGTCGTTTGCTGAACAAGAAGTGATGTGTGGATGCGTGGGTATGGGGATGGTGGATGGTTGAAAATGCAGTGTAGCAAGGCTCCATCAAGTAGCAAATCAAAGGAGCAGGAATAAACTTTGGAGGAAAACTGAAGTGGTTGCCAAAAAGTTGACCCTCAGTTGTAATGTCACCAAAGCACTCCTACAAAAGGTCTGGCCTCACCGTTTCCAGCAACGTGAGCACTTGTCTGGAAAGAGGCTCTTCTTAAATCTTTGCTCCAGTCTCCATGTGACTATCTCTGAATCTGTCCCAAAGACAAGAAGCAGGTAAGCTGCTTGATGTCACACCAGTACAGTAAGCGTGGCCTTTCTAAATTGGACACTAGCTCACCAGCCCAAAGAAATCATCTGTTCCCTCATCCTGCTTTTCTTTCTAGTAGGTGAAAACCCATCCTGTCTTACACAGCTGACAGAGAAGTAATATTCTACACTTTCCTTTGGACAATTCATTCTTTGGAATAGCAACCCCAGGTTCCTAGAAATTTTTCTGTCTTGAAACTGAGTCCTTCATATTGCATCTTACTTCAGTGTAGCTGGTCACTACTTTCTAATAATATCAGGCATTTGGAGACTGACATCCTCCTCCTCATACCTCTGACCATTGCTCAGACCAAGATGGCAGCTCACACTCGGTGATAACCCCTGCGGTATGATGCTGACTCAAAGACTTCCCCAATCTTCTGTCCCAGAGAACATGCTCTCTTCAAATACCTTCCTTTGGGTCATTTTCTGGGCAAGAGAGCTAACTAATTCATCTTATTCTTTGATGAAGCTAGTGATATTACCCAAGAAACAGAACAAAGGCCAAGGAGGTTAAAAAAACTAAAAAGCTATAATTAATTAAGCTTCTACTGTGGACCAAGCACCATACCAAAGTCTTCTACATGAACCTTCACAGGTGAGCCTCAGGAAGGCCCTTCAAGGTAGGTTTGGGTGTTGCTGCTTTTGTAGTTGAGGAAATGGAGCCTTGGATCCATTGTGAATGGAAGAACTGCAGTTCAGTGTCTTGCTGATTCTAAGGCCACACAGCTTCTCACAGAGGACAGGGGCTCATTGATGGTGAAGGGTTCCAACCCAAAGCTTAAATCCTATCCATACTTCTTTTTTTTCTTTTAATGTTTGTTGCTCCCCTTACAGCCATAGGAAAATAGCTCCACATGTGATTCACAGAACACACCCAGTAAGCAGCTGGTTTGAGATTGAAAAAGTCATCTAAGCCATAGCCCTGCTCAATCCTGGCAGCCACAATGATCAGAAATCAGGAGCACCTGCGTGGCTCAGTCAGTTGAGCATCGGACTTCGGTTCAGGTCACAGCTCATAGGTTCTAGCCTCGCATCAGGCTCTGTGCTGATGGCTCGGAGCCTGGAGCCTGCCTGGGATTCTGTGTCTCCCTCTTTCTCTGCCCCTCTCTAACTTGCACTCTTTCTCTCTCTCTCAAATGAATGAATGAATGAATGAATGAATGAATAAAAAAAAAACACAACAACAATGGCCAGAAACCATAAGATTTCTTCAGGCTGTCTCACCAGCCTGTCAATAGTTCTATTTTCTCCCTGGATTCTCCCAAAATGTTCCAAGTGTTATTCCCATTCTACAGATAGAGAAACCCTCTTCCTGAGAGCAATGAAGTAGTGAAAGTTCACAATTTTTTGACTGCTTGGCTTTTAGGGAACACGTGGGTCTTTCTTCTTGTTCCCTTCTGGGTAGAGGGGCAAGACAGCATGTCTCTCTTCCCCTAGACTGTCCTACAGAAAGGCCTTGGCTGCTATGCTGGCTTTCAAAGTGGGAAGTGCTGCGGCACAGAGCAGGGGGGCAGAGGGGAGCACATTCCCCCTTGATTCCACATGGGCGGAGCCCATCCCCAGGGGGTGACCAGGCCAAGGCCCAGGTGTGGAGCTGACAATGCTGCCAGGACCTGCCTCTTTGTGGGACCAAGAATGTGGGGTGTGCATGGGTGGAGTGGAGAGGGAATTCAGTCACCTTGTCCTTATGCCTACCTCCATCATAGCAATTAATTCCCTCAGTTATGACTTTGAAAGTCTCTGTCTCCCCACTGGACCATGAGCTTCTTGAGAACAGGGTCTGCCTCTTCCCATTTTCCATCCTTAGGAGGCAGCATAGTTTGTTAGCACAGAGTAACTTTTCAGTAAGAATATATTGGACAAATGGAGGGAGAAACGTGGCTATCATATGAAGATCACCCTTCTTTCCCCTGCTGCTGAGATCTCGAATTGCTCTATTTCACTATATGTTGGGATCCCACGCTCCCTCCTGCTCACCAGCCTCTCCTCACATTGTGCTGGCCCTTCTCCCTCTGGCCTGTCCCCACACAGGGCTGACCCCAGGGAATAGAAATAAGGAACCTGGCAGACGGAGCCATATGAATGAGCATTATGAGTTAGTTTGGGGGTGGGGAGAGACTGGTTTGAATTATAGTTTTCCGGGGCTGGAAGTGGGGACTGTGTGAGTGACACACAGCAGCTGTTTCCACTTAAAATTGATTAGCAAGTATCACTACAAATGAACTCAGAATTTAAAACAAAACACCATGGAAATGAATCATTCTAAATCATTCTAAACTGGTCGAAGGAAAGACTTTCTCCAGCTGAAGACCAAAAAGATCTCCTTTAGTTCTGCTTTTCCCCACTGGCCAGCCCTCCTGGAAGCTACAGTCCCCCACATCACTGAGATGAAATGCATACCAATTCTTTCCTGCTGGCTGCTTGTCACTAGTTTTAACTGGCCTCGAGCAAATGCCCTGGCACTGTCTGCAAAACTGGAAGTAAAATGCCGCCCGAGACAGAGGCAGCCAGGCTAGCTTTCCCCTGCTTTCGGGCAGGAGCCACATTCTCAGAGCAGCCCTGGGGGCTCTCAGAAGTGGTCTATTATGACAGTCAAAAGTGAGTAGCTGATAGGCTCATGGACAGTGCTATTTCCATTAGCCTTAAAAGGTGCTAAAGCACCTGGAAAGTTAAACATAAAATACTGTTTGGTTTTCCAAAATGTTCTCATTAGAGAATTAAGAGTTTAATTCGCAGAAACAAATAACCCCAAGGTGTGATACTCAAGGAAATTTCAGAGAGTCCTGTGGTTATTAATGACCATACAATGAGCAGTCTTAGTAGAAAGCCTGATAGGGGAGGCAAATCAAATAAAGAAAATCAATTTCTGAGAATAAATTAAATTTAAAATGCGTCAGCTATAGGCCTCAGCAAAGACAAGTTATAGTACATCTTCTGGTCATCTAACTAATGGAAGTCACATTTTATTCCCATTATACTGGGCACATATTACCAAGCTCTGATCTCTCTAAAATTAGATCTTTGCAAAGATATAGTTGGCTCATCCTGACAGGGCTGATGGGTGGTGAGAGCCTCTAGCAGCAACACACTCCATCTGGGAAGATTCTGTTCTGTTCAGCTCTATAAAGCATCTTTGTGTTTCAAGAGTTGATGGATTGCTACATGGCACAAAACAAACCTTAGTGGCCCGTTGTCTTTCCACTGCTGCTTAGCACACAGAGTAAGTACATGGCTGGCCCTAGCCAAACATTCATGTCACTCCCCGACAAGAATTGGAAGATGCCACTTAGTCACTTTCCTACCTAGTTTTGTTTAAAATCATGTGTAAGAATCATGGTTCGGGAACCGTAAGATAAAAAAGACCTAGGGGTTGCCTGTCCTTTGGCCAAGGAGACATGATGACACTTACTTATTGTCTATACCAAGTTTAGGCTTTTACATTATCTTTTTTAATTGGAAGAATTCCCACTTGAGCAGAGTTAAACTGAGTGTTTAATGCTTCCCCGGGGTAATGCTAAAGTATATATTAATTGTGCACTGGTAGAATGAACGTGATCCCTTGGCCCTGTTTTGTGGAAGGTACTGGAAAAGATGGAGTGTGGGATCTAGACAGAGAGAAAAGACCTCCAAATAGTAGCCAGGAAGGGTCTTTGGCTGGTGAAAAGAAATCAGGAGGCAGAAAGGGGAAGATAACACCGAGATGTACCCTTGCCCAAAGCTTCATCTAGAGGGTTCTAAAATATGTATTTGAGTTTCTGAGTAGACAAGGTTGGATTATTCTTGGCTGAGGAAGTCAAGATAGAGGGGTATTGGGTTTGGGGAGTTGGAGAGTTTACAGTTAAGATAGGAGGAGGAAATGATGAAATCACACAGGTGAAAACATCCCTCCCCCAACCCCCAATCTTTAGATATTGAAAACCACTTGCCACCCACAAGATGGCAAATTTGACCACACGGGAAAATTTTATTTTGTTTCATTGTTTCAACTACCCAACATTTATGATGTGCAATTACTACATGTCAAATAGTCTGTTAGCCAATGGGGATATAACCTTAATTATAACATAGTCTTTGCCTTCAAACTTGCTCCTATTCTAGTGTGGGAGACAGAAAGTAAACAGGCAACTTTGTTCACCTTGTTCAGAGCCCCTTGTGTTCGGTGCTCTGAGGGGGGCTAATGAGAATCTCTGGGAGTGTATGGGATGGGCAGTTATTACCAAACTTGGTGGCAAAAGGACCTCGCCTACATTGCAGGACTTCTGAGAAGAGCTGGTCTGCAACAAAGTGTCAAGCAGACAATATCCATGCAGTGACTGCCTTGGAGGTGTACTTTTAAACCTGCACTGACACTGGTAGGCATAGTGCTAAGAAAATACGTGGTTTCCCTTCTCTGCCCATGTAACCCTGTCTTCTCTCTGCTTCAGCCTTATATCCAGGCAGTAGGTCTGGGTTCCCTCCCTGGGTCGCTGAGAGAGGTGTCTTTCTTCAGAAAACCTTTGGGATTTGGATTTTCTCAGGAAGATGGAGGAATGAACACCCACTCTTGTGTCTAATCCTTCCCCTTGACCCAAAACTTCCCAGAAAAATGTCTCAAAAAAGCTTTCCTGAGACTTAAGCCTTCTGCCCCACCCACTGATTGCCACTTCTCCAAGACTGGAGTAGGGCAAATAATGGGACATATTCGAGGGGGCATTTTTTATCAGAGATATATGGAGTCAGCAGATAGCCACCTTCATGTACCGCTCTGTGCAAAGAGGAATAAAATAGATTTCTTTTCCAAAAAAAAAAAAAAGAAAAAAAAAGAAAAGAACTGGTTGACCCCATATCAGGCTTATAAATATATAGTGATGCATTCCAGACATTTGCTAAAATCCTGACTATCTCATAAGGATCAAAAATAGAAGAGTTGAGGAAAATCAGTTCTGCTGGAATCAGCAATATAGAATGGACACACCAGGGAAGGAGTAGAGAAGGATGATATTGACAATATTAAGACAAAATTCATGTTGAGCACTTAAAACTGTTTGCAAGTGTTACTTCATGTGATTCCCCCAACAACCCTCCCAGGAAGGAGCTATCATTATATCCATTTCACAGAGGAGCAAACTGAGGCTCAGAGAGGTTAAGTAGCTTGCATGGGCACAGTAACACAGAAATACTAAGTGGTGGGCACAGGATTCAATCTTAGTTCTGATCCTAGGATTGTTGTGAGGACTAAATAAGTTAATACTTGCAAAGTGCCAGCAACAGGGCCTGAAACAGAGCCAACATTCAATAAGCACTCACCATTATAACTAATGCAGATAAATCTCTCTTGCAGATTTCTTCCAAGAGAAAAACAAATGATCTCCCTTCAAATTACCAACCTAATGCAGATCCCTCAGTGATTAAAGTCACTAATTATCTGCCTCTGAAGGAGAAAAGAAATAAGGCAGGAATTTGCCCACTCCCTCTGTCCAGTCAGGTTTCGGGCACATAGTGAGATGAGAACACGGTGTGCATTGCTCGGGCAGCCCTTCTCAGAGCTGGGCTCCCTCCTGAGGGGCTTGCTGCCCATGCACATGTCAGTGAGGCTCTTCCTGAGCCCGTGGCAGGGAGAACTCCTACCCCATTTGCCTTTTGCTTTTCTCTCAGATTGGATATCTCAGTGTTACCCAGATCAAAAGACTTTCCTTAGTCACAATCCTCCTGATTCCCATACCAGCAGGAGGGTGTGAGGTCTTTTAGGGGGTTGATAGATGAGATTTGCTGAACCACACTTCCCACCAGTTTTTTTCCAAGATGTAACACTCTGGGAACTGGAGAAAACAGACATCTATTTTCCTTCTTTGAAAGAAAGCAGTATGTACAAAATTTATTATTTATTTCTAGAGATTTGAAATGTTCTGTGTTCCATTTTCTTCTTTCTTGCTCCATCCCAGTATCTTTGTAGGTCTTTGCCACCCAAAGGGATTTGTAAGATTGTTACAACCATCAGCAGTGCAGTGAGATGTTGATATATAGTTGCCTGTTTTTTTTTTTTGTTTTTATTTTTGTTTTTTTACTTTTTCTCAATCTACTTTCAAAAACTATACCTAAGGTTGTTTCGCCATTAACTAATAAATGCTCCTAATGAATTTCACCCTTCTTTCAACAAATCAAGACTGGGTTTTTCAAAGGGAACATGAGAAATAAATTAAAACTGTATTAGGAAGAAGCTGTCATCACTGTAATTTTTAGAATAAGATAAGCAAGCAATTTTGTGTTATTTCTTTGAGGAACTCAAAGTAACAATCAATTAACCCTGTGAAGTAAATATGAGAGAAATGTGATTAGGTACATTTTTCTCATGAGAAAACAAACATGGAGAGGAAAAGCAGTTTGCTTGTTCAGAATTCACAGTGCAGTCAAGCAGGACTTGTAACTATCCCCAGACCTTAGCCAGTAAGTGTTAAGAGTCAACCATCTAGAAGTAGCCATTGGATCAAACAAAACAAAACAATTGTCAGTTGCAAGCAGCTGCCCTTCATGGGGTACAAACTCGGGACTTGCCAGAGTCCCCGCCAGTTCTCCCTGAAATGGGGTAGCATCTCAGTTGTCATTCCTGTCTTTATTCAGCCTGCGATACTCAGTTATGCCTTCTGCCTGAGGATAAGGTATAAGACGCCCCATCTACCCAAGTGCAGTTGTCACCATAATTGTTTTTAAAGTTTATTTACTTTGAGAGAGAGAGGAGCAGAGAGATAGGGAGAGAGAATTCCAAGCAGGCCCACTGTTAGCGCAGAGCCCAATGCAGAGCTTGAACTCATGAACCAAAGATCATGACCTGAGCCGAGATCAAGAGTTGGACACTTAACCAACTGAGCCATCCAGGCACCCCTATTCTTGCCAGGATTCTTGAAACTAGTTGCATAGGAGAGAGGCAGGACAAAGGGAGTTAGAGACACGGGGAGATGCTAATGTGAATTGAAGTCTTTTTGGGAGAGAGGGACATGATTTTGACCTTGCTAGAGAGGGACTGGCAAGCTAGAGAAGGGAGTGGGAAGGTGGGGGAGAAGGCATAGATTGTGATGCCACTAAATAAAGGAGTTAGTACAGTAAGGCTGGTTTTCAGTTGTCTTCTGGTTTCATATGTCACTTGCTCTGGGTCTCTGGGAAGGTCTCTTATCTTGACCTCAGTTTCTTATAATACATAAATTTGATTTCTTATAATTGTCAAACTAAAATAAAGTATCCACTATGTAAAGGTAATGGAAATTGTCATAAATTGGTCCTCCTGAAATGGCACCTGATAAAACGGGAGCTTACTCATTGCAGACCCGATTGATGGCTAGGCATGCTGGAACTCACGTGCCTTGTACATGAATTGATGGAGAAGACGAGGGGCAGTTTAATAGCAGTTTGAGAATGTATGCAAAACAGAGGCTCTGGTCCCCAGGGTGGGTTCTGGGCAGCCCAGGGCAGAGGCTTCCTTGGATCTCACTTCGGGTGTCCCACAAATTCTCTTTTTGACCTTGTCAAAACCACTTTGGCTGTTGCCTCATGTTTCCCATCTACAAACAGTAGCTAATGAATGATACCTACCCACAGGTTGTAGGTAGATTAATTAGTTAATGTTTGCCAAGTACCTTGAAGATCAGAGCTCTGCCTATTGTAAAAGCTTTTTCCTGCTTGTCCTGAGAAGTCTAATCCCTTAGAAAAAGAGGCCATTTCACAGGGCAGTGGCTGCCCTCTAACTGATGGGATAAGATCTTCCCCCATGTTTTTATCTGTCAGAAGAAAGGAGTTTGTTTAATTAGCAGGCAATGCTTTTCTGGAAACAGCTTCTGTGAATTTGCAAAGAGGCTACAACTCCCAGTGTATTATTATCACTTATCTTTCCCCCCCAGCTGACATTTGCAGCCTGTTGCAAGTCACAAATTCCTAAAGGATGGACGTAGTGGAGAGAAAGCTAAGTGGCAATGGAGACAAGCCACTAAGGATTTCTGCTGAAATCCAAATTTGAAAACTTGCAAGAAACATCTGCAAGATTCTCAGGGCAAAATGGTAGCAGAGAGAGTGTAGGCCTAGAGGGACTATGGGCAAATGCCTTCCCATTTTGTGATTCTATTTTCCTGACTCTGAAATGGGTTGGAAGTCCTTGGCTATTCCTTTGCTTTTCTGGCATATTGTATGGGCTGGTGCTGTCACCTGGGTCCAGTGCTTCAAGATTTTTACCACAGCATGCCCTATACACATGAGCTATTTGTCTATTGGAGGTCCACTTAGTTCTCTGCTACCCGGATGGCCACATTGGAGCAGCTGGGATGACATTTCTCATCACTCTCCAAATTTATTCTGCTTCTTTGTTAGTTCATACTCTGCTTCTCTCCACTGCACTGTGAGCTCCAGGAGGCCAGCCAGGCACCTTGTTCCCCTTATTCAGTGCGGTATCCTCAGTGCCTGGGACTGGCCTGGTGCACAGTAGTTGCTCAGTGAATATTGCTTGAGCGAATTATTGCCCATCCTCTATACACTACCACTCCAATGGCAACAAACACCTGTTTGGAAGAAGATGAAGTTTCACAATTCACAACCTGAATTGTTGTGGGTTTAATTGTGTCTCCCCCCAAAAGATACATTCAAGTTCTAACCCCTGGTACTTGTGAATGTGACCTTATCTGGAAATAGGTTCTTTGTAGATGTCATCAAGTTAAGATGAGGTCATACTGGATTAGGGTGGGCCCTAATTATGACGACTGTCTGTAAGAAGAGGGATGTTTGTACACAGAGACACAGGCAAACAGGGCAAAGATGACGTGAAGACAGAGACTGGAGTGAAGCATCTGCAAGTCAAAGAATACCAAAGATTATCTGACAGTAACCACCAGAAGCTAGAAGAGGCAAGGAAGGATTTTTCCTTGGAGCCTTTGGAGGGAGCATGACCCTGCTGATGCCTTGTTTTCAAACACTGGGCTTTCAGAACTGTGAAAGAATACACTTTTGTTGTTTTAAGCCACCCAGTTTGTGGTACTTTGTTACAAAAACCCTAGGAAGCTAATGTGTGAATGTTATTACAGATCAAAGAGACCCTTTGGGGAATGAGATGAGAAGACTTCTTACCTTTGCTTAAAAGTTTAGTTTACTTATGGCTTCCACAGAAGAGCAAAGCAGTGTGTTTTTAATCATAGCAGATTTGTCAGAGAGGTAACGGATAAAGATGGAAAGAGAGGGAAGTGTGTGCAATCTACAGAGGCTTTCCCTTTGTGCCAAAGAGCCTCCTGATCCTTGTCTGTCTATCTGGTCTTCGAATATGGCCACCCAAAGTCCTTCACATCCCACGGTTAGCTTCACTCAGCAGGTCTAACTCTTTGTTCTTTGGTTGCCCTTCACTTTGGAGCTTTAAGTTCTTACTTTGTGTGCCCTAGATTTTCTGTTTCCAGAGAGACAAAGGGGTCTGCCAGAGGTACTGTGGTCTGTGTGTCAGGTATGTGTTAGGACAATTCCCCTCACATTAATTTTAATCACTAAGGCCCAAAGAGTCAGCTGAAATAGTACATACATTGTTCTGAAGTATATTTCTAATTGTAAAGAATATTTACAAATTCAATTCAAATATTTTTGGAATGTCAATGGTTCTTGATTCTGAATTTTAGATCCTTAATAAGACTCTACTCACTCTGGAGCAGTGATTCTTGGACTTGTTTAGGTGACAGATCCTTTGATGGCCTGATGATGTTATGGAGTCTCTCCCCAGGCAGGTGAACATCCACACAACATCTTGATGATGCCTTTAGGCCCTGGATTCCACATTAGGAAACTATGCTCTGCTCTAGGTGGATCATCTTCTCCCCCATCCCAGCTGTCAAAAGGGGAATCCACTTGATCCTTCCACTGACTTCTCAGAAGAGAAAGGGGGTGCAAAGGAGTCCTGGCCTCCAGCTTTTGGGAACACAGTAGATCTGACCTTTTGGTGGATCTCATCTGACTCTTTTTCCTTAATTTACATAGTTTACCAGTGTGATGGTTAATTTTATGTGTCAACTTGACTGGGCTATAAGGTGTTGAGTTATCTGGTCAAACATTATATTGGGTATGTCCGTGAGAGTGTTTCTGGATGACATTAACATTTGAATATGTAGAATGAATAAAGTAGAATGCCCTACCCAATGTGGATGGGCTCCAACCAACCAGTTGAAAGCCTAAATAGGACAAAAAGCTGAACCTCCCAGAAATAAGAGGGAATTCCTCCTGCCTGGCTGGCTTTGAGCTGGCCTTTTGGTGACTTTGGACTTCACCTGAAACATTGACTCTTCCTGCGTCTTGATCCTAGTGGCCTCCAGACTGGAATTTATACCATCATCTCTCCTGGGTCTCCAGCATGCTGACTGTGGATTTTGAGACTTCTCAACCTCCATAACCATGTGAGCCAATTCCTTAAAATAAATCTTTTTATATATAGTCTATTTATTCTGTTTCTCTGAAGATCCTTGACTAATACAGCCAGGGAAAGAGGAGGCAAGACCTGTACTTCTTTTTGCTTGTGAACTAGTTCTTCCTCAGTGGATCTAGGCCTTCCTTTTTTTGTGTGTCTTCAAGCCAGAAATTCTAAGGGTTACTTTTAAGGTGTTTATTAGGACAAAATAGGATACCTATAGATTAAAAGAAAAAAGAAGTCTATCAGACCAGTGTCTGGCATGTTGTATACAATGGTAATCATAAAAGATGGTTACATTTGCTTTGTTTCTGGCATATGGCTCCATTTGTAATACATATATGCACCTTGAGCATACGAATATTTTAAAAATGGTTTCTTGAAGTTGGCTTATGTCAGTCTTCAGTTTGTCAGGCTAAGAAAATGAATGGTTACCTAATTTTCTAATTATTTAATTAGAAAATATACTTGGTCCCGATGTCTCCATTTTTCTTTACATTACATTTATCAGTCTGCTCTTGCTGATAGAGGTGACAATCCAGGTGAAAGCTACTTCCCTTTGCTGTCCTTTGTTGTTATCATCACCTTTCTCCCTTGCTCAACTTAAAAATCCTGCTCTCCTGGGTGGGGGCAGAGATGAGGGCAGGAGAACAGCATCAGTCTTCCTTGAATAAGACTTAACAAACAAGTGGGAGCACCATAGGTTCACTGCACCGCTTCTCAGGCAACATGTAAACTTGGTCTAAATCTTCCTCCCCATCCTCATGGCCTGCTTGGGTCCTTGAAGCTCCAACAACACAGCCCCTGAGAAAGCACTATCCAGGCAGACCAACCTGGGCTCCAGCTGCATTCAGGGGCCTTCCTCTTACTGGTGTGTGACTCCCATTGGGTGGGTTCCTCCACTTCTGGAAGCAATACCTGCATATCACGGTTTCGAGGAGTGCATAGATGTAAAAGGACTAGGGCTGTGATGATACAGTGTGGATGCTCGGTAAATGGTAGCTGCATCTCTGTTAGTCTGCATTAAGACTCTCACTGTAGCCTCTGAAAGGCTGTTTTTCCCACCTCGTCCACTACTGTCAGCTTAATCTTAAACTAATGTCACTTCTTTCATTAAAAACCTTCTTTGGAAAATAAGCAAAAATTCCCCAGATCTTTTACTCTGGTTGGTCAGATTATAGGCGACTTGCTATTTTCTTTCTTGTGTATTTCTGTCTCTTCTACTGACCAGTAAAAGAAATAAAAAAAACAAGCCTCCATTTTTTCCACAATGGTGAGAACAGTTCTGAGCCTGCTCTCCATTGGCTCTGGTTAAATCTGTCCTCATTGGTCATGTCATTGTGTCAATTAACCTGCCCCAACTCCAGATTCTCCTCACCTGTAAGAAGTACTTTGTGTAAGGATTAAATGGGAAAATACATGTGAAATAACTAACACAGTGCTTAAGTAATCAGAGCTTTGAGTTCCAGAAAATACCTGAAATACTGGCTTTGGTAGGTATTTGTTAATAGATATGTGGAACATAGTCAACCATGTCTCTGATTTCCTCACCCTCTATAACCCAAAACCTTGTCCTTGGCCTCAGTTCAGGCAGAGCTTACTGTCAGGTCAGGTTTTCCTCTGGCAAGGTCAACCTGGCTGTCCTTTTGATCTTCTGTCTCAGACCGCAGTCTCCCAAGGCTGGACCCTGTCTTACATGTCACATATGCAAGTCAGCATAAAAGTCTTCCTTAACTTTTCTAAGGGCAGAGATGCTGTGGGCAGGAGAAATGGAACAGCACAGACACTCCTGGAAGGTCTTGGCCAGTTCCATAAGACACAACATGCCCTTGGGCTCCGTGGTGGTTTCAAACCTTTGGAAGCCCACAGCCTAATGGCAGTTAGTACCATCCGTGACAGCACTAAAAGGGACAGTTGCAGAAGATCTATTGGTGCCTTGTCAGTAACTGTTTAAAGTGAATCCTGCAGACCTGATCTCTGCCTATAGGATCAGCTTGGGGCAAACAAACACAGGACATATCAGCCATCACTTGTGCATGTTCTGGAATGTACAGATATGCCCTCAATCGGTTCTTAGGAGTCAAAATGCATTTTGGTTTAATGTATTGCTTTAAGAAGGAATAATCTGTTTTCTTATGGTTGAAGCCCTGATACCACTTGGTATTGGTTTTTCTATTCACGTGTGCAACTTCTCTGTGTGCCTTTATGTATGTGTATGTGAATATTCACAAAAATTCAATAAAAAGTTTTTAGCAATAATGGAAAGAAAAAAATGTATAAATCTTGGATGTGTAGTGAAAGGAGATTTTGACTATGTTTGGACTCAATTATTGGAGAAATGACTACTTTGAAGGGTATAGGGAAAAAAAGAAGAAATCCCTCCCTACATGTGTTTCATATTCTGTCAGCACTTGCTGGCTATCTCTTATTCCCAGGCACCTGTGTAGTGTTTGGGTTTCATTTCAGGGAGAGATTCTAGTCCTGGTAGGCATTGCTGAAGCCACCTAATGTTAGCGCCTGAACAGGGACATGTTTTCTGGCAAGTAAAAGGACTTTTCCTGGAAGAAGCAAGAATGATCCTCTTCTGGACAGCATTGGAGAAAATTGTTCAACTGAGTCATGGTAACAAACCTCAACTGGGTACTTAACCCTGCCAGATACCCAATTATCTGTGTGTGTGTGTGTGTGTGTGTGTGTGTGTGTGTGTATGTGTGTGTGCGTGTGTGTGTTTAGAAGACTTGCTTTTCCACCCTTAAAATGACTTGCTTTTCTCTCCTCTAGTCCTGTTCTATCCTTGTTGCCAGCCAATGACCTCACCGCATACTCTATTGCAAAAAAAGGGGAGCCATCAGCTGTAACAGAAGGGAACCACCTCATCTCCCCCTCCCCAACCCCCTATCATACTCCTACCTGTCTGGGCTGCAAGCTCTATTTGTCTTTCTTCCATGTGTTTGACAACACCCCCCACAAAAGCCAGTAACTCCTCATGGGATCTGGATTGTATCCTCTGACACATTTTCAGGGAATTCCTTTTTTATTCACTCTTTATCACTGATATCTTCCTTCCTACTGAATCATTTCCATCAGCTACATACAAACATGATCTAGTATCTCCCGTATTTCACTTCCCTCTACACCTTGCCCCATCTATTTACTTCCTTTTAGAGCTCCCTCAAAAAGTTAATTTATGTTTATTGTCTCTTTTTCCTCATTTTTATTCACTCCTCAATCTACCCCCACTATCTGTTGCACCTGCCACTCCACTGATTTTGTGAAGATCAATGACATCTGTGTTGCCAAGTCCAAAGGACTCCTCTCTGTGTCCCTCAGCCCTACCAGCACACTGTACATTCTTCTCCACACACTCCCCTACCTGACTCTCAGGACCTTGCTTCCACCTTCCTACTCATGGGCCTCTCCTTTGCAATCTTCTTTGCTGAATCCCATCCCTCTCTCTAGGTCTAAATAGTGGTGTCCCTGGAGGGTCTGTCCTGAGAACTTCTCTCTAGCTGATCACACCTGAGAACACCATCTCTCTAGCTGATCTCATCCATGGCTTTAATAGTACCTAGAGGTTAAAAAATCATATGTATGTGTATAGATACATATCCATATATTTTCATATTTTTTTCTGAGCTCTAGACTTATATATCCAACGGGCTACCTACCATCTCCATTGGCTAATCTCAAACTTAACGTGTCTGAAATGAATTCTCAAGTCTTCCCTGCTGCCAGCCAGTCCTTCCTATCTCTGTAACTGGGATCACCACGTGGTTGCTCAGGTCAGAAACACGGAAGTCAATCTTTTCCTTTTCCCTCACCCTGCTCCCCATACTAAATGCATGAAAGTCCTGTGATTCTACTTCCAGGCTACATCTCAAAGCATCACAATTCCTTGCGTCTAGGCCACCCTTGTCTCTTGCTGCACCAGTGTAAACAGCCTTCTGACCTTCAGATGCCATGCTCACTGTCCGACAATTCTCCATAGCACAACAGGAGTGAGCTGTACAAAAGCAAATTAGATCACATTGCTTCCCTGCTTAAAACCCTTTGATGGATGCCTACTTCACTTAGAATAAAGTATATACAACTTAGTCTGGCCGACAGGACCTGCATGATCTATCTTCCCTCACTGGCTTTCCCTGCTTTCGCATATGGTGTTCCTTCTGCCTGGAACCCTCTTCTATCAGTTCAAGCGAGCTCATTTTCAGTTTCAGAAAGCCTTTCCCTGACATGGCAAACAATGACCAATTGTGTAATTATTCCACCTGCTTGATTTGATTTTTGTTTTTCACCTTGCTAGATTTTAGGCTGTAAGCTATGTGACAACAGGGGCCATGTGTTCTATCCTCACACCTAGTACAGTGCCTGGCACTTAGTAGGTACTAAATAAATATTGTAGGGTCACTGAGGTAGTATATCTTGGTGCACTTAAAATCAATGGTCACGTGTCTCTCCTTCAGGGGCCCATTTTCTCTTGTTTTGTGCTCATAGTTCTTACAAATGGTGATAGAGGCACTCATCTATCTTGCAGTAAAATAAATTTTTTTTTCCTCAGCAGTAACGATCTTCTTGAATCTGTCAGCAGACACACATTCAGAAATAAGTCTTAGGATAATTCCAGTTGAAAAAGCTCAGAAATGGTCCTTGCAAGTATTCTGAGAGTTCAGTGGGGAACTGGAAACATATTCCCCTAGAATTTCAACCAGAACTCAACTTGTGGAGGCTCTTTCAGACAGAACAGAAAGAAGGAAGTTTAAATTCTCCAGAAATGGCAGATGATAAATCCAAATGAGTGCTAAAATTCCTCTCTTAAAAAATCACCGCCTCCTACAGTTAAAGAAAAAAATTCATAAAAGCAGACTTGGGCAATGGTAGTAAAGGAGGGTGAAAAACTTTTAAAATGTGGGGGAAAAAGCCAACCTAGACACTAGATCAGACAGTGCACAAGAAGACCTTTAGCATGGTGCCATGTGGGATAAATACAAATTTTAATTCAAGAGGATAAGGAGACATAGCTTTTGTCTGTTTTATTTTCCCATCTCCTCTTATTACTACTACTAGTAGATTGATTCTATTTTTTGTGCCTTGAGGCTTTTATTGTTTCCTATCATTTGAACTTAGAAGTATTTTCTCTGCCCCCCCCTCCTGTGCCCCCTCTCCCCTTCACTATTCTTAGTTCTTCCACAAACATCTTCCATCTATGGCCAGCTACTCAAGATATAGAAATACCCTCTAACATCTTTCCTGTTCAGTGTACTTGGGGATAATACTCTGATTGTAAATTAGGATGAACAAAACATTCTGACCCCAAAAGTTTGGTGTTCCCACACCGTTCTGCAATGTGGTAGTGACTAGATTTCCCAGGCTACCTAGGGAAAAAATCAAGCACACACAGTAACTTTTGTGGGTAGCCATGTCAATTCTTCTAAATTTGTTCTAAACTCTTTGAGTGCTACCTAGCCCTGTCCCCAACTTACATGTTCCACTAAAAGTTGCAAACCTGGGTGAGCTATTTTTACTGAGAAAACATGGGTTCTGAAAGCCTCCTCTCTTCTCATGGAATGCATGTCAACAGGGTGAGTTTTTCTATTTGAATATTTCTGCTGTATGTACAAGTACTATTTTCCCTGCCTACATGGATCTTAATTAACCAAGAGTAGATAGATACCAAGAAATCTGAGTTTTTGTTAAAAAATAAACTATTACATATGGTACTATGACATGGTGGATCCATGTCATTATATATTAGTCTAAACCCGTAGAATAAAACCCAAAGACTCTATTTTTTGTGCCCTGAGGCTTTTCCTGTTTCCTATCGTTTGAACTTAGAAGTATTTTCCTCTGATCCCCTCATTTGCCTTTGTACAACACAGAGAATGAACCCAATGTAAACTGTAAGCTTTAGTTAATAATAGCATACCAATATTGGCTCATGAACGGTAACAAATGTACCACACTAACCCAAAATGTTAACAATAGGTGAAACGGTGCAGAGATGCAGTATATGGGAATCTGTACTTTCTGCTCAAAATTCTGTAAACCTAAAACTTCTCTGAAAAATAAAGTCTAGGGGCACCTGGGTGGCTCAGTTGGTTAAGCATCCAACTTCGGCTCAGGTCATGATCACATGGTTTGTGAGTTTGAGCCTCATGTTGGGATCTCTGGTGCAGAGCCCACTTCAGATCCTCTCTCTCCCTCTCTCTCTGCCCCTCTCCCACTAGTGCTTTCTTTCTCTGTCAAAAATAAATAAACATTAAAAAAATAAAGTCTGGTAAATTAAAAAAAATACAAAGTAGTTTATCATCCCTATGGTCTTAAGATATTTGCTGATATTGAAGATTATTCTGCTTAATTATTCTGAACAGCCTGAAAAAATTGCAACAGTGAACCATAAAGAAACAGGAGAAATTCTCCTGCCATCTTAATGGGATGCCGATATAACACTGGAGTCTAGATGTCCCTGATCATGCTTGACACATTCCCCTTCCTTCAGCTCCTTGATTCAAAGCCCTACACAGTATTCAAAACCCAGTTCCCTGTGATCTCCTTATCAGAACTTCCAACTCTCCACCTGGAAATAATTTTATCATTCTTGAACCTGGAGGTAATTTGCTTGAACTTTCCTAGCTTCTGGATGTTATACATAGGACCTCTCCATTTTTTGTTGGTGTTGTTCTTGTTTTGTTTTGTTTTTAAATCACAAGTTATCTTTAGCTGCTGGAGCATTTTTGGGTTGTTGTCCCTGATTAACTTGATCCATTCTCCTATCTGCTATGGACCCCAAGGATTGCTACAACACTGCATGGGTTTCTCCTCTTGGTGACGCTGTTCTTGCCTGCCTGACAGTTTGTAGGACTGTTTCATGCTGTTCCATATCTGCATCAACTTTGCTTGACCACATTTGACCCTTTAAGGATATTGTTAAGGAGCCTTGAAAATATAACCTTATTGCCTCATGTAGGCTCCAAACTTTCCACTGAAGTTGACCTTTGCATGTGGTGTTTGTTCTATAAGGGTCATGTAGACAAACAGCTGACTTTCAAGTATCCAGCCACTTAAGAACAGGGAGCGGTTTCTGAGCCTCAGTGCAGCCATAACCCAAACGGACACATTGCTCTATAATACAGTAAATTCTGTGATATGAGGAATGTTCTCTATTTAGGACAGCCTTACAGATCTGGTAATTTACTGTCCCTTGAAAATGTGTGTGTGTGTGTGTGTGTGTGTGTGTGCGCGCGCGCGCGCGCGCACGCAGCTTGGGGTGGAAGTGGTAGTAAGGAAGTTGATGGGTGAATAAAGAAAGGTGAGAACCTGATACCAGGGCCAGAACAGGGAACTCGGTAGAGCCACGAGGAATAAAATAGCCAAAATGAAGACTAAGTAACTTGTGGAAGATGTAAAGGGGGTTTCCTTTATGGGTGTTGGTGGCACAGATCTCTATTGACAGGAAATTTGAAATCACTGATTAGCAAAAGCAATTTTGATTTCCCATCAAGTTCTTGGCATGTGTGTATGGATGATATAGGTGAATCTGGCTCGCCACTCCCCATGGCGCTCACACTGCAGGCGTGCTGGACACCTGTGCGTCCATCTCACTCCGCTCCGTGGACTCACTGGCCTGGCAGGCGGCTCCTCTGGCCTCGGGGTCAACTCGCTTGCCCCTCGGAAGGAGCCCCATTCCTGTTCCATCCCCATTTCTGAGCGCCCAGCCGTCCCCCCTCTTGGAAATGCCCTTCTCTTCGGCAGGGACATTAGGGTCCTCATTGGCAGGGCCTCGGGGCCCCGGCCTCGGTCCCTGGGCTTGGTACCTGCCGGGTCTCAGAGGCTCACTGGTCCCCCAGCTTTTCTTCCGCACCTACACTGCCCGCAGGCCTGGCTCTGTGTTTTCTCTCCAGAATACAGGGGGGAGGGTAATTAAGAGAAAATCCCAAGAAAGAGCCTTCGGAATACTTGTGAAACGCTGTAGGTGCAATTCGTGGGAAGCAGAATGTGGCCAGGCTTTGAACTCCAGGGTGTGGGAGACAGAGACAGTAAAGTGAGACACGGCAAGCCTTTGGACAGGCCAGAATCATCCGCAAGAGCACTGATGTGCTGGGAACCGCCCAGCTGCATTTTAAACCAACGTGGACTTTAGAGCAGGAGAATAAAAAGATAAAGCTTCATAAATGGGAAGTCAAGCCGTTTGTGAATGGAATACGCTCAGTCTTTTTATTTTAAATTCAGTGCCAAGTGGCAGGGAGGGGACTTTATTAGCTTCAAATCTCACATTCAACACTGGGGACAGCTAGCTCATCAGAAGCTAAGAGGGACAGGCTTCAGGCAGTCTTTGGCCATTTCTGAGGAATGTGCCCAACAGCCAAGTAGTAAGATCCAAAATGTGGAATAAATGGCACCGGGAAATATCTCTTTCTCATTAATTTTCATTTATAAGTAGACAGAGAAGTGGTTGGATATTATTTTGAGAATGTCTCTTTAAGCAAAAATTTATTATTAATGGCAAATATTTTAGGACATGGTTAGTTGCACCTTCTTGGGTGTCAAGCACATGCTGTTTCCTGAAAATCATAAAATATTGTCCTTCTGTTCCTAGCGGGAGGCACATATCCCATTGTCTTGTTTCCACAATGCTTAACTGTGTTACAGCAAATGTCAATAGTGAATTAACTATCCCTTCGAACGTTTCAAAAGTGACTTTTAATTAAGCGTATTAACCTGATGTATCATCATTTGAGCAGCAAGTAAAATAAGATTATAGGCATTTTCAGCTTTTGGATGCCTGCAGAACATGAAAAGCATTTTATGAGGCTTGCATTAATGCATATTTCATTATAATGTAATTCTATATTAGATATTCCACTTATGCATAGAGCTAAAATAGTTTCTGCTCTGTAGCGATGCCGATTTAAATGAGTAAACCACACGGAATGGAGAAAGCTTAACTCTTTGTGCATCTCAGCATTATGCTTACAGAAGAAATCTTTAAGGGCAGAATTTCACCTTCAGTAGAGAGAATATAACACTTCTGCTTCAGGTGGGATGGGGCGAGAAAGAACGGATGTAACATTTCTTCTGCACAACATTACCTGATCAGGGATAATTCTGAGCATACCGGGAGCATTTTCCCTTTATTCCACACATAGCCAGCTGATAGGTTTAGATGCACTGAGCAGTCCACAAGACCGAGTTGCACATGAGAGACTTGTGAGGGCTGGTGGGCTGCCTTGACCACTTGGATAAGTACAGCAAGCACAACATAAATGCAAACAGAAACCCTGGGAACTAGGTGCATGGCCCTCTGCAGGGCTGCCATGAAGTATCCTGCACAGTATTACTAATAGACCTTTTACAATTTTTATAGCTTCCCGAGTTATTTTTGAGTCAGTGCTAGCATTCAATTATTTCCTGTTGAATAAGGAACAAAACAGGCCTAAAGACTGAAAGGAAAGGCTGCTGCAGGGAGCGATCTCTCCAGATGGAAGTTTTCTGGCAGATTGTGATTTGTGACTCAGAATGAGCCCAGATCACTGTGCCATATGGGTGGCAGCAGAGCCTGTAGACACTGACTCAGTGAAGTCACTCAGCAACCCCTGAATTCCTACTATGTGTCAGTTACTAGCAGGGCACCAGGAAACAAACATGAGTAAGTGATAGTATGTGCAGTAAAGGAGTCCATTCGTTCATTCATTCATTCATTCATCAACATTTACTGAACATTAACAATGTGCATCATATATTCAGGGATTTGAATATGTAAACATAGAGTAAATCACCATATGGTATTATGACAAAGTCAGTTATAAAGATAGGAGGAAAATGCTTCACAAGCATGGAGATGGAGAGAGAGACTAATTATATCTGGCATATTCATAGAAATTCTCCCAGAAAAGGTGACATTCAGCCTGAATCTTGAAGAAGGATTAGGGGATTAAGTGAGGAGGAAAGAAGGACAAGGCCATTCCTAGCAAAGGAATAGTGTGAGCCAAGTCATGGAGTTAAGGATTCGTGTTTGGGAGGAAAAATAAGAAATCAACTGTGAATATAGCTTGTGGCCTCATAGGCAGGAAATGCAGCTAGAGAAATAACATGTGCAAGATCTTCTATGCCACGTTAGAGTTGTAGCTGTATTCCATACATTGGGGATGGCAAATCCCAGAATTCTGCATTTTCTATCCTCATGACAGATGTTCTCAATCTGCCATGAATGGTGTTCTTTTCTGCTGAGCCCAGGACAACCCATACAATCCTTCTCTACAAAAGACTGTGGAAGCTACCACCAACCTACTGGAACTGGTCCATAAGAGAAGAAATATATTCACCATCTTTGCTACAGGCAAAGGAAGCTAACTAAGGGTTTTAAATATAGGAATGACAAGGTTGGATTTGATTGTTGGAGAGACTCTTTTACTAAGTACACTAGAGCATAAATTGGAGTGGGGAAACTCTTGAATCAGGAAAACTAATAGTAAGCTATTTAATAGTTTAAGCCATTGGTTTTCAACCCAGATGCACATTGAAATACTCACGTGCTTGTTAAAAATATCTTCTACTTATTTTGCTTTAAGTCAGTCAGAGAAAGACAGATATGTGATTTCACTCATATGTGGAATTTGAGAAACTCAACAGATGAACAGAGGGGAAGGAAAGGAAAAATAAGATAAAAACAGAGAGGGAGGTAAACCGTAAGAGACTCTTAAATGCAGAGAACAAAATGAGGGCTTCTGGAATGGGGGTGGGTAAAGGGATGGGTTAAATGGGTGATGGGCATTAAGGAGGGCACTTTTCAGGAAGAGCACTGGGTGTCATATGTAAGAGATGAATCACTGGGTTCTACTCCTGAAGCCAAGACTACACTGTATGCTTAACTCACTTGAATTTAAATAAAAACATAGATGGGGAAGCAAACCATGAGAGACTCTTGAATTACAGAGAACTAACTGGGGGCTGCTAGAGGGGAGGTAGGAGGGGGGATGGGCTAAATGGGTGTTGGGCATTAAGGAGAGCACTTGCTGGGATGAGCACTAGGTGTTATACGTAAATGATGAATCACTGGGTTCAATTCCTGATACCAATACTACACTGTATGTTAACTAACTTGAATTAAAAAAAATAAATTTATATTAAAAAAAGATATTTGTTGAAAAAAAGGTAAAAAATTCTCTCTCTCCCTCTGCCCCCTCCCCCACTCATGCTCTCTCTCTAAAAAATAAAAAAAAAATTAAAAAATTAATAAAATATCTGATACTTAGGTCCCACCCCAAACCAATGAATCCAAGTGATTCATGTGTGCCCAAGGGTTAAGATATCTTGTCTGGGTATTAGTTAATGAGAATATTTATTAAACAAAAGAGGTTTTATTCTCTTTCAGTATGAGCTTAGATAGGAGAGAAGATGATTTGGGGAAGATAGGAAAGGATTTGCCATTGTTTGGTCTTTACTCAAATACTACTAATAAAAACTGTGCTTTCTTGGTGTCTTCTGTCTATTGACATATATAGATATATCATTTCCTTTAATCCCCACATTAATCCTCTCAGTATGTGTTTATTATCCTCAATTTACAGCTGAGGTAACCAAGTCTCAGAGACTTTAAGTAACTTAAGATCATAAGGCAATCTGATGCCAAAAGTTATATTCTTTTTACTCCTTCTTATTACTATCAGGTCTTTTATTTAAATCACATACAAAACACAGCAAATATATTAGAAGAAATAATAGCAGTTGGGGAGTGTGTTGTTACTTTTGGGTATGATCAAATTCATGTTCAGAAACTAAAACTTGAGTACTTTTGCTGTGAAGCAGGCTGGGCTGGCCCTTTGGCCCAGGAAATAGGTGATTTTATACCTACTGAAGTCTTGGGGGGAAGACTGTTAAGAACATAAGCATTTCTCTCTGGGTCAGGATATGGTTATTCCCACCCATCAGGAAAAGTGCTTTCACTTTTTGTTCTATTTGGCTCAAATTCTACTTGTATACACATCACGTCATAGGCCTGACTAGGTGCATTTGTGTGGTTGTGATTCCTGTGTACAAACAGTACAAAGACACATCTAAAATTAAGAGATATACCCACCCATTTTAAATGTCCTTTCACAAGTATCTATAAAATTTGGGTTTTACCAATTGTTATTTAGCAACTAAATAATGCTCAATGTCTGCCTAATTATTTGGGTCATTTCAGTACTAAGAAGCAGGAAACTAGTGGTAGTATTCATGGTAAACATTAAGTTCTTACTTGGTTTGAAACTTCAATTCTAGAATCTCTACAAAACCAATGCAGCTATATAGCCAGCACCCATGATGTGTGTCTAATTAAACAATCTGTATCTCATCTACAAGTCGGCAGGCTGCTTCCTGGCTTGGGTGATAAGCCATGAAGGTTGGGCTCAGAGAGGGGCATGTCACTCAGCCAGGCCCATGGCTTGCCCTGATAGTATAGATGCCAGCAGTGGAACGTATGACAGAGTGCAGAATTCCTAACTCCAAGTCTAATGCCTTCATCTGTCAGATCATACTAATTCATAGCGACAGAGCCAAGGAAGGGGTATTTTATGTATGTGTTATGATTTATTCTGTTGGCAAAATCTTATACATTTCATTAACATTTGCTTTTTTATCATTGGAAGGAGACCCTAGGACCTTGACTTCTCAGCGATGTTCTGTGGATCACCCAGATTCCTTGGTGGGTAAGAGGGGACCTAAGTGGAAGTCATGAGGTGGAGACGAAGATGGAAGAGGGAATTGGACTTTAGAATATTCATTCCATTTTCAACCAGAGAAGTTTTGCTTTTATTAATTTCATTTGAAAAATAAAGGCTATAATTGGTGTGAAGAGCACTAGATCTAAGGAATCTCTGGGTAAAACATTTGCATATGTCAATCATTTGGACTACTTTCCGTTTTAATCAACCGGAAATCCAATTTTGATCCTGCACATGTTTGGAAAAAGTGGCCTGAACATAGCTGAAAAGAGTTGTCACAAAGCCCATGAACTCGATTCTCAGGAGAGGTCTGGATCTACCTGCAGGTCCTTACGCGATGGCCAGTGGACTTCAGATGGCTTTAAAGATAAGGTTTCTGATTTAACAATCCTGGTTACTAGATTTCAACAGCATATATCAGCAGAGAGCTATTGGAAGCTGACATGCTGCAAAGTCATAGATACCACGGCAGAGGAACTGTGTTAAGACTTAGTCACCTGCTGCACTGGAAGGACTATCTCATAGTGGGGTGAAATATGGAGTCTAGACTCTGACAGGTTTGGGTTCATGACCGAGTTTGGCCCCTTACTTGCTTTATGACTTTGAGTCTCAGTGTTATTGTCTGTAAAATGGGCATAGTAGTCAAGCTGTACTTGAATCTGACAGGACAGCTCTTTCACAGAACTTCTGGACTTTCCCAGAGCTTTCCTGTCAGCCTGCTACAGAAGAATCCCCTTGGCTCATGGTTAAACATATAGATCCTTCTACCCCCAGGCTGCCCGAATCTGAATCATCAGGGGAAGGGCCAGTAATATGACCATATAACCGAAGCCCCAGTGGATTCTGAGCTGCCCCACTTTAGAGGTAGCTTGATAAACCCCAATAAAGGTTCCTGGGGAACTAAAGAATGGGGAATTCCCAGCCTATGGTGACCCTGGCCCCATGTCCCTTTTTTCCTAAACCTATGTCCTCTCTATTGGTAGAGAAGCATCTTCCTTGGTGCTTTGAAAGTCACAACTCATTACTGCTTCTTGTCAGGGCCAGAGTGCAACCAGTCAAAACCCTGTGAAGGTGAGTCACATGGTTTTTTTTTTTTTTTTCTTTCCGTACTTAAGGGAAAGGCTAAAAGAAGCAATTGAATGCCAATTAAGTGACTTTTATATCTAAGAGACCAGCATGGATGTCCCTTTAAATAAATAGTTTTATTAAAATGTACATTCATGTGTATTTGAAGATGAGTGATTGTGTACTTCTTGCACCAGGCTGAAAAGGGGCTACGTTATCTTAGTGGTCTTGGAGGGCTTCAAAGAAGAAAAGAGCTCTCATTTTGATTGCAGTGTCAAAGTGTTATGGCTGTCAACCCAGTTATGCCTGAATATATTTTAAGAGGCTTCATTATAAATAAAACTGAATCCTGTTTTCTGTAATATTTCTGTTTGCAGAAGGCATGTGGCATAGAGAAGGCTATTGTAAACATTTGTGACCCCATTTGGCCTGTGTGTTTTTCTGCATCAGACTGAAAATCCTGACTGGCAGACAGGGCAGTGTCATATTTAACAAACACTTTTGTGAAACCCATAGAGAGAGGGAGAAAGGAAGCAAGTAGGAGCCAGTCAACTCTGTTTAATCGTTTCTTTTTGGTTTAACTCATTTCCAGCCCGAATTGTGTGTGTATATCTTGAGACATACATACATATATTTTTAAATAGGTCTTTAAAAATAATGATACACCAGACTACACCCCAAAACCAGATGATGGCTTTACAGGTGCCTGCTTCCACTCACAGCAACCACGGGGTAGAAGACAAGAATTAGAATGGCCCAGGGCAATCAGTCACCTTTATGTTTAAAAAAAAAAAAAACAGTCTGAGGATTGCATGTCTAGTCTTCCAAGTTATTAAAATAATCACGAATGAGGGCATGGTGCTTGGCACTTTACCATTATAACAACAGCTTCTTCCAGTTTTGAAGATTAGGAAGTAGAGATTTGAAAAAGTTAAGTGACTTGCCCAGGTGACTCAGTTGTAAGTGAAAGAGACAGGGGTCTGAACCCATTGTTTTAAATCCAAAGACCTAAGTTCTGCAATGTTACACCACCTCTACCTTATACCATAAAATAAGGCCATGTGATCTGAAAATGTCCTCACCTCTCTTCTCAATTCTTGGCTGGAATTATAGCCAAGGAGTGGTTGAGAATGCTGGAAACTTTCAGACTCCATGATTTGAGTCTTACTGATGCCTCCCACATGAGACAGCTTGAAGGGATGGAATTTTGGCTTCCCCATGCCACTATCTGCCACCAGTGGTTTCACTGTTAATCATCATCAATAATCATTTGTGAGTCACTTGGAATTCCACCTTGCTCTATCTCACAGTCTTCTCAGGGCTCCCTCCTGGTGTGAAGGTTCATCACGAGGCTCCTTGGACAGGTGCCCTCAGCCTCCTTCACTGTTTGTATGTATTGGCTGCCATCTCTCTGTGATTAATTACAATTAGCACAGCTGCATATGAGCAGAGCGTTTGGGGGAAAGAAATGCAGTTTCTAGCTCTCTTGCTCACCTATTCAGTTCAAGCCCTGGGTGAGGATCTTCTGTTTGAGTCCCCAGTTGCTTAATTCTTGCTCAATACACACGTTTCTCTTTTTCGTCTTTATGTCCACTCCCCCCTTCTACACTGACATAGGACTCTGTTTCTAACATGAATAAATTACTCTTCAGATACTTTTTACTGATGTCTTAAGACTTTCCATCACGTGATACTGCCACATTGTTGAAAGCTGTTGCTGTGCTTGGTGAACAATAGTTATTAGTAAAAGTGCAGATTGTTGAGGTGCACCCTGGAGTTCTCAGCAATCACATCTACTCTGATGATTTCTATTCCTGTTCCAAAGCTGATCTTCAGTGTATTCAGTTCTGATCGTTAGGTTCGGGTTAACAACTGTTGCTCAATTCACTGTTCTTACAATTATGATTATGAATCCGGGACTGACAACTTCTTCTGTCAAGGGATGTGCTGCCTGAATTAGGGACTGTGCTACATACAATTATAGCTCCCAAAAAGGTGTTAACTGACATGGAAAAAAACCCAACCATGTCAAAGACTAATACATAGGAGAAATCTCAAAAGCATTAAGGATACAACATGAAAACTTTTGCATCATGACATTGTAAACAAAATAATAAGTGACCTGGAATCATGGTTGATTAAATTCATGTTAGAAGCCCTCAGTACTATCGTATCATGCTTAGTCTCTTGGGCACCCTTGCGCATTGTCAGCCACAAACTATAATTTCATGCTTGACTAGCCTAATACGGTCTTAGGTTCCAGATTCTGTGCACAACCACAGCGAGCCACAAAAATTAAGTGAAAAGCAAATCAATAAATAAAAGAGTGGGCAGAAATCAAAAGACAGTGCTGAACACCAACCTGAAATAGAACAAACTTCTCAGTGGAATACATCAGTGTTTTTACTATCATTTAACTAAAGGGCCTTTTTGATTACCTGATGATTCAACATTTACTAGACATATACTAGAACACCTGCTATGTGCCAGGTGCTGTGGTAAGCCTTGGGTGGTCGGAATTTTTCAATGGAAAGCCAGAGGAGAACCCATCTCAACTACTCTCTAGCTAGTCAAGTCTTCAAAGAGACTCTCTCAAAAGGGTTTTGGTTTGTGTCTTTGGCAGCTTTCCCAGTGCTCCCTGTTTGCACCTTCAAGATTTCTGCAGGAAAGGGGGCATCGATCCTTTCTCAGATGCAATTTATAATAATTATTGACTTGACGCTTAATGTATTCATCTGTTTATGTTTCAGAATATACTCAGAAAAGGTCTTCTGCTCAGACCTTCCTTCATTCACTAAAGATTCTCCTAAGGTCCAAAAACCTGTTAGCAGGCATCCTTTCATTTCTTCTTTCCTAGATGGTACTATGAATGGATCAGTATGAGGAAAGTAAAAAAGAGATGGAAAGTTTATTGTAACTTGTTAGTCATCAGCACAAAAGTTTGTGTTAATTTCTATATGTTTTGTGCAGTTAAGTTCATTTGAATGTTATCATTCTTGCTGGTAGCAGAATCATAATTAAAGCTGAAAAGGGTACTTAATTCTAGGGAAATTCTTTAAGAAATCCCTAAAAAAATTCTACAAACTAACCCTCCCATCATCTTCCTTTAGGCTGAATAAAATCTGTCCAAATGTCTTTTGGAACTTACATTGAATACAATCAGTTCTTTTCTCTGAGTTTATCTCAGGGTAGCATTAATTTGGTATCATTGGGAGGGGATTTTCCTTAATTAGGATTAATTAGGATTTTTTTCACTGTTCTTTTGTCCTTCTGTTGTGCAGGCCTTTTGGAGCTGAGGGCTCACAGGTGCCTAGTTCCCATGAACTTGGTTATGAGAATGTACATCTGAGATGCGACCAGTTTTGGAGCCTTCAATGCCTAAAGTTAAAGACTTTAAAGGGTGGTTTGGTGGCTGCAGAATAGGGTTTAAAAGCAATAATTCATAACTGCACTGTGTTGCAAAGGAGGGCAAGAGAATCATTCTAGGTCAGTCTTTGCTGTGCAATACAAATTTGTATTGAAGAATTAAAGGTATTGGAGGATATCCTATAAAAACCATTATTGGGCATCTGTGAATTAAACACACTTTTCAGGAGGTCGCAAGCTGCCTGCCATGGTATTATGAGCAGGAGAAATGGTGCAAAATGGTTGGGAAGAGATGTGGAGAGGAATAACATCTTCGGGTACCAAATTGAAAGTTAAACTTCTTGAGGAATTTTTGAATCCTGGTCAAGTAAATTGACAATATATTCTTTTACTAGAACTAATCCAATAAGCAAATGCAGAAAATGGCGCCATATGAATGCTAGAGATTGAAATCTTTCACAGTGATATAATATATTGTAATACTTAATATTACTGTGAGACCATATATTCATCATGTTTTCTTTAGCATGCTTATCCACATAGACAGGACTGGATCCAGATTTTGTATAGCCTGAAGGATACCCACCCCTTCTTAATATAAAGGATATAAACTTCCGAAAATAAAATCAGGACAAATCTTTTACAAAGGGGCTCCTTTAAGTGAAGGACCCTGAAAGCTCAGTGATATTAATTCCTGGTGAATCTACTTCTGAATGTTTAGAGCTATGTTATGGGAACCTATGTCATGGGCAGGGCCTAGCTCTCCTGTCATCTCGGAAGAAGGCAGGCAAAGGTAAATATGAAAACTACATTTCCAAGGTTCACGCTTAGTACATTTGAGTGCTTTGCTGACCATCTTTGAACCTGCTGTTGACCCCTTTGGAAGGGACTGCTCAATGAAACAAACACCAGGACTTCTGCTTCCTTATGACCAGTGGGCCCTGATCCAGTATTTACTGGATTTCTTCTCATGAGGCCATTTACAAAGTTATGTATTTCTGTTTATTAGATTTAAAATACCCCACCCAATGTTACTGCCTATGTAGCCACCAGAGCAATATCTACAAATAAAATAATTTTCAAGGCCAAACAAGTGCTAGGACCTAGATTTGTCAAGATTAACTCAAAAAAGTTGTTAAAATCAGGCAATTCTTGTAAATATCGTAACACATCACCTTATTTCATAAAAGCAAGCAAACTGAAAATTAGCTTCCTTTCCTACCTACTGGGTGATCTATTTAATCTCTCAGGCTGGGTAGGGTGTATCTAGCGCATGTTCAAGCACACATGCATGCACACACACACACTTGCGCACACGCACACACACACACACGTTTTTTCTTTGTGAAAAGATAATTTCTTCTTTCTATTTTATCTCTCTTTGAACAAATTGTAAAAACAATGTTCAAATATTAGCTAATGTAATCTTCAAATGCTAGTAATATAAAAATGACTGTAATAATAAAGTGGTACTATTGCCATCCATAGCACTGGCACTTCCACTATTTCTCAAATCTGCAACTACCCTATTTTCTAGTTTTTATTCATTTATTCACTGAAATGACTGATATGGGTAGTTTAGACACCCAGAGGAGGAGATTATGATTTTGACCTTAATAGATGGTTTGACTGTGCAGAATATCCCTTGGACTTAATACTAAAAGAAGTTATGGATTCCCCCCCCCCCCCCCCACTTGGCTCTTTTCCTCTTTATTATGAAGGAGACTAATTGTGTGATCATGAGCACATGTGTGACAGGAAATATTAAATTCCTTTTGATTTTAATTTTTTAAAAAGTTTACTTATTTTTGAGAGAGAGAGAGAGAGCACATGATCAGGGAGAGGAGGGGCAGAGAGAGAGAGAGACAGAGAGAGAGACAGAGAATCCAAAGCAGGCTCTGAGCTGTCAGCGCAGCGGATGTGGGGCTCAAACTTACGAACTGTGAGATTGTGATCTGAGACCAAGTTGGACACTTAACGGACTGAGCCACCCAGGAGCCCCACCTTTTGATTTTTCCTTTTGTGGTGATAGGAACAGAAGGGTATTCTTTTAAAATTCTTTTTTTTTTTCTAGGCAAAGTGGGGGAATAGACAGCAAGAGTAAGTCAGTTCTCAGAATGAGATATTCTAGCAAGATGTAAAGAATGAAAAGTAATTTTCGAAAGCTAGGAGAGAGCTGCCACAGGTGGTAGTTGATCAAATCAGTGACATGGCTTCATAATGTGGTCTCAGAGTCAGCAAGAAAATGCAGGAGTCCCTATTGTGTCCCCCAGCATGAATTTAGAGGGTCTTCTGGAAGTTGGAGGGCTGTGAAGGTGGCATGTCTACTAAGATGGTATCAAAAGGTGATTCATGCTTATGTATAAAAGAAAGCACTTTTGTCTGTATTTTCACCAAGGTCATTTACCCAACAGTGCTGGCTGGGAAGCATGGTTCTACGTCCTATGAGTTCCCATTTAAGGAGTTTGTCTATGATCTGAGCTCTGAGCAAGGTCCTGAGCCAAATGCCTGAGCAATATTATATCTAAACTAACAGCCAGGTGTAGTGATCAATGATCTGAACAGCTTGCAAGTTATGGCTAAAAGAATGGCTTACCCATCAAAACCAATAACTCCCAGAATAATTATGATTCTAGCTTTTGGGCTGAAAATTATTTAAATGAAAGAGTATTTACAAAAGGAACAGCAGGGAGAAGAATCATGTAAATTAGATTCATTAAATGGACAGATTCACTCACAGTTCATTTTGGGATAATTTATGCCAGTTTTCTCTGATGTCATCTGTTGTTCAGGTTCATAATTAGTCATGCTCATTATTAACTGATGGAGGTTGTTTTGTATTTTGGCAGAAGGAGGCATATTATCTGGGAAATCTATGGATATTAAGCTTTCAATATAGGTGCAACATTTATTTGCAAAAATGCAACTCTTATATTTTCCCCAATAATTCACTCTCCTGATGCATTTATCCTGATGCATTCTGTATCCTTACAAGGCTTTACAGAAGAATCTCTCTCTTTACTAGTATATAATCTAGAATAGGATAAAATGCTCATTCGAACTCTTAGTGTTTTCTACTTAGAATAATTTTAAGATATATTAAGAGACATCTATTTTATAGGCCAAGTTACAGATCTCCTGAAAAATCCAATAAGATGATGATGCCCATTTAAAAGATTTTATGATCAGAAAATTCATTTTAAAGCTGTTTTATAACTCTTCCAAATGTAAGCAATATATGTATCTAAGAGGGTAAGTCACTAATCCATTTAGACCCTTTGAAATTCTTGGTGTAGCTTGCAGTCCTTTATGTGTCTCAGTTCTATGAGTTTAGTGACTCTAACCTTGAGAAAGTAACAAGAATGATGCCCACTGTTAATGTTTCTCTTCTAAAAAACAAAATGTTTCCTAGCATGTGATTGTTTTTTTCAAAAAATAGTTGACTCTGCAGTATTGTACTTAGATCATTTCCCATTTATAATTCTTTCTTGTTTCAGTGTGTCGGAGGGAAAAGAAAAGGTGTTATGTAGTTCTTAAAAAATTCAACCAAATAACAATCAGAACATTCTAAAGGGTTTATCTTGAACGTAAATTCTGAAAGTAGTAAAACTGGTGAAGGATGATTTACATAATAGCTGGATGAAAGAGAGAGTATTCAGGAAAACACTTGAGTTTTTTGTTTCCATAACAGAATAGAGGAGACACTGGATGGGGATTAGGTTTGGAGAGGATTCTTGAGTTTGGTTTTGGGTATACTGACAGTGATGAGTCTTTAAGGCATACAAATGGAGATATCAAGTAAATTGAATTTATGTGTCTAGAGTTTGACGGTTATAAATCTGTGACTCACCTCTGTTTTCATGTTATTTTAAATTAAGCTTGTAGATGGAATCATTTAGGGATAGAGAAGAGGGCCTTGGATGGAATCTTGATTAACTCCAGTATTAATGAATAGAGAAAGATGAGTCTAGAAATAACTGGCCAGAGAAGTAGGAAAAAAACTCAAAGAGAGTGTTGAGTCAGGGAAGACAAGGCAAAGAAAGAGTATTACAATAGGAAGGGAGCAATCAATGGTATCACGTGCTGCTAAGAAGACATGTCAAAAGAAAACTGAAAAATATCCATCTAATTTAGGGATATGCTGGTCGTTGTTTATGTAACAAGCTGCTTTAGTAAAGCGGATGAGGTGAAAGCCAGATCTAAGTGGTCTGAGGTGTGAACAGAAGGAGCGCAAAGGAGACATTGGGTATAGTCAACTTTTCTGAGAAGTTTGACTGTGAAAGGGAAGGTGATAGAAGATGATTGACATAGGGGTTATGGGGTTACTGGAAGCTTTTATTTATGTTGCTGTTAAATGATTAAGATGTAAGCATGCCTAAAAGCCAGTTCAAAGGCTTTAGTTGAGAAGGAATTGGTTGATGTTATAAGAAAAGAGAAAGTATAGAAGTAGGTTAGTTTTAATGTTTGATAGATGGATGAGAGTTCTCACCTAATGGCTGTGAAGTAGGGGGTGAGCTCATTTGTTGAGAGATGGGAAGTTGGAGAGTTGAAGTTTGAGGAGAGCAGATTAGGTATGAAAAATAATTAAAGATAAAAATTATGACAGACGTGAGGTAAAATAGTTGGGCAGTACGGGTCTGTTTGAGGTGGGTTATCAGTAATTTATAAGGGAAACAGTCCTCCCAGGTGTGTAACTATAACAGGGCTCAGCTACTCATATGTGGTCCCCCCAGAAGCAGAGAGTTGGGTTCATCACTGCTTGGGGTTTTGTCAGATGGATATACCAAAAAGAATGGGCAGGGGAATCTAGAAGTGCTTGCAAAGGTGTTACTGAAGTGATGGAGCATGGATTCTAATGTAGGAAATATGGAGAAAAGGGAGATCTTAGTGAACTGGAATCTCATTGAAGGAGGAGATTATCTATTCATATGTCCCCTTAATAGTTTGTCTATAGAAGAAGAAAAAATAATGTCTTGTTTAAAGTTATATATCTTTAAAGTCACTGATTATAAAGAATTTCTTTTTGATTATACCAGAGGGCAAAAGAGAACTAAGTCTAATTTAACTGCTTCCCCTCCCCTCAAATTTGTAGGAGGGCCCAAGCACAGACAAAACAAATTTCAAAGACAAGCACAGGCTTGTATATATTCTTATCTGAATATAGATTTCTCCCTATCTGGCAGTTAAAACTCTCTCTGCATAATAAATTTGTGGGAAAAATACTCTCTTCATTTGTTAAAGGAACAATATCGTGTACACAAAATTGTAGTCCAGATGAAGAAAAAAAAATGGAGAGAGAAGATAAAAACCAAAACTTTACTCAAAGGCGAACCTCATTTAATTTTCCCATTATTTTCAGTAAAATGAATGCTGAGCTAATTGCTAGAGAAAACTGATACGTGGTGTTGTAAAAAATATACTTAAAAATAATCATCCAAAGCCTCATTTTTTTTCCTGTACTGTGTGGCTTTTTAAAATATATTGTTTTTATTAAAACCTTTAGATGAAAGGGAAAGAAATAAAACACTAGCTATTAGAACACAAGAGAAACACAGTGAGAAAGAACTTTATATTCAAACTCCACAAAAATGTTCAGATGACTGTTGTCAATTTCCTTCACTACATAATAGGTGATATCACAGCCAAGGGCAAGTCTAACTTTTCGTTTTTTCCAGAAAGGAAAATGACTAGTTATTCCGGAAAAGCAAATGAAAGGAAATGGAATTTTCTCCTCACCTCAAATAAACCTCAAATAAACAAAAAGCATCGAACAGTTCAAGGACCTGAACTTGGACCTCGTAGAAGACCTATACTGAAGCAATTGCTAGAAGTCCAGAATGTGCCAATCTGTGAGCCTAAGAGATGATGGATAAGATTTATCTCAGCAAGGCACAACAAAGGTATATTCTGTCATTGACTTTGGTCATGTACTGGCTTAGGAAATTTCACAAGCATGGCAACCAACAGTTTAGAGTTTTAATGGAAAAGGGGCTTTATGTATGGTTTAATCAGATGGTAATGTGAGAAAGGAGCAGGAATAGTTTTGTCTGTGTTAACAAATGGAGGTGTGAGAAATCAAAAAGGGGAAATCAAGAAGATCGCTCAGATAAGTGAAGGAGTAAAAATGAAATTCCTCCAAAGAAAATTTGTTATAAGAAATTGTAGGCTTTTTTGGCTAAACCAAAATCAAATGGAAACTACTTCCAATTGAGGTCTAGAGTTATAAAGCACAAGATAGGGAAGGGGACCCTGGATGGGGATTTCCCATGCCCTCAACTTTGCCGAGCCTCAGTTTCCCCACCTGAAAAGAGAGAAAAATGCCTCCTGGTCTGTGCTAAAACAAAAAAGGCCACCAGAGTTGTCACCTGACACCCTTATCTATAGCCACCTTATTTAACTGAGGAGAGCTGGCTTTTCAACACCTCTTCCCAACACTTGGGATGTATTTTATAGATAACCTGTGAGTGAGCAGCTATTTCTAATTGAAAGGATTACTCCAAAACCAGCATGATGAAGAAGATCCAGTTAGAAAAAAATATTTGTAAAGTGACAATTTAAGGAGCCATTTAAAAAAGATGCGTTCATGGCTTGTCAGGAGCAACGTAAGATTGCTTTCTTTGTTTCTGTCAGAAATGAGGTAAAATCAGGCCATTCTGGAAGCTAGATGAGAGGGTAAGCAGCTATTGGCGGTGGCATATTGGATTTTATTCCATTTATCTCTTCCATTTTCATGTATGCTTCCTGTGATTGAATCATAGGAAGTTAATATGTCTATTATTTACTTCCTCAGAGTCTAAGAAAGTACCTTTATTAACCATAGGCCATCAAAATGGGCTATTACATTCTGTTGAGTTTGTAAGAAAAAAAACATGACGAGTATGCCCTATTTCTGGAAAACAGATTCCAAGTGTGCATCAGAGAGCCAGGCATCTCTTTCCTTTCTTCACACAATACCACGAAAGAATATACACTCCTTTTCATAAAAGTGGCTTTTGTTAGGCCAAATTCTCAATGAAGGATTGTTTTAAGCACTTGCATTGGGCAATATGGTTGAAAGCATAAATAGACATACAAGACTGAAAAGCGAGCTCTAATTTCCAAGCCCATTAAAAAACGTGGAGGATACTCTGGGAATTATGAGTGGTCAAGGCCTCAGGGATTCCTGAACTTGTGTGCAGACCGCTATGTATTAGGGGAGTTTTTCTCACTGTTAAAGCATAGGAAGTACATTCCATGTACTGTACAGATGGGGAAACTGAGTCTTGGTGTGGTTTGTTAAAAAAACCCAGCAAAACCAGGGTCCAAAACCAGGATTTCTGACTCATAATCTTGTACTTTGTGACCCCTGGGGCCTGACGGCATGCTCACTGAATATGGTTTCTGGCTTAGCTAGAGAATACCTGACTTTTCTCACAAGGAATACTCTATTCACTGAAAGTGATGCTTGAGTGTAATGCTTGCCATCATATTTTACGATGGAAAAACAGGCAATTTCATGGCCGGATGGCATCTCCAACCATCCTCTTGACCATGGGTCAGGAGGAAGCCAGCTGTCCTGGGTCTCAGCTGACTGCAGCCAGGGGACTCCATCTTCCCCTGCTCTGAATGCCTTGCTCCTGGCTACTGGGAGACCAGGGTGAAAACACATGCAGTAGTCCTACCTCCATGTGTTTACTCCCAGTGAGGGACACGTGGCATATTCAGACCAACCACCATTGAGCTGGAACAAAGTTGTTTTGCCTGAAAAGCCTGTAGGTGGGCTTAAAGGTGTTTACTTGAGAAGAGAGGAACTGTGAGAGCCTTTTTGCTCCTACAGAGGCAGGCGTTTCAAGGTCAGCCCTGGAAGCTCCTCTCCTTGGGCAGAATCTGGGCAAGCCTCATCCCCTGGAACTAGGGAAAAGCCATAGTGTATGATCATGAAGGAGGGTGGAACACATTAATTGATGCCATTAAGTAATAATAATGATAGCAGTCCTTTATTGAGGGCCTATGTTTTTTCTAAGCTCTGTATTAGGTATAATTACTAAGTCTGACGTCACGAATCTTACAACAATCCTGAAATATAGGTATTATCATGATCATCATCCCCATTTTAAAGATTAGGAAATCAAAGTTCAGAGAGTTCAATAACTTCCTCAGTATCACACAGCTAGTAATTGGCAAAGATTTAAACCTACTTATTTGACTCCATGCTGCTCCAGACCAATAAGTTTGAACTTCACTTGGTTGGATGTAGTATCAGTGATGTATTCATAACATAAGTTAACCTGAAGGTTAATTTAAGCAAAGTCTACAAACAGAAGACAGGTTGATGTGACTGAATTTTTATGAAATACTAAAATAAGCATTCTGCCTCTTTTTGAGTAGGATATTAATGGCAGAGCATCTCACTAAGGGGGAGTAGCTCAGAAGACAAAATGAGTTCACTCAGAGGTCTAGAGAACTCCATTTATGAGGCAAGGCTGGGTGAGTGGCTTGTTTATCCCAAAGAATAGGCTCAGCAAGAAGACAGAGCAGGCTCATATAAATAAGTTTCCACCTGGGGCGAACGAACTGCTTGTCTTCTCCATTCGAGTAGTCTGCCTGCCTTCACTCTGGGACTGGCAGAAGCAAATGTACAGTGAGGAGGGCTGGACTACCCCCCCGCCCCAGGCACTCAGAGCCCCCCACCTCCTTGTAACTACACCTCCCTGGCCCTTCTCTCTGCAGCCTCGATACCCTTAGTAACACAGCATTGGGTTCTGTGAATTTGGGGCTAGAATTTTCTAGAATCTATCTCTTTCCTCTCTATTCTTATCACAACAACCATCACTTAGGCCTTTGTGACTTCTCCCTAATCAATGCTGTTAGATCAATCTTTCTAAAACAAGACTCTGTGTCACTCCTATGTCTACAAATCATCAGATTCCCCCTTATCTATGGAATCAAATCCAGACACCTTCATCTGATACTCAAAATCTTTATGGAATTCCATAAACACGGCTTTTTAGTCCCTTCTCTAATACCCAACGCTAAGTGTACCACGCTGTCATCCTCACTTTGTCCCAAGCATACATAATACTTCCCCACATTCTCACCTTTGCTTTGCTTAAAAAAATGTATAAGCATTAGCTAGTGTTTATTTGATACTTCATAGTTTTCAAAATGGTTTCACTTAACCTTTTTCCATTTAAAAATTATGGTTGCTGAGTGGGGTAGATACAATTATACTCATTTCACAGATTAGAAAATGTTGGTTCTGAGCAGGTCTAGAACCTGAGGTTCCATAGCTGAGGGTCCAAGGCAGGTCTAGGGGCCAGATCTTCAAATTCGCTCTATTTTATAGTTCTGTGATGCTTTTCTCTCTCCTGCATCTGGCCTTTCCTCTGCCTCCCTCCAACTGCTACTTGTCAATTCTACCATTTCCTCAAAGTCCAGCTCAGACCCACTGACTCCATGAACTCTTCCAAAATAATCCAGGAGAGTTATGGCTCTCTCTCCTCTGAGCTCTTCACAGCTCCTCCAACCTTGCCTGGCACTTAAAGCAATTAGGTGAGGAGGCCTGGGAGTTCCTGGATAAGGGCCGGAGGTCAGCTTAGATCAAGTATTAAAACTTTTTGATCATGACTCCAGTTAAGAAACATGTTATAGGGGCGTCTGGGTGGCGCAGTCGGTTAAGCGTCCGACTTCAGCCAGGTCACGATCTCGCGGTCCGTGAGTTCGAGCCCCGCATCAGGCTCTGGGCTGATGGCTCGGAGCCTGGAGCCTGTTTCCGATTCTGTGTCTCCCTCTCTCTCTGCCCGTCCCCCGTTCATGTCCTGTCTCTCTCTCTGTCCCAAAAATAAATAAACGTTGAAAAAAAAATTAAAAAAAAAAAAAGAAACACATTATATATCACAAAGCAGCGTGTATGTCATGAGTGTGTGAGCACACACACACACACACACACACACACACCTCTGAAACAAATTCCATGAAATAGTATTAACTTCTAATTTTGCAATACACCCTCAGATTTTCTCTAGCGTGCTTTTGTTTATTAAAAGTGCTGGTTAGGAACCTGCCAAATTGATTTTGAGAACCATTAGTGAGTTCTGATCAGTAGTTTGGGAAACTCTGGTTTAAATCTAATCTGTTTCTTCCAAATGGTCTAGACAGCATTTTCAAAGATTTGCAAGAGACTGAGCAAGCAAGAGAGCTATGTTCATCAGGGATTTAATCAGTAATTCCTAACAGGAACACAAACAGCTCTCACAATGGCCAAGCCAGGAAGGAAGAGCACTAGGTTCTACTTGCTGGAAGGTCAAGGATAGGGATTATTTCCACCCCCCCCCCCCAGCTTTACTGAGGTACAGTTGACAAATAAAAATTGTATACATTTAAGATGTACAAAATGATGTTTAGATGTATGAATACATTAAAATGATTACCACATCAAGCTAATTAACAAATCCATCATCTTAGATAGTTACTATTTGTGTGTGTGTGTGTGTGTGTGTGTGTGTGTGTGTGTACGGTGAGAATACATAAGGCCAACTATCTTATTAGAACATTTTAAGTATATGATTTAGTATTATTAACTATAGTCACCATGCTGCACATTAGATTTTCATAACTGACTCATCCTGCATAAGTGAAACTTAATAACCTTTGACCAACATCTTCCTATTTTCCCTAAACCTCAGCCCCTGGTAACCACCATTATACTTTCTACTTTCATGAGCTTGAACTTTTTAGGTTTCACATGTAAGTGAGGTTTGCAAGATTAGGGATTCTTTTTTTAAATTGTAGTTGACGTAAAATTTTATATAAATTTCAGGCATATAGTGTAGTGATTCAACATTTCTATTTATTACTCAATGCTCACTACAATAAATGTAGTCACCATACAACATTACTACAATAGTATTGACTATATTCCCTGTGCTGTACTTTTCATCTCTGTTAGTTTGTACCTCTTAATACCCTTTACCTATTTTACCCATCTCATCACCCACCTTCCCTCTGGCAACCACAATTTTTTTTCTCTGTATTTAAGAGTAGGTTTTTTGTTTGCTCATTTGCTTTGTTTTTTAGATTCCACATTTAAGTGAAATCCTGTAGCATTTGTCTTTCTCTGACTTATTTCACTTATCATAGAATACCCTCTAGGTCTACCCATGTCATCACAAATGGCAAAATTTCATTCTTTTTTCTGGCTGAGTAATATTCCACTGTATATATATACCACATCTTCCTTATCCACTTATCTATTGATGGACACTTGGATTGCTTCCATATCTTGGCTATTGGAGATAATGCTGCAGTAAACATTGGGGTGCATATATCTTTCCAAATTAGTGTTTTCACTTTCTGAAGGTAATTACCCAGTAGTGGAATTAATGGATCATATGGTATTTCTATTTCCTTTTTTAAAAAGTTTATTAATTTATTTATTTTGAGAGAGAGAGAGAGAGAGAGAGATGCAGACAAAGGAGAGAGAGAATCCCAAGCATGGTCTGTGCTGTCACCACAGAGCCCGATGCGGGGCTCAATCTCATGAACCGTGAGACCATGACCTGAGCCAAGATCAAGAGTTGGTTGCTTAATTGACCGAGCCACCAAGGTGCCCCAGTATTTCTATTTTCAATTTTTTGAGGGACCTCTATATTGTTTTCCACAGAGGTTGTACTAATATATGTTCCCTCCAACAGTACATGAGGATTCCCTTTCTTCCACATCCTCACCAACACTTGTTATTTCTTGTCTTTTTGATTCTAGACATTCTGACAGATATGGAGTGATATCTCATTGTGGTTTTGATTTACATTTCCTTGGTGATTAGTGATGTTGAGCATCTTTTCATGTGTCTGTTGGCAATCTACATGTGTTCTTTGGAAAAATGTCTATTCAGGTCCTCTGCTCATTTTTTAATTAGATTTTTTTTTTTGGTGTTGAGTTGTATAAGCTCTTTATATATTTTGAATATTAACCCCTTATTGGATATATTATTTGCAAATATTTTCTTCCATTCCGTAAGTTGCTTTTTTGTTTTGTTGATAGTTTCCTTTGTTGTGCAAAAGCTTTTCATTTTGATATAGTCCCAATAGTTTATTTTTGCTTTTGTTTACTTTGCCTGAGGAGACGTATCCATAAATATGTTGCTAAGGCCAATATCCAAGAGATTACTGCCTATGTTTTCTGTTAGGAATTTTATGGTTTCAGGTTTCACATTTAGGGCTTTAATTCATTTTGAGTTTATTTTTGTATATGGTGTAAAAAAGTGGTCTCGTTTCATTCTTTTGCATGGAGCTGTCATGTTTTCCCAACATCATTTATTGAAGAAGCAATCTTTTCCCCATTGTATATTCTTACCCCTGGTGTTTTAGATTCATTGACAATACAGGCATGGGCTTGTTTCTGGACTCTCTATCCTTTTCCATTGATCTATGTGTCTAGTTTTGTGCCAGTACCATACTATTGTTTATTACTACAGCTTTGTAGAACATCTTCTAATCCCAAATTATATACCTCCAGCTTTGTTCTTCTTTCTCAAGATTGCTTTGGATATTTGAGGTCTTTTGTGGTTCCATACAAATTTTAGGATTGTTTGTTCTAGTTCTGTGAAAAATGCTATTGGTATTTTCATAGGGATTGCATTGAATCTATAGATTGCTTTGGGTAATATGGACATTTAAACAATATTAATTCCTCTGGTCCATGAGCATGGTGTATCTTTCCATTTGTTTGTGTCATCTTCAATTTCTAGCATTAGTGTCTTGAAGTTTTCAGAGTATAGGTAATTCACCTCCTTGATTAAATTTATTTCTAGATGTGTTACTCTTTTTGGTGCAATTGTAAATTGAATTATTTTCTTAATTTTTCCTTCTACTATTTATTATTAGTGTGTATAAACACAACAGATTTCTGTATATTAATTTTGTATCCTGCAACTTTACTGAATTCTTCATTAGTTCTGATAGTTTTTTTTTGTTGGAGTCTTCAGAGTATTCTCTATACAGTATCATGTCATCTTCAAATAATGACAGTTTTACTTATTTCTTACCAATTTGGATGCCTTTTATTTCCATTTCTTGTCTTATGGCTATGGCTAGGACTTCCAGTACTATGTTGAATAAAAGGGGTGAGAGTGGACATCCTTGTCTTGTTCCTGACCTTATAGGGAATGCTTTCAGTTTTTCACTATTGAGTATGATGTTAGCTGTGAGGTTTTCATACATGGCCTTTATTATGTTATTTGTTTCTTCTAAATACACTTTGTTGAGAGTTTTTATCATGTTGTATTTTGTCAAATGTTTTTTCTGCATCTACTGAGATGGTCATATGGTTTTTATCTTTCCTCTTTTTTTTAATTAAAAAAATTTTTTTTAATGTTTATTTATTTTTGAGACAGAGAGAGACAGAGCATGAATGGGGGAGGGTCAGAGAGAGAGGGAGACACAGAATCTGAAACAGGCTCCAGGATCTGAGCAGTCAGCACAGAGCCCGACGCGGGGCTCAAACTCACAGACTGCGAGATCGTGACCTGAGCCACCCAGGCGCCCCTATCTTTCCTCTTTTTAATGTGATGTATCACACTGATTGATTTGTAAATATTGAACTACGATTACATCCCTAGAATAAATCCCTCTTGATCATGGCAAATGATTCTTTTAATATATTGTTGGATTTGATTGCTAATATTTGGTGAGGATTTTTGCACCTATATTCATCAAGGATATTGTCCTGTAGTTTTCTTTTTTTTGTAATGTCTTTTTCTGGTTCTGGTATCAGGGTATTGCTGACCTCATAGAATGAATTTGAGAAGTTTTCCTTCTTCTTGTATTTATTGGAATAGTTTGAGAAGAATAGGTATTAATTCTTCTTTAAATAGTTGGTAGAATTCACCTGTGAAGCCGTCTGGTCCTGGACTTTTCTTTGTTGGGAGTTTTTTGATTACTGATTCAATTTTGTTACTAATAACTGTTTTGTTCAAAATTTTCTACGTCTTCATGATTGAGTTTGCTTCTAGGAATTTAAAGGATAGAGATTCTTAATGGGCTAATTAATGGAGGCATGGGGTACATCGATTACACAGTGTGTCATCTTCAAGGGATTTGTGGGTGCCAGAGAGTTGGGGAGGAAGATTTCTTAATAAGACATATCTGCAGACTGAGAGGAGACTTATGTGCTCATCATAATCTTGAATATCATAGGAAGTTAGCTAGAATTTAAAAATAATAAAAATGTAATAAAATTGTTTATATCTGCATAGTGGGTCTGAGGGCCTTCAGGCCTATAAACCTGTCATTGAATTTAGTATCATTTCAACTTTATGAAGCACTTGATGTTTGCAAAGTGCTTGTACAATTACCAATTATAATGTTCATATTTTAAACATTTTAGTTCAGAGAAGGCCTGAAGACTTCAATCTAATAATAAAAAAAAAAAACGGAAAAATAATTGGTCAAGCTAAAACGTAGGCTTCTAAGCTTGTGCTGTTGAAGCTGTTTCAATGTGGGGCACCTGCTTCTGAACTGGGGTCCCCTCTTCCTTTTGGCACCTGGAGTCTTCAGTGCATGCAGCTAGCCTGGGGCAGCCACTCCTCCTGACAGACACTGGCACGCTGCTTTTGGGAGCTCCAAGCATGGTCTGTGTCCACGTGAAGCAGGGGATGGAAAGGCAAAGCACTTGGCACCTGCAATCCCAGCACTAGGCACCAGTGCAGGATGTGGGGAGAGGGGTGCTTGCTTTCTGGGAAAGAGCAGTGAGGAAAGGGAGAAGCAGTTACCCTCTTTCCTGTTCCTTGTATTAACCACATAATAAATGATTAGAGGTAGACTTGCGTAGGAGCCTGTACATACATACAAGCTGGAAATAAGCTCTGGCCATGTTTACAGTGAACAGGTCAGCGGAACCCAACACACTGGTGGATTTCAAGAAATTCCAAGGAAATGGTTTCAAGAAATATAAAAAGTAATCGCTTGAGGATGTGTCTGTTTCCTTTGGAAAAAGGTTAGCTCTCCCCTGCTGCTTCTCCTACATTTAAAAGCCCATAGCATTGGCTACCACTGGCAAGTAGCTGTCCCAAACAACTTCTGCCAGAAATTCTCCCATTTCTGACCATGGACTGGTAACTGAAATATGAGAAGCTGAGATGAAAGACTGGGTTGGCTTTTTAAATTAGGAAACATTTAGAGACAAAAAAAACCAGACTCTTAAATACAAAGAACAAACTAACAAACTGGTGGTTGCCAGAGGGGAGGTGGGTGGGAGGATAGGTGAAATAGATAAATGGGATCAAGAGTACACTTATCTTGATGAGCACTGAGTAATATATCAAATTATTGAATCATTATATAATACACCTGAAACTAATATAACACTGTATGTTAGTTATACTTCAATAAGAAAGAGAAATAAATAACAATGGTTAAAATGGCACATTTTATGTAGTGTGTATTTCGCCACAATAAAAAAATTGCTGAAAGAACTTGATAGAAAATGCAAGATGCTTCCAGGAACCTCTTTAAGGTGCAGCATTCACATATCTTATTACCATTGCAGCATGGAGTTAATTCTTACAATCCCCGGGGGAAAGTACTGAGATGACCAACTGTCCCATTGTGCCTAGGACGGAGGGGCTTCTCAGGAAGCAGGACTTTCAGTGCCAAAACAGGAAACCAGAAAAAAAGTTGGTCACCTTAACAGTAGCCAGCAAAGGCACATCTTCAAGAAAGACAAGATGGCAAGATTGCTACTGGTGGAGGACAAGGTGAGGTAGTACGTAGCGAGGCAGTCTTCAGATGGCAAAGCAGGCCCAATCAAGACTTCTTGCACTTACCACAATGGAAATGTTTTTTGTTTTTTTGTTTTTTGCTTTGCACTTTTATCTAAAACTGGATTGCCTTGGCTTCTTTAATTTACCTTTTTGATGACCAGTGGACAATTTGAATAAGGAAACCGTGCGGACCTGGCCTACATAGGGCTGGAGGTGCTGACAAAGAATACGCTGATGGACATAATGCAGAATGCAGAGACTGTCTGTTCTGTAAGCGTTCAAGTTAAACCCCTTGGGTCTTCTGGAGAATAAACAAACAACTGAAATGGCTTCCTCTGATGAGCCACTTGGCTGCTCAAGGGCAGAATCCCCTGATCGACTTTTTTGCTGGCTGCCAGCTACTCAGCATTGTACCCCAAGTATGAAAATCAAAATTTGTGTTCCCAAATGACTTTTCTTTTGCCTGCTCTACTTCTCTCTCTCATATTTAAATCCTGTTTGATTTTTTTTGCCTTTGTTAGAGGAAATCAGTCTATTATTTCCCCTTACATACAAATCAATAGCTTGTTAATAATTTAAAAAGTAAACCAGAAAATATTTTGGTAGACTCTAACAATTATACCACTGGATCATTTTTGTTAGTGAAACTTAAAAACCAATCTCTTACTGAAATAATGTTTATCTTTAAATACATTTGTATTTTGAAACACATCCTCAATGTTCCAAAGCATCTTGCAAAGAAGAATGAAAACATTCCTGTCCTCATTTTTACCCACATAGGAAACTGGTGGGTGTTTTCATTAGCAACTATCCAGAATCATTTTAATTTTTCTGCTCTCCCCATTGCACCACTTTCCAGATGGCCATGCGTTCTCTTCATTATAACAGATTGGACTGTGTGACTCTGTGCTTAGGGTGCTGCATTGGTTTCCTGCACTCAATAGGATAAAATCCATTTTCTTGACCATCACACAGGTGGTTCTGCCCCATCTGTCCACACGGTAACTCTCCACTTTTGCTTCCCATTGATCCAGTCACACTGAAACTCTCACCATTTTCCAAACACCTCACACCCTGTTTGTGTCTTTGCCTGAGCTGCTTCCATTGCCAGGAAGTGCCTCACACCCTCAGCCCAGCTCCTTACAGTCTTACTTTTTTCCCCCACCCAGTTCGAAAGTTACTCTGTGTGGCTTCCCTGATTCTCCACAGCTGGTTAGTTGGCTATACCAGCCGCTGGCTTCCACAACACTTTGCTCATAACTTTAATATAGTTCTTACTCATTGCTGCTGTCTCCACCTCATTAGGATGCTGGTATCTTGAGGGCAACCAGTATTTCTTACTATCTCACCATTTCTTATTTCGTGACCTCAAAAGAAGCTCGAAGACATACTTACATTTGTTCTTAGAGAAGAAGCATTAAAACTAAATTCAGTTAAGACAATGGAAGAATATTTAAACAAAATACTTATTTTTTTTTCAGGAGGAATAAATATTAAAACCAAATCTAATTCTGGAAGCATTAAATGTGTAGGTACCCTATCAATGACTGTCACACAGATGAATCAGATTTGTGACAGAAAGGAAGCTTCAGCCTATGATACATTGCTCTACCCTTAGCTACCTGATTTGTTAAACAAAAGTATAAAATTAATACTAATAAGAGAGAATTCTGATAATACAAAGTGTAGGGTATAAGAGTATCATCCTCTACTTCAAAGGCTGAAAGCACTGTTCTCTGGAGACTACCTCCTTTCTCGTCTTTCTTCCAATTCTGTGCCTTGCAGGCAGATCCATTCAGGCTCCTTTCGGCTACGCATGCCACACCTACACGGGTTCTCCACAGCATTCCCTTTGCCCAGTATGCTCTTCCTCCCTTCCCATTGTTTCATGTTAGGAAATCCCAATTCCCCACAGACTCCTTGCCGCATGATTAAAAGAACAGTATTTGTTTCTCCAACAATCTCTTCATCCTCTAACCACCAGGACACTGATCTCTTTGCCCACTTTTATTTATGAGTTGATTTGACGTACGTCGAGAATCTGTCATCATCATCTACCTGGGGAAGTGAACTTTAATTAGGCAGGGCCATGTCTGCCCACATGCGTTGTGTTGTGTCTATCACAATTTCACACGCAGACAAGGGCTGAATAGTGTGGTCCCCAGAACAGACCCGGTCTCTGTCTCCCTGTCAGGTGAGAATATGTGAGGCTGGTGGCAATGGCTCATGCTAATAATGTGTTTCTGGTAGCTCATGAATGTGTTGGCAGCCTGTAAATGCGTTGGCTACTACAGTTGAGAAGGAGTGAGCAAGTAACGGTTGAAGAAAATTTAAGCAAAATACTCTTTCCCATAGGGAAGAAATATTAAACCTAAATTCAAATCTGGCAACATTAAGGTAATACATATATTTTTGTCAGTCTCAACATTTTTCCTTCTTCTTTTTTTTTCCAAATAAAATGATTCAATGCTGACCCAGAAATCTTCAAATATAACATCTTATAGCTAATGACAAAACACCACCTGAAAGGTGCAATTGAAAGATTTTCTTTATCATGAGAAGGTACAAGAGGAATAATTATCATCAAAGGCTTGTATTGCTTTCATTGTGGAACAGCAAAATTGCTGCCCTTCTCTATCAAGTCAAAATTGTTATCTATGGTGTAATTTCCAGAAAAATAACTATGGGACGATGGACTATAACTTAGAAAAATCATAAATGAAGCAATTGCATGTGCAGAACAGACGACACAAGGAAACTGCCTAACACCACTATATCCATTGACTCAAGATCAAATAAGACGAATTTTATATGATTTGTAGCGTAAGTGGAAGCTTTCGTTTATGTGGCAATTGAAGACTTTCCTATGGTAGTAAAATATGGCTGTTGCAACTGAAACTTGCAAGCATACAAAATAATGGATACTTTGGTCACTCAGAGATAATAAATGATGGTGAATATGAAGCAATTACATGACGTCTCCATTTAAGGGATGTAGCCATCAACAGGTAGTCATGATAATATAATGAAGCTAACATTATTAAGTACTTATCTAAGTGCTTTGTGTTAACTCATTTAATTCCCAAAACAATCCTTGGAGGTGGGAACTTCCAGTATTTCCATTTTGCAATTTAGAGACTGGGCACGGAGATGGTGCCCAGTCTTTCCCAAATTTACACAGCTAGTAAGCAGACAGGTTACAATAGCAAATCAATATATCCTGATCTGTGAGCCAGACTTTCCTCAATTTGATAAAAACCAAGAGTGGAATGTCTAAGTGTATCTTTCTTTATACCACAGTCATGTTCCTGCAAAGACATCTGTAAATCAGAAATTTAAAAACAGAGCCAGAGTAGAATGTAAACTTTGTGAGAATTTGTCAGTGGCTGTGTTCCTAGTGCCAGGATAGTGCCTGAGTCATGGTAGGCTCTTGGTAAACATGTAACAAGTAAGTGAATAAACAGCGAAATGAGGAGAATCTAATAGGGTACTTTGCAATGAGAAAGTGTTCAATAGATTTGTTTTTAATGGGATTTAAAGGAATTTACTTTATGAATTCATTCTAGAAGAGGAGTCACTTTCTGATTTTTTATATGCATAAATCCACATTTTCATATCATTTGCTTAAAGTAAAGATGAAATGGGAAAGCATTTTCATTTAATAGAATATTCTTAAAATTTTTATAGAAGAAAAGGCAAAAAAAAAAAAAATCAAGGATGTCAAAATTCTTGTAGAGTCCTAAGATTATTGTAGAAAGCTCAGTTATCATCTCAGGACCTATAACTTTTCATATTCACGGTGGGAGATCCAACATTTTCGGGCAACAATTCACAAAGTCATACTTGTAGTCACTTCTCAGGCCTCCAGAAGAGTTTTTAGTCCAACTATGGAATACTGCAATGTATTTAGGCTATAGAATCTTGAGAAACCTGCACCCACTTAACCTGCACCCACTTAACTGTCTTAATCATGGGCTCTGAGAGGTAAATGAAAAAGTTTCCAGTAGTAAAGAAAAAAACTCAAAATCAAAACTAATAACTCACCAACTTTTCTCATAGATTTAGCCAAAATAGAGGACAGTAATGGGAATACCCATTATATGGAATAAGAAATCATGGAAGCCCTAAGTCAGGACCTGAACAAAAGACAGTCTGTGTTTCCATCCAGGTACCATTAACATTCCCCTACATTGGTTCTTACCAACAAGTTGTGGGAACACAAGGGCCCAGTAACCTAGTGGTTTTTTATTTATTTATTATCTATTTTTTTTAGTAAATTTTAATTTCATTTCACTTAGGTGCTATATCAAGGGCTATCTATAAGATCTTTCTACACCAGCACCTATGAGGACAAGGTTGACCAAAGTCAAGCTGAATACCCAATGAATTACCCACCTGGATAAGAGTGGTAGCTGCCCTGCTGCCTGGTGCAAGCTTAGCTCCTCCCTACATCCAGCTTCTCAGGGGCAAACAGTTACAATGTCCCGTGTACCATATGCAGAGAGAGTCTTTAGAAAGCTGATTACTTATATTTCCAATATTTCAAAATCTGCTTTCTGAAACCACTTATGGAGTCACCTGTTTCCATTTTGCAAAGTTAGGGTTATAAATAATTTTAATTTATGGCTTTTCCAGAGAGGTCTCTCCTTCCCCACTCCTCCATTAAACTCTGGAGATGCCAGGGTGTCTCTTTCCTATGCTAAGGACCACCTGCCATTTGAAAGGGTCCTCAGAACCTAGCATATTGCTTGGTGCATAGTAGGCACTAAATAAAATGGAATGAAAGATATCTTCCTTATATCCTCTGCCTGCAAACTAGTGAAGCTTTTGATGAGCCACCAAAGAGGCTATCATATACAACTGCCAATTGTTTGCGAGGCACACTTGCAAACAATAATGTCACACATATATTTACGCTACCAAAACTCAGTGGATGGACCACCAGAGCCAGGACCCTTGGATTCCTTAGGTGGACACAGCCTGCTCTTTGTTGATTATGAATGCTGGCTCCAAGTCCGTCAGTAACCTTGGATATGCTTTTTCTCTCCTTTGGGCTCTGTTGCCTCATTTATAAAATGGGGATCATAGAGCTAACATTCCTTGCTCCTCTGAGAATTTTTTGTGAAGTAAACTCAAGTCATTCACAAGGCCACAGTACTACCCCAATAAATAATTCATGGATGCTTCTGCTAGTCAGAATAAGTAAAACTGCAATGCAGTGATCATCATTTAAAATGGAAATTGCTGCTCACAATATTCATACCTACGATTGAAAATAAGTACGACTGTGTGGGATATAATGAATCCTGTCAGGTTTTAGGAGGGGAAGGGTTTTTTTCTCCCTCCTTTTTTTTGTTAAGACTATAATGCAATTACATTTAAATCCATTAAATACTTGGTTCCAAGTGTCCTTTTGGATGATCCTGAGGTTTGCCTTTACTTTCCTGGAATGCAGCCCCAGCCTGTCACACTTCAGTAGAGGAGGGGGTCTGGTATCTGCCACTTCTCTTGCCAGACTCTTTAATGGGAAACTCAAGAGCTGCAGCTTCCACACGTCTGCCGTGGGCCTTTCATTTTGTTGGTAATACCTCAGTGCACTCTTCATTCCAAACCAGTGATGGGAAGGAAGTCTCCATCCATGTTGTTTTCTGTCATTCTGTTACTGTGTCAACTTGCCAATCCATTGTTATCTTTGCACTTTCTTACATTTATGTAAAGGTTGGCAACCACATAATAACTCCTTATTTTCAGCTGATGTCGATATACAGGAAGTGCTAAAAATGATTTTGGCTGCTCTTTTTACTTTGGAAAAGGTCATTCTTATCCTGTGTCATTCACAATTGTAAAACTAATATATACACATGCTTAAGCGCTAAAATACACATATCTCTTAAGGAGAGACATGATAAATGATAGAATGGAAAGAGACTGTAGGAAGCAGACAGTTGAACAGGATCATTAGTCACCTATGAATAAGGCAACCTAAGATTCCCACTCCGGCTGTAACACTGTGGATCTGAGCAAATCATTTTACCTGATGCCTTAAAGATATGAGTAAGGGGTATTACTTTCTGTTTCTAACCTCCTTGTTATAAGAGATTGTTAGTGAGGATGATAGGTGGCTCTAAAATTTTGAGCTCTGTAATCTAATACTAAAATGCACACACAATAGGTGAGATAAGATGTATTCAAAGTCACCCAGACAGAGAGTGGGTTCTAAGCTTGATCCAGGCTTGCATGTAGCAGATGAGGTGTACTAATTAAGCCTAAGGAAGGATGAACCAACGATAGGAAGGAGGTCAGTGAGGAAACAGAGATCCATGTCTGCTGTGGTGGCTGTCCCTGCTTGGGGAGAGGGACACTGAGTCTTGGGGGTGTAGATGTTATTTGGATACCAAATGGCAGTCTGGGTGAAAACCCAAAATTATCTATTCTGCCTTGCCCTGGTTTCAAACTCAGTTAGCAACCTACAAATAACTATTTGGGGGCACCTGGGTGGCTGAGTTGGTTAAGTGTCTGACTTTGGCTCAGGTCATGCTCTTGTGGTCCATGGGTTTGAACCCCATGTTGGGCTCTGTGCTGACAGCTTGGAGCCTGGAGCCTGCTTTGGATTCTGTATCTCTCTTTCTCTCTACTCCTCCCCCACTCACACTCTGTCTCTCTGTCTCTCTCTCAAAAATAAATAAATATTAAAAAAATAATAATTATTTGTATTTTCCTGCTACATCAATGTCTGTCTAGAATGAAGATGCCCTGAATAGAAAATACTGCTTGCTTGCTTGCTTTATTCCTTCATTCATTTATTCATTCATTCCACAAATATTTACTGAGTGTCCACTATGTGCTAGGCACTGTTCTATGCCCTGAGAACACACTAGTGAGTAAGAACAGACCCAAATACCTGTTTCAAGAAAGCACATAACCTGGTTGGAGGAGACTATTGAAACAAATGAATAAAATACATACTGTGTCAGATGGTGATAAGTGTTACGGTGAAGAATGAAACAAATAAGGGATGACAGAGCGCTCCTGTTGGGATCGCTAATTTAAATATGGAGCCAGAAAGTCTCACTGACAATTTGAATGAAAGAGTGAAGGAGGGAAGCATATGAATGTCTGAGGGAAGAGTCAGTGCAAAGGCCTGGAAGCAGGAATGTGCTAGGTGCATCTCAGGAAGGCCAGAGTGGCTGGAGCATAGTGAGCCAGGGAGCAAGAGTAAGAGGTGGGTCCAGAGGGCCACTAGAAACCAGATTGTGACTTGAACCTTCCCACAGCTGGGAAAGGACATTTCTCCCCATGAGGATACAGATCATGACTTAGCAATTTGGTGTCTGGCTCTTGTACCTCCTTTGAACCTGGCTAAGGTGCATCCATTTCTATGAACCTAAACCATTCTTGGAGTTTTTGGCATATTTAACGTTCTGCCCCTGAAAAATTGAAGACCTGACCCAGAAACCGGGGGACTCCTTTATGGTGCTGTTCTTAGGGTGACCAATCAAGATTCCTAACTTTATCATTGCATGTATCTTCAACAGGTATTTGAGATGTGAGCTCTGTACTACATCATGTATTCATCACTTTAATAGTGACTTAATGAACATATTTAGATGGGGTTTTACATGTAAAGTGAGGGATATAATGGATACAGAGTTGTCAATGAGAAAGTTCACATAAGTATATTGATGGACCTGATGGTGAGAGATCTGGGCTTGAATCATGGAACCAACACTACCTATGGAAGCTTAACAAAGTTCTTTTAAGTTCTCTGAGACTTTGTTTCTTCCACCTCCAAAAGGGTGGTTGTAAGAATGAAATAAAATGAAATGGGTGGTTAGGAGGATTAAATGAAATAATGTACCCACTGGCAAATCATCTGTGGTCAGTAACATCGTTTCCTTTTTCATCTCCCCCTTCTCAAATTCTCCTTTGCACTGCATGATTCAGAATTGCTGCCCACCTTGAATCACAAGGAAATCTTAATTACCCATCAATTTTGGCACCATAGGCTTCCAATAACGCTCTTGAACAAAGGAGCCCAGGTTGTTTCAGTGAAGGCCAACACAATCAGCAATCCATTTGGTTTGCACCATACTCTCTAGACCCTTCCAACCTCCTACAGAGCCGTGGAGGTGGAATGGTATTATAAATGTAAGGCACCCAACACAGTGTTTGGCCATTATTTGTCCTCACTCAATGTTAATTTTTATTATTTTTATTCCCCTGTAGTTTTTTTTGGAAAATGTTATGGAAATGTATATGTGTATGAATTATGCTATGAAAAAGTAAAAAAAGAAAACAAAACTATGAGCAACTGGGGCTTGTTTTACTGATACCAATAGTACATTAAGAGGGTCTTTCTAGGGTCTGAATTATGGGTATAAGTTGAATGTGAATTGAGTACTACCCCAAAATTGGTTTTTCTACTACCCAATTATTCAGTGGGTATGGGTCACTATCTCAGTCACCGATCAGTTGACTTTAAGGAGATAATCCTCAGTAATGTGAGTGAGCCTCATGTAGACAGTTGGATGACCATAAGAGCAAAACTGAGGCTTCCTTAAGAAACAAAGAATTCTGCCTCAAGACCGCACCATTAGCTCCCACCCGAGAGTTTCCAGACTGAGAGCCTGCCCTACAAATTTTAGACTTGCATCCCCCACATTCACATTAGCCAATTCCTTGACATAAATCTATGTATATGTATGTGTGTGTGTGTGTGTATGTATGTGTATGTGTGTATGTATATGTTTGTATATATTTATATGTATGTGTATGTACATATATATCTATGCATGTGTGTGTGTGTGCGCACATGTGTGTATACTCCTATCGGTTCTGTTTCTGTCTCTCTGGAGAGTCCTGATACAGGTGCATATGAAGGCTTATTTATTCTTCTTTTCCTTTTATCATAATTCTTTATGATGCCTAATTTGCATGATGCAATTTCACTGAAATGAAACTCGAGCAACTCTAAACGGCATAGTCAGTTTCTTTCAGCCTGTCAACAATTTCTTTTTGGCCTAGGCCAGGCCACTTGACCCTGGGGTGGGGGATCATCCCTACACTGATGGTGGCTGGCACAGCCTACCTATGAGATTTAAAGGGCACATCACCTGTGTTCTAGGTGAAAAGCAGAAAAAACATAAATGCCAGGTGGATGATTTGTTTCGGAAATACAGATGTCTCAAGAGGTCAAGAGGTGGAAACTGGTTGGTTTGCTACTCTCTGGGTATGAATTCAGAGCGTAAGTAGGATATAAAAACTTTGTTGTCTAAGTGAAAATACATTTGTGCAGTGGTGGTAGCACTGCAATTTGTAGAATGAATGCACAGGAGGACATATTACCATGAGAAGAGATGCTACTGACAGGGTAAATCTGCTTTCAGTTTTTGCAAGTCTGTCTGCAATCATATGGAAATAAACCCCTGGTGAAAAGTGAGATAAAAACTGTGACGTCATCTGAATTTAGTGTCACCGCTCTAAGCTAAAATTTTGGGTGAGTCTCCACTTTCATTTCTGGTCTCCAAGTTATTTTTCCCACTTTACTCCTTTTCTTCATTATAAAGCATTCCTCACAGCACTGTCAGAATTTGAACAAAAACATCTTATATCTCATTTCCGATTTGTCATTTTGTGTTATTATGATTTATAATAAGACATATGTATATATGTGGTCTTTGGCCTTTAAGAATTTCCTAAGTGATTACAGCAAAAATGGTATCCTTTGTTATGTTAATGAGGTGGCATTTGGACCCCACATAAGGATGGGGGCTGCTTGCCAGGAGAACCAATCTGTGATCTGAGGGCTGGATATTTCAGTTTCCCCTCTCCTTCACCTCTGGGGGGGCGGGGAGAGGGGCTAGAGATGGAGTTCAATCACCAATGGCCAGTGATTTGATCAGTCATGCCTATATAATGAAGCCTCCATAAACACCCAAAGGACAGGGTTCAGAGAGCTTCTGAGTTGGTGAACATGTGAGTATTTGGGGAAAGTGGTGCACTTTGAAAGGGCATGAAAGCTAGGTAACCTCTCCCACATTCCTTGCCCTCTGCATCTCTTATCCTTTTATAATAAATTGGTGATACTTACTAGCTAGTAAAATGTTTCTCTAAGTTCCATGAGCCACTCCAGCAAATTAGTTGAACCCAAGGAGGAGGTCATGGGAACCTCTAATCTGTAGCCAGTGAGTCAGAGGCAGGACTTGAAAATTGGGTCCAGGAACCCAAAAAGACATTTTCTTACTTTATACATTTCATAATCAAGCAGCCTTTTGTGTATTCTTTAGTCAAATTTTTATAACTTCCTAAAAATTTGGTTATCAGATACTGTAAGCAATGGCAGGGGAAAACTGTATTTCCAGATGAGAAATCAACCTGGAACATAAACCCGCATAACTTGCTAAGAACCAGCTTGCCTTAGAGAGACCAGGAAGGCTTTACGTAGTTAATGAGATTCCAGAACCTCCAAGAGGAAGTTAATGGCCAAGACCAGTGCTTTTAAAGTGGTGGAAACCTACACTGTCCATAAAGGCTCAAGATTGATCAAGGCAAGGTATCTGTCCGGAGAGAGAAGGGCTGTGGGAAAACAAAACTGTAGGCTCAAAACACCTCTACTTTGCACATGTCCATTTTGTAATTCTTGGAATGTTCTACTTTTGCAGAATTGCTTTTTAAAATCTCACCTGTTTTACTTTTGCTTATATCTGCAATCTTCAATTGGCTTCTCTTCATTCTTACATAATTTTTTTTCTTACATAGCCATTCCTCCAATTTGCCTTCCTTCCCTCCCTGCTGTGAATTTCCTGTATTTCTCTTGCCTCCTCCCCCATTTCCATTTTACCTCTTCTGCACCTTACTCTTTGAATTTCTTTTGGCTGTTCTTAATTCTTCCTCCTCTCCCACTGATCTGTTGTGGTTTTAATCATTGCTTAGGTGCTTTAAAATCACCCAGTGACTGACATTTTCTCCCTGAAAGGAGAAGGATTTGTGACTGTGGAAAACTAACTACAAAGACCCAACACATTCAATTTTCAGCGCAGTTCTTTCCTTTCTTCCGTGGTGCTTTTGCTTGGGATTAGAGATGGACCACTTACTGCAATTCACAATGGCAAAGCCCTTCAGGCCTCACTTCTCAGCCCTGTCAGTCACAAGGCAAGGTGTATTGGAGCCACTATGCTTACACTGATTGGTAGAATGTTAAAATTGGCCTTCATGAAGAAAAGCTTACTCAAATCTGCCTGGAAAACAAACTTTTCCATTATTTTATAATGTGGTGATCAGACTCATTCTTCCTCTCAGACCACCCGTTCTCTTTGCCCCCTGCGCCACCCCATATTTTTGCCTCATGAAACAAGAGCACACAAATGGGTTTCTGGGAGAAGGGTGAAGGATTTTTGTTGTTACTCTGGCCAACTGACAAGAAGTAAGATCTTTGCAAAGGGAAGAACAGTAAAATTAGTTCAACAGATCAGTCCTCAGGACTATACGATTTTATCATCTGGCATTTAGGGAAATATTAGGTTGCCACGAATACACTAAATTTGTTTGACTCTGAGAGATTTCACTTCAGCTCTTTGTAACACTTAAGTATAGACTAATTCAGCTTTTCACTTTTAGATAAATTTGGTCGTGAATTCACGTTACCTTTCTGTGTTTCTTGAAGAGCAGGAACATATATCTCAATGACTAAGTGCTTGAAGTTAATGTCTGGCAGACAGCAGGATCTGGGAGATCATCATTATCAAAGGATACTTGTGGTCAAAGCTGTACCACATTCTGAAGAGCCAAGCACTCTCTGTTTTGGTTGTGTTTTTATCCAAGTTATTTGCTTCCTGGAGAAAGACAATAGAAAAAGGTATAGGATAAATAATCAATATAAAATATTGACATATGTGATCAACATTAATATAGAATATATTCATATATTTTCACTATAAAAATACATGTCAAACAAATTTAACCACATTAAAATTTTTTTCTGGGTTGTGAACATTTTTTAAAAATATTTTTAATTTTATTTTTTGAGAGAGCACAAGCAGGGGAGGGGCAGAGAGAGAGTGAGACACAGAATCGAAAGCAAGCTCCACGATCTGAGCTGTCAACACAGATTCTGATGTGGGGCTTGAACACAGGAACGTGAGATCATGACCTGAGCTGAAGTCAGATACTCAACCAACTGAGCCACCCAGGGGCCCCTGGGCTGTAGGCGTTTTTATCTAAATGGTGAAACAGCTGCCAAGCAAATGAGCTCATAGATCTTGCCATGTGGATGAGACTCTTGTGGCATAATTCAACATTTACTTTTCCTCGTAATCCCTACTTTATTAAACATGTAAGAAATGCCACTTTTTTGACATCAATAAAAGTGATATTTCTGTCAGATTGCTGTTGTGTGATTTTTCCAGTTTACTTCTGTCAAATTTGGATGGTATTTATTTATGACTTACCAAAAGGTCAAGTCTAAAGGGATGATAACAATCTAATAATTGTTAAGCTAGTTTTCATTCATTTTCTTTTTGATCATTACCAAATGCTATGGTTAATTTTTGATATCTTTCTATTTTAAGAGTTTTGAAGTACATATTCCTTATAGAAAGCCTGTAATAATCGAATGTGCTTGTCTTTTTTTTTTTCAAAATGGTCAAAGTGGGAGGGAAGAAGATAAGGAATTAAAAAGGGAAAGCATTTGGCCTTTCAGACAGCCATGGTCAACCCCACCAACTTCTTCGACATTGCCGTCAACATTAGCATCTCCTTCTAGTTGTTTACAGACAAAGTTCCAAAGACAGTAGAAAACTTGCATGCTCTGGGGAGAAAGGAATTGGGGAGAAAGGATTTGGTTATAAATGTTCCTGCTTCTACAGGATTCTTCCAGGATTTATGTGCCAGGTGACCTGACTTCATAATCCATAATGGCAAGTCCATCTATGGGGAGAAATTTGATGATGAGAATTTCATCCTGAAGCACATGGGTCCTGGCATTTTGTCCATGGCAAATGCTGGACCCAACACAAACAGTTCCCAGTTTTTCATCTGCACTGCCAAGACTGAGTGGTTGGATGTTCGGCATGTGGTCTTTGGCAAAGTGAAAGAAGGCATGAATATTGTGGAAGTATGGATTGCTTTGGGTTCAGGAACGGCAAGACCAGCAAGATCACCATTGCTGACTATGGACAAATAAATTTGACTTGTGTTTTATCTTAACTACCAGACTATTCCTTCTGAGGCTCAGGAGGGCCCCCCTTTACCCCCATTTGCTCAAAATATCCTATAATCTTTGTGCTCTCACTGAAGTTCATGAGTTCCATACTTTCCTTACTCTCCTCCAAGTCTAGCTCAATTGCAGAGGTAAGTTTATGATTATGAAATAAAAACTAAACAACAAAAAAGAAAAAAAGAAGAGAAAAGCATTTGATGGGTGTTTATGTGAGACTAGAGGATGAAGTGTGAGAAAAAGGAAAGAAGGTAAAAAATGTGAACCTTAGAGACAGATGATAATGAATATTGCAGTGTGGTAGGAAGGAGATTCAGTGGCATTTTTACTGCTTTTGTGTATCCGATTTTGCATATTAAGAAAAGAGATTTATTTCTAGGCTTCAATCTGTTGTAACTTTCTCCATCAATAAAAGCATTTATATATCTTGACATGGACTTTATTGCTTTGTTCCATTGCTTTGTTTGGACCCACAGTTTTAATCCCCAAATTGTAACATTTGTTCACAGTCCAGTAACGATGTGAACATTCTCAAGAAATGATGATGTGTGGAAGACAATTGCAACCCACGGGCTGTTCCAAAGCCAGCCCATAGATGAACCCAAGTAGATTTGCTTTCATTTATTTTATTTACTTTTTTCCCCATTCCCAGACAGTTCCACTGATAGTGAATGATAAAGAGCTCTGTTCTGCTCTCTGAAACATGTGTAGCAGCAGATGCTATAGTTCCACCCCCACAAATAAAATGGGAATACAAGAAAGCAAAATGTGGTCCATTTCTAGTTCATATCTTCTGTCTAAAATGGTTGAAGCAGAGACTCACAATAAAATTAAAACCCAATCTGGCAGCAAACCTTGTATAAATTCTTGAATGGTGTTCCCTAGAATGCCACTGTCCTACATGGTGCTGATGGAAATTTTATGTTAATTGTTTAGAAAAAGACAGGTCTGATAGTGTTGGAAAGGTCTCTTATATATGGACTTCTCAGAGGCTTTCATTTATAAATGAGCATTGTAAAATCTTCAAGAGGGAAGTGTTTCTCAAACTTGGAACCGTAGAACCCATTCATCATTCCCAAGCCCCACGGTGAGACATCTATGACCTTTTCAGGGACATTAGGTTTAAAAAATCTGTTTTCTTATAAACCTGAGTTCCATGCCTGGTTATCTAGAGTTAGACTTTATTCATCATATCCCCGTCAAAAGGAAACCAATGTCAATTTAATTTCTGTCCTTCCCCTGAGTCTTTCTGTAGCCGTTTCTATCTCAACAAAGGTGTCAGATTTGCAAAATCACAGCTGCACATAGTGTTTTCTTTATTATTTTGTAACATCTGCAAACTGTTTCTGAGTCACCATTTCTCCAATAGGCACAGCTTTTGGAGTTCAGCTGGCAGAGTAAAACTACTCACCCTAAAGCAAACTAGTTAGAAAAATTGGGGGCCAACAGTAGAGAGTTGTCTATCTGTCTATCTCTCCATTTTCCTTTTCTTTAAGAACAATAAAGGACTTACAAAATCTTATCCATCAGCAGGCACAGGAAATTTTTGTTAGCTCTAACATCTACTGATGACAAGATAGTCATTGAAGAAAACTGATAGAAATTAGTGTAAGCAAATCACAGTTTGGGTTTGACTGTTCGTTTTTAAGTATAGGTGGTCTGTGTGGTGGTGAGCTCTCCCAGCCTCTAGCACCCTCTCTGCAGCAGTCCCACTGAATGACGTTTGCAACAACGACACTGAATGCTCATTAATTCCTTGGCAGCATGCTAGTCCCATTATTTCATTAACTTTTTTTTTAGTCATTAGTTTTCAGCTTTCAAAACACTCTATCTATCAGGGTAGTTGTGTTTACACCTATTGTATAGGTGAGGACCTAGAGAAGCCCAGAGAAGGGAAGAGATGAGCCCAAAGTCACACAGCAAGCGCAAGCAACAGATCTGGAATTTGATTGTAGGACTGCTGGACTCCAAAGGTGATGTTCTTTTTGCCAGTATCTCACTTAGTCTTTAAGTTTTAGAAAGTACAAACATTAAATAAGTTATTGGGCTGCAGCTTCCTAGCCTGAAAAACTAATTGAAGAAATTGGATTGGCTGGTCTCCAAGGTCCTAATCATATGGAAAATATTATATTTATATATAAAGCACAACAACAACAATCACAGCTGATACTTCTTGAAAACTTACCATGTGCCAGACAGTATTCTAAGTGCTCTTCATAGATTAACTCTTTTAATTATTATAGCAGCTGAAGTATGTTCTATTATCATTCCTATTCTACTGATGAGGAAACTGAGGCAACTGGGGCACAGAGAGGCTTCCAAACACACTTGGGACCTCTCAACAGCCAAGATTCCTCTCATCCAGGTGAGGCCCCAAGTTATAAGTGGGGAGTAAACTAGGGCAAAAGAATATTTGAATGGGGGGGCACCTGGGTGGCTCAGTCAGCTAAGCATCTGACTTTGGCTCAGGTCATGATTTCACAATTTGTAGGTTCGAGTCCTGCATCAGGCTCCGTGCTGACAGCTCAGAGCCTAGAGCCTGCTTCAGATTCTGTGTTCTCCCTCTCTCTCTGCCCCTTCCGGCTTGCACTCTGTCCCTCTGTCTCTCAACAATAAATAAACATTAAAAAAAATATTTGAATAGGGCGATGAGGTCAGGATTCTGGGGTGATCATGTAAGTTAAGACAGAGCTGCTACCTACATCCCCAAACATAATGAAAATGCATGGCTCCTATCAGCTGGGTAAAGTGCTGAAGGCTTTGAAAGTGTCCCTATAGAAACTTAACATCATTGTTAGGTATTTCTCTAGACTCCTAGATACTGGTTTCAAGGGTTTTTCAAGGTCTTAGAAAAACCTTTTCTGGCTTTCTTTCCTCCTTCCCTATCCTTTTTATTTTATTTCCTGAGGGGAATATACTAGAACTCACAAGCACTAGTGAAATATCTTATACTCTATTTCTGGCAAGACTTTCAGAGATATTTTTTTGACAGTTGATAAGAGCAGCACATATTAGGTAGCACTTTGGAAAATGTTAACAAATGTAAATTTTTTTCAACTTTATTTTACTTGAGAGATTGGAGATGTTATTTATTTTACTAGTTTGTAAAGAAATTGACTGGGTTCTAATTAGAATAAAACATAGACCATATTTTCCCAGGTGAGGGAAATGCCACTGATGACCCAGCATTGACTTTTCTGCTGATCATAGATAAAATTTTCAGTGGGTATCTTAAATATCTGTTGGCCCAGTTCTGAATCCATTCATTTATTTTTCTGAAGTTATTGATGACTTAATAACTTGGTTATGAAAGGCCATCAATAAATGAGTAGAAATAAATGAGTTAGTCTACTCTGTGCTCTGCTTGTTCACTGGGGGTTGAAGATAAATGTGCCCAGGGAAGGCCAGCCTTTGCAGTCACCCTGGAACAGGAAAGGTATCTGATTAGGCAGCACTGAGGGCAAGCCTCTGGGAGGGTCCAGATGGGCAGAGGACAGCAGGTAGCATTAATTTACCTAGATTACTCTGAAGCAGAGATCAACTCACACCCAAGGACAATGGATGTGACCAGTCATTAGAAGTAGAATCTGGAATTTGATGGTATTTTCTTTATCACTAGCAGTATTTCTTTTCTTCTGAGTTCCTTGTCTCAGAGGGGAAGTGGTGTGCATGTTGGAACACACAGAGGATAGAGAAATTGAAAACCAAGATTTGAGTCTGACTCTCTACCGTTTACCATTTAATAACAATACACTTATCAACTCTGAGCCTCATGTTTCACGGTTGTAAATGGAAACCAGAGATTCAAGAGCATTGAATCCTAACTTTTATTTGCCCTTGATACTTCTAAGAAGCAGAGTGCTTGATATATGTGCAATTTCTGGTTCCTTTATTATCTTCTATTTCTGGGAAAAGGTAAAAGCGACTGGGACATTAGATATCTTTCTTTTTCCTCCTTAGACAAAGGAATAAACCAGAGGTTGGGAAGTGACTGAGCACAGAAGGGAGTGAGTCCTTACCTTTTAAGTGATGCCCTCACCCTTGGCACCACCCCAGAGAGGAAGCAGTAGGAAAATTGTGAAGGTGTTCTTTGTTTTATGCTTATTTAGACCTCTGGGAGAAAACAAAAGGCTCAGGCCAGAAATCTGTGAAATCCAGAGAGTGAAGCAAGAAGGGACTGTTTGTTATATTAACCTTAATGAAAAAGGACTAAGCAAATGCAAATACATTCCTCTATCAATATTCAAATGTGGGGCCTTTGTTAAGTGAACTGGATGAACTCAGCTCTGGGATAATCATGTGGGATTGCTCCTCATTTCAGGGGGATTCCATGGATTAGGAGACAGAGATTTTCCTTTCTATTTTTTGAGATTTCATATCCAATATTAATGTCAGTGGAAGTTGCACAGAATTATAATAAAGACAAATAATTATCATAACAAGCCCGTAGAGCTCCTTATGGGTTCCAGAGCATTTTTACAAGTTGTACCTTTGAATAAAATTTGATAGCAGTACTTTTGATCTGCCATTTCCCCACAATTTGAAATGTATTTATGTAATAATTTCAAGTTTATTGCCTTGATTTTCTAATTTCCAAGGAGAGGGCCAGATTCTGTGCCCCTAAGGAGAAAAAATTCTGGATTTTGAGGAAGGAGCATAATACAATTGAAGGTCAATAGGAAATTTTTCCAAATTTACATTTTAAAATGTATATCAATTCTTAGCTTCCACATAGAAACTACTTTATACAAATCTTCTCACCATCCCCATGCCGTGATGAATTCATAAATATTCTCTAGAAGGTATAGTCAGAAAATACATGCTTAGGAAAGAAAAAATGAAGGAAAGAGTTAGTCAAGGATGGATAAAACTGTTATGGTAACATGTAGACAAAGATAAACTACCAGATGGGCTACACTCATGGTTTAGCTACAAAGAAAGGGCTTGTTCAAATAGCCTTTCTGTATAGGACGTCCAAGTTAATCTGGGAGAAAATAAATTATTTGGTTCAGATAAATATTATATTGCAGTGGTTTAAAAATATATACCCATAAATTCTTTGGCACTTTTTCCTTTAAAAGATGGAGATTGATTTCCCTTCCTACTGAATGTGGATTGTACTTAGTGACTCATTTTTAATCATTAGAATGGAGCAGAAGTGATGGTGTGCCATATCTAAGACTAGGTCATAAAAAGACATTGTGGCTTCCTCCTTGCTATCTGGTGTTAGACCATGTGAGGGAAGTCAGGGGCCATATTGTGAGGACACTCAAGTAGCTCTATGGAGGGAGAGATACATGTGGTAAGGAAATGAGTCTTCTTGACGATAGTCAGCAGTAAACTGGTGGCCTTCTGCCATCATGGAAGTAGATCCCCCAGCCCCAGTGAAGCCTGCAGATGACTGTAGTTCTAGCTGACATTCTGATTGCAACTTCATGAGAGACCTCAAGTTAGAAACATTCAGCTAAGTTGCTTTCAAATTCCTGACCCATAGAAACTGTGAGATAATAAATATTTGCTGTTTTAAGCCACTAATTTTTGGGATAATTTGTTATGCATCAATAGAAAGCTAATACAACTATATACTAGAATCATCAGTTCCCAGTGTAAAAGGCATTGGAGTGGGAATTGGGAAGAGATAATAAGATGATACGTCACAACTCTGTAGTTTACAAAGTGCATTCACAAAGGTAACATATTTGGGGTATAGAAGATATATTTCCCCCTTAAGACTATATCAAAACTTATCCTAGATCTAGTATAACATGTTAGGGATTTAGGACTGAATATAAGGCATAAAATGATGGACCAATTTACAGGCAGGAGGAGATTCACATCATTTCACTATACTTCATAGTCTTCTTAACTAATGCCTGATTTATATCGCAATTTAGTTGGTGTGCTCTTTTATATGCATGTACACACACACACACACACACACACACACACACTTACATCCATGTACACACATCATAATGGAAAATGCACCTTGGAGTATCTTACTCATAATGTCCCCTAGTGATGGTGTCCCAAACCACAAACACCAAAGCAAAGATAAGAGTCTCATATTGAGACTTGTGATTGGAATATATAGTATTATATATTTGAAAATAAAACAAAACAATGTATTCCCTTATAAACCTACTTCTAAAATATGTAATGGTTGACAATCATAGAATAACTGGTTTCATAAGAATATGTTAGAATTTAGGTATTAGATGACAGGCAGCAAAAGCCTGTGATTCTCAAGAGAAGGACAACGGATGAGGTGAGCCTATATTCTCCTGGACCCTGCCTGGAGGCCCTATTCCCATTGCAGTGCAAGAAGGTAGAGTCCACGCTGAGAACAGTCCAAGCAGAGAGCTGCCATCTCACTGAATCAAGGAACTAGGGACTAGAGTTTGGGTGTTGCTGAAGTGTCTGGAATTTGTTGTTGTGGTGGTAGTCTTGGGAAAGTTCTTTTAATTCTTTGAATTTCAATTTCGTAATTTATAAACTAGGGGTGATAACAGGTGTTTTGATTGGCCACGGTAAAGAAAAGTGGGTATACACATGGCACCTAATATATAAAAAGTGCTCACTAAATGGTAGTTGCCATCTTCTTCCACTTCCTCTTTCTCATTATCATTCCTGCTTTCTAGAATATGAAATGATTGAATGTATAGGTAAGAGAAATATATGGAATTTGGTCCTATGCAGTAAAAATTAGTTGGAGGAAATACACTTTTGGATGTATAAAACAAAAGTAATTATAACCCAAATAAAGTCAGTATTACCAAGGGAAAACCTAGGATATTTGCTGTGGAAAATCCCTTTTATTTTTCTCAAAATTCTACTAGTTACAATGCAACATAAAAACCGCTCATCTGGGTCAGGTCAATTTTATAGAGCTTAGTATTCTATTTCTGAAATATTTGTGGAGGTATAGTATGGAATTTATATTCTTATGAGGTCAATTCCAACAGTATAGGAGCAAGTTTGGAAAAATGTTAATTGTTAAATCTGGAGTGTGTGTGTGTGTGTGTGTGTGTATACACACATGGAAATATTTATTCTGTTTTCTATAAGTTTCTTAGGACATTTGAAAATATTCACAGGGAAAAATTAATTTTTTCATATATATTTTTCATATATACATGAATATTTATTCTGTTTCCTATATGTTAATTAGGATATTAGATTTGAGAATTCACAGGGAAAAATTAATTTTTATTTAAAGATGAGGTGATACCAGCATCTGCTAATTAATCTCTTCTCCTCTTGAACCTACTTGTATTTCCAGCCCTTGCAACTCTAGATGACCATGAGAAATAAGTATCAATTGCAGAAGAGCAAATCCTTTTATTCTTCCTCAAATGAGCGCTTTCAGATTTTAGGGGTATTCCAGGTTATGGTTTTCTGGGAATTGGCAAACAAGACTTCATTCACCTTACTCACACTCTTCATATTTTTATAGATACTTTATTGTATTCCTTCTTAGTGCTAATCTTTCTGCAGGAGAAATAGTAATCCTTTTAATCTCCCTCTGCTAAGTTATTGAAGTTGCCCTTCTCTGGACCTTTCTCAGCTCTGCTCTGACTTTCTTGAGCTGCAGTGACCAGAACTGATCCACACAGGTTACACAGAAGCATAAGTGACAACCAAAACCAGAATTTCAATGAAGAAACTATGGGAACAAAAAAAAAAATTGGAAGTGAGCATTAAGAGAGCACATAGAGAAGCACAGTGTTAAAAAAAATAAAAAATTATGTTAGAAAAGATGAAAATTAACCTCATTGTAATAGTTGGAAGAGTACAGATGGGAGAAAAATGAGTTCTTAAAAAGGGTTGATCCCATTACTTCCAAGCTCCAAACCTTTAAGGGTTTTCCCTCCATCACACGTAGAATAAAACCACACTTAATCACCTTGGCCAATGATTTGGCTGCTCTCTGTTTCTCCCAGTTCATGTCCATCTCTCCTAACTTGTTCACCAATTCACAGCCACACTGGCCTTCCTGCTACTCATGGAGCACACCATAACCCATTGTGACTCTACAGCTTTCATCCTTGCGGTACCCTTTTTCTGGGCTGTTTTTTCTCCAGATCCCACACGGCTCACTTCTGCACATCATTCAGACTTCTGATCAAATGCCACTTCCTTAGAAAGGTCTACCCTGGGGCATCTGGGTGGCTCAATTGGTTAGGTGTCCGACTTCTGCTCAGGTCATGATCTCATGGCTTGTGAGTTCGAGCCCTGTGTTGGCCTCTGTGCTCAGAGCCTGGAGCCTGCTTTGGATTCTCTGTCTCCGTCTTTCTCGGCCCCTCCCTCGCTTGTGCTCTCTCTGTCTCTCTGTCTCTCTCAAAAATAAATAAACATTAAAAAAAAAATAAAATAAAAACAAAGGCCTGCCCTGATGAGGCAATAGCCTCTCCTCCATTGTTCACCATCCTCTTATCTGCTATACTCACATCATTTACCTTTTTTCTCATCAGCATCGTCCATTAGAACAAAAGCTCTGTGAGTGAAAACTTTGAACTGGTAACTGCTGCATCCTCTTCACATGTAGACTAGTCTCTGACATGGTGGATTGTATGGATGAATGAATGAATGCATGAAAGCATACCATTTCAGAGTGGAAGTTCTGGAACCAGATTGTCTAGATTAACATTCCACCTCTTCTTGCTATGTACCCTTGGACCAGCTATTTAACTTATTTGTATAGAGTTTCCTCATTTGTAATATGGGGATAACAATGGTATCCGCTCATAGGGATAGGCTTATCTTGGAAATTGAATTAATACAGACAAGGTGCTTAGAAGTGTTAACAATAGCCTGTACTCAACAAATGTTAGAATGATTATGAGAAAAATGGCAAAAAGGGAAAAAGAAGCAACAGTGGTGAGCCTTCTTGGGCAGCAGGAATTTCTATTAATATATTAAGGCAAGTGTGATGCTGCAGTGATTCTCAACTTCTGTGCAGTGCTGTGTTTTCAAAAACTCAGCATCAATTACAAGGAAAACCTCTTATGGTGGGAGTAGGGGAGGGGGTGGGAGTCTCAGAGTTCTTTTGTTTTTGCTTTTAAATTTAAGAGACATAAAATTCACAACTGTACTATCTCCCATTTCTCAAAGAAGCACATTTGCATAGAGTACATATTTAAACTTTAATACCTGTATGTAGAACATGCTTTCTAAAGCTTTTGGGTCTGGTACAAGCAAAAGTATAATACCATTCACACTCTAAAGCTGTTGCAAGGCAAAAAGGAAAATCGTGACATTGCTGGTTAGTGACAGAAGTTCGCATTTCCCAAAGGCTGTTTTACTGTCCACCAACTGAGAAAGAAGAAGTTCCTTAAAAAATATAATAACGTGTGTTTGTTACTGATTTTGAGAGTATACAATCAGTAATTGCCATAACTGTAAAATTTTTAGCTTTTGGTAAAAATAGTCTTCCTCTTTTTCTTCTATTTTTAGAAGTTGACTGGTGTGAAAATCATCTTATTTGTTAACACAAGCCCAATTGAATACATGCAAACCAAGTGGAAACATGCAATCCTCCTAAGAATGAGGGTTTATGCTCTTCAGTCCTCCAGAGCAACAGATGCTGATAATAAGCAAAGAGATGTCAGGCAAAATGAGGGCAAAGAGGTTCTTGACACATGGTTTGGAAAGTACCAAAAAAAACACCAAAAGCAAAAACAAAAAAACTGTCCAGGTCAGTTGGCAGCAGCATGGACACTGTTTTTTTGTTGTTGTTGTTTTTTTTGTTTTTTTAATTTCTAGCTCAATGCCACTGTTTCCTATACTTGACACGGAAGATAAGAATTATTCCAAGGTTTGGAGAAAATCTCTTTCTGAAATGTAGCTACCTTGGTAGTCAAATATTATTATGAATAGGAACACTTCCAAGACACCTCTTAAAAACAAAATTATTTGAAGGAGCAGAAGTTCAGTAGGAACCATGTAATTTATAATAAGATTAGTTAGCTAACATTTGTACAGCTCGTTATGTGTCCTGTACAGGAAGCCCCAAGTGAGAAATATCTTTTAAAACGGTGGCCTGCGAAGTTTTGTACTGCTTGAGGAGAGAGTACACTTTTTCCCTCTAATTAAAATAATTTAGTATATTAGTGATTATTTTTCCCTCTTTCCTTGCCTTGGCTACCAAAGCTCACTTGTGGCTTGACTAAGCAAGTATATAGGACCTTATGATTTGCTTATTCTTGATTCTCTTTATCCCTCTGGTTTTGACTTTCTGCTGTTAGTAATATTATTTATTGAATTTTAAAATTCTCTTAAAATATTTTACTATTATTTTATTCTATGGGTAAACTGCCACAAATCCTTCATAAGATGAGATGGGTTTAACTAAATTAAGTTTCATAGTTTTCATAAATATAATTTCACTTGATCGTTATACCAATCTGGAGAAGTAGACATTATTATCAACCACATTTTACACATAGGGAAACTGAGACTCAAAGAGGTAAAACAACTGTTGGAGATTCAAATACAATGCAGTTTTCACTGGACCTAGTTGCCCTATCTCATGTCTCTAACAACAACAACAACAACAACAACAACAACAACAACAGCAACTACTACCTTCTACTGGTTTCAGTATCTTCAGGTAGGAGTTATTACTGAATTAACAATGGTTTGAATGAGCTAAAATAAAATGTTTAAATTGTAAAAGGAAGGAGTTAGGCTCCTAGGTAATCTTCCTAATAATTATATGTGATTTCAAAATATTAGGCAGCTAGAGAAAGATGAAGAATTTCCTTTGATGCATTTTCTTATTCTATCTCTTTTAAAGAAAAAGATAGAAGAGAAAGATAGAATTTAGATAAAAGTTTTGCTTGAAGGTAGGAGGATGGATTAGTTGACCTATATGAGATGAAAATGCTTTTCAAAAATCAGCCACCATGGCACCTTACTAACTACTCATTACAGCCCACGAGTATAAGGAGATGGGCTTTATTCTCCCTTCTCAGGTCACCAAGCTGGCCCCAATCCCAGTGTGCTGGCACACCTGCTGTGCTCACTCCTGCAGTGAGGTGTGTTTCCTGGGCTATGGAGTCTGAGAAAACAGCACCAGCCTGGCCTTGAAACACATGTACAAAAAAAAATTGAAAGTACAATAAGCCAGGATCATCACCAACTTAATTTTCCAGGCCTTTTTATAGAGCACAGGATCCTTCCTTCTTTATGTCTATGTAAACCAGGAAAGTAGCAACATTTTGCCCAGGAGCACTAACCAGCTGTGCCTTACTGATGGCATTATAGAAAAAAAAATCACAAAATAAAAGAGATGGATCCTCTTTAAATCCAGGTATGATCATAACACGAGTCATTAAGCAACATCACTTATTTATATTATACTACTGTGTCTATCTGCTTACAATTTCAACAAAAGGTGCAACATTCCTACACAATTGTTTTAAGTACTGAATTAGAAATGGCTAATGCAAAATTGCCAATGGCAGATTCTACTGCGATGTCAGGTTCAAGTTCAGAGTTTGGGGAATACATTTCCTGTACTCGAGGGAACAGCACATTATTTTGAACAAATTTCCCTAAGGATTTTCAGGTCTCTGCAGAGAATGGTTGTGTGGTTAAGTTAGGAATGGATCACCTAGACAGTTTTGCTGTGCTTTTGCAAATTTTCAATGTTTCAATATTTCTATACACCTAGACCTGATTAACGAGAAGCTGTGCAGGAGAAACAGGTCCATTTGGGCATGTGTGCCCGACATGCATTGGACATGCACTGAATAAAATTTCACTGAGATTACCTAGCTAGCCAGTCCCTAGGCAGAGGATTTGAACTCCAGGCTACCTCATTCCAAGAACCATGCTCTTGCTTTTATACTGTAGAGTTTCCAGCTTCTTGTTGCCACAGAGAGGGTGCAAGTGCATTCTAGTTCTAAGCATTCTAAAGGTTATACAAAGGTTATCGATACCCTGTATTCCCAGGTATTTTATAGCCATTGGGTGTGTTTTATCAGTGGAGGCAGTGCCCTTTAGGTTGAGCCCCTTGGCCACATGCTGGACAAGCATGGAAGATTCCATGAAACAGAACATTTTATATTTCTGTACTCTATGAATTGGCCTCTTTGACTTGCCTGGTGTGAGGTGGGCTCCTTCAGATCTTCATCCAGATCCACACCAACTCTGTTAAAGAAATGAGAAAACTGGTAAGGGCCTTGCTGCAGATGAGACTCAACAGTTTTGTGTGGCAGATCACTGGAACCAAATATGATACAGATCAAAGGAAAGGTTTGGCAGAAAACCATCCTACCTCTCCCTGAATCAAAAGAACCTCAAATGCATTCGTGTCACAATGAGAACTTGTACAGCTGGGCCTCAGCACAGCTAGTGAGATTGAGCACCAACTCCTGTTCCTCACTGCTGTCTCTTGATAACAGTAGGAGCCTGAGAATGTCCACAGCCCTGAAAATAGAGATCCTGGAGGAAAGGCCACCTGCTATCCCTGCAGGACTCATTGACCAAACTGCTCCCGGAATGTGGGGGCTGGGTTGGAGCAGGCTCCTGGAGACAGAAAAGAACAGGCCTTTGTCCAGATGCTCACCAAAGCTGCCAGTAGAGAGGATTCAGCGTTCTGGGGCCTGAGGCTGAGACAATTTGACGTGGGGGCCTCTTTTTAAAAGAGCCTGTAATACGGTGTGTCTGGGTGGCTCAGTTGGTTGAGCGTCTGACTTCGGCTCAGGTCAAGATCTCATGGTTTGTGGGTTCGAGCCCCACGATGGGCTCTGTGCTGACAGATTGGAGCCTAGAGCCTACTTTGGATTCTGTGTCTCCCCTTCTCTCTGCCCCTCCCCTGCTCATGCTCTTTCTGTCTCTCAAAATAGATAAACAGTAAAAAAATAAAAAAGAAAAAAAAATTAATACAAAAATATGACCACAAAACTAGGTATGGAAATGACTTTTGGGAAAGAAAAAGTAAATTACAAAACGTTTCATGATTTAAAAATCTGGCAAATGCAACAGACGTTTCAAAATCCATAAAAATAATTAATATTCGAATTAACTGCCTAACACACTTTTAAAATAACTTTTTCCTCTATAAGTTTTGCCTCCATACTTTGATACTTTCTTTATATGGCAATGATTTTGTACAAGAGAGAATAGGAAGATAAGGTAGCCTTTCCTCTAACAAGATCGATCGAAATTATTAATAACTGGGAGGCACTAAAGCATGCCTGCTTACAGACATGCCAGCTGTGTGCAGTGCTGCTACATATTAATGCCCTGAAAACACAAGATTTCTGGTAAATTTCATTTTGTGCAATTCCCATAAACAAAGCACAGTGGGCCTGTCAGTGTATATACTGCGTCATCGAATATATTCCTGAATTCTGTTTTGATGGGGGCACCAATGAGAACGGAATCCTCCACTTGGAATTTTACACATCTCATGATTGGAAGAATTTTCCACAGACTAGCTTCAGGCTCAGGACATTTTAAGCCTTGTTTTTCTACAACTGCCCACAGACTTCTGAAGCCTGGCGCTGTAGGACATATTCAACTTTGATTCAGCCTTGTGGCACTATTCTTATAAGCCATTCCTGCACTGCGATGGCCAGCCATGACTTGCCCATGCATAGAAGTGACTGCAGACCACACAAACATATCCTACTAAATATAAACTAAATGCATTCCCAACTCAGCTTCCCCTGAGTCGGATCCCCCAAATGCCCACTCTAGGGCCAACAGACCAGAGGAGAGGTATGACTGAGGGGAAACTGTAGTGGAAAGAGTCATCAAACCCCACTGTGGTTAAAATATATTCCTTTTGCAAATCTTGCAAAAACATAGGACCATGGGAACACAATGCTGGGTTTCTTCCCAGGGCCTCGAAAGGGCCAGAGCAGTTGAGGGTCCTGGAGTTTGAACTTCCTCTGCTCCAGAGTGGGCCTCTGTCTGTCTGGAGGCAGGCTGGGAAGACTAGGGGAGGACTAGGGGGAGCAGCCCAGGGCCTCAGACATCCCACCCAAGCTCCACCAGCACCTGTCCTGTGAATGCCTCAATTCCTAGAGCTTTGGGGTCTTCCCTTTAACTCCTACCCCTGCAAACACTTCTTTAGCCCCCTTGCCATTCTGTTCTCCAGGTGGAGGAGGAGAAAGCAGGGTGAGGAGCCAGCAGCTGGCAGGTGTGCTGTCCAGTGAAAGGAAAGCAGTGCAGAGACAGCTTATTTAAAATACTTCTGATGCTTCAAAAAATCACTGTCTTCTGGCAATGAATAGCCTCTTCTTTCTAAACCAGGGAGCGAAATGGGTAGCTATTTATTGTATGTGGAACTGAGAAGAGCCTCTGGTAGGGACTAACCTTTGATTTTCTTAGAGTAGAAAGATCTCTTTTATCTATTTGAAGTCAGATTGAGAGAAGGAATGAGAAAAGAGGGAATGAGAAAGGAGGGAGGGAAAGGGGTCAGGGAGGAGAGACAAGTAGGGATGAGGAAAGAGGAGAGGGAGAGTCACCCTGTGGCCTAATAGGTAAGGCATTGGCTTCCCAAAGAAAGAAGGGAGGAAGGAGGCAGTGCATGGGGAGGGAGGCAGGGGGAGAGAAGTCCTGGGGAGGAGAGGAGCAGGAGAAGGGGCAAGGAGGGTGGAAGGCTAGGAGAGGTGAGAGACAGGGAGGAAATGAGGAAGGGGTAGGGAGAAAGAGTGAAGGGGGAGCTAGGGCCTGGCCTTCCAAGGTGGGTCCAGGCAGTGACGCTGTGGTGCAGATGGCCTGGGTCCAGCCTCTGTGAACAGTGAGGGACAGGTGTGGAGACACCCTGGCCCCCCGCCTCATGATGCCGGGCCACATTCAAAGCTCTGATGGCTCTGAGCTCTCTGGCTGATGCTGAGGACCCCTAGGAGGCTTTATTTCTGGGTAAGCCTAGATCCCCCTTCTCCATGTCCCCCTCCTCAGTGGACTACCTGGCACCTATCTAGGCTATGAATTGAACTGGGGGTCCCAAAGTTCCCATTGCTGCATCTATTTAGGGCCTTTTTCTGGTTCCCTGTCTAGAAAACTCAAGAGGACAGAAATCGAATTTCACAAGAAACCCAATAAGGTTTCTTGTTTGAGGCAGTACTAAGGTTTTCCACAAAAACTTAAGTTTTCCTTTCCAGCAGCAATCAAAGCAGACGTTTCTAGTTTCAATTATTCCAGCAGCCAGATGGAGCTGAGGAATGATGGCAGCAGATTAAGTTCTTTGGTTTTATGTGAGACTCAGTGAGAAGCATCTCAGAGGCCTGAGAAATGCTGTTCTACTGGGAGCAAGAACAATGCTTCCTCCCTCCTCCCATTTCATGGAAGGCCAAAGTCTGCTCCTGGGGCCAGGCCTGTGGCCCTTCTTGGCCTTGAGCAGACTAAACATCTCCTGTGGCTTGAGGAAAGAGAAACTCTATGTAAGTTCTTTCTTCCCTCTTGGGGCAGCTGTGGCCCTGTCCTCAGAGAGTGTGCAGTTTGGCAGGTTTAATTAGAAAAATCTAAAACATTTACTGTAATTTATGTGTTATGAAGGGAAGTCACATAAGAACAATATCTTCCTCTCTTGATTTTACCTCATTTGATAAAAACCCTGCTAAAATACATTACCTGGCTCCCTGCCTCCTTAAACAGAATGTGATGGGGATACTTGGATCTTTCCTGGAAGTCCCAGCACCACCACCGGCCCCATAAAGTGTAATACTCACTGTGTTATAATGATTTCCAAGCACTATATGAACCTCTTTATGCCCACATTAAGTGGTCTCTGGCTACTATTCTTTCTCTTTTAAAAATTCTTATATCTGCCAGTTAGATTGCCTAGATTTCCTGCCTGCAACAATATATTAGCAGATGGTCTCTGTGCTCCCTTCTACCTTTTAATTTAGTACGGGACTGATTGCTTGATAGTCAAATTTAATACATTTTTTCAAGTTTACAACACACAGATATGCACACATACACAACAAAACAATAAAACTGAAATGTTACAGAAGCGATTACAGTAAAACACAGTTGTTCCCTGTCCCACTCTCTGCCCTACTTCCACAGACCAAGTCCCCATTGCCTCTGAGGGCAATTTTCTACCTTTTCTCTACTGAGATAAATATACTGATATCAGCACGTGTGGCACGTTCACACAGCATCCCCAGGGTTACGCAAACATGCCAGCTGCATCTGTGTCTCTTACTCTCTTGTTCAAGAGAGCAAGTCAGAGTGTGAAAGTGACATTCTGTTAGGGTTAACCTTGAATCCACTCACTTTTAGGTATAAAAGATCATTTACACACTATGGGTTTGAGAAACTAATAGAAAGAAGACACCATGGCACACAGCTTGTAGTGCTATGTGTGTTTATAGCAGCTCCCCAGGTGAGAGATCACAGGTGTATGGCACGTATCTTTCCTGTGGTATCAAGCCCCCTTTCTGTTCATCTGATCCGGATACAGTGCCCCAGGGTTGGTAACCGGACCTGTCCTTATTTCTGAGCATTACCCAAAATGGTCCCTGAGCCGTGGCCCCACCAGATCTGCCAGTGCCTCTCCCATCGATTGAATCCCCTCCCTCTAAACTCCAGCGTGGCAACCACTGGGCACCTGTCATGCACTACCTCCTTTCCTGAACGTTCCACTACAGTCCCTAATCTTCTGATCACCACCATGAACCATCCATCTTGTTGCCCTACCTTGTTTCAGATTCCACATCACTGTCTGCTTTCATTGACTTGGACTGTAAGTAGCTTTGTACCTCCAACTCTGATCTCTGCTCGCAGACTGAACCCTTTCTGTAGCACCTGTGATCATCTTGCTCTGGCTACTGCAACCCTGGCCCACCTTGTGTTCACCTGTCTGGTTCTACCTGCCAGTGCTCTTCATGATATATCAGCCCTAGCTGGAATCCCAGGACTCACAACTACCCTGTGGTTGCTGAGGTGTCACTGAAGCCCAGCTATTAAGAGCCTCTCCCTGCTGTGTGACCTGCATCACTCACTGTGCTCTGGTTTCCTCATTACAATGGGGATAATAACAGAACATGCTCCCCAGACTTCTGGTGAGGATTCAATGAGAAAATATTTATAAAAGTGGTTAGCTTAGGACCTGGTACCTTAGGACCTGGTACCTGGTACCTGCTCTCAAGAGATGTTAGCAGCTATTGTCCATGTTATTGTTTTTATTATTATCAGTACTTAAACAAAATCCCTGAGGCCAATGCTCACTGCCATGCTCACTGCTCACTAATTTCAAGATCAAACCTTCTAGTCTCCAGCTCTGCAATGGACAACCCTTGAATATATTAGAGTAATACCTACAATTGAGCCACAGAGATTTCAGAGGAAAATATTATTTTCATTTAAGGGGGGGGGGGCAAACTTCCCAGATTGGAATTTGTTTCAAATTTACTGGTAGGCTGTTGGAGTCAGAGGTCAAAGAAGGAAAGGAAGGTGTCTGAAGAGCAATGAGAAGAGAGGGTATGGGTAGAGCCAAGCAGAAAGAGCAGAGAGAAACAAGGTGAAAAGGAAGCACAATGTGATTACAAAGATTAGGTACAGGTGGTGGATACCTAACTGTAAAGGTGCATGCAACTGTAGAAAAGGGAAGCCAAGGGTGGATGATGAACAACCACACAGCCCCCAAAACATTTATGAAAATACAGTATAGAAAAATAAAGAACCAATAAGAGATTTAAAAGCAACTAAAAAGACTGACTGGTTAAAATTTTATACAATGTTTTGCATTCTTGATGTACCTTTTAATTTTAAGCAAGTTGAGTGCTGCCTCTATGGTATTCAAATGAAAATGAAAGTGAGCTTTGCACATATTCCCAGCTGTGCTCTCAAACATCTCACTCCGGGTTCCTCATTTACAATGAGCATCCAGCTCCATTTTCAGAGCAAAACACATCTCTGTACTACCATAATGCACTTCCCCTCCTATCGCGCTTCCATTCTTTGGCGAATTTTATTAGACATATTGAAATCTCAGGATGCTCCCATATCCAATCATGGTCCAAAAGAATGCTCCAAAGTTGGGTTTTTCTTGGAGGGGAAGCAAGGTGAGTAACTAACAAAAGGCTCACTTTTCCCATTAAAGTCAACAAAATCCATTCTGATCCTTATCACTTAGCACCTCCAGAAAGGCAGTGAAATATTATTAGGGCTTAGTCTTATTGTGTGAATCCCAATGGTCCTAGGTGCAATTTTGGTTCTTTTGAACCTCCTGCTGACAGGGGCTGGGTGGTGGGGAAGGAGATACGATTTTCTCTAAGAATTGTGTTTGATGACTAAGTGTAAAAAATGACATTTTCAGTAAGGGAAGAGTGACTGGGACAATGGAGGAGTCTTCAAGACATCCCCAGAGGTTTGGGGACTATTGTGTAGCTGGAAGAACATCACACAGGGGCCAAAATCTGGTACCACCCAGAATCACCACCCCCATCCTATATCACTTGAGTAAATATTAGTGGAACTTGTGTATGACCCAAATTAATCTAATTAATCCCTCATACTTTTTATATTTGTTTTGGGGAAATAAGAAAATGAACTAAAGTAAATGAAAAAACTCACCTTGGTTCATTTTGCTATTTCAATGTGGCACAATAGTTAGGAGTTGGGAGTGTGGAGCCAGGCTATATGAGTTCAAATCTCATTTCTATCATTTACTAATTTATAACTTAGGGACAAATAACCCCTCTAAATCTCAGTTTTCTTGGTTATGAATGGAGATAAGTATATATCTACACTATGGACTAATATAAGGATAAAATGAGTTAATACATATAAAGTGTGTAAAATATTGACTGCTACCTACAAAGCTCTCATGAAACATAAGCTAATGTTCTTATTGTTCCTGTTATTAATAGGAAAAAAATTGATGTATCCTACATTGAATGATAAATATAATATAGGTTAGGGTTGAGAATAGATATCCTATAAATGACATATGCTAGGATATAAGGGTGAATGACAGGATTCCTGCCATCAGCGGTCCAAGATCTAATAGGGAGACAGACACTGGAAACAAAGAGCTATGGTACAGTGAAATAAGCATTGTACACAGAGTTATTTGAACACACAACAAATAGCCCAACCAAGATGGGATATAGAGAGGTTGGGTACATTTCACAGAGGAGTAGGGTATTGAAAAGTGAATGCTGTATAAGTGCCTGACACTAAGCTTTTTGACTGTAGTGTGAGTGACTGACATCAAGCTTTTGTTTGCTGAGGCATCCATTTCAAAGTACATCCATCTTGAATAAACATACTGCCAGCTGTATATACAGCTACTAGCTAAACAACCAGATAGGGAATTCAGCTGTCCCACTCATAAAATTTCCTCTTTCAGAAAAGCCCTGGGTAACCTAGATGACTGACCACTTGAGTGATCCCACTTCTGATTTCCCACACCCTAATTCCTGCCCTTTGCTTTACATTAGCCACTAAAGACTGAACAAGTGAACACCTAGATACCCCACCCTTGGATCTTAATAAAGGCAGATGTCCAGGTCCATGCTCTTTCTCTCTGTGTGCCCACAACCTTGCTGCATGGCCTCAAGCATGCCAAGTATATACTGTCCAGGACTCACGATAATAAATCTCATTCCTCAAAGTTCCCTGATGGTTTTTGCTGAAGTGTAGGCATCTTGTAATCATGATGAAAACCACAAGGGCTGGTCCAGCCACAACATTGGCCCTGGTGGAGAAAATGTCTGTGGGATCTTCTCTATGAGTAATACAGCCAGGTGTGTGCCTCAGGCATTCCTAGCCCATAGCATCACTATCAATAGGCTTGGGCCAACACAACAGAAAGGATAAGTTTAATGGCAAGTGAAAAGGAATTTGGGAGAGGGCACTATAGGCTGAGGGCACAGCATGGACAAAGGCATAGAAGTTTAAAAGTACCAAGTAGGTTTGAGACATGGTAAATAGCACTGTATGGCTACACTACAAGCGTTACCTGTGATGAGGGGCAGGTGAGATCAGAAAGTAATTTCAGGACAATTAAAAAGGGCCTTGAATACTATGCTAAGAAAGTGGTTTGTTGTTGTTGTTGTTTTTGCTTTTGTTTTTGTTTCCTATAGGCAGTAGAGGTTGAAATAGATTCATGTTCTAGAAAAATCACTAGTGGCAAAATTGTGATATTAAGAAACTGGAGGCATGAAGGTCATTTAGTAGTAGACTACTGAAATAGTCCACCCAAGAGTCCATTAGAGTCTAAAGGGAGAGAGTGTGGTGGAGAAGAGGTAGATTTGACAGACGTGTACTTGGAGGGGTGGTGGTAGCACGTGAAAAACTGTGTAGTGAAGGAGAGGAAAGTATTGAAATGTTTCTGAGTTTCCTCTCAGGACACCAGAATTGTTTACCCCTAACGTTAACCACATTACGGGAGAAGTAGGAGAGGGAATTTTCCCTGAGGTGCATCCTGTTAGAAAGTTGAAACAAGCTCAGAGTCAGTAGGGCCTGAGCAGATATATTGTGAGTGAAGCAAGGTTAGCTCTATATATTGTTATCAGCTCAAAAAAAAAGAAAAAAAAATAGCCCCTCCCCTTTAAGAGTTTTGGCTGTTTGCTGTCTGAAGTGGAGGTTGAGACCAAACAGTAAAGTCCAAGGAATAAAGGAGGTATAACGGGTTTCAAGGTCAAGATCAGTGGACTAGGAATGTGAATGGAAGCTGGAAAAGGGTGTGTCACGTTTGGTATCTGCAGATAGTTTGGGCATCTTATTTACAGAGAGGCTGGTAGGAAAGAGGCTCAGGAGAGTAATTTATCATAACCTTGGAAAGAAGTGAACACTTTCTGAATGAAGTTTGTGGCAATAGATGTAGAAAATTTCGGTGTGGATTAATATGCACTACATGGGACAGTCCCATATGGGAGATGCCCAAATGTAGTCAATGCGGGCTCAGTATCAGGAAAAATAACAGCCCTTCACTCCTTGTTTGCTTTCAGACAAAGGATGAGGAATTATATCAGAGGTGTAATAGAGACTCTCTTGGCCAAAGACTGGGTAGAAGATTTTATACATCAGAAGACTGGTTTTAGAATACAAAGGTTAATGTGTATTGGGAGGCAACTGGAATTTCAAATTTGGGAAGTGACAAGATGACATATCTGCTAGTGAAGTGAAGGAATAAAAGGAAGTTCCCCAGTTTGGGGACATGAAGCATGTGATATGACTGTGAACCCCTATTGAAGAGTAAGTTTCAAGCCTGGGGATGCTGCTGAGAGCAGAGCTGCCCCTCTGGGTTTCCACCAGTGCATGAACACTCTGTCATCTGTTGGTTCCCTGTATGTTCTCCTAGGTTGCACTTTCCCACATCTGGGACATGTCTGATTACCAAATTGAAAATGGCTAGATCAAGGGTTCACGTGCTGTCTTGGTGTCCAGAGGTTGTCCACATGACTTTTATTTTCTCCCAGAGATTATGGATGGGTCTTTATCAGGCTGACCAGAGTAAAGAAGGGTCTGGTCTCTCTTTAACTTTTTGCTGACACAGTTTACTGAAAATACTAGGGAACAGCTAACTAGAGGCATATAGCATAATCACCAGGAGTTAGATGCCCTGACTAGCTAGTTCCACCATTTACTCTGTGACTGTAGCCAAGAAGCTATGCCTCAGTTTCCTTTTCCATAAAATGGAATATGAATAGTAACTATTCCAGGGTGCTTGTGAGAAAATGCACTCAAGGGGCTCAGCACAGGACTATAACTAGAAAGTACTCAGGAGCAGTAGCTGCTACTATTGTTGAGGTAATTGTTGATGTTGTTGTCATTGCTACTTAGGCCCTCTGGATGAAGATGTAACTGAATAACTCCAGCATCACAGTTATGTTTTACCTTTCCTCACCTGAGCTTAAAGTAGGTTTTCCTTGTGATTCGGGTTCCAGTGAAGGCTTATTTACAGTGTAAAGACAGATTAGAGTAGGTGTGCTCTGGATGTGTGGATGAGCTGTGGGGCCAGTGTTTGTAATGTCTGACAATTTAGAAATACATTTGGGAATATGTAAGTATGCTGGAAAAATTATGTTCTTTGAGAAATAAACACCAATAAACAAGTACATGTCACAGACACAAATGCAGATCTACGTCCTGTTCTTTAAGTTTGGCAAGACTTCCTCTGAGCTTGGAGTACTTAGTTCTGCCAAGATGTAAGCTAATTTCAGGCTACAGATAACAGTCAACCATAACCTGGATTGAGACTGAATCCTCAGACTAATTTCTTTTGACCTAAACCACAAGCACACTGACATCCTTTGGTGGGAAGATAGATACAATAGCTTATCAAGTCATCTGGACTTTCTGCCCTAAGGCTTCACTCAGGGTGCCCTGCTTGGGCAATTAGGGATTTATCAGAGCCAAGGGCACATTCCCCAGAAGAGCTATCCTTTCAAGTGGATTAGCTTGTTTAAATTCTCATATGTTACCCGGTGGAGCATCTTCTCGATGTCAAACTGAAGACTATGGGGAAAACAAGACATTTTATTACTGAATATGAGGTTGTTACAGGAGTCTGCTTTCTACGTTGGTGTGAAACTAAAAGTGGTTGAAAATAAATCCCAGACTGTTAAGGGTCTGAATGAGAAGCAGAAAACTTAAAACCTAGAAACTGACGTGGTTTTGGAGTGATGGGAATTCAGAGCTGAGGGTCAAGAAAGAATTCTTGAGACATCTTTTGGTGCAAAAAAAGGTGATTTTATTAAAGCATGGGACAGGACCTGTGGGCAGGAAGAGCTGCTCCTGGACTGTGAAGAGAGACTGATCATATACTTGGGAGCTGGGAATGGTAAAGTCAAAGGGAAGTTTCCAAAGGGACTTTCATATGCTAAAGAAGACTCAAGGATACTGGAGGCCTAGCTAGTCTCAAGCGGAAGGTTGTTTTTCCACCTAGCAAAGCATTAACATGAAGACAGTAGGAAGTTTTCCTGGAGAAATGTTATACTCAGCCAGCCTCAAGTATTTGTCAGTGGGCTGCAGGTTATAAGGAAATTTAATTTTATCTGCCATCTCCTTGTGCCTCTGTTGCCCACATCATAAACTGTTGTGGTTACTTCTCAAACGGCTCATATGACAGTATCAAAAGTGCATCTCCTTGTCTCACTCAACACCATTCCAAGCTATTAAGAACTCCAGGTGTTCCCTATCAAAATAACACCAGCATTCTTCACAGAGCTAGAACAAATAATCCTAAAATTTGTATGGAACCAGAAAAGACCCGGAATAGCCAAAGCAATCTTGAAAAAGAAAACCAAAGCAGGAGGCATCACAATCCCAGACTTCAAGCTATACTACAAAGCTGTAATCATCAAGACAGTATGGTACTGGCACAAGAACAGACACTCAGTTCAATGGAACAGAATAGAGAACCCAGAAATGAACGCACGAATGTATGGCCAACTGATCTTTGACAAAGCAGGAAAACTATCTAATGGAATAAAGACAGTCTCTTCAGCAAGTAGTGCTGGGAAAACTAGACAGTGACATGCAGAAGAATGAACCTGGACTGCTTTCTTACACCAGACACAAAGATAAACTCAAAATGGATGAAAGACCTAAATGTAAGACAGGAAGCCATCAAAATCCTCGAGGAGAAAGCAGGCAAAAACCTCTTTGATCTTGGCCACAGCAACTTCTTACTCAACATGTCTCCGGAGACAAGGGAAAAAAAAAGCAAAAATGAACTATTGGGACCTCATCAAAATAAAAAGCTTCTGCACAGCAAAGGAAACAATCAGCAAAACTAAAAGGCAACCGACAGAATAGGAGAAGATATTTGCAAATGACATATCAGACAAAGGGTTAGCATCCAAAATCTATAAAGAACTGATAAAACTCAATACCCAAAAAACAAATAACCCAGTGAAGAAATGGGCAACAGACATGCATAGACACCTCTCCAAAGAAGACATCCAGATGGCCAACCGACACATGAGAAAATGCTCAACATCACTCATCATCAGGGAAATACAAATCAAAACCACAATAAGATACCACCTTACACCTGTCAGAATGGCTAACATTAACAACTCAGGCAACAACAGATGTTGGCCAGGATGTGGAGAAAGAGGATCTCTTTTGCATTGTTGGTGGCAATGCAAGCTGGTGAAGCCACTCTGGAAAACAGTAGGGAGGTTCCTCAAAAAACTAAAAATAGAACTACCCTATGCCCCAGCAATTGCACTACTAGGCATTTATCCAAGGGATACAGGTGTGCTGTTTCGAAGGGACACATGCACCCCCATGTTTATAGCAGCACTATCCACAATAGCCAAAGTATGGAAAGAGCCCAAACGTCCATCGATGGATGAATGGATAATGAAGATGTGGTATATATGTAGAATGGAGTATTACTCGGCAATGAAAAAGAATGAAATCTTGCCATTTGTAACTATGTGGATGGAACTGGAAGGCATTATGCTAAGTGAAATGAGTCAGTCAGAGAAAGACAAAAATCATATGACTTCACTCATATGAGGACTTTAAGAGACAAAACAGATGAATGTAAGGGAAGGGAAACAAAAATAATATAAAAACAGGGTGGGAGACAAAACAGAAGAGACTCATACATATGGAGAACAAACTAAGGGTTACTGGAGGGGTTGTCAGAGGAGGGATGGGCTAAATGGGTAAGGGCACTAAGGAATCTACTCCTGAAATCATTGTTGCACTATATGCTAACTAATTTGGATGTAAATTTAAAAAAATAAAAAATTGAATTAAAAAAAAAAAAAGAACTCCAGGTGTAATGGTGGCCTGATCCCAGCTCTCCATTAAAGAGCGTCCCTGGTGTGCAATGTTGATCTGAAGTGCTGTCATTTGTTTTTAATATGAAATTTATTGTCAAACTGGTTTCCATACAACACCCAGTGCTCATCCCAACAGGTGCCCTCCTCAATGCCCATCACCCACCCTCACTTCCCTCCCACCTCCCATCAATCCTCAGTTTATTCTCAGTTTGTTTTTTTTTTTATTTTTTTAACATTTATTTATTTTTGAGACAGAGAGAGAGCATGAATGGGGGAGGGTCAGAGAGAGAGGGAGACACAGAATCCAAAACAGGTTCCAGTCCCTGAGCTGTCAACACAGAGCCCGACGCGGGGCTTGAACTCACGGACCAGGAGATTATGACCTGAGTCGAAGTCAGACGCCCAACCGACTGAGCCACCCAGGCGCCCCATCAGTTTTTAAGAGTCTTATGGTTTGGCTCTCTCCCTAAATTTTTTTCCCCTTCCCCTCCCCCATGGTCTTCTGTTAAGTTTCTCAGGATCCACATAACAGTGAAAACATATGGTATCTAGTTTTTCACATGTTCTGGCTTCAGTGGGAAGGGGCCTGGATGGGAATGTGTTATCTGGATGCAAGGAAGGTATTCTCTCCATGAGACATCATCTACAAAAACCAAGAATGAACTTTGACAATGAAAGTAAACACATGGAACGTACATTTAAGGAAACATAAAATTCTCTATGCAATCATTCAGGAGCAAAGGCGACTCAGCCAAAGTGAATGATGACTAGGAGACATTTAGGTGGAATAATGTCCTGGAGGTAATCCTAAAAGGGTAACAAAACTTTGCAAAACTTATGGATGTTTATCCACAGCACAAGTGATGAGAAAGGTACAATTCCAATAGTTGGTTCTGAACTCTTCATCCCCAAATGACTTTACTTGTTAGTAGGGCAGGTAATCTACAAGTTGTTTTGAGAAGGCTACCTCCCCACATCATGACCTTCTATAATTTCTAATGCCTAAATTTCCTTAGCACTGGATAAAGCTCTTCATTCTCCATCAAAGATTAGACCTAAAGGCAAAAAACTTGGGAGATGTAATATTCAGGGTTGTATTCATACAAGGTGCAAGGGAGTAGATCAGATTTATTCCTGAGAACAGAAAGAGGTGAGAACAAAATCCCAATGGCAAAAGGGCACCAAGAGTTTGAGAGAAGGCACCATGGAGCATGGAAGTTAGGGAGGCAGAAGGTAAAAAGGCAGCTGGAGATGTAAAATTATAATAGTAGCAGCCAACATGTATTGAATGCTTATGGAGTGTTATAATATGCAGTAGGTAATATTCATGTATTATCTAAAGCATATGGAGGTTGGGAAGAAGATCTGAAGTTGTCAATGTAACACTATACATTTTAGTAATTAAAAATAAAAAATATATTATAATAAATAATGTAAAATAAATAAATAAAATAAATAAAATAAAAAATATATTATATTAAATATATTTGTGTAAGTTAGTCATTAAAAAGCACTTGCAACTGGGTTCTGCAATAATTTTTTACCAGTAAGTCTGTTGCTTCTGGCTATCTATCACCAACATCCTGCAGATGGTAGAGAATTATTAACCACGTATACTTAAAACATGAAAAAATAGCCAAAGAAGATTGTTTCACCAACACTAATAAATCATTAAAATAGAAATTGAAATAGCTTTGGGATAAATAATGGTTGCCCACACCATTACTTTAGCCCACATTTGGAAATAGATTGTGATCCATAACCTCTACAAACAACTGAAATCTTACTCTCCTTTGGGGTGCTTACTTATCACTTTGGAAGGCCATGTGATGGCCTTTGGAAGGTTAACATGTGATGCTGTTAACAGTTAGTGCCCAACTTTGTCATAGACACCTATTTACTTTTTAAATAAAAACATCTTTTGTTTATTCCAAGAAAAGTTAAACCAGAAACACTAGTCTTAATGTTGCATTATCTTGCTTTTACCTAAAAATGAATAAATATCTTATTTTTAAAAGGGAAATTGACAGGGAGAGATAATGGGTAAGCTAGGAAGCTGATATTGCATGACTCATCAAAAGAGAAGAAAATAATTTTAGTTTCTTGCTGAGAGGGATTAAAGTACATCACTAGAAAAATAATGTTCTTTTCTGACCAAACCAGCTGCTATTAACAATGAGGCTGAGGCACAGGCTTGCATTCAGGCCTGTGTTAAAATGAAATTAAATGTTTAAACTCTAAAAAGGAAAAGAATTCATGGTTACTGCTATGCATCGAAAAATTGCACTTTTATTTCACAACGAAAAGGTTAAAATCAGGGGTGTGAGGGAAGAATTAATGAGAGTGCCATTGGGAAGAAGTTGTCTTAGAGCAGATGAGAAAGAGGAAGACGAAAGGAATGGGTAAAGATCTGCTATAAAACTGGTTTTCAAATTACCATGAAGATTGCAGAAAGTGCACAGCATGGGAACAGAATTAGCATCAATTTGGCAGAAAATGAAATAATGAGAGTTAAGTGAAAGCTCATGGCCAATGCAATATTCAGGCCTTTCCAGTCTATCATTCTGCAAGATCATGATGACAGCTTAAACAACTATTGCATATGAACTGATATTTTTCTTGACACCACACTCTCTAAGTCCTAAAAGTATGTATCAACTAGGATGGGTGAACTCTTTCATTAATTCCTTTCTTCCCTGACTTCTTTCATTCATTCATGAAATCATGGTTGAAGATATATCATGACCATTATTACATGCTAGATATTGTGATAGATACAAAAAAATGTGTTAAAGTGGATACATCCTCAAAGTACTTACACTGAGTTTCATTGAATCAAAGGTGCCATCAATTATAAAGCACACTATTACTTTATGTGTTTCTAAGAAGAAACATGCTGCTAATTGTATTTCTGACACCATTGACTACAAGACACATCTTGACTTTAGATATGTTAAGACGTGAAAAAATGTACTGTTGGAATCAATGACACACCTGCACAAAATAATTTAAAAAATCCATCACTCAATAACAGTGCCAGACCATTAAGCACATCAGCCTCTGGGCATTCATGTATGAGTAGGATGTTATCTGCCCCTTCCTTGGAAAAGGCCCAAACAGGTATTTTTAAATCTTTTAACAAAATGTTTTTCTCTGCTTACAGATTAAAAGATAATACATTCCCGTTCTTAATTCTATGGCAAACATCTCCAAGTCTCTAGGTGAAATCAGAGCTGGGACTAGGTGACATGAGGCACCCTCTCTCCATGGGCTATGCAAGGGCTGACTGAGCATTTGTCTGATCCTGAGAGTGTAGATTTTGCATCTTAGGTACTATGTTTGCCTCACCCTCATCCTGACCTTGGGTGAAGTAACCTCACAATTGTTTAGATTGCCCACCTGCCCCCCACCCTGCATCTTTAGGAGTTGTAGGACTTTTTCCATTTGTTCCTCTAGATCTACTCTCCCTCCTTCACTACACTGTTCTGGGCTCCAAGATGCTCAGGGATGTGGATAGCATTTACTGCATTCTCTTGTCCTTCAAACTTTGGATTGGTTTGGGCAGAAGGGGAGCAATGGCAGGATATTGGAAGGAGGGAGGAGAACAAAGACAGGATATTTATTCCTCAGGCTACCTCTGTGCCAGGTCACCATGGTTGTCTGTGTCCCTCTCCCAAAGCTTCAGCTCCTAATTGGCAGCCTTTTTTATACAGCTACTCTCTATGGTTCTGGTCAATACTCCTTCCTGTCCTTTTCAGTATACAGTGGTAACTACCCTCCACAGATTCCAGCTCTGGAGTACTGCACTAACCCTTAATGGTTTCCTAAAACCAGCCTGTGTCTTTGTAAATGTTCCCTTTATGAATTTTCTTTAAATGACCCAGTTTGAATGTACTACTTGTTTCCTTCCCGTATATAGAAAATTTCACATCCATAAGCATGCAGCTACATGAAAAGTCTCACTTGAACTGGGAGCTTTTAAGTTTGACATTTCTTAAGAAACTCTTGAATATTATAAATTTAAACAGAGTTTTGTTTCTAGCCTTAAAGTTACAATGGTGGTTTTTAACTGTTTCTCTAGGGTGCCTGAATAGTCATGCCCAATTTGATATACACTGATCCAAAACCTAGGCAGGACCAGGTTTTCACAGGGAATTTATATATAAGTTGGGGCATCTGCCAGTTGCAGATGTGAGGAGTGCAGATCATACCATAAGGCACAGTAGGACCTAAACAGGAGTGCTGAAAATGTTCCAGAACAGAATCCACTTATTATACCCAATGGTGAATGTGCTTTATTAAATGTTCCAACTTAAACTACTGAATTCTGTAGAAATGTTAAGCACTCTCAGAAGTCTTTCTAGAAACTGAAATTGTACCCTAGTGAAGAGTGAGGTAGAGCTCTCTAGCTCAGACTGAGCAATCTGGATCCTGCTGACCTTCCTAATGGTGAGCTTGGTGAAAACAGTTCCCATCAGGCTCAGAATTACAAGCGTAAGGGACCTCAGATCATCTCATCCTACCACATTAAAAAAAATTGTTTTTTAACATTTTATTTATTTTTGAGAGAGAAAGAGACAGAGTACGAGCAGGGGAGAGGCAGAGAGGGACACAGAATCCACAAAGCAGGTTCCAGGCTCTGAGTTGTCAGCACAGAGTCTGATGCGGGGCTCGTGAACCACGAGATCATGACCTGAGCCGAAGTTGGACATTTAACCGACTGAGCCACCCAGGCGCCCCTCATCCTACCACATTTTAAAGATAAAAATGCTAAGATCCACACAGAACACTTGGCAAAAGTTGTGAGGTAGTAAGTAACAGAAGCAAGGCTTTAACCAGTTTTTAAATTTAGGTTGTCTCCTTTCAACTCTGTATGCTGCCTACCTGAAATAAACAAATGAATAAGGATGAAGGAGAACATGAAACCTTTTTTAAACACTTCAGTGAGAATGAACTATTAGGAGAGGGAAAGATTAAAATGTGTAAATTAGTGGAAGAGACTTATGTCCCAAATGTCAGCATACAACAATACTGAGTGAATTTGAAATTTGAAAGACATATGGCTGTAGTGTGTTATGATGTGGTATTTCTCAAACTCTTAATAATTCATGTAGCAAGTTTGTGATTTTTTATGTAATTGAAAACTATTTCTATCCTTATTTCTTCAATATTTTTCTTTAACTTTTCTTTCTTCTATTCTGCCAGTTTGCTTCATGTAATTTTGGGTCTTCTTGCTATGAACATGTGTTTATAATTGTTATACATTTCTGATGCACTGTCATAACATATTATCACTATAAAAGGGTCCTTAGTAACATGTATGTGTGTCACAGTCCATTTTGTCTGCTGTTAGCACACTATTCTGCTTCTTCTACAGTTACTGTTTTCATGGTATATCTTTTTCCAACTTTTGCCTTTTAGCCTATTTGTTTCTTTGAATCTAGTTGTATCTTGTTTACTTTTGTATTTTTAAATCTAGTCTGATAATCTTTGCCTTTGATTAGATTGTTTAGTTGATTCACACTTAATGTTTCTATTAATATAGTCAGATTTACTTCTGCCATTTTACTAGTGGTTTTCTATATGTCTCATGTATTTTTTATTCCTCTGCTCTTCCTTTACTGCTTTCTTTCATATTAGATATTTTCTATGTTCTTTTTTAATTCCTCTAACGGCTTCCAAGTTACATTTTTTGACTTCTTTTCTGAATGGTTGCTTAAGGGATTACACTATATATCTTAACTTATCAAATTCTATTTCAGATTTATTCTATGTTAATTCCAGTGAGATATACAAAATTTGCTCCATTCTATTCTCTCCTCCTTCCTTTGTACATTTAGTGTTATATATATCACATTTATATATGTTACAGATATAACACTATAGTGTTGTAATTGTTGATTTACATAATTTTACACCTTTTTAAGAAACTAAGAAGAAACCAGAAAACTATACAAAGTTTTTGTATTAATCTTCTTATATCGTTTTTGGTACTTTTCATTTCTTCCTGTAGACTCAAGTTACCATCTCATGTCACTTCCTTGCTTGCTCCTTTCCTCTTTGTGTTATTATTGTCAAATATATGTCTCTATATGCTGTAGGACCCACAATTCAATTTTATAAATATTGCTTTATCCTGTTGTTTTAAAATTAATTTCAAAAAGAAGGGAAAAGACGTACATAATTATGCTTTTATAGTTAACGCTTAATTTTCTTTGCCAGCATTTTTTTTTCATATGGATTAAATTACAAGTTAGTGTCATTTCCTTGCACCTTAAAGAATTCTTTTAGAAAAATTTTTTTAAAGTAGGTCTGCTAGCTACACATTCTCTGTCTTTATGTTAGAGTATCTTTATGTGCTCTTCATTTTTGAAAGATAGTTTTGCCGGTTAGAGTGTTCTTGGCTAACAAATTTTTTTGAAGCACTTTAAATATGTTATCTACTATCATTTGAACTCCACTCTTTCTGATAAGAAGTTAGTTGTTCATGTTATTGGAATTCTCTTCTATGTGATAAATCATTTTTATTCATTACCTTCAAGATTTTCTCTTTGACTTTCAACAGTTTTACTGTGATATATTTAGATACGACTCTATTTTGGTTTTCCTACTTGGAGTTCATTGAACTTGGGAGATATAGATTAATATTTTCCATATTTGGGAAATTTCAGTCATTATTTCTTGAACACTTTTTCCCCTTTCTTTCCTCTCCTTCTGGTACTCTCATTATATGCATGTTGGTGTGCTTAATAGTGTCTCAGAAGATCTGTTTATTTTTCCTTTTTTTTCATTAGTTCTTCAGATTGAATAATTTTTAATGACTTATCATCAAGTTCATTGATTCTTTCTTCTTCTCAAATCTATAGTTGAGCCCCTCTAGTGAATTTTCCATTTTATCTATTGTACTTTTCAACTTCAGAATTTCCATTTTTAATATAATTTTTATCTCCTTATTTATATTCCTTATTTGATGAGTCATTGTATCATACTTTCCTTTAATTAGTCAGCATGGTTAAGTTAGTTGTTTGAGGATATTTATAATAGCTGCTTTGAAGTCTTTGTGGCCTTCATCTAGGCCATCTAAATGTAGTTTTATTACTTGGTTGTGGTGGTTGTTGTTTTTCTGTACAAGGGTCATACTATCCTGTTTATGTCCATGTTTCATAATATTTTGTCAAAACTGGACATTATGGATATATATTGTAACAATTCTGGATTCTGATTAGCCCCCTCTCCCATCCCCAGGGCAAGTTGATGTTGCCATTTTTGGTTAGTTTAGTTTTTTAGTGGCTTGCCTGGACAAAGTATGTGAAGCCTATTTTCATTTTGGAAGTCCTGATCAACTGATGTTTTACAAGTTTAATTTATCTTAAATAATATTTATGAAATCATGGTTTGCTATGATAGCTGTATATTTAATATTCTTTAATCCTCAGTATACCATCAGGACTCATTGGACCTAATTTTAGTTTTTGAGTTTGTTTTTTGAGTTCTATTTATAAGTATTGATTTTTCATGTCTTTTAAAATTATTTCTTATAAACCTTCCAAAATACAAAGAGAGGTCTTACTTATTTAGGCAAATAAAATACTATTTTTTCCTTACAATTACTACATAGGTCCACTGGATTCTTTTCAAAATCTAAGATATATTATAAACTGATAATGATCTTATTTCCCATCTCTTGAAAAATTTTTCTGTTTTATCATCCAAAAAATTATGTCAGCATTACTCATTATTCTCAGTGATGCTAAACAATACTAGATTAATAAGAAGACAAGAAGACTGATAGGATACCTAGATATAATAGTGAAATGAGTCATCATTATTTTATTATCTTTCAATTATCTTATTATGTTACATCTGTCAAAAAGGTGTAAAAGAAGACAGGAGACAAGTTCTGGGGAAAATGGCAGACTAGGAAGATCCTAAGCTCATCTTATCCCACAGATACAACTAGTTAACACTCACATTAGTGTAAATAATCCAGAAAATGACCTGAAGATTGGCAGAACACTCTCCACAGCCAGTACCCTGACCACAGACAAGACCCTTCCCCAGAGAATCAGCCTGGGTCTGAGCCACAGGGGTCTCTGAAGTGTGGGGTTCTGAAACACAGCCATGTCTGAAATAAAACTCTGGAGGGAGGTGCCACCTGGCAGGTGGACAGCTGGGAAACAGAGTGAAGGTGGGGGGCTGACTGAAGCCTGAGACACAGGAGGGGTGATTGATCATGTGCTTGTGAAGGTACAAACTTCCTGCTCCAACTAGACAGCAGGGTGATGCCATTTTCACCATTAGCCCACCAACACTCATGGACCCCAGTGAGCTAACCAGCGTCACCAAGTGGAAAGTGGAGAGTTTACACCAATCCCGGCCCCCCTGTACCTTCTGGGCACATCTCCACTAGGGCAAGTCAGCCTGAGAATCAGAGCAATAAGCCCCTCCCACAGAAGACCAGCACAAATCCCTTCCATGCACTTAATCTACTGCTCATAGAGTGCTGCAAATTTTCAGGGTTAGGGGAAACTCAATCTAACTTCATTTATTATTTGTTTGGTTTTGTTGTTGCTGCTGTTGTTTTATTTTGTTTTGTTTTTTTGCTTCTGATTTCGTTGTTTTTTCTTTTTGGATACAGAAAGAGCAAATTTTTAAATTTAATTTAATTTTATTATTATTTTTTTAAAACTTTTAATTCTTTTTTTCTTTTTTTCTGTCGAGACTCTCCTTACAAGAAGACCAAAGCACCCCTGGTACCTAGCTTCCTTTATTTAATTTTCTTAAATTAAAAAAATTTTATTTAAAGAAAGAAAGACAGAACAAGAAGAAATGATAGAGATTTAATCAATACAGATATAAGTAAGAAGTCTGAACTAGAATTTAATACAACAATTATAAGGATACTAGCAGGAATTAATGTAGTATAAATCTGAAACAGCATCTGATAAGTTAAGATATATAGTGTAATCCCTTCAACAACCACTCAGAAAAGAAGTCAAAAGATATAATTTAGAAGGCATTAGAGGAATTAAAAAAGAACATAGAAAATATCTAATATGAAAGAAAGCAGTAAAGGAAGAGCAGAGGAATAAAAAATACATAGATGACATGATATTATATATAGAAAACTCTACATATTCCACCAAAAAGCTACTAGAACTGATAAATGTATTTCATAAGGTCACAGGATACAAGATAATGAGGCAACAGAAAGAGAAGTTAACAGAACAATTATGATTGCACCAAAAATAATAAAACACCTAGGAATAAACTTAACCAAGGAGGTAAAAGACTTGTAATCTAAAAACTGTAAAACATTGTTGAAAGAAGTTTAAGATAACACAAAGAAATGGAAAGATATTCCATGCTCATGGGTTGGAAGAAAAAATATTGTTAAAATATTCATAATACCAAAAGCAATTTACAGGTTGAATGCAATCCCTATCAAAACACTAACAGCACTTTTCACAGAACTAGAACAAATAATACTGAAATTTGTGTGGACTCATGAAAGACCCCAAATAGCCAAAGCAATCTTGAGAAAGAAGAACAAAACTAGAGGAGGCATCACAATCCCAGATTTCAAGGTATACTACAAAGCTGTCATGATCAAAACGGTATGACATCAGCACAAAAATAGACATATAGATCAATGGAACAGAATGGAAATCCCAGCAATAAATGCATGCCTAAATGGTCAATTAATCTTTGACAAAGCAGGAAAGAATATGCAACGGGGAAAAGATAGTCTTTCAGCAAATGGTGCTGGGAAAACTGGACAGCTACATGCAAAAGAAAGAAACTGGACCACCTTCTTACACCTTATATAAAAATAAATTCAAAATGGATTAAGGACCTTAAAGGACATTAATGTGAGACTTGAAACCATAAAAGTCCTAGAAGAGAACACAGGCAGTAATTTCTCTGACATTGGATGTAGCAATCTTTTTCTACATATGTCTCCCAAGGCAAGGGAAACAAAAGCAAAAACAAACTATTGGGACTACATCAAAATAAAACCTTCTGTATAGTAAAGGAAACACTCGACAAACCTAAAAGACAACATATTGAATGGGAAAAAGATACTTGCAAATGATATATCTGATGACAGGTTAGTATCCAAAATATACAAAAAATGTATACATTTATATACATAATTTATTGTCAAGTCAGCTAACATAAAAAAAATTGGAAAAAAAAGAATGTATACAACTCAATACCAAGTAAACAGATAATCCAATTAAAAATGGGCAGAAGATATGAACAGACATTTCTCTAAAGAAGACATGCAGATAGCCACAGACATATGAAAAGATGCTCAGCATCACTAACCATCAGGGAAATGCATATCAAAACCACAATGAGATATCACCTCACACCTGTCAGAATGGCTAAAATCAAAACACAAGAAACAACAAGTGTTGGTGAGGATGTCGAGAAAAAGGAACCCTGGTGCTCTGCTGGTGGGAATGTAAACTGGTGCAGCCACTGTGGAAAATAGTATGGAAATTCCACAAAAATTTAAAAGTAGAAGTTAAGTTTAAGAAACAAGACAATGAATAAAGAAAAAAAGATATAAACCAAGAAACAGACTCTTAATTATAGAGAATAAACTGATGGTTACCAGAGGGGTGGTGGGGAGGAAATGGGTGAAATAGGTGAAGGGGATTAAAATTACACTTATATTGATGAGTCCTGAGTAATGTATAGAATTGTTGAATTGCTATATTGTACACCAGAAACGAATATAACACTGTATGTTAATTATATTGGAATTAAAATTTAAAAAATTAAAAAAATAAATAGATATTAAAAAAAGAAGACTGGAGAAATTTTGTCATCATCTTTTAGCTTTCACTGGATGCAATTGAGAATTGAGAACTTTTCAATTTTTTTCACCCATAATGTCAAAAAAAAATTACAATGAAAGGTATTTTACAGCTCTTAGACAAATGAGAAGTCAAATGCAAAGGGCTACCCAAACTCTATACTCTAAGTATGATGGTTGAATTGACTGTATTAGCAAAATCTTACACATAACTCTTCAGATAACAATATCCTACATGAATTGTTTTAAACTCAAGAATTCATTAATGATGAATGTAATTCTAAGAGCACAAAGGAAATATGACATTCTCACTCAGTCATTGAACATAAAAAACTTTATCATGTAATATTTTACAAGAACTCAGATTATCCCATGTTTCAAAAGGACATGTCCATTACTCTTTCATCTTTTATGTTTTTATGCCAAAATTACTCGACATGATTTGTAAGTGGACAAATGCTGAATCAGGAATGTATACAAAGATGAGTGGAAGGAAATTAAAATAATTTAATAGATTCATTATTCTAATTGCTGTTTGTAAATCTAAAATGGACATGTTTTGTAGTGTGGAATTTAAAATATGGCCTTCTTCTCTTCAACAAAATTATGATTAACCAAAAGTTCCACCCAAATCTTTAATTTTTTCACTTTGATAATGTTAAGTACAAGAAAAAGATCCATAAATAATGATAAACTACAACTTCTTAGTTATGTATTTGAAATCTGTAATAAGTATTCACAAATTAAATATTTTCCAGGTGCATGTATGACAGTTGATGAGCAAATAGTTGTACCCAGAGGATGTTGTCCATTTCAGATTTCTCTTTCTCTCTTTCACAAAAAACTGTTTGATGTGTTTATATTCTTTACCAAAATTTCCAATAAAGTTGTTTTTCACTATCCTTTTATTCTTCTGAAAATTATTTGTAAAATGTCATAAAATGTAAACAATAAAGTGCATTGGATGGCAAATGATGGTGAATATTTCTCCTATGATACTAGTGGTTAATCATAAATGTACAATTAAAAATATTTAAAGTTCATCTTCTACCACCTAAAATACTGCATTCATGTAAATGACACTTTAGGCACAGGGATGTGCTAGAATACCTAATAGGTTTGGAACCAAAATGACTCAGTTTTAATTTTAGTCCCACATATTTTGGCTGGGTAACCATGGACAAGAATCCTCCCTTCTGTGAATCCTCATTTATTAACTTATAAGAAGAGGGTAATAGAGCTTGCTTTGCAGAATTAGCATCATATTCAGTGATGAAGACAAGGCACCCAGCATACTTAGTAGGAAACAGCAGGTGCTCAATAAATGTTTGCTTCCTCATTTTTTTCTCTTTAGTATTGATAATTTTTGTTGAGGCAGATGCATGACTAGATTATGACTAATAGAAAAATAGGTCTGGCTCAAAATATTACAAATAGAGGAATGGCACTTTGTGTGTGTGTGTGTGTGTGTGTGTGTGTGTGTGTGTGTGTGTGTAGGCATGTGCATATATGCATGAACATGTGTTTAAAGGCATACAATTAAGTGAAAATAAACAAATCTTAGTGGAAAAATGAGATGAAGAGTGTTTATACATGAATGAAAGAGAAGTGGAAGGATTATATTAGGGGAGTATTATACAAATTTCCAGGCCTGATAGAGACCTTGATGTGCTCTCTTAATGTTATGTACACACCAAGAGAGAGAAAGCAAGAGCACCTATTCTTGGGTCTTCAGTGCTCCAGATATCTTTTGAAATGTAAGTTTCTCTCTCTCTCTCTTTAAAATTTTTTTTAATGTTCATTTATTATTGAGAGACAGAAAGAGAGCATGAGCATGGGAGAGGCAGAGAGAGGGGGAGACACAGAATCTGAAGCAGACTCCAGCCTCTGAGCTGTGGGCACAGAGCCCGACGTGGGGCTCGAACTCACAAACTGTGAGATCATGACCTGAGCTGAAATCAGACACTTAACTGACTGAGCCACCCAGGCACCCATCTCTCTCTCTTTTTTAAACGAAGTGAATGATTGTTTCTTAGTTTTCCCTGTTGACAATTTCATTACTATTATTCAGAAGAAAATGGAAGCAACAAAAGGGATTGATATTGCTTTCATTATTGACCAAGAAAGCAGAACAGCGATAACAAAGAAGGAATGGGAGGTTGCCATGTCATCTTGGGATTTATTAATGTGAGAAACAGAAATAGTAGACTCAGTCAGGTATATTCTTTGGCATTAGGAAGGCATACTTCATAATATTTAGGAAAAATATGGCAAAACTGTCAGTGATATTAGGAATCACTACATCTCTTTTGGAGAAAAAATTAGGCAATATATAAAAGTCATACACTATTTGGCACCAAAAGTCTATTTCTGGGAAATAATTCTGAAATTAAGCCATCCAACTGACAATTAAAGTAAAACCCAAATTACAAGCATCATGTGTATCTACATTCCAAAAACCCATCTGAAACAATTAGGATATTTTGTCTCCTCACCTCCATTCCAATTACCCTAGAATAGCAGTCAGCAAATGTTTGATATAAAGGGCCAGTAGTAACTATTTGGGGCCATACTCTATTGCAACTACTCAGCTCTGTGGTTGTAGCACAAAACCATCCATAGACAATATGTAAACAAATGAGCATGGTTATGTTCTAATATTTTATTGTGAACTTTGAAATCTAAATTTCCTACAATGTTTACGTACCAAGAAATATTATTCTCTAAAAAAGTTATCTGAAAAATGTTGCTTCACCCATTAAAAATATAAAAATCATGGGGCACCTGGCTGGCTCAGTTGGTTGAGCCTCTGACTCTTGATTTTGGCTCAGATCATGATTGCTTATGGTTGTGAAATCGAGCCCTGCATTGGGCTCTGCAATGAGCTTGGAGCTTGCTTGTGATTCTCTCTCCCTCTCTCTCTGCCCCTCCCCTGCTTGTGCTCACCCCCTCTCTCTCAAAATAAATAAATAACTTTTAAAAAATGTAAAAATCATTATTAGTTCACATACCATACAAAAACAGGTGGCAAACTTGACTTAGGATGTTCTTAGGACCTTTCTTCCCTCTCACTCCACAATTGGGTCTGGATTTTTATAGTATCAGCCCATAGAAAATGTATATTTCTTCTCTATTTGTCACCTTGGATGCCAATCCCTATTTGTAATGTTCTTTTTAAGACACAGTTTTCCATTAATCGTGTTGTGGTTATACATCCTACCTCACCAAATATTATTGATACCAAGGAGAAAGGAAAGAAGAAACAAGTATTTATTGATCACCTTCTATGGTGAAAAAACATAGGTTTTCGGAAAGGGAGTAATGGTGTTCCAAGCAACATTGTCTTGTAAACTTGATGGAACACCAAATAGACTGAAGAGCAGATTGAAGAGCAGGCCAATGCCACAGATAAAAGTAAATGTGCAACTGGTTTAGTTTTGAACCATTCAATCCCTAGTGACTCTTATAGAATACTCCTGCAAAAGGAGTGTAACTTTCTAGGCTTATAGATGCATAGGGTTTTTCAAGGAGCATCTCTCCCCCCATAACCACAGCCTATGGGTTCTCTCCATTTCAGAGACTGGTTGGCAAGTTGAGGCTGACCAGGATCTTTTGAATCACAGAGTCAGGACCCAACCAAGCCTAAGGCTCATTTAAAAGTCCATCCCAATCCATAGTTCAAGTTCTTTCCACAGAAAAATGACAAATTAAATGAATTTAAATAATGTCATGATCAAGGTTAACTAAAGCAGTGTGTTTCTTATAATATGCATATTTATCACCCAACGATTTTGTTAGCATGAAGAATCTAATTCAGCAGATGTCTTAGTCAGCTTAGGCTTCCAGGACAAAATACCATAGACTGGGTGGTTCAAACAACAGACATTAATTTCTTCCAGTACTGGAGGCTGGGAAGTCCAAGATCAGAGTGCTGGCTAATTTGCTTACTAGTGAGAGCTCTCAGATTGCAGATGGCTGCCTTCTCACTGTGTGCTCACATGATCTCTTCTTTGTGTGTGTCTGGAGAAAGAAAGAGCACTAACTCTCTGGTACGTCTTCTTGTAAGGACACTAATCCTACTGGATCCCACCCTTGTGACCTCATTTAACCTTAATTACCTCCAAATAGCCTCTATCTCCAAATACAGTCATATTGGGAGTTAGAGCTTCAACATATGAATTTGAGGGGGAGGACACAAAGCAATCTGTAGCAGTAGGTGAGTGTGGCACCTGAGATTCTGCATTTCTAATAACTTCCCAGGTGATGTGGAGGCTGCTGGCCTTTGGACCACATTTTGGGTATCAAGGAATGAAAGTCTAGGTTCCCAAGTCCTGCTTTAGGAAAGAGTGAGGGTGATCAATGATGAATGGGATGACATATAGTTAATCATATTAATAAGGTTTGTTCAGGAATGATGCTGATGACAATAACAGCACTGCATCCTGTTTGTATGTAAGATGTCATCAAAGAAAGCACAAGACATGAAGAGATGCACGAAGAATGACGGCCTAGTCTTCAACAAATGACTCCAATTAGAATTGTGTTGAACGGTATCTTTGAGATTTCTGGACTTTTCCTAAGACATGTGAAATTCTCCAGATCAAAAGCTTCATGCCTCTAAATCTAAAAGTCTTACCAAAGACTGAGTCTCTGAAACATTATTAAAAGTTCATTCTCAACTAATGTGAAGAGATGAGAAAAAGAGTGCCATATGAGAAAAATAATCTTAGCATATAAAGAGGAAAGAAAACCCTGTCTTAGTTTCCAAACTCATACTTCTATTCACTCTGCAGAGATAGGTGCAGCTTGAAGGAAGATGAAGAAAGAGGCCATTTTGCCATAATTTTATTTGGACCTCCAATTTGTACATCACTGTCCAGGAGAAATGAGGACTGACTTTACAAAAGATCTGATAAAAAGAAAAAGAAAAAGAGAATGCCTTCCCAGATATATTTTGACAATTTCCTACAAATGAGGCTAGTTAATTCTGGGCTCAGGAATACCAGTTTTCTTTAGTGATATGTTGCTGGTTCTCAGAACTATTTTGGATATTTGTGTCATTCTTTTTCTTGAGCATGAAGTGGGCTCATTTGGATGTGAGGTCAGGCCACTGTACCCATGTTCAGTTACTGGTATTAACTGAAAGTAAAACTTTGGAAGCTTCAATTGTAAATGATGTGATGTCCTTCTATTTCTTTGACTGAAAAGTGACAAGCATAAAAAATAATTATCTGACCTTCCATGGCCTGTCTTTGGAAGAACGCTTTTTTGGGATACTGGACATTTCAGACTCTGGTTCATGGCACAAGGACCAACACTGTGAGCATCCCTGGAAGCCTAGAATAGTGGTTTAACCTCCCAGTCCTTTTTTTTTTTTTTTTTTTTTTTTTTTTTTTGCACAGCCTTGAACAGAGCAACAGAAAGGTCTGATTAAAATCAGCTGACAGTATTCAACATTCCCATTTCATTCACAGTTTAAACCTTCTCACCAAGGACTAAGTTAATATGGCAGAAATCAGCGGCAAAGGATTAAGCAAATATACTTTGCCTGAAGCTATCCCTCTGCATCAAAGAATCAAGTCAAGCTGGCCTAAGTGGAGGCACAGGATGGAAGAGAGTTTTTCTAGGAGGCTCTCTGCTTGGCTCTTTTTTTTCCAAGTGAAAATCTTGATTGACCTGCTGCTTTTCCTTGAAGCCAGGCATGAAGACTGATTCGGATGGAATCCAGAATATTAACAGATTTGTTTGAAAGAGTTATCTGAATATTAAGAGATCTTTACCAGCAATTCTTTTATTTGATTCCCCAGATCTAAATTTTTCAGTGATATGTTGCTGGTGTTCTGGGCTGCAAGGGGTGGAGGGAAGAAAGACAAAAACCATAAATAGACCTAAAGTGCTAAAGTTGTATCTAATAATCATTGAGTTTACAGTGTGAGGTTGTGTTTAATTACTTTAGGGACAAGTCTTTTAAGAAGCTCACTTGTTTCCTTAATAGTGTGTTTAAGTTGAATAATGGGGTCCAGTTGAGGAAATGCTGTCCCCCACCCTTCATTTTCTATCTCCAAGGCAGTCCCTTTGACCTGCAGCAGAAGAGAGTGTTGGAGAGGGTGGAGCCTTCTTCTCCCTCACTTCAGAGACTGGGCTGGACATTTCTAAGATCAGCCTTTATTAAACATATACTTTTTGGCTTGTTTGTCACATTAATATGTTAACTGCAGCCCTGGACTGGTGACAAAGGAATCTGGGGTGAGCAGGGGGTATATGCAGATTTGTAATGAGTATGGTGCCTCATATAGTGTCTTGACCATTTCAGGCACCTCAAACTTTATATATTTGAAATGGAAGTTTGTGTCTTTCCTTTCAAACTTATTCTTCCTTCTCCATTTTCTGCCTTGCTAGTAGTATTTATTACCTTCACTTAGTTACGCAATCTCAAACTCTCACTCATCTTTAACTCTTCTCACTTCCTATTCTCCACTTCCAGATGCCAGCATCTTTCTACTTCCAGAATGGCTTCTCAATTTGGCTCTTCTTTTTGATCCTGCTGCATCTGTATTGTAGGCTTTTATCACTTTACTGTAGAATTATTTTCACCCTTTATCCCAGGGCATTGCTGCTGGAATTGTCTTCTTTTGCACTCTATTCCTTTTCTAATTTTTTAAAGCTGAATAGGCATATTTTATTTATTTTCACTATTTTTGTTTTAATTTTTCTAATATACTGAAAGCACTTAAAGCTATACATTTTCCTTTGAACACAGCTTTAGCTGTGTCCTATCCTCTTTGGTATGAAGTATTTTCTTTTTTATTAGTCTCTAGATAATGATAAATTTTAGCTAGAGCTTGCCTATTATACCAAAGATAATTCAAAAGAATGTTTCTTAATTTGCAACAAATCAAAAATTTTTGGTAATAATTTATTGTTGATTTACAATGTTACTGGATTATAATTAGAGAATGGAGCCTATCATATTACTCTTTCTTTTCTCTTTTGGATGAATGATACTTTGGCTGGATAGGATTTTAGGATCATGATCTGTTTCTATTCATAATCCTTCTTTCTTTCTATATGTGTTAATTCAGTATTCTTTAGATTCTAGTACTCCAGATGATGTATAATCTGTTCTTTCTGTCAGAAGGTCTGTAAGATTTGCTTCCTACCTTTGAAATGTAGGAATCTCACCAGAGTAAGTCTTAGGATTTTGTTGTTGCTTTCCCTCTTAATTCATCCTCTCTAGGATTCAGCAGGGACTATAATCTGAAGAACCCAGTATTTTTTCAGTTAGGGAATATTTTCTTCCATTATTTGCTTAGTACTTTCCATGCATTTAGTACTTCCCATGCACTTGTTACTTCATATCCTCTGGCATTTCCATTGTTAACATGGTAAATCCTCTGGATTGGTCTTCTGAGTCTCTTTTCTTGTTCCACATATTTTTACTTTGGGGGGTAGTTCTCTGTGTCTTGAAATGTTTCTTTAACTTGATCTTCCAGAACACAAATTCTATTCTCAGCAGTGAACATTCATTTTTTCAAATTGTCTAGTGAACTTTTAAAATTCAGAAATATCGTTCTTAGTTCCGGAAAGGCTTTTCTGTGCTCCAATTACATCTTTGTTCTAATTACTTTTATTAATGTCCTCTCTCTCTCTCTCTCTCTCTCTCTTCTATTAGTTCTACTATAAATGAAGCTGCCAGCTCTACTTGCTCAGTGTAGTCTTTTTCCCTCTAGTTACAGAATCCCCTTAAGTGGGCTGTAATTTTTCATTACCTACTCATTTTGTGTGCTCTCTCAATATCTGTACCGACCAGACTGTTAGGGTGTTCTATCAGTGATGGCAGAACAGGGGGCAGGAGGCATGCCAGTGTCCATTTTTGTGGCCTGTAGCCAGCAACAAAGCAAACTGATAACTTTTGCTGAGGTGCTGATTGAATCCTTTTTCAACATAACACACAGATCAGTCTGGCTCATCAGAGAAACCCCAAGTAGGTCCAAGAGTGTGAGTATGATCTGGTGATCTTTTTGCATTCCATACCTGTGGTCAGGAGCAACATAGCCCCTCTTCTAAGAGACAGACATCTGCCACATGGGCTTCTTCCAGGAGCCACAAAATGCAAGGCCTTCGCTTTCAGGCTCCTTCTCTGCTGTTGGGCAGCAGGTCTTGCTGAACACTATGGAACCAGAAGTCCCCAATATGCTCTCCCCTTGAAGTGTCCTCTGGACTCTGCCTCTAATCTCACTTTTGACTCCAGAGAAGGGATTGAAAAGGGCAGGGAACAAGAACCATGCTTTTTCTCTGGCAGCAACTTTCTCTGATTCCAAGTTATCTTTTTAAAGTGCAGGCATGATAATCCCAGTACATCCAGAGCCTCCCCATTTCCTGTAGCACAATGTCCAAACCCTAAATCCTTTGAGCCCTCCTCAAGCTGGATGCATTGAACTAGGCCACGTATCCTATATTCTATATTTTCTGTCATACTAGACTTCACGTTCTCCAAACCCATGCCACGTATTCTCCCTTCTGTGTTGATGTACCTATTCTCTTCATCTGGAAGTCCTTCCACTTTCCCCATCTTTGACTTTTGGCATCCTTCTCATTCTCTAATTCAGGTACCATCTTTTACAAGAAGCTTCAGTTGGATCTATTCCTCACTCCCCAGTGCTCCTGTTTCTCCTATTTGTTCCTCAGTGACAGCACTTAACACAGCTTGCCTTTCTTAGATAACCTGTGTACTTTTCTCCCTCTCCCACCCCAAACCCTAAATAACGTGAAGGCAAGTTCCAGGTCTATTACATTCTATCTCTTCCTGTAGTGTCTTACATGAAATGAGTAATCTTTGTAGGGTTGAATTGATAATGGAAAACATTTAAACTGGAAATTGGTAGATCAATCCTGACCTTTTCTTACCATAGGTGAGAGATACAGCTATAAAAATCTGCTGAAGTTTAATGGAAGAAATGAAGCCTGAGCAGCAGTTTACAGACTTCCAACTTCATAAAAGCCCTCTGAATCCCACAAAGGACTTCCAATTATTTTATTCCATCCCATTGAGGCATTACTGTACAAAGAGCAACGGGATGTGGAGTAACAGGGACCATGGTCAGTCATAGGCACTGAATTTCATGCAGAGCCTTATCCTCAAGCATGAAGGTTAGTCACGTAAAAGATGGCTGGCTTTAGCAGCACATCCTAGAAGTTTGTCCTTTTCAGAAGGCATGTTGTACATGAACCATTAAAGAGATGAACTTTGAAGGGGAAATGCCTCTGATACTGCAGGAAGTTTGAAAACATGCATCATGTAAAGAAGTAGAAAGATTAGACAAGCAAGTAAGGGGTAGTCCTATGAAGTGCACAAGAAAAGACTTTTCTTATCAAAGGCATTTTCAAAGGTGACTCATTACAATGAAGCAAGACTCGCCCTACTCGTCCCAGTGGCAAACTCCCACTCAGACAGAAGCTGGACACTCTCCTGAGTAGGAGCCCCTGTGCAGAAGGAGGGTGTGCTATGGAAGGAGAGAAGAACAGGAACTTACCAGACCTCTGTATGACTTGGGAATGAGCAAAGAAAAGGCTGTTGGATGAGCAACAGTCTAATCTTGACCTAGTCTAACCATTTCTCTGCTTGGGGGCTCCTTGAAGTAGCTAATCTCTGGTGCCAGTTTTTTGCTGTTGCTCTGGAAGCCATGTTGAAGGCATTAAAATACAGAGACCAGTATTATTAACTGTGTGTCTGTGTGTGTTTATTGTAAAGATGTGTTAGCATGCTCCAAGCAGCTTTCCTTGGGTGAGAATATACTGTAGCTCTTCCTGGAGAGGAGCCTATTGTCCTCTTTAAGAATTCCATTAAAGTACGCTGTTGCTTTAAATAGACCATTTAAAGTTAAGGGCCAGTGCCTTACCCAGGGCCAGACACATAGCAGCCTCTTGAAAAATGTGCTGAAATTGAATAGTCAGTATTCAGTGAAAAGGCAGAGATTCAGTCTGATATTTTCTTCCTTTTGGAACTTCATACCATTTATTTTTACAATTGTATTCCAGTTCTTTTTTTCCTCTTCACAACCCCTTCAAGACTATCTGTGTATTTTTGCATGTGTTTGTATGTGTATGTATATATGTGCTTTTGTGTGAAGCGTGTATGTCTTTATACTTGTGTGTATATATGTATATCTTTATAGACATCTGTGTATGTGTGAGTATATTTGTGTGTATATCTGTCAATAAGTGTGTTTGTATCTATTAATTGCGTGTACATGTGTAGCCATGTCTGCTTATGTGTGTATACCCATATGTATATATATGTATATATACTTGTATATGTGTGTATAACTCCATATATATGCATTATGTGTGTGGGTATGTGTGTCTATGTGTGCATGTATAAATTTTATGTGTACATATTAGACACCCACTACAGCCTAGTGATAAAGTAATTTCTTCATAGAAACTAGTTGAAAAGAGTCTAAATGCCATTTTGCTTGGGTTCATTCTCTGAGTCTTGTAGCATTACCTGAGCAGGATGGGGAAAGGTAATGAAGACAGAGTTACTTTAGTGGAATGGGGTGTGGGAGAGCACTTTGGGATGTTGACATTAGCCATCCAATCTAAAGAGAGATATTGATGGTGCAGGAGATGGGGAGGGGAGAGCTGAGGGAGGAAAAATCTGAGAAATGACAGAGGATGGAATACAGAGCTCAGGGAAGGGTTACCATAGAAAAGAGAAGGGACAAGTCTTTTACTGGGTTAGGAAGCTCTTTCCAAACCAGGTGACCTTGTTTCACTGCTCTCAGGGAAGAAGCAATGATGACAGCAGACTTGAAATGCTCCTTGCTATGGACTGGATTGTATTCCCCTAACATTCATATATTGAAGTCCTAACCCGCAATATGATTGTATTTGGAAATAAGACTTTTAGGAGGTAATTAAGACTATGGAGGACATAAGAATGAGGACTTAATCCTATAGCATTGGTGGAAGGAGAAGGAGAAGGAGAAGAAGGAGAAGGAGAAGGAGAAGGAGAAGGAGAAGGAGAAGGAGAAGGAGAGGAAGAAGAAGAGGAAGAAGAAGAAGAGGAAGAAGAAGAAGGAGGGGGAGGAGGGGGAGGAGGGGGAGGAGGGGGAGGAGTAGTGGTGGAAGTGACCTCTCCACTTGCATACACTGAGGAAAAGCCATGTGATGATATAGTCAGAAGAAGGTCATCTGCAAGGCAGTCCTCACCAGGAACTGAATCTGCTGGGATTTCCCAGCTTCCAGAATTGTGAGAAATAAATTTCTGGGGTTTAGGCCATCCAGTCTGTGGTATTTTGTTACAGGAGCCCAGGCAGACTAAGACACCCCTCAAGAACTCTGCATGTGCAGCCACTAACCTGTGGGAGAGTAGCCTCCAAGGCCCAGAGGGACTCTAACTTTGGGAAAAGCACATCCTTGCTTGATGTGATAGTCGCAGAGGCTGGGACAATGGGAGGCCTTCAGAAGAAGGGGTGTTGGGATTCTGTAGTCTCTTCTCAGTCAAAGGAGCTTCATTACATGCATTTCTTGTGCGTCTCTACCATGACATTCTATTTGGCTAATTCCTACTCAGTTCCCCCAAGAAGGAAGCTGACCCAGCAGGAGGTTCTGTTCTGAGCATCAAAAGGTCATAAAAATTCATGATTTATTATCTCTTCTTCCCATATCTGCTACCCAGTCTTCTTGGTAAGCCTGTACTGGGTTAAGAATTCAGTGTCTGAATTCTTCACTTACTGGTATTGTGACCTAGGGCAGGTTGCTTAACCACTCTGTGCCTTTGTTATCTAATCCATCTACCTTGTAGCCTTGCTGTGGAGGATCAAGAAAGTTAATGTATGCATTAAAAAAAAAATCTTAGCATGTGGTAAAGACTCAATGTTGGCTGTTACTATCTTTTGCCAACCATCTTCCTCAAATTCAGCACAGGACTTGTGGAAGTTCCTGCAGCAGATGCATGGGCAGCTCAGGCCTAGGCACATACTTCTAAAGGAAAATGCTGTTGATTGTATCAGGAGAAGAAGATGGGCGCAAGCGAAGTTGGGATGGCAGGTTTGGTAGTTGAAGGTGAAGGGGTTCATGCCTGTTGGCTTCTGTTTTCTCAATGAAGTGTGAACCAAGGTCATCAGTTGATAAGCGCAGGGAGGAAGGGCTGTGTTGTGTTTGTGAGAGATGGAGAAGGAATGAATTAGATGTCTAAAGGAGGGGGAAAATGAACCTTCTAGAGAAATCTAGTAAGCTTGCTAAGCAATATTGAGTGCCAATTTGAGTCTTGAGATCATGAATTTAAAGTGAAAACAGAGGCTTGATTGTGTGAATTTCTTCCAACATCCAGCAGCCTGGGTGTTGGCAGGGAGAAAGCACGGAGAAAGTAGGGAGTTGCTTTCTGATCGATTGCCCTCATTTGTGGGGGGGGTGTGTCCACTGTCCACTAAAGTATGCTTTTATAGACAACAATTGTGCCAATTTTTTTTCCGTAACACATTGTGTTAATGATAAAGGGCAATATATTAGAGTCTTCTCACCTTGGTGCAACTTCATTTTTATTCCCTTGTTCCTTTCCGCTGAGACTACATGTTTAAATTACCAGTTTATGGTAATTTAATTTGTGGAATGCTTTGGACAAAGAACTCATTTTGTTAGTTTATGTGGCTTTGGGTCCTATATTTTCTTTTCATTATCCTTTTGGAGCTTAATTTCTGCCAAAGCAACAAAGGCACAGGGCAATAACAAAGGCTCCTATTTATAAAGCCCTTACTAGGTACCAGCCACTGTTCTAAGCACTCTGCGTATATGAACTCACTCATTTTTCACAACAGTCCCATTTTACAGATAGGGCATAAATAACTTGCATGGGGTCACACAGTGAGTATGTATCAGAGCTGTTGTTCAATCCAGGCAGCCTTGCTCTGGAGTTCATGCTCTGCACTTCTCTAATGCACCCTTGAAAATAAGTTAGTAAATTAAATATTTGTGTCTTTCTAAAAGATTGACTTTCTGAAAAATTTATAGTAGATCTACCTGCCTCTAACTGTACCATTTCCTTAGCTTCCTATCATGCTGTATTTATCTTCCCACTCCCCACTCATTACGGATAAAGTTACGAGTATCATCTGTCAAGCTGGCCAATATGTTTATGAAAGGCCTACCCCATTTTAGTGCAAATGAGATAAAGATGACCAAAGCACCCACAGACACAAGAGCTGATTGAAAAACAAGCTATGTAAAGAAAAAGAACAGGTCAATGATGTTGAACTTATTTTAACCTCAGTGGGAGCCTTTTTAGCTCCTGAGCAGATGCCAACTGGTCTGGTTGTGTTGGAGAACTGCTCTGGCAACAAGATTTCAAGGACTCTAGTCACTGAGCTCTTGAATTTCTGAGTATAGAATGCTAGGAACTAGAGGTGATGTTCTGAGTTCAGTGTTAGCAACTTTAATTTGTCTCTTTGACCAAATGGGATATGGCTGGAGCTCCAAGCATCAACCGGACAAGGTCACATCCTAGTAGTGTTTCTCATGATGGGTAAGGCGACAGTTGGCTGAATGGAGAGGAGGCAAGTTTGGAGCCCCTAATACATAGGACCTAGTCTGGACCCAGTTGTTTACTGGTGGTGCTGCCTCAGGGAGGACATTTAAGCTTTCCAAACTGCAGTTTTCTAATTTACAAAAGGAGGAAGTAATACCTTCCTTGCAGGGATGTTGTAGGGATTAGCAATCAGCTTGTAAACTTCCTAGTATAATATACATTCAATTAACTAAAGCCACCATTATTTATTATTACACAGAGTTAAACATGGCAGTTAAAACTCTCTAGAAGAATTTTCTTAAATATATCCTTCATTGCCTGAGCAGTCACCTATTCCTCCTAGTTCTATGTCACCTTGGGGATATTCAGAGAGGGTGAAAAGGCCATAAAAATGCAACTTATTATACTCATTTGTTATTTTAGAAAGTTTTCACTAGATGGCACTTAAGAAATTACATGATCATTTTAACTTGTGTTGGGCTTTCTATTACTGTATATATATAATTATGGTATTTATTATTGTTTTTATTATTACTTAACACTGTGGTGAGGAGAAAGGTGAAAGAATTATTTATTGATTGTTTCTATTGACCAGGCACTGTGCCAAGTTGTTCTGCATACATTTAAATATCACAACAACTTGGGAAATTTAGTGGCAGCATTATTTACATTAAAGATAAAAAAAACAAGGCTCAGAGAAGTTGAGTCACTTTTTGCAAAGTCACACAGCTAGCGAGTGTCAGAGCCAGTCTGGCCCCAGCCTCTCTGCTCTGACCTCCATCCTTGTGACTTCCTGAAATGGATACTTATGGTCATAGCTGTTTGATGGTAGCAGTTAAGTGACTTGTTCAAGGCCATACAGCTATTGAAGAGGAGACACAAGACTGAGTCCCAGTTTTTCTCATCTTTAGTCCAGTTTTCCTCTTTTTCCTTGACTGTCTCGGGGTAGATAATATAGAATGTTTGAGAACATGGACTATTAGGTTTCTTACTGTCAAAAATATGGAAAGAGAAAAACTAAAATGGTGTTGGACTAGAATTGAAGGTATTGGTGTGAACTCTCTATGCACAAATGAACATATATAGAAATGAACATTGTGTGTCTCTTTTTTCACACACATATAAGTTCCTAATCCTTTCCACCTATAGAGCCAGCCTTGAAGCAGCAATGAGCACACCAAACACCAGATCTTGGTTTCTAAATACCATTGTTCACTAAAAGGATTGAAGAGTCCTTGGAGGAGTGGAGGTTGGAGTAGGGAGGGTGCAAGATAAGCCTGATACATCTCATTGTGCCAATTCACAAGGAAGTGCTCTAAAAATGATGGAAAAATATCAAAAAGCCAGAGCAGACAGGTTGAAGGGATTCCCAATAGGCAAACTGGAAACAATCTGAGCACAGAAATAAATAATAGTAGTAACACATTATAATCCATTGAATAAAATAGAAAAGCACAAGTCATTCGCTGATATAAGTAAATGACTTCAAAGTTTGTAAGGTCTGGAATATTTACGTAGCTTCAAAGTGCCTTCCCACAGAACACTTATTAATTATGGAGGGCAAAAAGAGTAACTTCACAGTGGAGAAACCTAGTTGACATCATTTCTATTAAGTGATCAAAGTGAGTATCACCAACAATGTGACAAGCCTAAATCATGTGCCTCTTGAGAGCATGTAATGAGAAGAACTCAGGATCACTTCTGAGATATTCATGCTAAACATGCAACACCTGAATCTAATCATGAGGGACTATCGGAGACCCCCAAATGAAAGATCCCTACACAATATTTGGTTTGAAATCTTCAAAAGTATCGAGGTCATTAAAGCTAAAAGATTGAGGAACTGCTCCCAATTAAAAGGGACCAGTGGGACGTGACAAGTAAACACAACACATGAGTTTGAACTGCAGCCTTCTGCTTCAAAGGGCATTACTAGGAGAATTGGTAAAACTTGAGTGGGGTGTGAGAAATAGATGGAAGAAATGTTTTGAATGTTAAATTCCTGATCTTGGTGTTTGTATTGTGGTTATGTAGGAGAATATTTGGTTTGTTGGAACTATATGCTAATGTATTTCAAGGTGATGATGTATCCGGTGAACAATTTACTCTCAAATGGTTTGGTAAAAAAAGGTATATGTATGGTACTTGCAACTGGTTTTAAGTTTGACATTTTTTTAAAAAAGTTATCTTCTGAAACAATAAAAACCTCAAAACAAAAACAATAATAAAGATGGAACACGGGTGCTGCATTCAGGGTTTATAGTAAAGTGGTTAAAAACACAGCCTCCAGATTTGAATAAGCTTTGCCACTTACTAGCTACGTGAACTTCAGTTATTTGTGACTTACTTTCTTGGTGTGTAAAATGGGGATAATAAAAGCACCAATATTGGATCCTTGTGGATTTAAATGCATTGGGAACTGAAAAGTACTTAATATCAGGGCTTAATACTGTTTGTTGTTTTTATTACATATTGGCAACAACATGATTCTCTGGGATCCATTTTCCCCTCAGGGCACATGCCAGGGAGAAAGATCTGATGTGTCCCTTCTGACTTCTTCAGCTACAAATATAATTCAGCTAGAAAACATTTGCTGTATGGTCAACTGTATTATTCAGGCAGATGGCTAGAGGTTTTATAGACTGAGGAAATTTAAAATAACACCAATATGTTTATAATCTTTGGATATATACTTAGTTTTGATGTGGGGCCTAATGGGGATTATGGTTTGTTTGTTTGGTTTTTTTTTTTTTTTTTGACTATACATAATCATTGTATCAGGCCCAAATATTGTGTTGGGAATAATATAGGCATTAGTATGAAGACAAAGTGATTATCACATTGACAAGATGTCTCTTAAGCAATTTAAACATATACATGCATTGCTATTACAAAGGATTAAAGTATATCCACTACTAAAAATGGCTAGTTCAATTAAAAATGCAAATTTAAAAACCGAAATGAAAACAATGTTCTGGTTGGAAAGGAAATATAGATAGCGTTTTAATGTTGATTCTTTGAACTTACTTCTTTTCTGCCTTTTGGATATTTAATTTCAAGCCATAACAGTGCAATACAAAGAGTTTAATTTGGGGATGGGGAGTAAGGCTAGTATTTTGCAAGTCTCTTTTGGTGTATATTTTTTGGTTCATCTCCACTAATGAAATTCAGTTTAAGAGCCCTGAGTTCTTTTCCTGTCAACTTTGGTTGACACGAGAGCAGATGGCCTCTGACAAAGCCTCTTCGATTTCTCATTTAGTAGTCTTTCAAAATGTTACTTTAAAATGCTTTAGAGGTTCACAATGACCATTGCTAATATGACAAGATGGGCTCTACTCTACCTCACAGAAAAGAGTGAAAAACTCCAACGGGGCTGAACTCTAACTTCGACCCTGGGATGCCCACTTGAATATGCCCCTGGTCCTAACTAAATAGCCACACTGGATTTTTTTTTCCCCCGAAAAAGGCAGAGCATTTTTGATGCACCTTCAAGATTCCATTTATATCAGTGACATAATGGTGTCAGCTCTTTGAAGGAAGAAAGAACAGGCAGCAATGGGTATTGTATTGTTAAGTGCCCAAGAATCAATTACATCCTTGCTGAGACAAGAGGCAATTTTCCCATTTAAACTTCACAGATGTACGGACTGGCAAATTATTGTTGGGTTGTTGCTTCTTTTATTATAATTAACAATTAAAAAACACACGTTATAATGTAATTAGCTGTTTACTGACTATTACTGGCTTAGGTCGTAGTGGAGACTTTACTTTCAAGGATATGAACTACTAAAAAAGTATTTTAATCAACCCTTTTATATTCACTCACTAGTGTGGAACCACTTTGGCCCCTCCCAATTAAGCCACTGGAAATTTCCAAGCTGATCTGGGTTTATAAGAAGCATCTTGTGGAAACCTATCAGTTTCCTTTCTTAAAATAACCTGCTCAGAGTTCATTGATTCTCCATTTCTGGGAAATGTGGCAGCAATATTCTTGCATACCCCCCCCCATTCCAACCACCCTTGTTGCTCTTATTCATCCCTAAATAAATTATTTTATCTCAGTGTAGGCTCATATTCTTAATATTTTGCAAACACACACACATGTAGTATGCATAAGAAACTATTTTCACTCAAGGTCAGCTAGACTTTTTGTGATCACCCTTATGTGGACAACCTATTCGAAGGAAGCTAATAATTTGGATAATAAGCAATGCCTTGTTGGAAAAAGGCACTAGAAATGGAAATTATTAAGTTTTAACAATAGATGACTGTTCATAGTTATAAGAGCTAACATTTGTAAGGTACTTATTAGGTACTAGGCACTTTTTTAAGTACTCTCTATACTGTCCACATAGAAACTCATTTAACTCAGCCAAGAGACTGTACTCAGTCTCTTAGGCCATGGCTACAGAACTTGAAAGTGATGGTGCTGGAATTCAAATCCAGGCAGGTGACCCCAGAGCCTGTGCTTTTATCGCTATAGTCTACTTGTATCTACAAAACATGATGACTTTTAAGCAAGGTCAAGTCAATTTTTGATTTAAAGAAAAACCCATAGAAATGAAGTAAAAGAGCCTTGAAAAGCAATTTCTTCATATCCTGATTGACAATCAATGCTGATGAGATTCCTAGTGAATATTTCATTTGCTAACTCTGTGCCAGGCTAAGGCATGAAATGGGTTAAATGCCCAGAAAATATCCATGGAAATAATGGCAAAACTTATGCCTGTGTAACGCATTCATGCATATAACAGATTATTGAAGTTGCCTATATACCTCCTTATGTGGCCTCAGACACTAAATCTAAGAAAAGAAACTGCCATATTTTGCCACATAATTAAAGCTATTATTATTATTTAGATATTTAGGCTACTTTTTAAGTATTTAAAATTATACTTAGAGGGCTCCTGGCTGGCTCAGTTGGAAGAGCATATGACTCTTGATCTTGGGGTCATGGGTTGGCTGTAGAGATTATTAAATAAAAAATAAGGGGCGCCTGGGTGGCTCAGTCGGTTGAGCGTCCGACTTTAGCTCAGGTCATGATGTCACAGTTCGTGGGTTCGAGCCCCTCATCGGGCTCTGTGCTGACAGCTTGGAGCCTGAGCCTGCCTCAGATTCTGCATCGCCCTCTCTCTCTGCCCCTCCCCTGCTCACACTCTGTCTCTCTCTCCTTCAAAAATAAGTAAACGTTAAAAAAAATTTAAAAAAATAAAGAAAAAATAAACTTAAAAAAATAAAGTAAACCCCTTTAAAATAAAACAAGCTGTTTTTGGATCTTCTTCCTCTTGCATCAGGGCATCTTGTGTAGAGGAGTAAATGGCCTTTAACAATTATCAAGTAAGGTACTTCTTACTTGTACCCTAACCTGTTAGAAAATAGGGCTAGAGGCAACTTAGGATAGGAGGTCAAGTAGCTGAACAGGGACAGGTGCTATGTGACGAAAAGGGAATGGGGTGGTGTGAGGGGTGGGTAGAAACGCTGGTTTCAGAAAATTTAGGGCTTAGACGTAGTTATTACAACTGAGCCCAGCACAAGGCAACAGTGGAACAGTGAAATGTGTTTTGGCTTCTGAGATTTCATCTTTTATCCTTGTCCCCTGCCCGGCTGCTGGCACTTAATGCTGATATTTCTCTCAGGCATGTCTCCTGCGGCTCCTTCCCCCCAGGGTCTCTTAGCTGGCTGTCAGCTCATCTCTTAGAAGCCACAGCTTGATATAGGCTTGAGAAACTACCTCTCCCAGGAGAGCTGGGGTAGAATAAATGAGAGGACTTGGAAAACTTGAAAAGGTGTTACAAGTATTTATTGTTATTATTAATGGGACATTTGAAACAGTAATACCTTTAAACTATGAAACTGAATCAAATGATAACTTAGGCAGTTAGGTAGATTGTGAAGATGTTTGGATGATGTTTGAGGTGAGGGGCCCAACTTGGGACTCATAATATGACTATGTGTAAAGACTTTGCCTTGTATGAGGGAGAGAGGAAGGGAGAAAGCAGGTGAAGGTAGAAGGCAAAGCCCCACTGAGTCTATTTGCCAGGAGAGAGGCGAGGGGAGGGGAGGGGAGGGGAAGGGAGAGGTGGGGAAGGGAGAGGAGGGGAGAGAGGAGGAGGGGAGGGGAGGGGAAGGGAGAGGAGGGGAGAGAGGAGGAGGGGAGGGGAGGGGAGGGGAAGGGAGAGGAGGGGAGAGAGGAGGAGGGGAGGGGAGGGAAGAGGAGAGGAGAGGAGAGGAGAGGAGAGGAGAGGAGGGGGGGGAGAGGAGAGGGGGGGAGAGGGGGGGAGAGGAGAGGAGAGGAGAGGAGAGGAGAGGAGAGGGGGGGAGAGGAGAGGTCAGGTCTCCCCTTGCTACCATTCTAAACACAGTGAGAGCACTTCACCTTTACAAACATTTCTTGACTGCCTGCCATGTGCCATCACTGTGCTAGATGCCAGATGAAGTACCATGGTGACCCAGACATGTCCCTACCCTCAATTAGCTGATGGCCCAGTGAATGACACCAACAGGCAGATCCTCTCCATGACTGTCCAAACCCAGACACCCACTTTTAGAAAGTCAGGCAAAGGTCTGGGAGGAAGGATGAGACACCTGGAAAGAGATCGCCTCCACAGGGGGAGAAGCAGAGTGCGTGGCGTCCTGGTCGTCACAGAGTGTGTAGGACAAAGCCTCTGTATCAGTTACACCCATGATGGCAGCTAACTGCCAGCCAAGGCCAGAGTCACAGAGTATCCTATGTTCATGCCAGAATGTATAGACCTTAGAGGTAATCTCTTCCAAATCTGTTATTTTACAGATAAGGAAATTAAAGTCCAAAGATGTGCTGATTCATGAGGCAGTGAGAGGCAGAGCTAGGCACAGAAACCAAGTACTCTCATGCCACACTTAGGCCTGTGCCACAGGGCCTTGGCAGCTATTAAAATGAGGACACACCTAGGGGAGGGGGCATTTTCAGTCTTATGAGTCATTTGCACTTCAGGGTTAATGACTTCATCAGAGCCTTTTGGAGAATGGATTTGGGAAGAGGGTGATGCGAGATGGGAGTAGGCACCTCAGGTGAAGGAGAGCAGATTGACGCCACCGAATCAAGCTTCGCTGACTCACAATGAGGCTCAATCACACAGCCATGGGTCTCCCCACACATGTGCCTTCATATTTTATCATTTAGGCTGACAAGGCAGAAACCTCTTATAACAGAAGTGAGCCCTGCAGTCTCAGGGAAGTGCTGAATGTCATGTACACTCCTGCATCCTTTTTCTCCACAGAGGAAGATTCCAAAGATGGTGCAGGGGCCGACCCCACTGTTGAATCCGTGATACTCACAGACATGCACAAAAGGCAGGATACGGACGCCCCAGCTGGCCCACCCAGGGCCCGTGTGGAGGAAGCATGGCAACCGCAGCCAAGCTCCAAGAGGTGGGGAGGCCGTGCAACTGCATGTGGCCTTCTGGGGAAGCATCCTGTTTACTTGCATCAGCTGCATTAAGAACTCATGGCAGTCAGTCACTGTCAGTCACTGACATACCTGGTCCACCAGCCCTTCTGTCCAGCCATCTTTCAGGTCGGGATGATCACATGACCCAGCTGGGCCAAAGATAAGGAAGCACAATTCTGTTGGGTAGGGTTTTTAGGAGATTTGCTTTCCTGATTAAAAAAAGGGTGACAGACTTGTGGGTTATGCATGCTCTCTTCCTTCTTCTTCTTCCTGGAACACGGATCTGTGTCAGACTCTTATGACCATGACAAACTAACACAACAAGGATGATGGAAAGAGCCTGTTATCACTGTCATCATTGATTTTCTGTACTCGTTCTGGACTGCTTCTTCCACATATCTTAACGCGTGAGACAAATAAGGCCGTATTTGTTTAAGCTGTATAGTTGAATATTTTCCTGGTTTCATAACAAGCAATGATCCTGAGACTTAAGACCTTTCACAATCTGATACCACAAAACCTCTCCTGTCTCACCTCCCGCCACCTTTCTCCCTTCTCCAAACCACTTTTCTCCAATTCAAAAGTTGTAGCCCTGAGAAGTCTCCCCTGGGAGAACTGCTTGCACACTCTCCCCTGTGTTCTTGCCTTGTACACACCACTAATGACAGCATGTAAAACCATGTATTATTCATTGATTTGCTAAGATTCTTTCCATTGTCTCTGAATTTCATTCCCAGCCTCCATCTTTGCCTCCTACAGTGTATTCTCAAACAGCAGATGGAGGGGCTCCTTTAAAACACCAGTCAGACTCCAACCCTCCTCTTTGCAAAACTGTCCACTGCCTCCTCATTTTCAAAGTAAAAGGTGAAATCCTTATAATGGCCTCTAAGGGCCCATACGATCTTTTTGTCCCCATTAATTCTCCAACCTCCGCTCCTGCCAGTCTCCTACTCTCTAGCTCTTTGGCCACATTGGCCCACTTTATCTTCCTCCAGTGTGCCAGGCACACTCTCATCTTCCGGTTTTTGCATAAGCTGTTCCCTCTGTTAATATGCTTTTCCTCCTTCCCCACCTTCAAGTCTTTGTTTAAGAGATTCCTTCTTATTAGTCCTCCCTGGATAGTCTAATTCAACCTGCAATCCAACCCGGTTCTCTATACCCAGGCTTCCACTCCCCCTTTATTCCACTCTAATTTTCCTATAGCACTTATCACCTTCTAATATACTGTATGACTTACTTATTTATTATGTTAATTGCTTATGGTTTATTTCCTCTTACCAGAATACAAACTCCTTGAGGGCAGGAATTTTTGTCTTTTTGTTAGCTAATTTATTTTAAATGCCTAGAATAGTGCTTGACACAGAAATATTTGAGTGTATGAAAAAACTGATTCATGTAAGATCACCATGGCACTGAGGACCTACTATGCACCAAACCCTCTCAGCTCCTGGGGATGCGGTGGGAATGAGATGTTATCCTGGCCCCCAAAAGTCTGCAGTTACCCCACCTAGACTAGTCTTGTTAATAAGCAGATTATATTTAGCATATAAAGGAAAAAGAGGAATTTAAACACTGATTTCTGGAGGGCTACTTGATTACAGCCACATCTATAATTCATACAGAAAAGGGAAACAGATGACTCCAGATTTTGGAGAACTTTATAATGAAAGATGCTACAGTGAGCCAGCTACCCAGGAATCAGTATTTAAAGGGTTCTCTTCCCCTGAGAATGGAGGCCAGCAGGCTGATCTTGCCCACATTGTATCCCAACTGAAGTCACTTCTCAGTTTTTTGACTATGGCTGAGGAATCAGAATCCAAGACATGACCTGACTGGACCAACAATATCAACCAACTACCCTGGATATTAAGTTATGGCTCTAGTAACTTTCTTTGAACCTAACAACAACAGGGAGAATTTAAATAGAGCTCTTGAGGGAACCTGGGTGGTTCAGTCGCTTAAAGGTCTAACTTCAGCTCAGGTCATGGTCTCATGGCTCGTGGGTTTGAGCCCCAGGTTGGGTTCTGTGCTAACAGCTCAGAATCTGGATCCTGCTTCAAACTCTGTGTCTCCCTCTCTCTGCCCCTGCCCCACTCACACACATTCCCCCCACCCTCTCAAAAATAAACAATAAAAAAAAATTAAATACAGCCCTTGGGCCAGCATTCCTTTTCATGAAAATCTCACCAGACTCAATCATAAGATTTAAACTTGATAAGTTTGCTCTCGATTTTATGTAAAAATGGACGATTGATGTAGTAGCTGCAGAGATTTCTTCCTTTTGCTCAAATATGTTAGGGCAATAAGGGCTCCTCTTGATTTTAACTTTTTTGGCTTTTTGTTTAAAGGGATGGTCACTTGGGCTTTTTGAGGAGTCTTCCACAAGCAGCATGGAGATTTATTTACTTTATTCAAAAAAATTGTGGTGAATAATTTTTATTGTGTGTTTCAACTCTCATTCCTTTGATAGAAAAGTACTTTATAACTGATAGGCATTTTAGCAGATCAAGGAGATTCATTACCCTGGCGGTTTTTCATTTTCAGATAGAAATGAGTAAAAATTATCCAATTTCTCTCTTTTATAATAACGTCCAATACATTTAGTGTCCAATTTCACACTGTCCCTTGATTTATAGCGTTTGCCAGATTAATCAAGATCTGCTGATATTATAAAAGTTTGGGTGTCTCTTAACTTACAAACCTCAGGAGGCAGGCACAGAGAACAATACAAAGGATAAATCTGTTTGACTCTCAAACACATTCTAGAAAGTAAAAGAATCTATATTCTATTTACTCATGTGTTTCTATCTTGTCCTACCCTGTCCCAAATCTGGAGGAAATGAACAGATTCTTGGCAGCAGAAAGGATCTCTTGGAAACCTTTGTTAAAATCAACTGGAAAGTAAAGAAAGTGGGAGGTACATATCAAACCTTTAGAGTTTCGATAGTCTACATGTTCTGTATCTTTGCACGTCAAGTTTTCATCTAAGATGCCTTTCTACCTGCTATCTCACTAAAGCGTGATGTGCTGCAGATGACCTTTGGGTTAGACTCTCCCAGGTCTGCCACTAACTGCCTGTGTGACTTTGAACAAGTCACTTAATCTCTCTTGGCTTCATTTTCTTATCTTTAAAATGGGCACAAAAACAAGATAAGAAGTCAAGTATACGGCACATAAAAGCATGATACTATAATCCCCATCTTCCTCCCCTACACACATCATTTCCCCTAATTTAAGCAATGACTCAAACTCACTTCGAGTCCTAGAACCTTTTTCAAGGTAGCCTTCATTGTGAACTGTGGTATATGATGCCATATATATGTGGATGCAGTTCTATCTCCATAGATACATTGAGAGGCATTTGAAGACAGGGATTAGGTATTGAACTGTGTTCTCCTCATTTTCTACACAGTGTAACTGCTTCATAGATGTTAGTGACTGATCAAGAAAGAAAGAACAAAGAAAGAGAGAAAGAAAGAAAGAAAGAAAGAGGAAAGGAAAAAGAGAAAGGGTTATCTTTTTTTGCTTATGTAGAAATCTCATGTTTAGTTTTCTGTGTGCTGACATCTCCTGCAGCTCCTCAGAGCTGAAGACGTCTTCATGAAAGAAAATCCTGTAATTTTCCTTTCCAGCCTCTGCATTGTGCTGTAATTTTCCTTTCCAGCGTTCTATTGCAACTACTAACCACCTTAACCTCTTTTTGTAGGCCCTGTCCAGTTTGAGGGCACAGGTCAAAAGAAAAGTCCTCTCTAGTGCTTACTTCTCCAGAAACTGCTGATTTTCCCCCTGAAATGCTTCCTGTGCCTGCCTGGTCTCCCCATCCCTATGGCTCTTGCTCTAGGTCAGGTGCTCTTCTTCTCTCACCTGGATTCAGTTCCATCAATTTCCATCTTCCCCTGTTCGATCCATAACCTCTGCTGTGGGGCCAATTTGACTCAGGTAGAGCTCCTACCATCTCAGTGGCCCTACTCACAGAATCAAATCCCTCAGCCCCATCCCCAGCATCCTCCATGACCTCTCCACACTTAGCTCTTCCATTTCTTCATGTCCTCTGGGCTTCATTCTAACCACGCTCATGTGGTCCATCCCATGAGCCCCTTCTGATCTCTCTGTTACTACTTGTTAATCTTTCCCTGGCCACCCAATGCTGCCCTTGTCTATAGCTCTGGATCCCTGTTTTTTGTTTTGTTTTGTTTTGTTTTTTTAGGCATGGTACCTGTGCCTGTCTGTCGTCAAGCTTTCCCATCCCTCAGCTAGAGTAAACCCCTTCTCCTGGAATCCCTTGGACCCTATGAAGACCCCTATAAAACATTTATTCCTCTCAATCCTGTCTTATATTTAATAATATATTTTGTATTACAAAAATTTCTAGTTTTGGATGTCTTTTCTCTATTTGATTTTCTTGTAAGCATTTTGAAGAGAGAATGCATGACTGATATGTCTTTTCTTTTTAAAGAAGTTTTTTTGTTTTCCCATTATAAATACAATGCACCTTACTTCTCTGAGTTGGAGGAAAGGCATTTGTAGATAGATAGTGAGAGAGCTCGAGTCCAATAGCCTTGTGTTTTCTTGGTGAAGAAGATAGCAAAGTCAAGGTTTTAATGTGAGAATTTCAAGAAAACTTCTTAAAAAACTAATACTATTTTTGAAAAAAATATTTATTTACTTTTGAGAGAGAGAGAGAGAGAGACAAAGAGAGAGCACTAGCAGGGGAGGGGCAGAGAGAGAGGGAGAGAGAATCCCAAGCAGGCTCTGGCACTGTCATTGCGGAGTGGGACCCAGGGCTCCAACCCATGAACTGTGAGATCATGACTTGAGCCAAAAATCAAGAGCCAGATGCTTAACTGACTGAGCTGCCCAGGTGCTCTTATTTCTCTAATACTATTAACAATGCTTAGCTTATTTATTTCCACTTCCAAATATAATTTTATAGAAAACTCTATTGTCTAAAGACATTTGCCGACTACAAAATATTTGGAAAATTCAGAAGTTGGAGCAAGGGAGGAGGTCTTCACCTTGAGTCTAATACATTGCCTAGTACATTAGACTTTCTCTAAATTAATTATCTTGAAGGAACAAATCAATGAAATAAAGCTTTTCAGAAGATATGAGACTTTGGAATGAAGATCAGGGCCATGTAAGTCTGGGACAGGTGTCCAGAGCAGCTTGTAGAGTGGCAGGATTTGAGGGGGGAAAGGAAGCCCCATTTAGGTCTTTCCCGAAGGTTCCCTGCTTGAATGTCACTCAGTCCAAAATGGCACATGAGAATACTTCTCTCTGTTCCTCTCAAACCACTAATAGACCTGGAGGGCAAACACAATTATACACAAAATAGGACTACTTGGCACTTTTTACACCCTTTCCTCTTTGGAGGGACCTACTTGGGCCAGAGGTAGGACCAGGAGAACTCGTGTAGAAAGGGAAGTGATATATTATGAGCAATTATATGCCAATGAAATGGGCAATCTGGAAGAAATGGACAAATTCCTAGAAACATACACACTACCAAAACTGAAACAGGAAGAAATAGAAAATTTGAACAGACCCAGAACCAGTAAGGAAATCAAATTAGTCATAAAAAATCTCCCAAAAAACAAGATTCCAGGGCCAGATGGCTTTCCAGGGGAATTCTACCAAACATTTAAGGAAGAGTTAACACCTATTCTCTTGAAGCAGTTCCAAAAAATAGAAATGGAAGGAAACTTTCAAACTCTGTCTATGAAGCCAGCATTACCTTGATTCCAAAACCAGACAGAGACCCCACTAAAAAGGAGAACTATAGACCATTTTCCCTGATTAACATGGATGCAAAAATCCTCAAGATATTAGCCAACTGGCTCCAACAATACATTAAAAAAATTATTCACCACGACCAAGTGGGATTTATACCTGGGATGCAGGGCTGGTTCAATATCCACACAACAATTAACATGATTCATCACATCAAAAAAGGAAGGACAAGAACCATATGATCCTCTCAATAGATGCAGAGAAAGCATTTGACAAAATACAGCATCTTTTTTTTGATAAAAAGGGAAGTGATAGACATTGGCAACAAACCTTTAAGATGATTGCACACCTTTTCTTTCTTTTTTCTTTTTTTTAATATTTAATTTTGAGAGGGACACAGAGCATAAGTGGGAGAGAGGCAGAAAGACAGGGAGACACAGAACCCGAAGCAGGCCCCAGGCTCTGAGCTGTCAGCACAGAGCCCGATGTGGGGCTCAAACCCATGAACGGTTGAGATCATGACCTGAGCTGAAGTCTGATGCTTAACTGAATGAGCAACCCAGGTCCCCTGCACCAGCTTTTATCTCTAACTAACCAGTATCCAAGTCCCAACCCACGTGTACTTCCCCTGCTCCTCAGGACAGCACCTTCGTGTTTACCTCTCTCTCTGCCCTTCTCTTGTGCTAAATTCCTGTCAGTCAGCCCTCACAGTACCTCTCCAAGTACCAGGACTGTGGGGGCTACCCCTGGCATGGGGAGAGGTGGGTTCCAGCCTGCCTGAGGCTCTGGCTCGGTGTCTGTGGGGAGAGCCCTGCAGTCAGTCTCAGCGCCCGGCTGCCTTCCCGGTGTGCCCCTCCCTCACTCCAGCTGGCTAATGAGCCAGAGCCTGGTCTGTGAAAATTTATTATGAGAGCATTTAGTATTAGCATGAGGCCCTGTTGCCCATCACTGCTCAAAAAACATTTTGAGGCCTTCAGGTGGAAAGTGCTATAAATGCAAAACAGCTTCAGCTAGGTCTTGTTCAGTCCATCAGCAAATGATAGGTGAGTAACTGTCCTGTTCCAATGAGTCCCTTCCACTTTGTGGATGATGATTTGTGAAAATCACAGCAGAAGCAAGGTCCTCTCCTCTCCCTTGCTTTCTTCATGGTGCAGATGGAAGAGGAAACAGTAAAAGTACAGCTGCCCTGGTTCTTGGTCTAATGCAGCAAAATAAGACATTTCCTCTTCATGGACTGTAATTTGTGGCTAATTAGGTATAAATGCATTCTGGCTTACCATCTCTGATCCAGAGGTCAGCTGGTGTGTTTCCTAATGGATCAACAAGAGAGAAGGCAAATGCTCATCACAGGGAAATGAGCATCCTCAGCTGAGATGTGCTGACCATATCTGTGTGAGCATTGGTTCTCTGTCTGGAGGGAGTCTGCCTGGGGGCCATCTTCCTTCTAGTTAATGCATCTTTAATGAGAACACTTAAACATTATTCCCTTCTAAAGGCTTTCCCCCACTCCCTGGATTATACATAGCCAGGCTGGAGCTAGATCTCCCTGTGATGTTTCATGGTACTATGTGTCATTCATGCATAGCTCTTGCCGGAATATTATCATCTCACAATTGATTCAACCTGTTTCTCCCACTAGACTCATAAGGTCCACGATGGCAGGATTAGGTCTGCCTCAGTTCCCCACTACTGCTCCAGCCACAGTGTCTTCCACTTAGCAGCTGCTCACTACGTTTTGAATGAAAGAATCATAGACCATTAGCACTGGAAGGGACACTGAAGCCACCAGACATGACACAATTTGCCCAAAGACACACTGATCCTTGCAGAAAATCATATTTTCCTGATTCTTAGTCCCACATTCCTTTCTACAGTCACTTGTGAGTCCTCTCCCCTCAGAATGAAACAGTCACTCCAGAACCACTCTGGTCGGTGGCCTCAGCTCAGATTCCAGAATGGTGATCAGTGGATACAGGGTGGTTGGAGGGAAGGGACACCCGGTGACAGCTCTATCATATCCAGCTCCCTCAGACTGTTAATGTATCCTGCTTCCTTTGAGGCACTGGGACATTGTATTGAGTTCAAGATCTAAGACTTAACCCAGAAAACAGCTGATCTCTACTAGAAGAACATTTGAGGCCTGAGGCAGCTCAGTAGGCAGAAAAGTAGGTCAAGTTAAATTGTATAAGCAGGGGAAATCCTTGGTTAAATGATGGGAGGCATGTTGTGATCCCACTGACAGGGTCTTGGGGAAAGAAAGATTTCCCACCCCCATCCCCCCAACTGGAGGTAGAAACAATGAAAGGACTTTACTTACCAGAAACATCTATTCTGTTCAGGGAAGAAAAATAGCTCTTAAGAGTATTCATGAAATAATTGCAATCAAGAGCAAAGCTATAAACATAACAGCATGAATGGTACAGAAAGATATAAAGAGCCAGGTGCACCAGAAAACACACTGTCTTTAAGTTAAATGGCTGAGTTCTCTCTTATGGTCACTATGAAATTATAGAGGGGAGTTGTTAGCTTGGCATTTCCTTTTTCAATAGTAAATCAATGGATCCTTCATTTTCACTAAATTGTTTTCCTGCCCTCCAGGGAAAATATGACACAAGCATAATGCAGATGCGGAAAGGAAAGGCCAGGCTGGGACAAAACATTTAATTAAATCCCCTTTTATAAAACAACCTTCCTTCAGCTTGACAAATGGATGAAGCAAAATGTGCTTATACAGGCAAAACAATTAACCAGGTTCATAACAGTTTATAACTAGCATGGATCAATCGCAGGTGGCAATTCATTCCATTACACGTCACATGTGTGCTGGGGAAGGGGGAGGGGCAGAGAGACCCAGTCTCCTCAGAGTGGTAGCTTCTGAGCAACTCGCTCCCTCATGGAGCAGAGATTTGTGGGGGGTTCGCAGTGCCCAGGGTTCTGTGTTTAAGGAGCAGGGTAGAAATGGGTTCTATGGAATATGCCCCCGGTGTATGTGCATGTGTGAGTGCAGGGAGTTGTACAAAAAAAGGACAGTCCAGTGGCCCAAGCTGCTGAACTCAGGCCTCTTGGTCTGCCCAGGGCTGTTGCTACAATAAGAGGCTGCTTCCTATGTCCTTACTAAAGTGCATTCATTTGTTAAGTCATTTGTGCAATTGCTCGATTTGTATAGCATGAAACTTGTGTGATTGCCCACTCTGTGCTACTCACAGCTGCAGGTGATGGGGATATAAAGATAAATGAGCAGTGTCTGTACCTTGGGGAATCACACAGCCTAACAGCAGTAATAACACATAACACTCATAGAAACTGATCACATGATAGGCACCATTCTAAGCCTTTTCTATTAGTTAATTCCCCACAATAACCCCAAGTGGTAAGTGCTCTTGTTCCCATTCTGCAGATGATGAAACAGAGACGCAGAAAAGGCAAAATAACTTGCCTCAAGTCACACAGCTAAAGAGATCCAGATTAGTACTCCAGTAGGTGGGCCTCTGAACCCACCTTCCTGTACACTACCTCCAGCTGCTTCCTGCTAAGACTGCTATACCTTCAGAGTTCAGTGGGGGCACAGGGACCAAGGGGTCATTTGTCTGTGGGATCAGGAAATGTTCATAGAAGAGAAGTCGCTATGATGCAGCACCAGGTGGAAGATGAGTAAGAAGGAGAATTGCGGCAAGAAAGGCAGCCTGAGCCATGGGGGTTTCAGAGGCAAAGGCTGGAGGGACCTCACAGTAGGTTACCTGTCACACCGTGGCTTGTGGAGTCATGTAGCTTTCACTCTGTCCCCTAGTCAAGGGCCAAATTTGGGATCATGCCATTCTTTTCTGTGTCCCCCATTCCCTTCCCCAGAGCTCCCGATAAATATGAGGTGAATGGAAAAGAAAGTGTGGGGCAGAGAACACAGAGACTTGGGCTCTGAGAGGAGGCTGAGTGGTCTATTATGGCCCTGGTAGGTGGAGGGGCGGCAGTTCAGGGGGATGTGGCTGCAAGCACAGCACAAAGCTGAAGCTGGTTATGCTGGGGGCAGAGGTGGCTTTTCTAAAGCTCTGGCACCTAAGTCTGGGTTTTAGGGATGCCTGTGTGGCTCAGGCAGTTAAGCATCTGACTCTTGGTTTTGGCTCAGGTCATGATTTCATAGTTGTGAGTTTGAGCCCCACATCAGGCTCTGACAGTGTGAAGCCTGCTTAGTATTCTCTCTCTCTCTCTCTCTCTCTCTCTCTCTCTTTCTCTCTTTCTCTCTTTCTCAATAAACAAACAAACAAACAAACTGAAAAAAAGTTAAGCCCACATTGGCTCTAGTTAAGGAGTTCAGAGGCTACCCTGGTGCCAGATTCAGTGTGCTTTGACATTGTGGGCTTTCCAGGGCAGCAGAATTAGCCAGTGCAAGTTGCATTGTCTTCATGCTCACTTAAGCCACATTCATACTGTGTTTACAGCAGGAAAGGGACAGTTAAGATGGAGTGAATGGTGCAGGAAACAAGGGAAACACATGCTGATGACAGCTGAGAATGTATTTGACTTTCATTTGCCACTTTCCTCTGCAGGGGAGACCCACCTCAGGATTTTACAAGCCCTGAAAACACGGAATTTCATAATGTTTCCTGTAGGAAATCAAAAGGGCCTTTAACGCATTCTAATGATTTCTTTAATTGCCACTAAGCTCATGCTGCTTGAATTCTGGGAGTTTTCCCCATTGTTTATTGTTAGCAGAGTGGGAACACACCCCATTGGGTACATGAAGATATTTATGAAATGAGCCGTAGGAACCTGGAGGAGTTCTCTGAGGGCCTTAGCAAGGCTTTACTTCTCAAGGCAGGGTCTTTACTGAACATAGTGATTCTTTCTTTCTGATGTGAAATTCCAGGGGACTTTGTGGTAGAAAATCACTTGAACAGTGCACCCTCAAAAGGATTTTGGCTGGCAAAATTGAAGCTGTGTAAGTATGTTCATATAGAAGAGGCTTTAAGACAAGCCTGGCATAACTTTTTTTTAAGTTTATTTTTAAGTTTATAGAGAGAGAGAGAGGGAGGTGCAGGGAGGGGCAGCAACAGAGGGAAAGAGAATCCCAAGCAGGCTCTGCACTGTCAGTGCAGAGCCTGATGTGGGGCTCAAACTCACAACTGTGAGATCATGACCTGAGCCGAAACCAAGAGTCGGATGCTTAACCAACTGAGCCACCCAGGCACCCTACGCCTGGCCTAAATTTTGTGAGATGCTATTCTACAGATCTTGGTCTAGATTTAAAGATGCTCTTCTTGGGAATTCTAGTTACTGAACTGGAGTTGCCTCCATTCCGTGCTGTCAGAAGTCTGTCCATTCTTGGGCTGTACCCTTCCAGACAGGCTTACTCTTCTCCAAGATCTTACTCTGCTGATAATAGATATTCTTGCTCATACAGTGTTTTCTTTTTATCTTTTCATTTTTCTATTCCCTCCCTTACATCAAAACTCACATATGCTAAGTCTCATTTTCTCCAGAGTCTACTTTCTGTTTGCCCAAGTGGTAAACAGTAACTGATAATCTCATCTGTATTCATGAGTAAATGGGATATACTAGAATCTCTCTAAATTCTTCTCCTAACCCCTTTCTCCACTCTGTGGTAGAATACCTGTTTAATAAGTGCTCTTTGGGGCTTTAAAGGGTATTGCAGTCCACATGAAAAAGTGTGGAGCTATGCTAGGGAAATTGAAAGGTGTATTTGTACATAAGATGGTACCCTCACAGAAAACCTTGGATGAAAAATTTTAGCATCAAACTATGAGTCCATTCCTACTGTGTCAGATACCTTAGCATATACTCACAGCCACTTTCTTGTAGCCATCGGTTTCTCTAACTTTCGTAAAGAACCCACAAGTTAGTCAAAGGCATCCCGGCAGGTAAACAGGTATATCTCTCAAGCATTTAGGACAACCCAACACTGCAATTGCTAATTTCATGTGAACCAATATCTGTACATTTTATTTTTAAAAGAAAACCCTTCATCTTTCAATGTAAAGAGTTATATTGAAGTGGGCTTTGTGTGTCCAAGATGGCCTGTGCAGAAAGAAAGTCTTTTCTATGCCAGCTTTTTTATGGGTCCTTTTCCCAGAATTCCTTACCTTGGCCTTCCCAGAATTCCTATACCCTATGTTTAGCTATATATAAAGTGTTCTTTAAAATATCCTGTAGGCAGCAGGTCATTTATTTATCCATCCATCTATCCATCCATCCATCTATCCATCTATCCATCCATCCATCCATCCATCCATCCACCCACCCACCCACCAACCCACCCATACTTTTATTGAATCAGGTCACTTGTCATTCCCTTGCTCAACATTTTTCAATAGTTTGCCATCACCCTCATGATAAATCTGACTCCTTGCCATGGCTACCCACCCCTTGCCTATCCTTCCTATGACTGCACATTTCTCCCTTCACAAGCAATACAGACTTCCTCATGTTCCTTGAAGGCCTTTTTGGTCACTATTCCTTCTGCTCAGAACCTGCTTCACTGAGACACTTAACACCATTCAGGTCTCTGATCAAAAGTTACTTTCTCAAAAGGTTTTCCTTTCTACAATAGAGACCCTTGACCCCATAGCGTCCCTTTTCCCTGCTTTAGTTTTTATCCCAACACTTACTTAAGATTATCATCATATAAGATCACAGATACTTACTTGTTTTCTACTTGTCACTCTTCCTACAATATAAGCTCCAGGAGAGAAGGATCTTAGTCTTTTCTCCTCTTTGCTCTATACCAAGACACTAGAGAAACACTTAACAATAGTTGGCAGTCCATACGTATTCATTGAATAAACGAATGATTGTCTGAGGTAAGTACTACGTTATCCCCTTTTTAAGGTGGGGCAATTGAGACTTAGGTGACACACAGGAAGTGGTGGATCTAGGATCCAAATCTAGTTTTAAATCCAGGTCCAATTCTCTTTAACCCCTAAACTCAACTGTCTGCTATTGCCATACTATTTGTTGGATCCCCAGAGACAAATGGGACATAATTATTTCCTTCTGCGAATTCACAGGTAATAGTAACAGACAGAAATAGATTACATTAAGGAAGAGTGACTACCTGGATAAGGCACAGAAAGGGAAATGTTTAACTCCATACAAATCTAGTTGGAATGGAAAATATTTTCTAGTCAAAAGGGAGAGGTCATTATTGGTAGGAAAAACAATGTGTTGCAAAAGCACTGAGACTTGAAGTGTTGGGGGGTGGGGGTGAGCACCCTGAGCTGTCTGGCCTTGCTGGAGTGGTAGAGAGTGAGAAGGTGGAGTGAACCAGGGCTTCACAGGCAGGTACTGGCGCAAGAGAATTCCACCCTGTAAGTCTGATGGCGACACATACATGCAGATGTACATATTGACCAAAATGAGTGTACAAGGACAATTTTATACAAACAAAAACATGGGTGTCCCATACTTTCTTAAAGGATACTTTCTCAAAGGACTCAGTATATTGTTACAGAGCAGCATCTCAGAAAGATATGCCCCCATTTCATACAACAGAGAATATAGTTTCAGCTACCCAGTTCAGAAGGCTCCCCAAGCTCTCTATGCTTAAAAACCAGTGCTATCAGCTTCTGTAAATTGCTTGCTACCCGTATAAATTTGAATTTTTAAAACCCACAGGTTTCAAGTAATTTTTGTTAACATGATAAAGTGAAACAGAGCTGGTGAGGCCAATTAGGAGAGACTAACATAGGCACGTTTAGGTTTGCCACAGGACGGAAGGGTACACATGTAGTATAAAGAAACTATGTGGGTCCATGGGCCTGGTCTGGCTGGATCTGGGGATGAAAGACAAGGATTTTCCTACTTCATTTGGAAGAATGTTCTCCAGCGTTATGATCCATTGACTGTTTCCAGTACTTCAATATGACTGACGGCCATTTAAGCCATATAAAGTATGACTAAGGACTCTCGTTACAACCTCCGAGAAAGAGAGAGGTTTTTGAATCCTCTGTAACCCTTTCTGACTAAACAAACACAGGAAAGCATGGTATACAACAAGCCATCCCTAGAGGTTAGCAGAGCAGGGCAGAGGTAGGGAAGGTTGGAAATTTATATTTTTGAGGCAAGGTTTACAGTAATTTGTGTCACATCATGCTTTTCCATTTAGGATTTCTCAAAGCTACCACAGAGTCTCCTGCACTACTTATACATGCACCTGCTATACTGATGAGATGGGCATTGTTTTAAGGTTTTAAGCATAATAGTATTTTAAGACATAACCTCATTTGCTGCTCTTTTAATTGCTGCTTTGTAATGCTTTATCTATTTTAATTACTGTTTTAATGTACTGCTTGTACCCTGAGGTGCTTTCTGTGAATGGTACCATTTTAAGAAATGAAGAATTAAATAAATAACTTCACAGGTGAGAAATCACATTAGTCAAACCTGTGTCTAAAAGAGCATTGTTATTTGCCTGATACGGAGTGTTAATAAGCAGTAGTCTCTCTTTCAAGCATAAGGACTGAGCTGTGATGTCCAAGGTCAGACACAGAGCATGGGTAAAACTGGGAATGGAAGGCAAGATTCCCAAGGGTTCATTTAGTTTCCAATAACTAGAATTCATGCTATCATGTTTAAGTTTGATCTTATGTTCTCAACAAGTCTTTATGAGTAACAATAGCTCTAATGAAGGCAAAAGTATATATTTTCCACTTAACTCCAGCAGCAATTGAATTGTAGTTCTCTTGGCCAGGAAACAAATTCCATAGACCCAGTTCTTAACCTGAGTCATGTTACCCTTAGTCACACACTCGATAGCATTCCTTGGCTTAATAAAGTAGGAAATGGACTGCTGGCTTGGAGTTTCCTGACTTGAAGTAGGTGCTGTAATGACATAACTCCCCTCTACACCCCCACAGCCACACTGAGCTTTTTATTTCCGTATTTAAAGCACAGGCAAGATCAAAACAATAGATGAAATTTCATAAAACAGTAGTAGTTACGCCTAGATGTTTTTACTAACTTCCTAAAAACACTTTGGAATCAGCTCCAACTGCATTTATAAATGAAAAAGGAAATGAAGCACAACACCCCAGCCACAAAATTCTTTGGTCTTGAATTGGCCAGATGTCTAGATTTCCTTTACGTAAACAGGGTCAAATGTGAGGCCAACCATTTGTAAACTCCCAGATCCTCATGGGCAAGGATGCTAATGAAGTTGTCTAGTTTCCACAAAACTGTGATGCAACTTCTTAGGATGGAGAAACCAGGCAGATGGATGCAGTCGGCCCAGGGCCTAGCCCGGAGGCCTACATGGAGTAGGCCATTACTCATGGAGTAAATGTGGCTCATGGAGTGCAAAAGAAAAGAACTTTATCACACCTCCCCTTGGCCCCAATATACACATATGTACACACTTGCTTCTACAGACTCCTATGACTTTTTATTAATCTCAGACAGCTTACAAGAGTCCTCTGGTCACTTGTAATCACAGAAGTGGTCTCAGTTCAGTAATAAATATGTTTAGTTACATGAATAACACCCGAATGTGAATATGAAATTCTCAGAGTGAGACCCCAGTTTGGGCCTGCTGCAAGGGTCAAGTCCTTCTTTCTATCCTCCTTTTATTTCCCACCCTACTCCTGCTTACAGGCTGGTCTCTCTCTCCAAGGATAAGGAACAGGAGAAGGAGGAGGGGCAAATGGGGAAGAAAGGTTATGTCTGTGTGGCATAACTATGGCATTGTTTCCCTTTGGTTATGGCAGATATTGGAAACGTTTGTCAGGGCTCTTCAGAGGCCCATCCATGGCTGGGACTAATTTGCAAGTTCCTGACATGGATTGTGTTTCATCCACTTCTTCCTTGGCCCTGAACATCTGACTGTACAGACCTGGCTTTCTTCTGCTGTGACTTCCTCACCTCTCCAGGTGACATTCTAGGGCAGGGTCTAAGAGACAACTCCATATAGGCTTTCTCTATTACATCACACAATTAATAAGAAACGTACTCCTTAGGTATGTTTTTGGTGGGAATGTATCAAATTCCCAAACTGTGGATCTCACTCTGTTCCAGGCTACTTTAGCCAGCTTCTGAATTTCTCAGACCCAGGTCTGCCCCTTCAGTCTTCTGGGGACATGCAGCAGTCTTGCCGATGGTCTCACTGAACTCCATCTCATGGGCTTATGATGAGGGACAAACCTTCTCTGTGTTATTCCTTTCTCACAGGAAATGGGACTCACAGATCTACCTTGGCCAATGGCATGTGAGTAGATATGATACACACCATGAGCGAGTAGTTTTTAGAAACTTTGGGAGTTTCAGCTCCTTGCTCCTTTCCTTTTCCACGAGAGAACAGCATGTTCCAGGTAGGGCTGCTCCCTTAGTCTGGGTCTTAGAATGAGAAAACAGATGGCATAGCCCCAGCCAACCTGCAGTTAAGAGGAGTTGAGCCAACCTGAGCCACAGATGAGAGCCCAGTAGAGATAAGCATCCCTCTAGCTGACCCCTAGCCTTTACATAATTTGAAAAAGAAACATATCTTTGTGAATGCAAATCATTTAGATATTTGGGCTATTATTTTTGCAGTGAAAACGTGACTTACACACTAGCCAAGTATTGGCCAGGAAGGTATTAGGGAAATTGGAATGTGTCCTGGAGTCCAAGTGAAGACTGAGGTTTCAAGTAAGATGGAGGGGCAATTGAATTCAATATTGCTGACAGTCCAATAAAAATTAAAAATGAGGCTTGACCATTGCATTTAGCAACATGAGGGGCATCAAGACTAATAAGAATAGTTTTGGGGGCAGAATGATGGGGGCTACTACCTATTCATAGTAGGTTCAAGAGAGATTGAAAGGAGAGGAGTTGTAGACACTGTGAGCTGAAACTATTTTGAGAGGTTTTGCCTTAAAGGACAGCAAGGAATGAGGCTGTGGCTGGAGAGGGATGTGCAAGCAAGAAAGGTTTTTTATTTTTATTATTAAAGATGAAAGTAATTAAACTAGGTTTTAAAACTGTTCAGTGAAGAGGACAAAATGATGATATGAGAGAGAAGACAGACAACATTGGAGTGATGTCTTCCAATAAGTGAGGGAGGATGTGACTACCACATGAATAGAAGGATGGGCCTTAACTGGAGTAAGGTCAGTTTGTTCCTCTTGATATAATGGAAGGTGGAACTTAAGGACACTGATGCTGGAAGGTAGGTTTATGGAGAACCTGTGGAAGCTATCTTTTTATTGCTTCTATTCTCTTTGTGAATGGGGGAGATCATCAGCTGAAAGAGAAAGCTGGGGAAAAGGTAACAGGTGCTTGACAGAAGGGAAGGAGACAAGGTGAGAATGAAATTATCTGGTAGAATTGGAATGTTGATGGGCTAGGGAATTTTAGGATAATTGCTGGGCAGCCCCCAAAGTCCCTGAAAGCCTACTGCATATGAAGTGTTATGCTCAGAGCTGTGAGACAAAGGGAAGAAGAGACCCAGACATTGCCCTCAGTGGTCTCACACTCTAAGGTAGAGAGTTGTCATTCAGATATATCAGTGAATCATGAGTTACTTCTGCGAGGTATGGTCTATTAGGAAAGGAAGTATGGCAACTGCGGTGGGAGCACAAAGCAGGGAAGAACCTATTTTACCTGTGTGGTAGGATGCTGCTGATGAGACATTCTCATCATTCTCAGAGGGGATGACTGATTCTTAGTCTAAGGCATGAAAGGCACATAGTACTCATCTAGGTAATGAGAGGGGAAGGCTGTCCTGGTAGAGAGAGAAGCCCTGTACAGAGGAGGTAGTGTGGCCTGTTTGGGGGAAATAGAAATATTTCTTTTTAAAATTTTTTTTTTAACATTTATTTATTTTTGAGACAGAGAGAGACAGAGCATGAATGGGGGGAGGGCCAGAGAGAGAGGGAGACACAGAATCTGAAGCAGGCTCCAGGCTCTGAGCTGTCAGCACAGAGCCTGATGCGGGGCTTGAACTCACGGACCGTGAGATCGTGACCTGAGCGAAGTCGGACGCTCAACCGACTGAGCCACCCAGGCGCTCCAATAATAGAAATATTTTAATATGGCTGAACTCTGTGTGTGTGTGTGTGTGTGTGTGTGTGTGTGTGTGTGTGTGTGTATGAATGTGCACAAGTACATTGGTGTATGGACTCACATGCATGTATGTTTGGAGGAGGGGTGTATTTGTGACCAAGTGACTCCTAGAGATACATGTGTTGAATGTCATGATCAGCAACAGTCTGCCTTCCTATTTCCATTTGATGTGTGTCACTTGAAAGTATCTCCCCCCAAACCCCACCTATTATTGCAAATACTCTTGGAAGAAGCCAAAATTATGATGATGTTTTTTATTTTTATAGCACGTATTAGAAGTAATAGGACACAATGAACAATGAATTGAGAAGTTCGTTGTAAGATATAAATATAGGCCAGATTTCCATTTCACCTTGGTGTCCTGAGTTACACAGACTAGGGATTCGGCTCAGTGACTGAAAGAAAACAAAACAAAACAAAACACAATCCTAGCCAAATGTTTGTGTTGAGGATTGGAGGTAGAAATATTGAGTAAAACAAAAAAATCAAAACTATACTATCAACATACATCAATACCTTTACAAAATACATTTACTCCTACAGCTTTGTGTTTTTTTGTTGCCAACAAAAAAATTCTCCAAAAACCATCACCTCAAAGTTTACCTTGAAAAAGGAAACAGCAAAAGTCATAGTTTACAAATGCCCTGTGTGACTTCTGTTTAAAATGGTTTCCAATTAGTAGTCCCTAATGGTGCCTCTGCTAAATTCCTACTCAAATGCTTTTGAATGCCCAGAAAAGGCAAACAATTCCAATACCATTGAAAACCCAAAATAATGGGCAAGTGAATGTTACAATATCCTAAGAGTTTTTAAGAATCATAAGGCTTATAGAGCTATTTTGTGAAAAACAACCAGCATCCTATCCCCACTTCATGGAATATCACATCCTTGCTTGCCTGCAAGACAGCAGAAATATACTTTGTTCTTAGTCCCCCCAAAAACCTATTGCAAAGCGTCATAGGGCAGTAGTAAAAGGTGGGAGTTGAGACTGTTGTGTCAGCTACACAAAGGCAGGGACTTTTGTCTCTTCTCTTCTATGTCTTACTGGTTGCTGGCACAGAGTAGAAGCTCAATAAATATTTGTTGAATGAATGTGAATGAATGAAGGAAAAGATGGGGGACAGAAGTCCGTATTTCCAATAGCACATTGCATTCTGTGGAGAGTATATGTCCCATATGTAGAGTTGTAGCCAAGGATGAAGGTAAAGAGATGCCAGGAATACAGTATGCTACATTGGCTCAAAGGGCCTGAAAACCAACAGTGAGGACAACAGAGAATTCCTCACACATATGGCATAGCCTCAAAGATGAATATTTGCTTGATCCTAGGGCCTGGGTTATAAATGTTGCAAATTGACTTGCTAGCTATGGCTCCAAGAAAAGAATGTGATGAACAACCAGATGGACATTGTGGGAGCCAAGGGCAATTCACACACCTGTCTGTTGGCAAATATTGAGTCTAGAGAGATTTCTCCTTATTAAAATACTAGCAAAGACAAGAAAAGTAGCACAGAGTTTATCAAGATATTCTATACAATAAAGAAAAAGAAACATCTTCCTGAAGACCTAGAAGAAAGGAGTTTCTGGAATTACAACAAAGTTTTAGAAATCTGTTAGGCATCTTCAAAAACATCCAATAATTCCGGACTATAAGAAACAGGACAGAAAGTCACCAAGAAAAGAACAAATTACGTTGCCAGTGTTTAACTCACTCTTACTAGAAAGCAATTAGGCAAAATACATTTTAAACTTTGAAAAATATTCTACCCCTTGACTCTTTAATCCCATGTTTAAGGATCTACTCTAAGAAAATAATCAGAAACACAAACAGGTATATATGTATGTAATAATCACAGTATAATTTATGATAGTTTAAGATAATTCTAATTTAATTCTAATTTAATATATTCTAAAACCAATTTAGATAAATAATTGTGGTATATTCATATGATTTTATTATTCAGTCATTTAAAATAAAATTTCAACAGATATCTAATAAAATTAGAAAGCTATCATGCTGTATTTTTGAGTTAAAAAGTAACAGACCTGAATTTTGTAAAAAAGATTGATTGCCAAAAATGTCTTTGGAAATGTACTAAAATGTTAACAGTAATCATCTCTGTAAAAAGACACCAAGTGAATTTTATTTTTTAAACAAGTTTTTAGTTTTTAAATTTTATATAGTAAGCACATATTAGTTTTACTCATAAAATTAAACACCTGTTTAAATTTCTGGTATTGGCTAATGAAAAATAAAATTACTGTTTCGAACACATTTAGAATAAAACCTTGGCTTGAGAGCATAATTTGTTCTGGAAACATGCTTGTAATCCAAAGTACTTGTTTATCAAAGCGAATTTCATTTACCATTGGCTCAGTTGTGATCATGTGACATTTGGCATCATGTACTACTCGTATTGCAAGACATCGATCATTTATCAAGTTAAAATTTATTAGAAATGTCTGCTTGTCTTGCAAAAACACTCTCAGAACAAGTTACTCATAATTGAAAGTTTTACTGCACTTTCTCCCTTTCTTTGAGAATCCCACTGAAATAACAAGACTGCTGTACAAACATAAATAGACCCATAAATACAATATATTAAAGAAAGAAAAGGATGAGATTATTTTGATGACTAGACTGTAATAAACTACAACCTGCATGGACAAATACTGCAGGCCACGCTACTCTGTGGCAGAACTTTGGGAGGGCCACACCAGAGGGGCAGGTGGCCCCAGAATGGGCTGAACATATCCATTTCCAGCATTTCAGCTGCAGTTTTCCAAACTAAGGGATAGTTTGCTTGGTGGGAACTCATGTGTGGGTGCTGTGCTTGAGGAGAAATAGAGATAAAGAGGCTCAAGGGGACATCAGGTGACCCTTAATGTACAAATTGAAGCTTGGAAAATATAAGAAAAAAGTAGCCAGTGTCACTGAAAAGCCAGCTGTTGAGATGCTTTTGTACCATCATCTCCAAATATGGGTGCTGCCTCACTACAGGCCAATTATAATTTACTTTACAAACCCAGCACTAGGTTGGGTGGAACACTCTACCCACTAAAAAAAAAAAAAAAAGCTAATGTTTTTCCAAACATTCCTTGTACTCAGTACAATGAAACCTGCATTAAAGCATATTTTGCCTCTAATGGGCAATTCCCTGTCTTAAGCAATTTCTTCAGAGTGATTCTGTATGATACAATCTGGCAATTATTTTTAAAATCTCCAGCTAAAATCCCATATTTTGGCTATGCAACTGATCTTTAGGGTGGATGCAAAATGGGAGTTTTATTGCAACTCTGGATTGTACACAGTAATTTTTCTTAAACCATTTCATTAAGGTTTAAAATGCATACTAGCAGGTAAAAGATTATAATAGATTAAAAAAAAAACTAAGACTTTATTTTCTGAAGAGAAGTTAAGGACCCCGGGGAATTAAATTATGTTGATTAAAACATGGAAATCTATTTCAAGCAACACTAGCTCACTGCTCACTTATAACCAAAATAAAATGGGGGAAAGAGAGGAAGTCCCACTGTTCAGTGCTTATAAAAATGACTTTTATATATTGCTTTCACTCTTTATTTTAGGATTCTACATTACCAGGACTAGAAGAAAGAAAAGGAGCATGAACATGTTAAGAAGAATATGAGGATTTTAAGTTTTAATTCTGGGATGAGAAAAATATAGCAGACAATTTGAAGATTTTTTAACTGTCATAAAATGATATATCACACACATAAGATACACATAAAAGACTAGAGAAAATAAGAATGCAAGACCTTGATTACAAATAAAATTATAGTGGGAAATCTAATTTACCTTATTTAGAATCTGACATCTAGTAAAAATATAGGTAAGATTATAGAGAATTTGAGCAACATAATCAATAAACTCAATTTAATAGACACACAAAATTATACTGGGAAATCTAACGTACCTTATTTGGAATATGACATCTATTAAAAGTATAGGTAAGGATATAGAGAATTTGAGTAACATAATCAATAAACTCAAGTTAATACACACACACACACATAAATTTTTTCCTCAAAAGTAGCAAATATACATTTTTTTCATGTCCATGGAACATACACCCTGATCAGTTATGTACTTGATCACAAAGAAAATCTTATATTTCAAAAGTAGAATCACTACAGTTCACAGCCTCATAATTTGATAAATTAGGAATAAATAATAAAAAGGTAACCAAAAATTGTAATTGTTGGGTAAACTAAGAAACTTTCAAAAAATTATCTATCAAAGAGAAACAAAAACTGAATCACCTCAAATATAATCACTGATTCGGGCAAGGATCATTGACAGATGTTAAAAACAGTAGGTAAAAGATTGCTGGAAACAAGATATTCACACAGTGGTCAAGTATTACCCCATAGGTTAAAAACTAGTTACCAAGGTAAAACTGTACCTTTACAGTAGACGTTACCACCATAACCATATGAACAAACTTGGTATCATCAATAGTGGGACAGTCTGACCTTATATGTCTGCTGACATGAAATACACACTATTGAGCATATAACGTCATCCATGAATATTCTTGCCAAAAATGTTCAACCTGAATTTCAGGCCTGAACATAATTTCCAGTTTACAGTAAATGTAGCAGAGAGAAAAATACATTAACTGATGCTATGTAGAAACAAACAAGTCCAGAATGTGGAATAGTGTACATAACAATTGACCTGGTTTCTTCTAAAAATCAATGTCATGAAAAATAAAAAAGAAGCTGATTTAAAGAAACTACAAAAATTTTTTTTAACCAAATGCAGTGTATAACTTTGATTGGATCTTGAATTTAAAAATATCTATGCAGTATTTATTTTCTTGCAATAACTGGGGATATCTGAATATATATTGACATGATAAAAACTATTCATTGTTTTTTTTAATAAGTATTTTTAAGCATAGTAATGGTATTTTGGTTAAGAGAATGTCAAAGATGTATGCTTCAGTATTTGGGTAAGAGGTGTGTGATGGCTGTCCTTACATCCGATTCAGTGAAAAAATAAAAGAATAAATAAAAAGCACTTGCATATTTAATATATGTGATCTATATGTACATGCAGAGAAGTATGAAAAAACAAGATGGAAAAATTATTAATGTGTAAAACTAGCTGAAAGACATATGGATACTTATTTTACTATTCGTTGAACCATGTAAAATCACCAATACTTTACCATTTTTGAACTACAAAATGATAATTTTACATTTGAATATACCAATTACCAGAGGAGACCCTGGAAACGTGATTACAGACCTACTATTAAAATGACTCCAGGAACCAGATGGTTTTACAGCTGACTCCTAACTAGTCTTTAACGACTTGACCATTTTTGGTGTGCCTGGGTGGCTCAGTTGTTTAAGCCTCTGACTTTGGCTCAGGTCATGATCTCACTGTTTGTGATTTTCAGCCTTGCATCAGGCTCTGTGCTGACAGCTCAGAGCCTGGAGTCTACTTTGGATTCTGTGTCTCCCTCTTTCTCTGCCCCTCCCCTGCTCATGCCCTGTCTCTTTCTCTCAAAAAGAAACAAACATTAAAAAAAAATTTTTTTTTTAAGATTTGATCATTTTTATGTTATTTTAGACCATAAAAAATAGAAAAGTCTTCAGTTAATGTCATGAATATACCATAGTCTTATTAATATCTAAACCTAATAAAGACAGTCTTCTCTCCCCCAAAGAGAAAAACTATAATTTCAGTAATTATTATATATATAAAATTGTAGAAAAAACGGCTTTTCTGAGAATATAAGGATTTTTAATTATCAGAATATCTATCAATATGTTTCATCACATCAATAAAATAGAAGAAAAAACTTTGGACAGAATTCGGCAGTTATGCGGTGTGGAGAGGTGAACTTGGGGAGCGAGAGAAGCTGCGGGAAGGGAGGTGCTTTTGCAGGCAGAGAGAGGACGGAGACGGTGGCGGGGGGAAGAATATGGGAAAAGCACCCCTCCCCAAAAGCAGCTGGAGAGAAAGTGGAAAATTGGAAACAGCCGCAGGGACTAAACTAAAAAGGGAGAAAGGAGAAAGGAGAGGGTTTAAATTCCATTAAGACGGTAAACAAGGGGAGTGCAAAGTCTGCAACTCCGCAGCTCAATACCTGGCGGTGCTCTGGTAGGAAGGGTGAATCCCCAGGAAGAGTGGGGTCCAGGAGTTTCTTGGCCACATGGGGAAAGCGGTTCCACTGCTGGAAGGACATTTGGTAGAGGCTGTGAGGCAACCTGGGCCCAGCAGACCCCAGAAAGCGGCCACATTTGCTGGTGCTGGAACAAGGTCCTTAAGGGTGAAGCTGGTGCCAGATGTGTGTTGTGATTTTCCGTAATCCCTGAAAAGCTGCTGCTACACTATCTCGCGAACTTTTTCTGGGGCGGGCAGGCACCTGGCTGCAGTCTCGGGGCACCGATAGCAGCAAGGTCCAGCAAGAACTCCTGGGTGCAGCTGACATTCAGCCATTGCTCATTTGGCCATTGCTCGGTAAGACCCTCCCACAGAGGGGCAGAACGGGTCAAAGATGCAGTCCTTTAAAAGTAAGGGGCCAGGGAAAATAGCCGCATCTGAGGCAAGACTCGGGAGAGAGGTACTGCCTGGGGCCTAGTTACGGAGAGTGAAAAAGCGGGTAGTGGATGAAACCTGAAGACAGAGGTCAGGTGCAGGATTGCTGATCATGGAGAACTGCGATTGCCGATCAGGTAGATGAGTGACGCCATTTTCACCTTTCCTGCGCATGCGCGCATGCGCACACACAACTACAAGCACCACCCCAATCCACCGCAGTAGGCTAGCAGCGCCATCTAGTGGAGAGCGGGGCCGTTACACTGAGTCCCGCCCACCTGGGCCAACCTCCCTCTTCAAGAACACAAATCTCACCGCCTACTTAGTTTATGGACTATGAAGCGCTTCACAGCCTGACTTTTAGGGGAAAACGAAGTAATTTCAGTCCTATTTCAATCTGATAGCAAGTCCATCTATTCAATTGTCCTTTTTTTCTCTTTCAATTCTTTTTTCTTGAACACAGAAGAGAAAAAAATCATTTTTATTTTCAATTTTTATTAAAAATATTTTTATTTAATTTTTTACTATATTTTTTACTTTGGTGTAACTTTTTCAAATATACTTCCATCACTTTATTTTAGTCTACTTAGTGTATTCACTTTTTCAAATTTTAAAACCATTTCCTTTTTTTCCTTTTTATTTTTTCTCTTCTTAGTTCTTTTTCTTGAATGCAGAAAGAGAAAAACTTCATTTTTACTTTCCATTTCTATTAAAAATATATTTAATTTTTTTACTACATATTTTGCTTTTATGTAAATTTTCTCAAATTCTATTTCATGTCCATCATTTTATTTTAGTCTACGACAGTGTATTCACTTATACAAATTTTCAAATGATTTACTTCCTTTTTTCCTCTTTTTTCTCTTTCATTTCTTTTCTTTTTCTTGAATACAGAAAAATTCATTTTTAGTTTTAGTTTTTATTAAAAATATTTTTCTTTAATTTTTTCTACTATATTCTTTACTTTTGTATAATTTCTTTCAAATTCTATTTTATTCCCATCACCTCATTTTAGTCTACTTCAGTGTATTCATTTTTTGAAATTTTCAAACAATATCCTTTTTTTTCTCCCTCCCCCTTTCTTTCCTCTGTCAAACCACTTTCAACACCCAGACCAAAACACACCTAGGATCTAGCATCGTTTATTTGATTTTGTGTGTGTGTGTGTGTATTTTTCATTTTAATATTTTTTAAATTTTAATTTTTTTTTAATTTTAATTTTTCTACCTCATTAATTCCCTTTCTCCATTCAAAATTACAAAACTAAGGAATTCACTCCAAAAGAAAGAGCACAAGAAACAACAGCCAGGGATTTAACCAACACAGATACAAGCAAGATGTCTGAACCAGAATTTAGAATCACGACATAAGAATACTAGCTGGAGTCAAAAATAGATTAGAATCCCTTTCTGCAGAGATAAAAGAAGTAAAAAAATAGCCAGAATGAAATTAAAAATGCTATAACAGAGATGCAATCACGGATGGATGCCATGGCGGCAAGGATGGATAAGACAGAACAGAGAATCAGCAATATAGAGGACAAACTTATAGAGAATAATGAAGCAGAAAAAAAGAGGGAGATGAAGGCAAAAGAGCATGATTTAAGAATTTAAAAAATCATGACTTGTTAAAAAGAACAATATCTGAATCATAGGGGTCCCGGAAGAGAGAGAAATAGGGGTAGAAGGGTTACGTGGGCAAATCATAGTGGAAAACTTTCCTAACCTGGGGAAAGACACAGACATCAAAATCCAAGAACCACAGAGGACCCCCATTAGGTTCAACAAAAACTGACCATCAACAAGGCATATCATAGTCAAATTCACAAAATACTCAGGCAAGGAGAGAATCATGAAAGCAGCAAGGGAAAAAAAGTCCCTAACCTACAAGGAAGACAGATCAGGTTTGCAGCAGACCCATGCATAGAAACTTGGCAGGCCAGAAAGGAGTGGCAGGATATATTCAATGTGCTGAATCAGAAAAATATGCAGCCAAGAATTCTTTATCCAGCAAGGCTGTCATTCAAAATAGGAGAGATAAAAAGTTTCCCAGACAAACAGAAATTAAAGGAGTTTGTGACCACTGAACCAGCCCTGCAAGAAATTTTAAGGGGGGGCTCTCTGAGGGGAGAAAAGATGAAAATATAACTAACTAAACAAACAAACAAATAAATACCAAAAGCAACAAAGATTAGAAAGGACCAGAGAACACCACCAGAAACTCCACCTCTACACAAATCATTAAGGCAATGATTTCATACCTTTCAGTACTCACTCTAAATGTCAGTGGACTCAATGCTCCAATCAAAAGACATAGGGTAACAGAATGGATAAGAAAACAAGATCCATCTATATGCTGTTTACAAGAGACCCACTTGAGACCTAAAGACACCTTCAGATTGAAAATAAGGGGATGGAGAACCCTCTATCATGCTAACGGCCAACAAAAGAAAGCTGGAGTAGCCATACTTATACCAGACAATCTAGACTTTAAAATAAAGGCTGTATCAAGAGATGCAGAAGGGCATTATATCATAATCAAGGGGTCTATCCATCAAGAAGACCTAACAATGGGAAACATTTATGCACCAAATGTGAAAGCACCCAAATATATAAATCAATTAATCACAAGCATGAAGAAACTCATTGATAGTAATACCATAATAGTGGGAGACTTCAACACCCCACTCACAGCAATGGACAGATCATCTAATCAACAAATCAACAAGGAAACAATGGCTTTGAATGACACACTGGACCAGATGGACTTAACAGATATATTCAGAACATTTCATCCTAAAGCAGCAGAATATACATTCTTCTCCAGTGCACATGGTACGTTCTCCAGAACAGGCCACATACTGGGACACAAATCAGCCCTCAATGAGTACAAAAAGGTCGAGATCATACCGTGCATATTGTCATACCACAACGCTATGAAACTTGAAATCAGCCACAAGAAAAAATTTGGTAAGGTAACAAATACTGGAGACTGAAGAACATCCTACTAAAGAATGAATGAGCTAACCAAGCAGTTAAAGAGGAAATTAAAAAGTATATGGAAGTCAATGAAAATGATAATTCCACAATCCAAAACCTCTGGAATGCAGCAAAGGTGGTCATAAGAGGAAAGTATATAGCAATCCAGGCCTTCCTAAAGAAGGAAGAAAGATCTCAGGTACACAACCTAACCTTATGCCTTAAAGAGCTGGAAAAAGAACAGCAAATACAACTCCAAAACACAAGAAGACAGGAAATAATAAAGATTAGGGCAGAAATTAATGCTATCAAAACAAACAAACAAACAAAATCACAGAACAGATCAATGAAACCAGAAGCTGGTTCTTTGAAAGAATTAACAAAATTGATAAGCCACTAGCCAGTGTGATCAAAAAGAAAAAGGAAAGGACCCAAATAAATAAAATCAAGAATGAAAGAGGAGAGATCACAACCAACACAGCAGAAATAAAAACAATAATAAGAGAATATTCTCAGCAATTATATGCCAATAAAATGGGCAATCTGGAAGAAATGGACAAATTCCTAGAAACATACACTACCAAAACTGAAACAGGAAGAAATAGAAAATTTGAACAGACCCATAACCAGTAAGGAAATTGAATTAGTAATCAAACATCTGCCAAAAAAACAAGCGTCCAGGGTCAGATGGCTTTCCAGGGGAATTCTACCAAACACTTAAGGAAGAGTTAACACTAATTCTCTTGAAGCTTGTTCCAAAAAATAGAAATGCAAGGACAACTTCCAAACTCTGTCTATGAAGCCAGCATTACCCTGATTCCAAAACCAGACAGAGACCCCACTAAAAAGGAGAACTATAGACCAATTTCCCTTATGACCATGGATGCAAAAATCTTCAACAAGATATTAGCCAACCAGCTACAACAATATAGTAAAAAAGTTATTCACCACAATCGAATGGGATTTATACCTGGGATGCAGGGCTGGTTCAATATCCACAAAAGAATTAATGTGATTCATCCCATCAATAAAAGAAAGGATAAGAACCATATGATCCTCTCAATAGATGCAGAGAAAGCATTTGACAAAATACACCATCCTTTCTTGATAAAAAGCCTCAAGAAAGTAAGGATAGAAGGAGCATACCTCGAGATCATACACTTGATCTTAGCCAAAAGGCCGAGAAGCGATTACCTCGAGATCATAAAAGCCATATATGAAGGACCCAACACTAATATCATCCTCAATGGGGAAAAACTCCTCCCCCTAAGGTCAGGAACAAGACAGGGATGTCCACTCTCACCACTGTTATTCACCATAGTATTTGACGTCTTAGCCTCTGCAATCAGACAACACAAAGAAATAAAAAGCATCCAAATCGGCCAGGAGGAGGTCAAACTTTCACTCTTCACAGATGACATGATACTCTGTATGGAAAACCCAAAAGATTTCACCAAAAAACTGCTAGAATTGATTCATGAATTCAGCAAAGTTGCAGGATATAAAATCAACGCAGAGAAATCGGTTGCATTCCTATAAACCAAAGATGAAGCGACAGCAAGAGAAATCAAGGAATCGATCCCGTTTACAGTTGCACCAAAAACCATAATATACCTAGGAATAAATCTAACCAAAGAGGTGAGAATTCTATACACTGAAAACTATAGAAAGCTTATGAAAGAAATTGAAGGAGACACAAGAAAATGGAAGAAGATTCCCTGCTCCTGGATAGGAAGAACAAATATTGTTAAAATGTCAATACTACCCAAAGAAATCTACATATTCAATGCAATCCCTATCAAAATAACACCAGCATTCTTCACAGAGCTAGAACAAATAATCCTAAAATTTGTATGGAACCAGAAGAGACCCTGAATAGCCAAAGCAATCTTGAAAAAGAAAACCAAAGTTGGAGGCATGACAATCCCAGACTTCAAGCTATACTACAAAGCTGTAATCATCAAGACAGAATGGTACTGGCACAAGAACAGACACTCAGATCAATGGAACAGAATAGAGAAGCCAGAAATGGATCCACAAACACAGCAGGAAAGAATATCCAGTGGAATAAAGACAGTCTCTTCAACAAGTGGTGCTGGAAAAACTGGACAGCGACATGCAGAAGAATGAACCTGGACCACTTTCTTACAAAAATAAACTCAAAATGTCTGAAAGACTTCAATGTAAGACAGGAAGCCATCAAAATCCTCGAGGAGAAAGCAGGCAAAAACCTCTTTGATCTTGGCCGCAGCAACTTCTTACTCAACATGTCTCTGGAGGCAAGGGGAAAAAAGCAAAAATGAACTACTGGGACCTCATCAAAATAAAAAGCTTCTGCACAGCAAAGGAAACAATCAGCAAAACTAAAAGGCAACTGACAGAATGGGAGAAGATATTTGCAAATGACATATCAGATAAAGGGTTAGTATCCAAAATCTATAAAGAACTTCTCAAACTCAACACCCAAAAAACAAATAATCCAGTGAAGAAATGGGCAAAAGACAGGAATAGACACTTTTCCAAAGAAGACATCCAGATGGCCAACCGACACATGAAAAAATGCTCCACATCACTCATCATCAGGGAAATACAAATCAAAACCACAACGAGATACCAACTTACACCTGTCAGAACGGCTAACATTAACAACTCAGGCAACAACATATGTTGGCGAGGATGAGGAGAAAGAGGATCTCTCTTGCATTGTTGGTGGCAATGCAAGCTGGTGCAGCCACTCTGGAAAATAGTATGGAGGTTCCTCAAAAACCTAAAAATAGAACTACCCTACAACCCAGCAATGCCACTACTAGGTATTTATCCAAGGGATACAGGTGTGCTGTTTCAAAGGGACACATGCAGCCCCATGTTTATAGCAGCACTATTAACAATAGCCAAAGTATGGAAAGAGCCCAAATGTCCATCGATGGATGAATGGATAAAGAAGTGGTATATATATACAATGGAGTATTACTCGGCAATCAAAAAGAATGAAATCTTGCCATTTGCAACTACGTGGATGGAACTAGAGGGTATTATGCTAAGTGAAATTAGCCAGAGAAAGACAAATACCACATTACTTCACTCACATGATGACTTTAAGAGACAAAACAGATGAACATAAGGGAATGGAAGCAAAAATAACATAAAAACAGGGAGGAGGACAAAACATAAGAGACTCATAAATATGGAGGGCAAACAGGGTTACTGGAGGGGTTCTGGGAAGGGGGGATGGGCTAAATGGGTAAGGGGCAGTAAGGAATCTACTCCTGAAATCATTGTTGCACTATATGCTAACTAATTTGGATATAAATTAAAAAACAAAAAACAAAAAACTCTTTAAAGCCCCCCCCAAAAGCTAATTGGCAGAAGTCAGAATTGAAACTCAGTTATCTCATCCCCCCCCAAAAAAAAACAAACACAAAAAAAACAAAAGAAAAGCCTTTGTGATTATTTCAACATATGCTAAAAATGCTATTAAAATTCATCTGACATTTTTAATAAAAGCTGTGAGTAAAGCAGGGTTATTCAATGAGTGCTAGGTTCTGCTCAAAGGATATTAGCGTCTATTTTGTTATTTAAAGTTCACATATTTAATCTTCGGAGGCAAATGCTGTTGTCCCCATTTTATTCTCTAGGGCAAATGTCTAGAAGGGGGATCCTGAGTCATATGGTGATCGTATATTTAACTTTATAAGAATCTGCTGCAGTGATTTACAAGTTGGCCATACCATTTTGCATTCCCACCAGCAGTGTTCCAAGTAATGTTCTAGCAATGTCCCACCAGCAATTCTTTTCAAATCTGTAACTTGTATTTTCATTCTCTTAACAATGTCTTTTGCAAAGCAAAATATATTTCAATTCAATGAAGTCAAATTTATCTTTTTCTTTTATGCATGATGTTAGTATTATAGCTAAGAATCCTTTGCCTCATTCAAGGTCATGAAGATTTTCTATTACATCTTCTAGAAGTTTTATATTTTACATTTTTATCTATCGTCCATTTTGAGTTAATTTTTGTACAAAGTTTGAAGTTTAAGTCAAGATTCATTTTTTTAGTGTTTGGATATTATATTAAGTTTCTATTGCTGTGTAACAAATTACCACAACCTTAGAGGCCAAAAATAACACCTATTTATTAGTTCACAGTTCTGTAGATCAGATGTCTGGCACAGTGTGACTGGATCTTTTGCTCCGGGTATCATAAGACTAAAATCAACATATGAGCTGGGCTGAATTCTTGTCTGGAAGCTCTGGAGTAAACTCTGCTTCCAAGTTCATTCTTGGTGGTGGTGGAATTCAGTACTTTGTGGTTGTATGCCTATGGCCGTCTTTTTTGTCAGGAATATGCTCAGAACTTAGAGGCTGCCCACATGCCTTGCATTCCTTACTACCATCTTCATGCAGCAGCAGTGCATCAAATCCTTCTTGTGTTCTCTCTGAATTCCTTTTCTGTGACCAGAGAACATGCTGTACATGTAGAAAGGCTCATGTAAACACTCCCCAGATAATCTACCTATTTTAAAGTCAACTGTACCATATAATATAAACGAAGCCTAGGAATAAAATCTATCATATTTGCAGTTCCAGTAATTATGCAAGGCATGTACATCAGAGTGAGAAGGGACAGGAAATGTTGGGAGGCATTCTAGAATTCTTCCTACCACAAATACCCAATTATTCCCATACCATGTGTGGAAAATACTATCCCTACTTCATTGAATTGCCTTTGTACTTTGCTAAATCAATGAGTCATATTCGTGTGAGTCTATTTTTGGACGTTTTTCTATGTAGTTGACTTGCTTGTTTCTTTCATCAATACCACATTACTTGGTTACAGCAGTTTTATAGTAAGTCTTAAAATCAAGCAGTGGGAGTTTACATCTTAATTCTTCTTTTTCAAATTTGGTTTAGTTATTCTAGTCCCTTTGCCTTTCTTTCTAAACTCAAAAATAATTTATCTGTATCTACAAAATAGTCACCTGGAATTTTGATTAGGTTTGCATTAAATTTATGGACCAATTTATGGGGAATTCATAACTGTATTGAGTCCTTCAGTCCATGAACATAGTATGGCTCTCCATTTATTTAGGCCTTTCTTGATTTCTTTCCTTGGCATTTTGTAGTTTTCAGTATACAGATCCTGGATGTGGCTTGTTAGCTCTTTTTACTAAATATTTAAAATTTTTAGAGCTATTGTTAGTATTTAAAAAATTTCTGTTTCCAATTGCCCACACACACACATATATATATATGTATGTGTATATATATATATATATATATATATATATATATGCACATACACATGCATACACACACACACACACACACACACACACATATATATATATATATATATATATATATATATATATATATATATACAGAGTTTTTGGGTATTGATCTTGTATCCTAGAACCTTGATACGTACTCATTTATTATTTCTAAAAGATTTTTTTTTGCAAATTCTTTCATTCTTCATAGATGATTATACTGTCTGCAACTGGGTGGTTATATGTCTTCCTTTCCAATCTTTATGAATCTTGCTGATTTTTATTGCCTTATTTCATCAACTAGGATTACCAATATAATGTTGAATAGAAGTGGTGAGTGGATGTTCTTGACACATTCCTGATATTCAGAAGAAAGTATTCAGTCTTTCATTATTAAATATGATGTTAGCTATGGGTTTTTGTAGATGAATCTTTACCAGTTTAAGGATGTTTCCTTCTATTCATAGTTGTCTAGGAATTGTTATTTTTTTAACATGTGAAAATTGTTTTTTGCCAAATGCTTTGCCTGCATCAATTGATATGATCATGTTTTTTTTTTAACCTATTAATATGATAGGTTTCATTGACTGACATTAGAATTTTGGATCTGTTTTTCATTCCTAGGGTCAATCTCATATAGTTGAGATGTTTAGGTTTTTTTTTTCACATATTGCTGGATTTGATTTGCTAATATTTTGTTGCAAACTTTTGCGTCTATGGTCATGTAAGATTTTGGTCTATAATTTAACTTTCTTGTGATGTTATTGCCTGGCTTTGATATTTGAGTAATCCTGCCCTCTTAAAATAAATTGGAAAAAGTTTCTTCCTCTTCTATCTTGGAAGAGATTATTTAGAATTAGTGTTATATCCTCTTCCAAAGAAGAATTTGCCAGTGAAACCATCTGGGCCTGTAGTGTTCTTTTTTAGAAGGTTTTAAACTATGAATTCTATTTCTTTAATGGATATAGGATAGATCAGTGTATTTCTTCCAGAATGGTTTTTGGCAGGTTGTCAATGATTATTACATTTCACCTATTTTGTTGAATTTATGTTCATAGAGTTGTTCATAGTATTCTCTAAATATTCTTTAAGATCTGTCATGATATCCTCCTTTCGTTTTTGATATTGGTGATTTGCATCTTTTCTCTTTCTTTTTGTTAGACTGACTAAAAATTTATCAATGTTATTTATCTTTTCAAAGAACCAGATTTTGGTTACTGATTTTTCTCTATTCTTCTATTATCAATTTCTTTGATTTCTGCACAAATCTTTTATTATCCTTCCTTTGGGTTTAGTTTGCTCTCTTAATCTTCTAATTATGAGAGATTAAATTGTTGATTTGAGAACTTCCTTGTCTTCTAATATCAGCATTTAGTGCAACAAATTTATTTTTGAGCACTATTTTAGCTGCATCCCACAAGTTTTGGTATGTTGCATTTTTATTTTCCTTTACTTCAAGATATTTTTTAATTTCCCTTGAGTTTTTGTCTTTGAACCATAGATTGTTTAGAATTGTGTTAATTTCTAAGTATTTGAAAACGTCCAGTTATTTTTTTTAAATTAATGTTTATTTCTTTATTTTGAGAGAGAGAGAGAGAGAGAGAGAGAGAGAGAGAGAGAGAGAGAGAGAGAGAGAACGAGAGGGAGAGGGGCAGAGACAGAGGGAGACAGAGAATCCCAAGCAGGCTCCGCACCATGTGTCAAGTGCTGTGCACTTGAAAAGAATATGTATTGTTCTGCTATTGGGTGGAGTGTTCTGTAAATGTCAGTTAAATTCAGTGGTTAATGGTATTGTTCAGTTCTTCTATTTTATTGTTGATTATCTACTTGTTATACCAATTACTTAGGGAGGAGTATTGCAGTTTTAAACTAAGTGTGGATTTGCCTATTTTTCCTTTTGGAGGTACTTGCTTTTGCTTCATGTATTTTAAGGCTATGTTATTAGGTGCATACACATTTTATATAGTCATCTTCTTGGTAAGTTGACTTTTTTACCATTTTGTAATGTCTTCTTTATCCTTGAGAAATTTTCTTGTTCTGAAGACAATTTTGTCTGAGATTAATATGACCACTCCAGCTGTAGTTTGGTGTTTGCCTAGTACATATTTTTTAACACATTTTCCACTTTTAAATATTTAACCTACTTATATTTTTATACTTAAAGTGTGTTTCCTATAGACAGCATATCAGCATATAGTTGAGCCTAATTTTTATCTACTTTGATGATCTTTTTTTTAATTGATGTCTTCATACCATTTAAATTGAATATAATTATTGATATGTGAAGATTTAGATCTACCATCTTATTACTAGTTTTCTGTTTGTTCCTTTTTTCCTTCTTGTTCTCCTGCTTTCTTTGGAGCAACTCAAATTTGAATTTGTTGTGTACTCCACATCATATATTTAATTTTTTACTGTATCTCTTTGTTTAGATTTTTTTAGTGGTTGATCTAGAAATTATAATATAAAATCTTTCACAGTCTACTTTGAACTAATATTTTACTATTTGAGGTAGAATATAAAAAACTTACCACCTTTCAGGTCCCTTTACCCACTCCCTTTTTTTAAAACTCCATAAGACAAGGTTAAAATTTTTCTTATAACAATCATGTATATTTGAAATATATTAAGAGAAAAATATTTTCTATTATATTAAAGATATATTTACCATTTTTGTTGCTCTTTCTTCATTTCTATTGTTCAAAGTTTCCCTCTAATATAATTTCCCTTCTATCTGAAGCAATCTCTTTGGCTTTTTTTGTAAGAGCAAGTCTGGTGGTGAAAAATTTTATTCTCATTTTTGTAGAAATTGGATGATTTCTAATAATCTACAAGTTCACAGACTCTTTCATCTGTCATCCTTTATTTTGCTGTTAATCCAATCCAGTGAATGTTTCATTTTGTTATTGTGTTTTCAGGTCTAAAGTTTACATTTCTCTCTTTCCTGTACCTTCTATTTCTCTGCTGATTTTTTTTTTTTCCATTTTTCCATTTGTTTCCATTGTGTTTGCTCTTCCTGGAGCCTGGTAGAGTAGCTGCTTTAAAGTCTTGATCCGTTCATTCCAAATTCTGTGTGATCTTGGGATTAGTATCTGTTGATTGTCTTTTCCCTTGTGAGATATTATGATTTTTCTGTTTTACATATGTTGAGTAATTTTGGATTTATCCTGGAAGTTTTGAATATTATGTTAAGTGACCCTGGATCTAGATACGTTACGTGACATAGGATTCTCCTATGGAGAATGTTGATATTGTGTTTTACCAGTCAATGAACCACATTAGGTCCGAGACACAAGCCTTACCAGCCTTCTGTTGCTGGTGCTTTCAATGTCAGTTGTTTCAAAGTCTTTGCAGTGTAATCAGATCTGTCCTGCATGTGCTAGGCACTAGATCTGTGCCATCCAGTGTCCAGTCTGGAATTTGAGTGATTCTCTACATTGTAGATCATTTCTCAAAGCCTTTGGTGTGCTATTTAGGGTCAGATATATACATACACAACTTGGAGATAAGCTCTAAAATTTACACAGGATTTTATTGGAACACTTTCTTGTACTCTCTCCACTCTACAATTTCTTCCACAGGGCTTTAATTTCCCTATATTACATGTTTCCCATAATTTTCCCCATAATATTGTGCCTACATCAGAGCTCAAACAGTGAGAGGACTAAGGGAGAAAAAAATTCAATGGGAATTCTTCCCAAGGTCTCAGTACCTCAGTTTTTCTATTTGGAATTTTAGGGGTCTGTCCAACCGCTACTGTCATCACCACCACTGCTGCTTCAGAATTGCTTGGCATTGGGGTGAGACAGAATGAAATAAACAACAAAAACAAACCCATGGGATTTCCCCCATTCTTCTGACCCACAGGGGTCTCCTTCTCTGTTCCTTGTGCCCAGAAAAGAGCATTTCTCTTGCAGTTCTTCTTCCTTGTTGCATAATTCTGGTCTTTGTACTGCTTTTGAGTCTAGGTCAAGATATTCCAGAGAAGAAAAAAAAAATAGGAAATCCACTGCTGGTTTGATAGTACATACTCTGAATTCTGTTTGCCTTCCTCAATCTGTCTGCTACTATTTACTTTTAAGAGCCCTTAGATAACTGCTACATGCATTCTGTTCAGGGCTTTTAGTACATTTAGTGAAAGACACATGAGGGAGTAAATATTATTACTCAATCTTGACCAGAACTGGGACCCCCTCCACAGACTTTTGAATAGCAAGATTCATCTATTAAATTTAAAATCACTTTTTTTTCAGACTTACTTAAAGTAAGATAACTTTATTGGACCATACTTTATGATAACAGGCTAATAAATTCTTTCCAATAGAGCAGAATGTTCATTGTTTGGTAAACTTAATAAATAGGTGAAGTTTATTGATACTGATGTTCTCAAGAGCATTTGGAAAAGATAAACAAGCACATGTCTAATGGAGGATAGCTGGCAGTGTGACGATAAAGCTGTTATCTCTGGAAGCAGGAAGATTCTATACACAGAAAGAAAGCATATTAAAGAACCCAGATGATGGGGTGCCTGGGTGGCTCAGTTGGTTAAGCATCTGACTTTGGCTCAGGGCATGATCTCATGGTTTGTGGGTTTGAGCCCCACCTCAGGCTTTGTGCTGATAACTCAGAGCCTGGAGCCTTCTTTGGATTCTGTGTCTCCCTCTCTCTCTGACTTTCCCCACTCATGCTCTGTCTCTCTCTCTCTCTCTCAAAAATAAATGAACATTAAAAAAATCTAAAAAATTATAAAGAACCCCGACAGCATTGAAAGCAAATTTAGGAGCTTCTAGTTCATATACTTGTTAGAAACCTAGGATATTTTTAGATCAACAACAATAGGTTGTGACTGTTATCCAATATCTTTAATAGAATATGTCAAACTAGATTGATTTGAGCAATAAATATCTGGAGTTGTGGAACAGTTTTTAGAAGAAACTACAGAAAATAGAACATAATTTTAAATGGGGGTTAAGGGTCAGAAATATAAAGTATAAGTCTACATTCAAATGAGTAAATTGGTTTTCCATGTTTCATGATGGAAGGTATTTCTGAGGTCTGTCAATTGATACAAATTAATATAAAATATTTAAATTAGTAAAAAAATCAATGTAAAATAATAAATTTTATACAAATTGATAAGACAGTACAAATTATCAGGTAAGATTGTAAGCAAAGCTTATGTTAAGAAGAAAATAGAAGCATGCTCTAGAAACAAACTTTCTGAGCTGTTGGATAATGGTAATGATTTTTGTGAGCATTTTTCTTTATCATTTTGAATGCATAAATAGGAGCTGCCTACAAAATTGATTAATCTAGTTACTACTTAAAATGAACTAAGGTCCTGGGGTGCCTGGGTGGCTCAGTCGATTAAGCATCCATCTTCGGCCCAGGTCATGATCTCACAGTTTGTGAGTTCGAGCCCCGTGTTCTCTATGCTGACAGCTGGGAGACTAGAGCCTGCTTTGGATTCTGTGTCTCCCTCTCTCTCTGCCCCTCTCCTGGTTGCACTCTGTGTCACTCTCACAAAAATAAATAAACATTAAAAATTTTTTTTAAAAAATGAACTAAGTTCTCCAGAGACTATTTTTTTTTGTTTCCCATGTAAACTATGCTTTCACAAATACAATTAATTAATAATATTTATATGTATGTATGTGTGTGTATACATATGCCACAAGCAGTAAAAGAATGTTTGGATAGTAAAAGGCTCATAGTTGGTCATGTGGGTATTGCTATAGGAACATTTGTTGAGCACTTACTGTGTGCCCTAAATTCTTTATACCTGCATCATTTAATCCTTATAACAATCCACAGAGGTAGGTATTCTTATTCCACTTTTACAGATAAAATTGAGGCATAGAGAGGCTGACTCTATTGCTCAGAATCCCACAGCTAGTAAGAGAAGGAGGCAAGGGGGGCGCCTGGGTGGCGCAGTCGGTTAAGCGTCCGACTTCAGCCAGCTCACGATCTCGCGGTCCCTGAGTTCGAGCCCCGCGTCGGGCTCTGGGCTGATGGCTCAGAGCCTGGAGCCTGTTTCCGATTCTGTGTGTCTCCCTCTCTCTCTGCCCCTCCCCCATTCATGCTCTGTCTCTCTCTGTCCCAAAATAAATAAACGTTGAAAAAAAAAATTAAAAAAAAAAAAAAAAAAAAAGAGAAGGAGGCAAGGTTGGTACCCACACTGTCTTATCTCCAGTTTATGTGAACTGACTTACTACATTAGTATACCAGTGAGGCAAATTGGTAAACATGCATGAGACTTTGGATACTAGAAAGGAAACCCAACAGAACACAACTAGGTACTGAGGAGACTTAATTATCTGAATTCCTCCATTATATTATATGGACATTTTCTTAACTCAGTAATAAAGAAAGTCTGTGAGCAGGTGTATTTAACTCTGTTATTGTTTAAAATTAAAAAAATGCTCCTAAGGACAGTTCTCTCATTATATCTGTGTGTATTCCAACGTTTATTTATTTTTGGGACAGAGAGAGACAGAGCATGAACGGGGAAGGGGCAAAGAGAGAGGGAGACACAGAATCGGAAACAGGCTCCAGGCTCTGAGCCATCAGCCCAGAGCCCGACGCGGGGCTCGAACTCACGGACCGCGAGATCGTGACCTGGCTGAATTCGGGCGCTTAACCGACTGCGCCACCCAGGCGCCCCTATCTGTGTGTATTCCTATGATAGTTGTTATTAAAAATTTTATAGTTAGCGGGTATAAATGATAAAGAAAGCATTCTAGCATGGCATAAAATGGGATGGGTCATAAACCAAAAATATAAGTTAAAATTTTAACAAAAATAATAATAGTGGAGACATTGTGCTGTTATTTACTCTGCAAGGGACACAGGTTAGTGTGTTAATTTTTTGTGTGATATGTGGAAGAGGCTGACAAAAGGCTGACTTGGGATCCTGGATGGGGTTGGGAGATAGGTGACAAATTCCTACAATTCCAAATTCCTATAGTTGAGGAAGACAAGCTTCCTCACTTGGCTACTTTGGACCAGGGTTTAACCTTGTTTACCTTTAACTGTTCTAGGTCAAAGAGAAAATCTGCACCAAGAAATTTCTGTGCTGCATAAGCAAGTCAACACACTCATGATGGATGAAGATTTCCTGTGTTTGTTTTTAACAGGCCTGTCTTGGTTATAAAAGCACATCTCTTTTTCCCCAGAGGACCTGTTAATCAAGGCAGATTGCAGGCATCAGGAATAAGCTAATTTATTTAGGGCCAGAGAAGAATATGCTACTTGAGCATACAGGCCTTGGGCTTAGGCTGCCTGGCCTGGCGTCTGGCTCTGCAACCCAACAGCCCAACCCTAGGCCAGTTTGCCAGGACTTACTCACCCTCGGAGGTAGCTACTATTATTATCCCATTTTATACATCAAAAACTGAGCCACAGGGAGGTTATATGACTTGCATTTTGTTAAATAGTATCTGGCACAGATTAAGTACTCAATAAAAGCTGACTATTATTGTTTGGAATGTTAGCAGCCAAAATCTGGAAGCTGTAGAAATCACCTTGCTGAGGGCACTTTCTAATGCTGTCTGGAATACAAGTTCTGTATTGCTCTGGTGTGTAAAGCTTTCTGTACTGTGGTTGAGATATTTTGAAGCATTCCTATATGGGGGGAGCCCAGGAAAGGTTTGCACTGGGGTATAGGTTCCATTATCATGTGCTTTGTTAGTGCCATACTCTAAACCTAGGATGGGGCTACCAACACAAAACAGTTACTACTGCCAGAGAGTTCTGCCCTGTTGGTCTCCGAGGTTTTATTTGTAAGCTACATGTGTGGTCATTTGGTGGATAATCCTGTTTACTGGCTTCTGTAGGGCAAAGCCTGATACGTTTGATCTCTTTTGTTTCCTGGCTAACAGCAAAGCTAATCCTTGGAGTCTGAGGGTTGGGTTTTCCTCACCACCAATATTAATGTATTCTGCAAAAAGGAGGAGATCTGGATTCTAGTCAAGAAACCATTCTTCTTTCTTTTACATGGAAACCTCCAAAATAATCCTGCAGGAGTCTATTCTTTTTCTTTAGAATTTTGAAAAACAAAGTTCTGTGATTTATTTCAAATATTGCATTAAGAATATTTTATTGTTTTTTAACGGAAAATAAAATAGCTTTAGGACAAGAAGTTTGAATGTGCTTAAGACAAGACTTTATGAAGAATTTGTTTCATATATAAAGATCATTCTGAATTTCTCTAAGCACAGGATCCTTGCTGTTTTGAAGTCATTTCCATCAAAGTGCAATTCATATTAATACTATCAATTGTTACCTGATATAAAACATTTTATCTGCATCCTACTGTGGTAGTTTGAGGCTAAATGGAAAATTTTATAGGGGTAAAAACTAACTCAAGTACATACCTAATAATTTAAAAGAAAAGATGTAGAATTAAAGGAAATCAAGAAAGAAAGGTAATGTGAAGTGTATAAATATATTATATACCAAATGAGGATGTCTGAGTGTATTCAATATCACATTCGCATTCCTGCTTCTTGGGCTTTCCATTCTTGTCATTTTATTAAAGCTCCAATTTACTTACATTCTGGTATTTTATGGAAAAAGTCTGACACAAAAGTTGGTTAATGAGACGTTGCTCTGTAAACAAGCAAAGCTTTGAAAAATACAGTCTAAATAATGGACCACTATCATTTAAAAGCTATGATGGAACTGAAGATTTCTTTGATAACATTGTAAATCATGACAGGGAAGTGAAGCGTATGATGACGGTATCACTAACACATGACTGAACCAAATCTATGTTATACTTGTGTGTCCATTTGTACACACATTAACTTATGTTCCTATTCTTTAATGTTTATTCTATTATATTCTATTTCCCTCCCACTAATCAATGCACTGTGACTCTTCCTTCTCAAGTTAGCCCCGGCCTTCCTCCAGTACAGGTGTAAAGAGTTTAAACCGAAGGCTTAGGTGTGCCTGGCCCTGGGCAACCCCAGTCAAATCTGGCAATATTTATTATCAGCCTCATCTTCACTTGGGGTTAGGAAGTCTAAACCAGTGGTTCTCAAGATGTGACCTTGGAACCAGCAGCATTAGCATTGCCTAGAATATGGTAAAATGCAAATTCTTAGGCCCTGGTCCAGACATATTAGGTCAGAAATCTGGGGGTTAATGAGTCCTCTGGGTGATTCTGATACTCACTCAAGTTTGAGAGTCTCATCTTGGTCTTGTTGTATCCTGTCCCTGGGTTGACTTCCTGGGTACTCACATATGTATGAATTTCGGTTTTCCTTCTTTGATTTCCTCATGACTGCATCTCTGATCTCTCTGGCTGGATTTCTGCCAATTCCAGATTTAACAGTCTAGTTCCCAGCTGAGATTTCCACCTTTTCTATTATACTGAAGCCCTGCCAGTTTCTTTCCCTAAATACATCACAGCCCTCCCTATAACCCTCTCCACCTGGCCGGTGGCCAAATCTGGCCTTGAATTGGGCCGTTTGGAGCTAATTCCCTCTGGGGCTTCTCCATGATCTGACCGCATGCTGTGCCCCCCAGCAGGCCATAATAATGCTGGCTTAAGCTGACCTCCAGACCCCTCACCTGTGGATGCTATGGTTGACATCACGATCCTTCCTTATGAGGCTCTGTTGTATATAACCTCGGTAACCATTCTAACCTGCCTAAAGACCCATTATTAAACTCCCCTCTCCCTGATGTTCTGGATATGAAGAGAGTGCATAAGCTATGACATCTATTCAAAATCAATGGATACCTTTGGAAAACACTATAGGAGAGTTAGGTAAACACTTTAGGGATAAAACATGCTCCTGATTTAGGGATGATTTCTTCAGGGTAAAGAAAGACAACATTAGAAAATAAGTTACATTTGAATTACTTTAGGAAAATGTTGATATCACTACTTCATGTTCTAATTATTCTAATTTACCTGATGGGGTAGTTAATACTTTTATCTTGTGGAGATTAGTATCCTCTAACTTTTCTTTTCCAAGCCCTAATATTTCCATGCCTGGATCCACCTACTTAAATTTATTTTCTAGAAACCTGAACACACCACTATCTTGCTAACAGTTCACAGGGGACCCAGTGCTGTAGAGTTTAATGCAATATGTGTGCTCATCCATAGGAGCCTACAGGTAGCTACTACTGTGAAGGAAATTGCAGGTCACATTTATATGCCTAGAAAATAATTCAACAAGCATTTCAAAACACTCTCCATTCACCTTTGGTCAAAGCCCTTTTATGTGTTTAGCAATAGTCACAGTACTTACTTCAAGAAGTTTTTTATTTCCTTGAATTTGTTTTAATGCATGGCCACTTGGCCCAGTTTAAGCCTAAGTTCTCTTGTACTAAAACTCTGAGTCCTGTTTCTGCTTCCTCTTTGTCAAATGGATAGAAAATTATCAGTAAGTGCTTAACAAAAGGTAATTTACATTGTGGTTATATTCATTTAATGTTTCATGTAGCAATTATTTATTTAATACTGTATTAGTGCTAGAATAAGAATCTTTGAAAGAATCTTCTTGGAAGTCATTTGATAATCAGATGGATCTTTTCCTATTAGATGTGACTGTATGGAATTGCCTTATAGAGATTGGGTGAGGACCAGGGAGGGGTTGCATGATCATCAAGATATACAGCATCGAGAAATAAAATGTGATTTACCTAAAGCACTGTTACATCCTGGGATATGACAGGATATAACAGAACCTAGGTCAAAAATATACTTAAATAAAGACAATAACATTTTAAAATAGATTTATCATTTTTACAATTGGCACAAGCTATTCATTTTAATCAAATTTCAACCTTGTCTACTATACCAGAGCCCTGTCAGCTCCCTAAATACATCACAGCCCTGCCTTTAACCAACCCTCGCCTCATGGTGGCCAAGTCTGGCCTGGAATCAGTTGTAGTTAATTCCCTCTGGGTCATCTCCATGATCTGACAACCCCATGCTGTGCCACCCAGGAGGCCATAATGATGCTGGGCCTAAGCTGACCTCCAGACTCCTCACCTATCAATGGATGCCACTATCTACTATCAACAAATCAGTGGATGCCACTACCCATCCACTATCTATATACTTTAGGTTTATAGCGATCTTCTTCCAGGCACTTCTTGGAGGGTCTGTGACTGAAGCTTCATTGCCTTTTCCTTTGAGAAACCATCTAACTCGTGGCTACATAGGATCCCTCTGACTAAACATATGGTTCACTAATCAAATATATTTAAGTATTTCCTGTGTCCCCATTTCTATCCTAAGTGCTTTGAAGAATTAAAAACAAAACAAATATACTTTCTCCTTGGTATTACAGTTTTTCTGTATAAATCCTATTGAATTGTGAATATCTTGAGAACAAGACCTGTGTATTTCTCATTTTTGTACTCCAGAGAATACTACATTGTCTTCAATAAATACTGCTGAATGGAAGAATTCATAGATAAATAAATTCCTTTCTAGAGACAGACTGTAAGCAGACATCACCCTGAGAATTCTAGGACTCTTAGAAAAGTCATTTCAGTTGGTAATAGGTCTAGGAGAGGACAGACTGTTTCACCTTGTGAATGAAAGTCAACTTTACCCTAGGGAAAGTTAACATACAGACCTGCCATTGTACTCCTGACCAAATCAGCAACACCACAAATGAGACAGTGAAGCCATGCCTCGTAGTGACATCCTTTGCTGAATGGAGCCACTCACCTGATCTGAAGCCAAGTCAGCATGGGGGTTGTTCCTCCTCCAAAGACCCAGACTGTGAAGAACACAAGGAGCAGCGTGGTGGTAAACATCATTTGTTTGGGCTGAGATTCTGTGTCCCGAATAGCTAAGGCAAACGCTATTGCTCCTCTCAAACCTTACGGGAGGAACCAAGAAAGCATAAGAGAAAATGAACATCTGCATGAAACTCATTCTCATTTTACTAAATTTATCTTTTTGATTTGCTAACAAACACAATTACTTTTTTAAATTAAACTTTTTGAGATAACTATAGATTCACATGCTGTCCTGAGAATAGAGACTTATCGTGTGCTCTCTCCCACTTTCTCCCCAATGAAAACATCTTGCTAAACAAGTACAATTATCACAACCAGAATTTTGATGTTGATTTGGGTCAAGATAAGGCACATTCCCAGCACACTAACATCCCTCATGTTGCCCTTTTATAACCACATCTACTTCCCTCCCACACACTCCCTGCTTAACTTCTGGCAACCAGTAATCAAATCTCCATTTCTATAACTTTGCCATTTCAAGAATCAAATGGAATCATGAAGTGTGTAGTTTTTTTTGGAATTGGCCTTTTTCACTCAGAATAATTCTCTGGATATTCCTCCAGGTTTCTGAACACATCAGAAGTTTGTTCCTTTTTATTGTTGAGTAGTATTCCATGGTATGGATGTGCCATAGTTTGTTTAGTCATCTATCTGGTGAAGGACATCTGGGCTGTTTCCAGTTTTATGGCTATTCCAAAAAAGGCTGCTGTATATATAACATAAGTGTTCATTGCTCTGAGGTAAATGCCCAGGAGTGTAATCACTGACTGCATAGTTTTAAAAGAAATTACTAAAATGCTTGCCAGAATGGCTACATACCATTTATATTCCCACCAGAAATATATAGGTCATGCAGTTTCTCTGCATCCTAACCAGCATTTAATGTTGTCACCATTTTTTAACTTTAGTCATTCTAATAGGTGAGTGGTAGTAGCTTTATTGAGTTTATAATTTGCAGTTTCCTTCTTTAAAAATTATTTATTTTTTTTGGAGGGTACAAGTGGGGGAGAGGCAGAGAGAGGGGGACAGGGGATCTGAAGTGAGCTCTGTGCTGACATGCTGACAGCAGTGAGACTGCTGTGGGGCTTGAAGCAGTGAGGCTGATGTGGGGCTTGAAATCACGAATGGCGAGATCATGATCTGAGCTGAAGTCGGATGCTCAACCGACTGAGCCACCCAGGTGCCCCAATAATTTGCATTTTGCTAATAACTAATGGTGTTGAATATTTTTTAATGTGCCTAGTTGTTATCTTTATACCCTCTCAGATGAAATGGCTCTTCATGTCTTTATCTCATTTTCTAATTGAGTTGTTGGATTTTTGATTGTTGAGTTTTGAGAGTTCTTTATATATTCCAGTTTTTTAAAAAAATTTCTTTTAATGTTTATTTTTGAGAGAGAGACAGAATGCAAGTGAGGGAGGGGCAGAGAGAGAGGGAGACACAGAATCTGAAGCAGGTTCCAGGCTTTGAGCTATCCCCACAGAGCCTGACTCAGGGCTTGAACCCACGAACCGCAAGATCGTGACCTGAGCTGAAGTTGGCCACTTAACCCACTGAGCCACTCAGGTGCCCCTATATATTCTAGATACTATCCTTTGTTGGGTGTATATTTTGCAAATATTTCCTCCCACTTTGTAGCTTTTTACTGATTAAGTCTAATCTGTAGATTTCCCTTTTAGGAATCATGTGTTTGGAGTCAAGTCTAAGACTTCTTTGCTTAGCTCTAGGTCCCAAAGATTTTTCCTTATGTTTTTAAAATTTGTTTGCAAAAGTTGTATAGCTTTACATATTACACTTAAGTCCATGATCATTTGAATCAATTTTTGTATAAGGTATGAAATTTAGGTTGAGGTTTTATTATTATTATTATTTTTTGCCTGTGAATGTTTAATTTTTTCATTGAATTGCTTTTGCAACTTTGTTAAAAATCAGTTGGGTATTTTGTGTGGATCAATTCCTGGATTCTCTATTCTGTCCCATTTATCTCTGTATCTTTCTGTTATCTAATAGCACTCCAACTTGATTACTGTAAATATATAGTAAGCCTTAATATTGGGTATAATGATTCTTATATTTTGTTTCTGCAACTGTTTTAACTATTCTAAATTTTTTTGCTTTTCCATAAAGTTTTAGAATAATATTGCCTATATCTACAAAAAAATCTTTCTGGGCACAATTACTTTTAAAAAATCAAATGTGTGAGATAATAAGAAAAACCAAGCCTATGGACCACTGAAATTAATAAATAATTAAAAACTGTTTAAGAATTACGTTAGCCTGAGTACATACTATTGTGCTGTCTATAATCTAAACAACCTAATAAACCTGCTTTTTCTTGTTTTTTTCTTCTTTAATAATAATAAGTGAATTTTTATGAATCCACATTAAACATATTTCCAAGAGGTATGTTAAAATTTCAAATCGGAGTGTGATGATACAAGTAAAAACAGATGAAGGCTTTGAAAAAGAAGTAAAAGCACACATAGTAAAGTAAAAAAGTTAAAATGGAAGATCTCTCTTGGGTAACACAAGACTTGTGAGACATTTATGGGCCTTGTTATATCAAGTAACAGGTCAAATAAACATTTATAAGGACAACAAGAATAAGTCTAACAGGTAGGGATTTGGCTGTTTTTATATGAAGGTTTGAATCACATACATAAGATTTCAATGGTCTATTTATTATAACATTTACTGCATCTAAATTTTATAACATTTACTGCATCCAAATTTTTATTCATACATTAAAATAATTTTAGAAGTTAGACGCAGTGGGGGTGCCTGGGTGGCTCAGGCGGTTAAGTGTCTGACTCAGGTTTTGGCTTAGGTCATGATCAAACAGTTCATGAGTTTGAGTCCTGCATTGGGCTCTGTGTTGACAGCATAGAGTCTGCTTGAGATTCTCTTTCCCTTTCTCTATATTACTCCTCTGTTCATGCTGTCCCTGTGTCTCTCAAAATAAATAAATAAACTTTAAAAAAAAAAAGAAAAAGAAACCGGACACAGGATAGAATGAAGAAAGCTATAGCCTGGTTTATATCCCTGGCTTTCCAACTTAGATATGATGTTCCTTTCTTATCTCCACACCACGAATATACAAGAGACAAGTGGCATAACACAAGATTCAGAGGGTTAGGCTGGAGAGACTTAACATATTTTGCCTGAAACAAGGAAACCTCAAAAGAGAGAGGAACATGTATTCCGATTATAAAATACCTTCAAGGAACAAAATGTAATGGAGGAAGGAAATTATTCTAAATTTCCATGTAGACAAGGAAATTGCCCGAAGATAAGGGAGATAACATTTGAAGTAGATATTAATATAAAAAATTCTTATACATCAGAAATTCTGAACACTTGAGATGCCTGTACTTGAGAAGAAAAGTCCTCCATTAGAGATGTTCCTGCACTCAGACCCAGCTGGAAACAAAAGAGTAGGGATATTAATAACCATTAATACTGGGGAATATTTTCATAATGCCCTCTCCAGGAAATACAAATGGTGTCATTAGGGAACAAAAACTAAAAGAAACTCTTGCAACAGACTTCTGTATCAGAGGAGAGAATTTATAGGTCAAGGTAAAGCTCCTCACAGTGTTTAATCACAGTATAAGATTAGAGATAGAAAGTAATCTTTTCATTTTCTCTTCTCTTCAAGCTCGCATTGCTAGAAATAAAGCAGCATTTCCCCAATTAGGTGGTGAGAATTAGAAATATTAAGTGATGACACTTTAAGTATTTCTTATTTTATTGAATATGTGTGTGTGTGTGTGTTTCAACTTTGAATTTTTGTGAGAAAGAAGAGAGTAAAGACTGGAATAACAGAAAAAAGTTGTTACATCATGCTTATTGTAAACTCTTTCAAGTTAGATACCAAGGGCAAGAAAGTATACAATCATTTCTTTTCCTAAATATGTTTAATAATGTGTTATGTTAAACTAGTGTAACTATGCTCTTAAATCTAAATTATCTATACACGAGCAGTTCTTGGTTTAAAACTATACTCAAAAGATAGCTGTATCTGACTTCATAAGAGACATATCCTTTATATAAAACTTTCTATTTACAGGAGATTCAGTGTAAAGATCTTTGAAGAAATAAAAAAAGGAAAAGTTCAGCCACTGCCTTTTACTTCTGGCAGGTTTGAGATACATTGCTAAAAGAGCCAAACTCCAAAATGTTGACAAGAGGATGCTTTCTCCATGTGATGATCATCTGACAAGCCACAGAAACAGGATATTTTTAGACAGGGGATCATCTGTCTGTAGGCCTGGTCAAATGTGCCACATATGGCACATGCCACTTGTGAGACAGCCTGGCACCATGGGAAGCATGGAACTGAGACAGGTGAGGTTATAAGTGGACAAAGGTAGGCTATTTTAGAACTCCAGATAAAAACTAGTGCCTATATTCCACTCATCCTTTATGATTCTGAAGTTACTTATCACACATTTTCAGCCTAGACTATTGCCAAACCAATGGCCATTCATTGCTTCATTCAATATACATGTGTCTTAGTTTGCCATAACAAAATATCAGATGGGCTGCCATAGCAAAATACCATGGACTGCGTAGCTGCAATAGCAGAAATTTATTTTTCACAGTTCTGGAGGTGGGGATGGCCAAGATCAGGGTGCCAGCATGGTGGATTCTGGCAAGAGTTCTCTTCCTGGCTTTCAGAAGGCTACCTTTTTGTGCAAAAGCAAGCTCTGTATGGTGTCTCTTCTTATAAGGGCAGTAATGCCATCACAGGAGCCCCACCCTCATAACATCATCTAAACCTAATTATCTCCCACAAACTCCTTCCCCAAATACCATCATGTTGGATTAGGACTTCAACATACGAATTTGAGAGGACACAATTCAGTCCATTTGCTTTGTGGAGATTCTGTGTACACCTATCCTATCTACTTACCATGGATTTGGGAAACAGAGGGCTTTAGGATTGAAATAAATTACTTCACCTATCAGCAAAATACTAGAAATGAAAAATTAATTTTGACTTAGGAGTTTCTTTTAGCAAAACACTATTTCTAAAGAATATGTCCACTTTGCTTGGAAACTCAGAAAACCCAGAATTCATTGTCAAAACTTGTGTTTTGTTTTGTTTTATGGGTACACTGACCCTTTGGACTTACCTTTCTTTTTCTCTTTGCTTTCATCAACTAATGGAAATGATTCTATACCTTTGGGGGTTGATAGACTATACTATTACATTTTAGATGGGTTTACTTTGCAGAGATATGACATATTTCACATACTCGGTTGGAAAGTTAGCCTCATCTTGGGGAATAAAAGAATTACCTGCAATTAAATGTGGTTTCATTTAAAATTGGCCTCTAAGGGATTCTTATGTTAATTATATTGATGTTCTATTCATAACAATAGAAGACTATTGAACTAAGGAAAGCTTCCTAGCAAGGACCCCTGCTGCAGAAAATATGCAGCTTCCTGTTTATCTTTAAAGAGCAAAACTGAAACTTAATCTGCTATAAATTTGCAAATGCGTTCTGAATGGTTGAAGGTCAGATACAGCTACATTTAAATCACAGGAATATAAGTACTCCCTAAGGCACTTTTACTAAAGGTACAAAACAACAGTCAAAAACTAAATTACTGAGCATTCACTACGTGCTATACATTACCCAAGACACAGTGGGTATATGCAATAGTGAGGAAGTTGGGGCTCCTCTCTTGCAGGGCCCATGATCCTTCAAATATGACTCTCTTAACAGGTAAATGGAGATAAGGTACATTAGAGGTGTAAAGTGTATATCTGCATGTATAGTCTGATGAAGAAAAAGATAAGATTTCTAAACCTCATGAGGGTCCAAATCAAAACCATTGTCAACAGATATGTAATGTTTAAGGAGCTATAATCAATGGTGGGACACAAGAAGTCTTTGCATCCATGGTTTTCTATACCTGAGTCATTTTCTCCCATCCAAGTTCTCTACACTTCTTTCTTTTTATAACTCTCACCTAGACTTCACCTAATTCCAACTAATCTTCAGAGCTCAAATGAGTCACTAATTTCTCTATGAAGCCTCCTCAGAGGTCTGGGCCTGGGTTGGACTAATTTATGTGCCTAGTACAACCTGTGCTTCCCTTATCAGGGGACTTATGACATTACATTGCAATTGGCTAGTTGTTGTTTATCCACAACACTTATAGCAATGCCAAGCACATAATAGGTGCTCAATAAATATTTATTGATCAACGAATGCATGAATGTTCTGTTTTTGATTCCAGATTACATACAGAAAAACAATTGATACCTTCAAGTTTAATGAAATGGTTGAGTAATTGTTTCTGCAAGTTCAGCTTCTGCCCTTTTATCATTTATTGAGACTCTTAAAACCTTATATTGAGAATCAAGAGACCTGGGATCTGTTCTCAGGCCTGCTCCTAATACGTTGTTTGGTCATAGGCAGGTTGCGTTATTGGGATCTGTATTGTCTCATATCTAAATGGAGGTTTTAAGATGAAACTTATGGTCTTTAAGTAGTAGTACCCATCAGAATCAGCTTGGAACTTAAAAATATATGTAGCTATTGATGCTAGAGTCCTGACTCTAGAGATTTGGATTCAGTGGAGAATGGGTTACATGATATCTCAGGCTCCTCTCACTTCTCACTGTACCACCTAGGTCCAAGGCCCATTACCTTAGACCCTGACTATGCTGCTGGCCAACACTCTGGTACTGAAAGGGCAGGCCTATGCCAGCCGACTCCATCTTGTTCTGTGTCCTTCACCTTGACCACACCTCCTCCCCTTGACTCCATCTTGTTCTGTGTCCTTCATCTTGACCACACCTCCTCCCCTTGACTCCATCTTGTTCTGTGTCCTTCACCTTGACCACACCTCCTCCCCTTGACTCCATCTTGTTCTGTGTCCTTCACCTTGACCACACCTCCTCCCCTCGAGTAAACCCTCCCTCACCTGCCGGACCCTTCCCCAGGACCCCTCCCCAGCCAATTGGCTGAGGCCATAGCCATTACCTCACCCACTGCCCCCAGGCCCCAATAAAACCTTTGTCCTTTTGAAACTCGCTCTCTTTCCCTGGTATCTCACCGCTGCGTGGGTGCAGGTAGGGGATTGAGCTCGAGCTAGCTCGAATAAAGGCTCTTTGCTTTTGCATCGGACTCGGCTCCCTAGTGGTCTTTGGGGATCACGAATTCTGGGCATAACAGTACCTTGGCCTCACAGCCTCCATCCTCTCCTCTTTCCAGACTATATTCCTCTGAACAGTTTCTTTAAAACCTAGCTTTATCAGGTTCTGATCAGACCCAGCAACCGTAAGTGGCTTCCCACAGCCCACAGAAACCTTTGAATCAGAATCTTACCCCACTTTTCCCTCCTCTTCTCCTAGTGAGAATTTTCATACCAACAAGATGCTCTTCATCTCTTCCCATAAACAGTTGCTGTCCTTACCTCTGTGCCATGCCCCCACTGTCAATCCCTTTCATTTCTTTCTGCATATATTCTACCCCATGAAATTTCCCCAGAATACTCCAGTCCACATTGTTCTCTCTTTCCTAGAAATCCTTAGAAATACTCTCTCTTTCTTAGAAATAAAACATATTGTCATGCCACTTGTATTAGTAAATGATATTCTGAAATGAATCAGTGGTTTAATTTGTCATTTACTCTCAACTCTTAATCTTTTAAAGGCTGGAATTACATCTTCCTTATGCTCACAGTACTCAAAACATGAAACTCAGTATATACTTATAAATTGAAAAACTGTGTTTAGGGTGGTTAGGAAAGCCACTCTGGCTGGGTGAGTTTTGAGCACAGACTGTAATAGAATGAGGAGAAAAAAAAAATAGAATGAGGAGAGATCATGTGGGTACCTGGGAAAAAAAGCATTCCATGCTACTGGAACAGTAGATGCAAAGTCCTTGAGGTAAGGTTATGTCTGGTATGTTCAAGTAGCAGCAAAGGGGCTGGCATGGCTGGAATGGAATGAATGTGGCAGGGGGTAGGGAGTGGAAAGAGATAATGCCAAAAAGGTAACAGAGACAGATCATTCTGGGCTCTTGAATAGCAAGGTTTTTGAAATTTTTATTTTCTTAGAATTTATTTTATTTATTTTGAGAGAGAGAGAGAGAGGGAGTGTGAGCAGGGGAGGGGCAGAGAGAGTAAGGGAGAGAGAGAATCCCAAGCAAGCTCTGTGCTGCCAGAGCAGATACCAATTGCAGGGATGGATTCCACAAACTGCAAGATCATGACATGGGCTGAAGTCAAAAGTCTGACACTTAACTGACTGCGACACCCAGCACACTGACTGAATTTTTTTTTTTTTTTTTTTGAGATGGAAAATTTCAGGAAGGTTTATGGCAGGGTAATGATATGATCTATTCTACTTAAAAGCATCACTCTGGCCCTGCTATCAAAAACTGATATTGGGGCACCTGGGTGGCTCAGTTGGTTGAGCGTTCGACTTCACCCCAGGTCATGATCCTGCACTTCGTGGGTTCAAGTCCCGTGTCAGGCTCTGTGCTGACAGCTTGGAGCCTGGAGCCTGATTCAGATTCTGTGTCTCCCTCTCTCTCTGCCCCTGCACTGCTTGCACTCTGTCTCTCTGTTTCCCCCAAATAAATAAACATTAAAAAAAAAACAAACTGATATCAAGACTGGAGGTAGGAGGTCAGTCAGGAGGCTGCTGCATTAGTCTGGGTAAGAAATGAAAGAGAATCAGACTAGAGTGGAAGCATGGCAGATGCCTGACTAATTCAAAGGTTGACAATATTTGCTGATGGGTTGGATGAAGGGTATGAGAAGAAGACAGAACTCCAAGAACTTAAGGCCTGAGCCACTAGAAGAATTGGGGGAAACTGTGGGAAATGCATGTTGGTTTAGGAGGGATATCAAGGATACTGATCTGGCTATTTGAAATCCAAGATGCCTGTTGGTCATCCAAATGAAGACACTGAGTGGGTAGTTGGATCTAAGAGTCTGGAGTTCAAAGGAGAGGTTAGTCTTTTTACTGGGGAGAGTGGGAAGGTGGGAGGGAAGTTTGGAGCTTGAAAAGTGTAGGAAGATACAGTTTATTTTAAACCAAGTCTGTTCTTGCCTCAAGGCCTTTGTACTTGCTGCTCCTCCTGCCTCCACCTCCTCCCAGACTGCCCCTTGGCTGTTCTTCCTCATCTCAGTCCTCAGAAAGGCTGCTCTGACCATGCCATCCAAGTATCCTCCACTTTCACCCAGGTCTTCTTTGCCTGTCTTTTATTGCACTTGCCAACATCTGAAACAAATTATCATGCTTATTTTTCAATCTTTAAGATCCGTGTCCCTTCACAAGAAAGCAAGCACGGTGAAAGCATATCTAGTGCTACTGGATGAATCCATGAATGAATGGAGGAGGGAAAGGTCATATTTGCATTTGGAACACGCTGGAACCCAAAAGAAAATGAGCAGTAGATGGACACAGAAACTGACCCATCCCTTAAAAGAAAGATCTCTAAGATGAGTTATTTTGCTGATTTTCTTTCCATTTGGGATATAATCAATTGCGATCCTTTTTTTCCTTTCATTTAGAGTACTGTTAGGGGGTTGATTTCAAAGATTTTACACTTTCTTATCATTAATCTGATAAATCAAACCCTACAGTGGACCTACAATTGAATTATGTATTGCTTTTACCCTTGTGGAAGTCCCATGACCTTGCAAAGGGTAAGTAACCACTTTCAGCAAAAATGTCAGTCTGGTTTCAAAATACATTTTCCAGGATAGTACAACCTTGCTACACAGTTCCATTTTCAGTTCAACATCATTTTATCACATGGAAGCGATACCAACAGATTGTTTCAGTGGAAAAGCCTTCCACTGAATTCAAAATAAATGGAGTTTTTTTTTAAAACTAAATCTGTATTAGACAAGCAGAACTTTCTTTCCTTCGTCTCTCTTCCTGAACTTGAATCATTTAAACTTAAGGTCACTGAGAAGGAATGCAACATAACTTTGGTATATTTTTGCATAAAATGAAGTTTGTTTTTGGATGCCTTGAGCAGCCAGGAAGGGTACTGTAAATAGGATTAGCTCTGTCACGGCTCTGAGTCAACATGCATAGATGCCTCTGGCTTTGGAAGTTTATTTTTATGTAAGTAAGGTGGATGTGGTAGTAAACTGTGGAATAATCCTTGCCACTAGCTGAAATCTTCAACAGAGTTTCAAAAGAAAGGCTAACAGATCAGAAGAAAGCCAATATTTGGTAAGTAGTACCCAACTTATGTCCAGGTTGCATTTCAAAAGTCAACTTATAAGTTTTCTGTTCAAACAAGTGGTTCTCAACTTCGGTGATTTTTGTCCCCTCAGGGAATATTTGGCAATGTCTGGAGACATTCGTGATTGTCTACAACTAGGGGGCAGAGGACACTACTGTTAATCTTGTAGGTAGAGACCAAGGGTACTGCTTAACATCCTATAATGTACAAGACAGCCTCCACAGAAAAGAATGATCTGGCCCCAAATGTCAATAGTTTGCTGGGGTTGAGAAATCCTAGTGTAGACACTGGATTGCTTTTTCCCATAGGAGCAATGTTATAAATGGTGATAATGTTCCTACTGTGGAGGGCTATTTTGGCAAAGATGGCTATTTAACCTATTCTTATCCTTCATGGTATGCTGCTGTAACTGCACAAACCACATTTCCTAGCATCTCTTGCAGCTAGGTATAGACAGATGGGAAGTTCTTACAGTGAAACAAGAGCAAAAGTGACAGATGTCATTACTGGGCCAAGGCTTCTATGAAGTGGATGTTCCTACTCCAGTCTCTCTTTCCTCTTCCATTGGCCAGTTATAAATCACAGGGAGTCCCTGTAGCAGTGATTCCCACACTTTGGCATCAGAATCACCTGGAAGACTTGTTCAACCTCAGATTGCTGACATTCAGCCCCAGAGTATCTAATTCTGTGGGTCTATGGTGGGGCCCAAGAATGTATATTTCAAATAAGTTCCCAGGTGGTGTTGATACTGCTGGTCCAGGGACCACACTTTTAGAATTCTTGACTTAGGTAATTATGATGCTACAATATGGAAAGAGCCTGGTGATGTTTGAGTCACCATCTAGAGGAGAGGCATCATTTTCCCTGCTTCCATGTCAATATCAACCCTGGCCTGTAACACGAACCAGAGAGGATTTACTACTATGGTTCAACCAGTGAATTTTGAGAGTCTCTGAATTCCAGCAGCTTAGCTTATCCCAAAGCTCTCTACCTTAACTCTCTCTTTCTCCTACATGTCCCTGTAGCATCACAGAATACTTTTTCAACAGGTGAGAAAATAGGGGCTAGGAGCGGCCAAGGTTACATAATAAATGTTTGGCTGGTTATCAATCTGTTTCATCCCCCCTTTTGAATATTTAACTCACAACAAAGATAAAAGAATCATGGTTATCTTAAATTTGAGTTTTAAGGAAAAATGCAAAAAAGAAAATTTTCTTCCCCTCTCCTAAGGAGAAGATCAATCTGAGGCAACATTTTAAAATAGCTATTTTCCCTTTTGCTCCTCCTCCCCTACTCTTTCTGCACGACTTCTTACTCTCTTTCTTTCTCTTTCTCCTATTCTCAGCATCAGTCTCCCCTAATCCAGAATGACCCATTTTAGACTCTCCTGTCAAAACCCCCATTTCCTTTTGCAGCCAAAATTAGCTTCCTGCCAGGAAAAAAAAAAAACAACTGAAAACAATCAGAAGGAAGAAATCTGTTGAGGAAGGATAGCACACAATCCTCCTGAATGGCATGCTTTTAAAAATACTTGTTAACATGCATACTTTCACGTTTACTTGTGGAATTTAAAAAACAGCTTCAGGAAAGTCCAGTGACACTTTTCAGACACTAAGGGAAGTGGGTGGTGAGTGGGATGAGGATCCTATAAAGGGAGGGCAAGGCTGTCATTCACAGGCAGGGCACCTGCCTTGGTGTCTGTTTCTTTCCTCATGTGGAACCATGAGTTTCTAAAGTAGTTCCTGGTGCTTTAGGAAGAAAGATTTCTAGGCAAAAGCAGAGGAAGACTGGGCAGTGGGCCTGAGACCCAGCCCTAGTCACAGAGGTTTGGTCTATCTGTGAAAGACTTGGTTGCCCAAATAGCATTTGAATCCTTCTAATATATCAGAGCTAACGCTAAAAATTCCTAAATTACTTAATGGCTCTATGGACATTTAGCACCGGCATTATTGAAAGTAACTGCTTCTTTCTCATTTGTGCATATAACTTGAGTCAATCTTAAGTGACTTCTTTCAAACTCTATCCATAGAACCTGAGGGCAGAATTAGAGGGATTGGTGCTTGCCACAGACAGACATACTTTTTGAACTCAGTTCATGTGTGTTGATAGTTTTCTAAGGTTATGTCTACATTATAACCAAACAAGCAAGCAGTTAGTAAGCAAATTCAGGCAGAAAATGGGGGGAAATAAAGTAGATTATTTGTTTGCCTCAATGGACAGGTTAATTTGGTTAAAATTATCAGATATTGGTGATATTTCTGAATTCTGGACACCCTGAAAAACTGAAACGTACACAGAAATTTCCTGAATTAAATGATAAAATTATTTCTTTTTCTGTATCCTAGAATCTTATCCTTGAAACAGGGAGAGGTGACAGGCACTCTGGATTGTCTCCTTTCATCACGCAGTAGCTTTCAGGGGCTGGCATGCTCCTGTTGGCTGCACTCTCTCACTAGATAGGATGATTGGGTTACCTACAAGATCTTGCCTCTTTCGCACACCCAATAAATGTTTAAGTAGACTGTGACATTACACATGGGTCAGTTTGTCCCAGAGGGGGCTACACCACATTTTTCTCATAAAAACTGGTACGTGGAGTTACAGCATTTTGACTTATGTATTTAGTGCCAGGAGTGAGTCGCTGCTAGAAAGAAAGGCAGAATGTCAACAACTGTCCTTAAATGAAGGGAAGGAAGGAAAGAGGAGTCCTTGTCTTCCATGAGTGTGTCACTAACACTTCACACTGGCCTGAGATGGTATCTTTGGCAGCGATATGATAGTCAAGCCTATTTTCTGGAATTAAAACCTCAGTCTCTGATAGGAGGTTTTCCAGAGAGCAGTTGTGAGTTTATATGAATCATGTCTCTGTAAAGCACTAATGGCTGTCTCATCTGTGGTAGTTAAAGAAAGTGATAGAAACTCCCACCCGTTGAGTATTTCCTAGGTGGCAGTTCCATGCCGGGCATTTTAAATATACTTTCTAGTTCTATTTTCAACATTGAACATCTAAGGTAAGTATTATTATCCTATTTTACAGCCAAGGGAGTCGAAATTTGGAGAGGGTTAATCATATAGCTCTGTGTGGCTGAGCCTGCTTGAAAGCCTGAGCTTAGTGCACTTCACCAAAACAGCAGTTTATATTCAGAAAATATTGTGGTGTGCCAAATGGCAGAATCTAATTTGTTGCTTAAAAATTCAAGAGCTGGTAATTTTTACTATAAATTTATTTTGGAGCTAAGTGAAGAATGATAACATTTTGACCTAATAATAGGAGAAAACAACTCTATGGGGCTGGCCACAGGTCTAAACTAGTTCTCAGATGTTCTGAATTTATCATAACCAAAATAAACGCTTCTCAGCCTTTGAAGCTATGAGGATTTAATGGCATCTGAAATTCATATGGGCCTACTATATCTGTCTACTCTGACACAGCAATGGTGCTCATGGTTATTTCTTATTCAAGGTGACTTTTTCTGTGACTGCTTGATACACCGGTTAAAACACTTTTCATGTCTCATTTCCTGCATAAGCTGGTCAATTCTGTCCCATTTGAAGACCTCAGAAGACCTATGTCAGTTGTCTACTTTGCTCACTAATGCCTACCCCAGGCCTACAGTGAGAGATGAGGGCTCAGTGGAAGTTCATCTCCTCTAATGAAGAAAAAGTTCTGAGCCTATGCTGCAGATAGTTAGTTCCCATACACTGGTAAGGGAGAAATAGTGACCTAATTAATTGCACAAGAAATGGCCAGGGAAGGAAGGATATATAGCATGGGATGGTGAGAGAACACTGGACTCTGAGTGAGGGGACTGCAAAGAGGTAGGCCTGGCAAGGAATGCTTGACCACATCCAGTCTGTCTCTCTGGAATTATGAAGAAGGGAAGAGGCAAGGTAAGAAAGAGCCTGTTGCTTAGATGGCTCAGACTCTCAAATAATCCTTGTATATACATTTAAAGAAATCTTTTCCCAAGCTGAAGTTAGAGTCAGCCTGATCTTGATTCAAATCACCTGACTCATGTAAGTCTCAGGGTTTTTAATGAGATTTTAGTTATTTTATTTTATTTTTCATTTAAAACAATTCTCTTTAAAAAATGTTTATTTTTGAGAGAGATAGATAGAGCATGAGCGGGGGAGGGGCACAGAGAGAGGGAGACACAGAATCAGAAGCGGGCTCCAGGCTCCGAGCTGTCGGCACAGAGCCTGATGTGGGGCTTGAACTCATGAACTGCAAGATCATGACGTGAGCCAAAGTCAGACTCTCAACTAGCTGAGCCATCCAGGTGCCCTGAAAGATCTTAGTTTTTTAATGGAAAAACAAACACATCCCTCCAACATAAAGCAGGCAAAGATTTGAAAAATACTCTCAGATCCAAATGGTACTTTTGTGAAATATTAACAATGTTTACTGTTATCAACACTCAGCGAAGGGTGAAAATATTTTCTTTCATTTAAAAAATGAAACGTTTTAGTTGTTGATCTCTTTCCTTAAAATTATCGTTGCTTGGCTCCTACCTGTGGAACCAGGTAAGCTTGGTCTGAGAGGTTCCTATGGACCAATTCTGGAATTAGGAGTTCCTAGGGCTGACAGAACAGGAATGGATAGTCCTTAACTGGTCATTTTAGTGTAATGTACAATTTTAGTTGGGTAGAACATGTTGTAGGTTGTTCATTTATTTGCTTATTTATCTACCAATTATTTGTGGAGGGGTACTCTTTCATCTAATGTGCTGAGTGCTGATGTGGGTTTATAAACCTTCTAGCATAGAAGGGATTGCAAACAGGCAAGCAAAAATTCATGGTAGAATGTGAAGGGTACCAGGAGAGGAGAAGTATTGGGTGCTCTGGAAACAGATGAGAGGGACCAACCCAGATGGAGTTATCGAGGCTTCCTACAGCAAGTGACGTCTAAGTCAAGATCTGAAGAAAAAAAGAAATTAGTTGAATAAAAGAGTGAAGGTGCGTGGGTATGGCAAGGGTTTTGAGCAGAGGGAAAGACTGAGTGAGTAGGGGGAAAGACTTCAGCAAGCTAAAGGAAGTGGAAGAAACTCAGTAACTGGGTAAACATTGTTAATGCTGATCAGACGGCAAAAGGAAGAACAAGAAGACTGGTATCTAGGAGGGTCTAAGGCAAAACAGTAAGGTAGAAGGAATAGATCGAAGAAAGAGGTTCAGAACAGAAAACCATGAATTGTGATTATGTTCTGGGATGTGCTACTCAAACTTTCACATCCACATGACCTACCTGGAGATCTTATTAGAAGGCAGGTTTGGCCTCATTATTTCTAAGGAACTCTCCAGTGATGTTAACGCTGGTCTGAGGAGTGCACTTTTGGTTATCAAGGATCGAGGACATGGGAGTGTCCCTTTACATGGTGGCTGTTAATTGTCGTGAGGCAGTCCTGGTAGCTTAATGGAGTTCCATTAGCTCGGGTAGTAACAGACACAGATTCTTGTTCCTAAGCATTGCTGAGACAATGACTTTTGCTCTTTACTTTCATGAATTCCTCTTGTTTTCTTCCTGGCTGCAGTTGATATGTCAGCTGGGTAAGGCCACTTCTGAGTCAGTCTCAAATTGGCTGTGACCATGGCATGACTGACTAATGGCTCACCAAAACGACATGGGGAAAGGTGGTCTTCTCCACCTCGACAGTGGTTCTTTAGTTGTCCTTCTGTAGAATACTGCTGTTCTGTGAGCTGCTGGCCATAGTGTTCCCTAACACTTGAATAACAGTGGCGGTCTTTTTACCATTGAGGGGAAAAGATGAATGCTAATGGGAAAATTTTCTTAATTTAAGTTTTTCTTCCATGACTTTCTCTTAATCCTTTGATGCTGGCAGCCATTCGGAGGCTAATAAAGAGTGCTGGTGGACAACCAAATGAGCAACAACAACATTAAGCAGCAGAGCCTGGGGACGCTAGTGCTGCTGTCTTCATGGCAGAATGAGCTTATGGATGAGGTTTTGTATTATATCGGTACACTCTGGCCACACGGTCCTGGTTAAAACTCTTCCTAGTTTATGCAGTAACGCACATCAGGGTTCCAATGTCTCTCCCAAGAGGAGCAGAAATGGACAAACTGGAGAAGCATGTTCTCTGACATGTTGTCAGGCTCCTTCGCCCTGTTCAGGCACTTCCAGGCCTCCCTCCCGTTCAGATGAGCACAGCGGCTCTGCACAGAGGCTCTGCAGCCCAGCAGGCCACAGTCTCCAAGTCAGTGGTTTCAGGAGGGCTGCCAGGGCTCACTTGGGCTTGGCATTTCCCCTCCTTCCAGCAACTCCCGGCTCTTATTTAGTTTTAAATTAAATAAAAATTGTAGCACATGGATTTGAATTAAAACAAGAGGCCTGATCTTTGTAATATGCGCCACATCAATAGGAAAGCTAATTTGTGCGAAGCACATCTCCTCCTTTAATTTAAACCACAGAACTCTGCCTCTTTGGTTTCAAGGGAACTGAGAGCTGGGGCGGGGCAGCTCACTCCTGGCATTAACTAGGGCTGTGCTCCAGGGCACCAGGAACAGTTTCAGGAGAGCTTAGTGTTCCTCTTAAGCCCTTTGTGCTGGGTGTCACACGATACACCAAAGCAGTTCCGAACTCCTGGCCTTGAATTTAAAGAAGGCCTTAAAAATGTCTCAGGGTAAACTTCCTCCAATTGACTCTAAACTGCAACCTAGCTACCAGAAAGAGAATCTGCATCACTGAAAGCTTTCCAAGGCAGAGAGACCACTACTGAACTTGAGGCTATTCCTCATTTTCAGGCTCCAAGCCTTTGTGTGTGTAGATTACTAGTCTGTGCCAGGTGAGGAATTCAATCTGGGTTCTGACAGTTGCTTCACTCAGTTTCACTGGCTGTAGTGGCAAAAGGTGGAGACTGGGGTGGAGATGGCAGTAGCGCTGTCACCCATGAACAATGTGAGCTTTACTCAAAAACACTGCAATCTACTCGGCACCAAGCCCTTGTTTCAATGCTCACTGCAGGCCCCACTCACTGCCAGGAGATGGGTGATAAATAGCGGGATCCCTTTGTAAACTTTCACCTCCAGGGGAAATTTATATATCTGGGGCACCCTCTTTAAGAAAAATAATACAAAAAAAAATCTTTTACCAACTTTATATACCATCAGACACACTTCCAGGGCCCCTCCAGGATCTTGGAAGGGGCCCGTGTGAATGAGGAAGCCTGAGGCATAAGCTTCTTTGGCTTTACAAGTGAATCCACTTCTGTTAGGCAGGCATTGCCAGCTATCCTCCTGCCCAGTGCCAAAAGGGTATGCAGAGGGTGAGGGTAAAGATGATAGAAGAGGATTTATTAGATGATAGGTGTAATCGATTAAGACAAAGTTCTTGTTCTGATCTGACTGGGTTTTGAATATATTTTAAGTTTATTTATTTATTTGGAGAGAGAGAGAGCATGAGCAGGGGTAGGGGCAGAGAGAGAGAGAGTAGAGAGAGAGAGAATCCCAAGCAGGCTCTGCGCCGTCAGCACAGAGCTCGATATGGGACTTGAACTCACAACCTTCGAGATCATGACCTGAGGCAAAATCAAGGGTCAGATACTTAATTGACTGAGCCACCCAGGTGCCCCTTGACTGAGTTTTGAACCACCTGAGGTGCACTGTCTTAGTGAACCAAATTTAGTCCACACAAAGCCAAGCTCTCTCTAGGCTGCAAGTCTCTTAAGGGCAGGGTCCATATCTCTGTGTTTGTTCCTAAATACCTACCCAAGAGTGTGTCATTGAATGTCTGCTGAATAAATAGTTGGAGACTGTGAATGAGTAAATGTGTAAATAAGTCCACACCCCATTTTAAATAAAGGGTCATTGTTTACAATCTCTACAGGACTCTGAAAAGTGTTTTGAACTATGTAAAGAAAGGCTCCAAATAAATGTATTTTTGGAGTATGGACAACTGGATTCTGCCAGAGGGCTACTAAAGCCATACTTCTTATTGGGTAACTCAAACTACTCTAGGCATAGTTAAGAACATTAGGCTATATTATAAAGCAAATATTTTTAAATTTTTGTATTATTTTATTTATTTTTTGAGAGAGAGAGAGAGCAGAGGAGGGGCAAGAGAGAGAGGGAGCGAGAGATTCCCAAGCAGGCTCCACAATCAGTGTGCAGAGCCTGATGTGGGGCTCAGTCTCACAAACCTTGAGATCATGATCTGAGCTGAAATCAAGAGTCAGATGCTTAACTGACTGAGCCATCCAGGCTCCCCTAAAGCAAATATTCTTTAAAGGGACTGGCTTTCTCTTCTGGTTTCTGGGTGTTGTTGTCATACGCCCCCAAAATGCTAGACAGTGTGCTATGTGATCTGCTTCTTTACCTCCTCCTCTGGCTTATGTTACCTTAAGTTGACCTCTTAAATTATTTATCTCCTGGCAAATACATTTAAAATTTTAGATCCTGAGTGAAGGTAGAACATGTCAAAATTCACACAGAAAATCAAAGCTGAGTCTTTTCTGAAGACAAATACTGCCCTGCACATGGTGAACTCACCTGATGCTTCCTACACTCCAATGGGGGTCAGTAGGCACAGTGTACAACTTGAACTGATGGTTGGGAAGGGTGTCACCCAAATGTTTGATTTGTTGTAAAATGGTCAATGACTGGGTTTGCTTGAGAGACATGTTAGACATGTTGGGATTGGCCTATGTTAGGAAGGGCCTGGTTTTAATTCTCTTGAACTTGAGGGTAAATCTGAAGTAGTGTCATGTGGGTAAGAAGGCTCTAAATTTGAAGTCAAGAGGCTTGGGTTCAAGTCTCATTTTCATCTCTAATTGGTTGTGAGATTGTGGGCAAGATAACCAATCTCTCTATGTCTCACTCACTCTGTCTCTCTGTCTTTTTAATCTGCAAGAGACTAATAATGCCTAGCCTACCTTGGTCTATATCTGAGTCTCAACTCATTGCTCCTAAAAGGTCTTAGAAAGGTTAGAGTGACTTTTAAAATTTTTTTTTTCAACGTTTATTTATTTTTGGGACAGAGAGAGACAGAGCATGAACGGGGGAGGGGCAGAGAGCGAGGGAGACACAGAATCGGAAACAGGCTCCAGGCTCTGAGCCATCAGCCCAGAGCCTGACGCGGGGCTCGAACTCACGGACCGCGAGATCGTGACCTGGCTGAAGTCGGACGCTTAACCGACTGCGCCACCCAGGCGCCCCAATTTCTTCATTTTAAAGCTAGGAAGATAGCTTTTTAGTGGAAAATCCAATGTTTTTCCCATCATATTGGGAATATCATCAATATTATTAACTTGTAATTAAAATGGCATTAAAAATAGAATAAGTAACCCAATCTCTTTGTTGTTCAGATTCACTTCAATGTGAACAGCATACAAAACAAAAATCTAGTCAAATTTATAAAAAGAAGCCCACTTTGACTTTGAGGTCAAGCTGCTGAACTGCTAACAGTGAGTGACTGATGCCCAGCAGATGACACAGATGCTCAGTGTGGAAGACAATGGGTGTCAGTCTCTCGATTATAATCATGTACAGTAGGTGTCCTAAAAATTTGGCATGATAGTCTTTTTGGTAATTGGAACTAGCTGATTGGCATTCTCCTGAATTAAACTAATAATATCAACTCCCTTTATGTCATGGGGGTTATTGTTGTCCCCCTAGAGGGTGAAGATGCTTTAGAACAAGGCCAGATAGTAAATATTTTATGTTTTGTGGGCCATGCGGTTTCTGTCGCAACAAGTCAACTCTGCCTTTATAATGCAAAAACAGACAAGACAGTATATAAACAAAACAGTGTAGCTGTGTTTCAACTTTATTTACAAAATTGGTGTGGGCTAGCTTTGGTTCAAAGGTCATAGTTTGCTGACTCCTGGCTTTAGAATATCATAAAGATACCATCAAATTCTGGGCCTCCTAGGAGGGCCTGGGTGGCTCAGTTGGTTAAGTGTCTGACTTTGGCTTAGGTCATGATCTCAAGGTCTATGGGTTCAAGCCCTGCATCAGGCTCTGTGCTGACAGAACAGAGCCTGGAGTTTGCTTTGGATTCTGTGTCTCCCTCTCTCTCTGCCCCTCCCCTGCTCATGCTCTTTCAGTGTATCTATCTCTCTCTCAAAAATAAGCATTAAAACAATTAAAACAAAAGAGTTTTAAAAAAAATTCTGGGCCTACCCACATCCCTGGGTCATACATACTGCTGGCCTCAGTTTTTAGCACAGCTTTACTCCTAAAGCTAAGCAAACACAGAAGGTGCCAAACCCTGGAGGAACCATCAAGCCAGGTGGCCATTTGGGCAGGCACTTCACACCCTGACATGGCTATCCCAAACCTCACACCTTTCTCAGAAGTGATCTTTGTAAAATAAAGCATTGTTTAAAATATAATACTTGAGTTTTAAAAATAAGCCAAAGTAGTTATTCTCTGGAGTAAAACTACAGATGTTTTGATGGGAAGGAAGGAAAAGTGCTTTCCAGCTCCAGAATTGGGTTGCAAAAGTGCAGCTCAGTGCTGACTTCCTATTTACAAATGATCAAACTTGCCTTTGTTTACCCATAATAGAAGTCAACTCATTTCCAAAGTTCATTGCTGTTCTAAGTCAAAGATCACCTGTCAGTTGAACTTATTCTCTTTATGACTCTTTCACTTCGGCATATCTGGAAATGGAGGGAAGCATGGTCAGAGGCCCACACAAGGGCAATTTTAAACTCTGGGTCTTCATTTTTTTTCCATACTTGATTAAATAACTCCTTCTCAACCTGGGAACTACCCACCCCTTACTGTGTGGAACAGGCTACAAGGGAACTGAAGGTGAAACAAGCCTTTTATTCCTAGTACTACTTCTGAAAATGTGGATTTTGAGACACTTGGGTGGGTTCAAAGTGGAGTCTCACAGACCTGGATTTAGGAATGCTTTGTTCCTTGGCCAAGTTACACAACCTGTGTGAGGTTCTGAACTTCAGTTTCTCCATCTACAAAGTGGCTTAATATATACTTCATAGAACTGATCTATAGTGAGCGGCAGATAGTAGATATTCAATAAATGATAGTTTCCCTCAGTTTTTCCATATCCCCTTGTATGCCCCAAATTCTATTTGTTTGCTCTATTCTATGAGTGTTTATTATACTCTCACATATATTCCCACGAACTGCCTCTGAGGGTAACGTAAGTGTATTCACACATAGAAGGCATGTAAGGAAAAAGCTTTCTGAATAAGGAAAGACTGCTGGTAGGAAAATTGATTGAACAGAAAGAAATCACCATTCCCAGAGTAGTTCAGGGTCAGAAAATTCATTTGGTTTATTTTCTTTTGGAATAAGGTACCTTCAGGTATGGTTTAAATAAGTAGAACATAGCTTTTTGAGAGCAGAGAGCTTGTCAGTTAATACACCCGTGTTTAGAACTGCTCTGGGCAATAGGTAAGTGCACAATTAATACCTGTTTTCTCAACTAATAACTGAACATACTTAGATATGAGTTACTTGTGTATTAACTATGGGAAGTTCCTGGAGTTTTGCATAGGGAAGGAACAGGGATTTTAAAGAGAAGTCTTTTTTTTTTTAATGTTTATTTATTTTTGAGAGAGAGAGAGAGAGCAAGAGAGCAGGGGAGGGAAAGAGACACAGGGAGACATGGAATCCAAAGCAGGTGCCAGGCTCTGAGCTGTCAGCACAGAGCCAAATGAGGAGCTTGAATGCACGAACTGTAAGATCATGACCTGAGCCGAAGTCAGACACTTAACCTACTGAGCCACCCAGCGACCCTCTAAGGAGAAGTCTTAACACTGGACAAATGTGGCACCATTTACATACTGTTTACCTTCAAGTATGCAATTTGTGAAATGACTATGCAAATTCTCTGATATGAAAATTGATCTGAAATAAGTTAGGGGAACGTCTAATACCCATTCTAGGCCAGTTTCTGGCAGATACTTCAGTTTTATTTTCCTTCTGGAAAGAGAAATCCCCCTGTTGCTCAGAACTTATGGAGTACCAGCATGGCACTAGGTAATGATGGGGTAAAGAGTAGTAGATGCCATGGGGGTAAGAGAATCAGGAGGTCTCTATGTCTCCTGCTTTCCAGGTGCTGTAAAAGTATGAGAAAACAGTAGTGCTAACACACAACAGTTCACATACCTGAAAACATCATCATGTGCTGAAAATTCCAGGGGATCTTCTGTTTTCGGCCCAGATTCAGGAGGAAGGAGAGGGGGTATATGTTGCAGGCTCTGGCCAGAAAAATTGCCAGCTATAGATAAGCAAGGAAAAACATTGAGGAAAATGCTACAATTGAGGGTGCCAGTCCTTGGGCTGTCATTGTTACGTTCTTAAGCTTCTCTATTTTATGACCCAGAAAACAGGGACAAATATGTCAATACGTGTATGTCCAACTTGCTGCCAAAACTCATCTTTAAATGTCAACTCCTTTCCAGAAATAATAGAGAACTCTGCTTTTCTTTGAATATCTACTTGGTTTAGAATTGTTAGCCCCATATCATTTCAATCACTGGAAATTTTCTCATCACATTTATGTTGCTGATGACTGACTCTTTGCTCAACTCTGCCACCAAATGTGAGGCAGAGACCGTTCAGAGGCTGTGGCATTATCTTCTCAAGCAGCACTTTAGAAAGGATAAATGTACTTCTGCTCATGATTGCCATCTTACTTTCCATTAGTTTATACTCCCTGTATCTAGCAAGCTTCACTTCCGTTTTTCTTTTAGTTGATTTGACTTTAAGAGGAATTGCTTGTCTAGATGTATAATGCAGCTGCTGCTTTAGGAGGTATTGTGCTGAAGTCCAAGCTTTGTAGGTTAAAATCTAGGAAAATATTGGTGGGAGTCATCTCTCCCCTTTTGTCACCCAGGACTCCTGCCCTGATAGTCTGTCTATCCCAGTTTGCCCTTAAATAGGATGCAGTTATTTGGGAAGAGGGAGCTACCGTCCATGATGTAGGGTTGATGAGATTGGAGAGTTCAGCTGAATGTTCAGTGAAAAGAGGACAAGAGGCAAATGCAGGTGCTTAGCTGGAGCAGGGCTTACAGAAGTGCGGTCAGCTCTCCTGGCTGTCAAGATCACCTGCCTGTGATCTGATAGGACATCTGCCTAGTTCCTAAGTGGAAAGAAGGACAACAGTTGCTGACTGTCCTTGGAGACATCCCCAGCACCTCACCATCCTTTCAGACAGACATCCATTCCTACTGGGGAATGCTTATACCCCAGGCCTAGAGCTCCCAAAGTCCTCTGCATTAAAAGTAAGGCCTACATTTTGTTATTTTACTTATAGGAAAGGGCTATCTTATTAAAACAGACTTACATGTACACAATGATTAAGACATTGAAAGCACATCCATAATGCCAATTTCATCTGATTTTTACTCTGTGTATCCTATTTTCAAAGTCTTCACTGGAGAAAAGATTTTACCATCTTCTAATGAAAATATTTCTAAAGCTTAGTAATCTTGGCTATATTCTGACACATTCTACTGCAGATTAAGTATATTTCTCTATAAAGAATGGATTGACATATTTTTATGTAAATGATTTATAATTTAAAAACATACTCTGAATATTCAGAAAATCAATATCTTTTGAATATTTATTTTCAAGTATTCTATTCTCCTTTAGTTTTCCTCGTTTATTTCTCTCAGTATTTTCCAAACTTCTTATCTTGAACCATAAGCACTTAATAAAGGTCTGAATTTCTTAGCATCTTTTCTCTCCTAACTAGAAATTACGTATCTGCCAGGAATTTGAGGCTTGCAGTAAACTTGAGGAAATTACTTTAACAATTTAACAGAATGAGTAAAAGTAAGTAGTTTATTCTTTTCCCTCATCACTCCACGTTCTGTATTTCAAAGGATACAAAGGCTCCGAGTATAAAAAGAGCATTAAAGATATGATTCTGGAACGTGAACAGCGCCAGGCCCATGTAACAGAAGATGACATTCTCAGCCAAGAAGTTCATAAATTCAAACAGCTGAAAACAAAACAGAAACCAAAAACCATTAATTATGACTCAGGTTTGAATCCACTTAATATCTTGTGACTGTTTTGGTGAGTGGATGGTTTTCTTTTATCTGTGTGTGCAGCTTCTGGAGGGGTGGGTGCAGGCCCCCTGACTACCCTGTCAGGCCCTCTAACTCTACCCTGGCTCTCTACCCAGGGACAGATGTGGCAGCCATGTCAACATCCCATCTTCCTTTCCAGCTACAAGGCAGCCAGAGATATACCTGGGTATATTAACCACCATGATCCTTCATAGAACAGTTCCTACAAGGATGAAAGACTATTCCTTGGTCTAAAACTGAAACTCAGTGACTGCTTAAGGTGTACTTTAGGAAAGGTTGCAAAGATGGTGTGGCTGCTTCTGACATTACTCAGTAGATGCACTTGAGTTCCTAGGCCCTGAAAACTGTTCAAAAAAAGTTTTAGCTAGATTGCCTTCCTCAGGTAGGCAGGAGGGACAAACTTGGAAAACTTGAAAACTTGGAATAAGAATGAATGTCAGTTATATTTCAATATCAGAATGATCAGTATATTTCAAACCCGAGACAATGAGACTCATTAAATTGACTGATGTAGGTATATCCATTAAATGTCTACAATTTCTAGCTGGTAAAAAGAAAATGATTAATCCCAGGGATCAGTTTATGCAATGAGAACACAATAGATACATCAAATTCAGTCAGAGGAATGGAGTAATAACACGCTATGCAGAAGGATGCTCCCAAGAGTTATTCTTAGATCATTAACTAAACAATTTAAGTTGAACATGAAAAACGTTCTCCAGCTTCCACATTAGAAGTAAAAGGGAAATGTGTCCAGAGGCTACAAGAAACACATATTTGGAAGAGACTTTAGTTTATGTTCCAGAATTTTCATTTGGAAGTTTCTGAAACTTCATTCTCAGACCTACATAAATCACCGTGTTAGGTAAATGTCTCTGGAGGCATTTCTCTTGACTTTTTAAGGACTCATTATTTTTTCATGTAACGTATTTATGGCCCCACAAATAATGCCCAATACCTGCTTACCGAGAGTTGACAGAAAGAAAAGCAGAATCTTGTCAGAAACATTATTTAAAGCCAGTAATAGAAATAAAGGATTAAAAAAGACACAGCTCCTGTGGTACAAGATGGTCTTTCTTCAGTGGTAGTGATCATCAATTATCCTGAGAACTTGTTTCACATTCTAGGCCTGCTCATCTTAATAAACACTGTCACCCAAATAACCACCAAAAACTTAAAACCATGGGAGAAAATAAAGGGGATAGGGAGCACTTTGCTACCTCATCAAATCTTTACTTTTGCAGAAAACGAGATTTGGCCACTGTCTTCATTTGCTCAGTCTGTCATAGCAAAATACAATACTGAGTGGTTAAAACAACAGAAATTTATTTCTCACAGTTCTGGAGGTTGAAAAGTCCAAGATCAAAGTGCCAGCCAATTAGGTTCTGGTGAGAACTCTCTCTGGTTTGCAAATAGCAGCCTGCTTGCTGTGTCTTCACATGGTAGAAAAAGAGATCATCTCTCTCATGTCTCTTCTTGTAAGGGCATGCATGAATCTCATTCATGAAGGTTCCACCCTCATGACCTAATCAGCTCCCAAAGCCCCACCAGTACATACCACCACACTAGGGGGTAGGACTTCAACATATGAATTTGGATGGGGGGCACAAACATTCAGTTCATAGCAGCTATCCAGTTTCTAACATTAATAAACACATGCAAGATTAAATTCATAGAGCCTCTTCTCCTGTCCCCATCCCAAGTACTGTAGAGAGGACATTTCACCATCTAGCATCCATTTGGCTTCTTCTTGGTGGTCACACCCCGATTTCCCTGGGATCCCTCTTCTTCCCCACTCTCAGATCACATGCTGACACTTCCATACTCAGATATAGAATATATGATTTAGGACTAAACCACTCAAATCAACGCATTTCTCTAGTCAGCATGTTTGGTGCAGAAATAGGTGTGGTGCATTCAGAGCCAAAGAAGTACAGTGAGATCTTGGCAGGAAATGCTGGGACAAACACCCCCACCTTTTCACTGTGTGAGAAAGTAGGATGCAGGCCAGGAGCTGCTGTTAGTCACCTTGTGATTAAGGGGAAATAGCTCTCTGAAAGAGAAGCCATGTCCTGATGACACTGCTTAATCTGTGTTCGACCTCTCCCAAAGCAAAATCTATCCTTGGACTTTTGAATTAAAAAGACAGATGAACATAGGGGAACAGAAAGAAAAATAAGATAAAAACAGAGAGGGAGTCAAACCGTAAGAGACTCTTAAAGACAGAGAACAAACTGAGGGTGGCTGGAGAGGTGTTGGGTGGGGGAATGGGCTAAATGGGTGATGGGCACTATGGAGGACATTTGTTGGGATGAGCACTGGGTGTTATATGCAAGTGATGAATCACTAAATTCTACTCCTCAAATCATTATTACACTATACGTCAACTAGCACTTAAATTTAAAAAAAGATATGACAAATTAATTTGTAGATCAATGTTTAATGAAACAAAAAGATAAAAATTTATTACCAATTTTCTGCAACATGCCAGTTTAAACATGATTTTTTCCCTGTATTCTCAGTACCTGAAGTAGACAATTTTAAGGTTTTCTAAGTAGACAGAGATAACATATACATATAAACAATGAGAATTTGTTTCTTTCTTTCCAGTTCCTATATGTTGTTTCTTTTACTCTTTCAAATTTTACTGGCTAGAACATACATCATAATGAAGTACTGATGGTAAAAAAAAAAAAAAAAAAAACCAAAAAACAAAAAACAAACAAAAAAACAAGGGATGCCTGGGTGACTCAGTTCGTGAAGCATCCAACTCTTGATTTCAGCTCAGGTGATGCATGATCTCAAGGTTTATGAGTTCAACCCTCACATCAGGCTCTGTGTTGACAGTGCTGAGCCTGCTTGGGATTCTCTCTCTCTCTCTCTCTGCCCTTCCCCAACTTGTGCATGCTCTTTCATTCTCAAAAATAAAGAAATAAACTTAAAAAAAAGACCAAGAAATCACTTTTTGGTTTGAGGTAAGGTTTCTATCACTTAAAAGGATATATATATATATATATATATATATATATATATATATATATATTCTTTTACAATCCCGTACCAGTTTAACAAAACACCTCTCTGACTCAATATAGATTACAAAGTAAAGGGTGTGATCAACTGTTGGATTTTGTTCAGATAGCAACAAAATCAGTTATCCCTGCCCACCCCTCCTCCCTGCTCCCACCCCCAACTTTAATCTATTCCTCACATGTAAAGGAAAAAAAGTATTTGGTAAGTCAGTTTTTTTCTTTTTCTGTTGGTTGTTGAGACATAATGGGAATTTGCCCTATACATTTTACATGGAGACTCATGGTATTAATTGTTTTGGAGATTTGCTTCTGTTGGAAAACTCAGGATTTTAACTTGATTTAGTCACTCAGTTTATTGAAATCTAGCACTGACCAAAATTAGAAGTAACTGTTTATATACACATTATACAGAAGTTCCATTTTCCATTTAGGTCCATTTCTAGGTCTGCTCTTTGTTTCTATTGTTATCTATTCTTCTACTAATAACATCTCTTTTTAATTAATGTAGATCCATAATACATTGTAATATTTTATAGATCTAGATTTTCCCATATTTTACCTTCTTCAGAATCTTCCTGATTATTTTTGCATGTTAAAAAATGTTTTTTATGCTTAATCACTTAGAAGTGTATAAATCACATATTTACAATTTAAGATTAAAGAAGAGAATATTACCAGCACCCCAGAATTACTCAATTCCCTTCCCACTTATACTCCACACCCCAATGCACTGCTATCAGCACTTCTGTCATTGCACATGACCTTTCCTTCAGTTTCATGTGAATGGAATCAGACAATATATATTCTTTTGTATTTGTCCTCTTTTACTCCACATCACGTCTGTGAGACTCTTCATGTTGTTGCGTATAGAAGTAGCTCATTTTTTTCAGGGGCGCCTGGGTGGTGCAGTCGGTTAAGCGTCCGACTTCAGCCAGGTCACGATCTCGCGGTCCGGGAGTTCGAGCCCCGCGTCAGGCTCTGGGCTGATGGCTCAGAGCCTGGAGCCCGTTTCTGATTCTGTGTCTCCCTCTCTCTCTGCCCCTCCCCCGTTCATGCTCTGTCTCTCTCTGTCCCAAAAATAAATAAACGTTGAAAAAAAAAATTTAGAAGTAGCTCATTTTTTTAATTATATGAATATGCCACAGTTGATTTATTCATTCTACTACTGATAGACATGTGGGTTGTGTTCCGTTTCCGGCTATGATGAATTTTGCTGTTGTACATCCATGTTCGCATTCCTATGGGATTGTCAGGACACAGCACCAAGCAGTTTTCCAGGTTGGTAGTTCCAGTTTGCACCTCCCATCAGCAGTCCTTGTTGGCTCACGTTCTTGTCAACACCTGGCTTTTGTTGCTTTGTTTTTGAATTAATACTTTTGCCTGCTCACATTGCCATCTGAACTTATTGGGGATCAACTTGTCCATTTCCACAACAATAACCCACTGGCATTTTAGTTGGAATTGGATTAAAGGTATAGAGAAATTTGGAGAGAATGCACATGTTTAGAATATTGAAACCTAAATCCATGAACATCACATATCCTTATAAAGATTTTGTTTTTCTTTCATTTCTCTCAGTAATTTCTGCATAAAGATTTTTACATATTGTTGGTTAGATTTATTCCTAGATTTTTTTTGTTACTGGTGTAAATGATACCCCTTTCAAAATTCATTTTCTAACTGTTGGTTGCTAGATACATGTATACAATTAATTTTTTACCAATCTTGTATTCAGGGCCTTACTAAATTTATTCAATAATTCTCATAGCTTTTTGGTAGATTCTTTTGGATTTCCACAATTATGTTGTTTTCAGATAAGGATATTTTGTTTTTCTCCTTTCCATTTGTTATACATTTTGCATCTTTTTTTCTTGTCTGATTATACTTGTCAGGACATCCAGTTCAGTTCAGTGCAGAATAAAAGTGGTGATGGAGCATCTTTGTCTTATTCCCAGTCTTAAAGGAAAAACTTTCAAGATTTTTCTACTAAATTCATAGAAACCCTTTAAACAGATTAAATAAATTCCTTCTATTCCTAGTCTATTAGGAATAGATATTAAAAAAAAAATCAAATGCTTTTTCTTCATCTATTAAGATGATCATACAGTATTTTTTTTCATTTTTTAATGTTTATTTATTTATTCTGAGACAGAGAGAAAGAGAGTGTGTGAAAGGGGGAAGGGTAGAAGAGGGAGACAGAGAATCTGAAGCAGCACAATATCCCTTTGGGATATGGATTGGATATGGATTTGGATTGTGCTAATGGCAGCACAATATCCCTTTGTATTTTCCTACCAAATTTTATTTCACTGTACCCATTATTGGACATTCGGTTGTTTCCAGATTGTTCCCCTTTAGACAATGCTGCATTGAGTACCTTTGTACAATAGCTCTCCCCAGTTGAGTGATTAATTCCTAGACATGAGCTACTTCTGTTGAAGGGTATACGTTAATTTTTCTTTTTCAACGTATTACCAGTCTGCTCTTCAGAAAGAATATACCAGTTTGCATCTCTAATAATGATGCAGAGGGTGCCCTTTCCCCACATACTTGCCAAAAGTAGTTTTTATCAATTTAAAAAAAACCTTGACAATCTGATAGACTCACTTATTTTAAATTGTAGATAGTTATTAGCATTTTTAAAAAGATTCCTTTCATAGCAGTGTAGCAGCATTGATTAGCACTCCTTTGTCTATTTATATCATGTGGCAACATTCCTCTGAATGAACAGGCTTCATAATTTCCTTCTTGGGGCACTTAATGAAAACGTGTGGGTGAATTCAATTTTATTTCACTTGAAAAATCTCCTTTAGGCATTTCAAAAGGAGAATCTATGGTAAGACCATGCTGACAGAAGCAACCAATTTGACCATTAGGACATCATTGCCTGAGTCTGGATGGAGTAGTTAATTATTGAGGGAATAGATTTATTGGTCAATTTTGGAGGGGAAAAAAACCCAAAAAAAACCAAAACCCAAACTCCATTTCCAAACTAACAACAACAACAACAACAACAACAACAGTCAACCTAGTCAATTCATGATTCAGTATTCACTATGAATAACCTCAAATGTACTTTGTCCTCACTCAGGGTCAATGAAAAAACAAAACAAACAAACCTTAACTCAACATTTTATTTATCCAGTACAGTAAACAACATTTGTTTTATTTCCATTAATTCTCAGTTGTGTGCTTTTGGAGAGGATCCAACTTAAGTTAGCTTTGCTTAGGAAAGCTTTTCTTCAGGAAAATAAAAAGCAAGTTAATACCACAAAGACTAGGGAAATATTGAAACTACATAAGAGGGCAATCAGTGTTTAAAAACTCTGAAGGTTCATGGTAACCATTCATATGTTAATTAAACAACTTAAACAATTTAGCAAATGATGTTCTCTGAAGGCTTCCTAGACGTTAAATTTTTTAGTATGAGATACTAAGAAAGTAAAAAAAAAAAAGTCATACTTATTTTATAAAATCACATCACTAATTCTGATGGGCATTTTTCTCCTATTGGTAAAAGAATGAAACTTTACTATTTTACCCTGGTTCATACAGAGAAATATTACAGTGGTGCACTGTACCGCATTCTGCTTACCTAATACCAATTAAATTCACATGGATTCCTCAACACAACTTTTATTTGGCATAGTATAGTTTGACACCATTTACTGACTTGCCTCTACTTCTCCACGTAATATGCTGAAATCCATTTTATTTGGGATGTGAAAGAAGCTACAAAACTAATAAAAATGAATGAGAAGGAAGAACTAAAAATGTCCCTTTATTTTCTCCATAATTTTGTCCCAGGATTAATTTTTTGTTTGTTTGTTTTAAAATTTGTCTTTCTTCCTAACTGGGACCTTTCGTTAGAGAATATCTCAGATTTCATTTTTTATATACTATTGGGTATACCTATATTTTGAACAAGCTGGAGTATAAGCGAATAATTTTTATTCCTGCATTGAAGGATTTGAAAGCAAACATTATAATATATTTTACTGGAATTATAAACTTTTGCTCCTGAGATTCTAATATTTGCTTAGCTCCAGTCCTGAGGAAATTTGTTAATGGTAAACCCAATAATTCCTATGGGCTTTTAGAGGTAGCATAGGAGTTGAATGATACTGAAGACCTGTGATCTTTACCACTAGGATGTAAACGATCTAAAGGCTTTACTTCCAGTCATGGTCTTGGTTCCCAGAGTGTAGCCTCTCTTATGAAGCTAAAGATTTATAATTACATATAAGTACAACTGCAAACCTTTGAGATTCTTCTAAATTTAGGACACTGTAATAAAAGCAGTTTTACTACTTCTAAAATAGTAATAATACTAAGGGACTAATTTTTTTAGGATTTAAATTATGCTAGGGAATGTGTTAAAGACTTTTATGTACTTTAAAATGTTTTAACAGTTTTTTTTATAACGACAACAAAACTCATAAAGTGATAATCTTATTTCCATTTCACAGTTGGGGAAGCTGTACTCAATGGCATTAATGTACTTGCCCACATAAAACACAACAAAGGGAAAAATTGAGCTATCTGAAGTTTTGTTCAAGGCCCACACCACTTTTGCCAGACTAGGCTGTCTCTCCATTATGTGAGTTTCAGGTTTGGGGGCGGCAAGATGTTTGTTAACAATAGTATTGGTGAACATTTATAACACCTTAGAGTTTTCAAAGCATATTTAATATAAACTTTTTTGTTGGATCATCAGAGCAACTCTGGGGGTTGGCAAGGAAGGTATCTGTGACTCTGACCACATTTTTTTTTAAGTAAAGAAACCAGAAAGGTAAATTTCTTTGTATCCAACTAGTGGAAACAATAGGGGGTAACTTGAGGTGGTGGACACTTATCCTCTCCCAATGTCTACTACCACCCGGTCACCTGAACCAATCCCACCAAAAAAATCAAAAAGTGAAAACAAAACTTTTGCCCTGCAGTTGTAATGTTAAGGCAAAACTTCTTTCCAATCCTAGAGAAATTTGCATGTAATGATTATATATATATATTAGTTTTTTTTAAGTTTATTTATTTTTGATAGAGATAGAGAGACAGCACTTAAGTGGGGTAGGGGCAGAGAGAGAGAGAGAGAGAGAGAGAGAGAGAGAGAGAGGGAAAGAGAGAACCCCAAGCAGGCTCCATATTGTCCGTGCAGAGCCTGATATGGGGCTCAAACTCATGAACCATGAGATCACGATGTGAGCTGAAGTCAGACGCTTAACCAACTGAGCCACTCAGGTGCCCCTCCAAGATCAGATTCTTTAAGTTTAGGACTATAAAGTCTCTGAAGTGGAGGAGGTATACCACTTAAGTGTTCAGAGAGTTTCTAATTTGTCATAAACTTCTTTGAGAATTCTTGGGCTCCCTATGCACTCTGGGCTGGTACCCAGCCCTCTCCCATACCCTGAATTTCATTCTTCTTTTAAACTTAATTTGACTTTTTAAAAACATGAGAATTTCAGAAGCACAGCCTATAAAAACACAACAAAACACATTTTAGGAAGATGAATAGGCATCATTAAGTAAGTAAAGTTAATATAGGAAATAAATGTAGTTACAGCTACAAGGAATTCAGCTTCATTAAACTGAATAAATACTGTAGCCAGATTTTCTTGAAATCCTTGAGCTTATAACTTAAGGGGAAGGTTATTTTCTATGAACTTGTTAAATTACTTTAGCCAGTAAATACTGATAATAGTATTCTTATTTCTGGAGGTTTTCCATTTTTGATTCTTTTTCTTTTTTGTGGGGGATGGTAATTAAAGTGAAAGTACTGAGTTTGTAAGGTTTTATTTAAGTCAATACACTACTAAGTTAAGAATAGCTCCTCTAGTATGCAACTTCGCAGAGTGATTATCATGATATTGATCAGAAATACTGGCCCCCAAATAAGATTGGGCTTAGATCTATTTTGATGAATTGCGCACATGCGCGTGCACACGCACACACACACACACACACACACACACACACACACACACCCCACAATATAGGATTACAAGATTTCAAGGATAAAGTCACCTTATAATATATGTGCAGACATCTGGCCAATGCTTGATTGCTCCAACATTCTTGTCAAGGGGCTGCTCAGCATGTAACTGAATACTGCCAAAAGCAGAAACCTCACTACTTTCCAAGGAAGCAAATGGCATTTTTAGACATCTATAACTGTTAGAAAATCCTTCCTTATGTTGAGCTGAAATGTGGTTCTCTATCACTTTCAACTACTTCTTCCACTTCTATTTCTTGGGTTCATAGAAAAAAAGTCAAATACAGTATTATTTATTGCATACTGTTTTGCTCTAGCAGCAGAAAGGGGATTTCTATCAGAATCGTTGCAGTGGTAGGCAATTCTACAGTTTAGGCAGCAACTGCCAGTTTTCATTCCACAGTCTTGTTAGTCTTGAAAATAAACATTTTGCTGGGAGTTTGTGGTTGGCATATAGGACCCCAAGTGTAGAATAACTGCAAAGACTGGGCTGGGGGGCTACATAACCAGAATTATGTTCAAAGGATCAAAGGAGTGTTCTCTAGAAGGATCGTCTCAGGAAATCTAACAGTACTGGCCCTTAGGAAAAAAAATTAAAATCGTGGCATAACATAATTAGTTTCTCTGTTGTTTTGCCAATAAATACTAGCTAAAGAAAACTAGCTGAAACAATATATTTTCTGGGCAGAAATTAAAACCACGCTGAAAAAATTCTCTTAATGAATAAACCAAGAGAAACATTGCTATTAATATTAGGTACTGGTATGAAAAATTCACACATTATCAAAATTTTTTAAAGGTTAATTTCCATTTCTTTAACTTTTTTCATTTAGCTATGATGAATTTCCTTTCTTATTCATCTTGTGTGTCTTTTTATCGTTTGTAATTAGCCAATGCTAATTTTTTTCTTGAGTGGGAGTATGAAGAATGTACACACAAAAAGGGAAGATTTCTAATGATGTCATTTTTTTAGGTCTCTGAGTTGTGTACCAACTTCCCAGGTCTTGCTAGTGATCTAAGCGATAGCCTCCCACGACATGGCTGTGGATACACCTCTGCATCCACCATGAGAACAATGTGCTCTTAGTATATGAAGGTTTACCACTGGAAGCATACAGAAGGAATACTGAGCCCCAAATGTCATGAGCTGTGTTTGATTTTTCCATGCCACTCCATTTTCTTGATGAAAGTGTTGCAAACAAAAATACTTAGGATCAAGGACATTATTAAGTGCTGCTTTTTATCAGCTATTTCAGAGAAAAATGCATTAAAATACTACTAGATATTTATCCAAAAGATACAAAAAATGCTGATTTGAAGGAGCATATGGGCCCCAATGTTTTTGGCAGTGCTATCAATAGCCAAATTATAGAAAGAGCCCAAATGTCCATTGACTGATGAATGGATAGAGAGGATGTGGAGTGTGTGTGTGTGTGTGTGTGTGTATACATATATATACATATATACATACATATATACATGTGTGTGTGTATATGTGTGTGTGTGTATATATATATATATATATATATATATATATATATATATATATGCATGCAATGGAATCCTACTCAGCAATCAAAAAGAATGAAATCTTGCCATTTGCAACAACATGGATGGAATTAGAGTGTATTATGCTAAGTGAAATAAGTTAAGCAGAGAAAGGAGAAATATATGGTTTTACTCATATGTGAATTTAAGAAACAAAACAGATGAACAGAGGGGAAGGGAAGGAAAAATAAGATAAAAACAGAGAAGGAGGCAAGTCATAAAAGACTCTTAAATACAGAGAAAAAACTGGGGGTTGTTAGAAGGGAGGTGGGTGGGGGGATGGGCTAAATGGGAGGTAGGTATTAAGGACGGTACTTGGGATGAGCACTGGGTGTTTTATGTAAATGATGAATCACTGAGTTCTACTTCTGAAACCAATACCACACTGTATGTTAACTAAGTTGAATTTAAATAAATTAATTAAAAAAAAGAAGAACATCAGGACAAATGCAAAAAGCTAGAATCAAATAAGTATTCATTGAAAAAGGCTTTCCTTCACTATTTTAGAGTCAGAAGTAGAAACGTGCGTTTGGAATAACACTTAGTATCACTAGCTTGAAAGTTTCAAGAGCCTCTTTGCTCCATGTTACGTTTTTCCTAATAAGTACTGTCATTTATACTAGTGCATTGACCACATTCAAATTCCTTTGACAAACTTTCTAAATTAGCTAATTTTGAATATACTACTGTATGTAAGGGTATAGCAGTAATCAGAAGTTTTCAGAAAAATTTCTTTTACCATCCTTCCCCCATTTCATATTTTTGAGGGAAATAACTTGAACACTAATTTCTTTTTTTTTGGAACAATGCATGGGAGTAGATATTTTATTAATTTAGAAGGTAAAGAGATACGGATTTTTTACTTGTGTGTTTCAATATGATTTTAAGTCTAATGCATATACAACTAAGGGTTAAAAATCATTTTCATTATGCAAAAGAGTTTGAATTCAATTTTTGAACTATGGTGGAGTAGAACATGGAAAGGCATTCAATAGAAGGCTTTCATTGAATGAAAAGCATTCAATGAAGTTTAGAGTAGAATATTGATTCTGCTGAACATGATGAGAAATTGGAGAGTGTGAAAGGGTCTTTATAAATCAGAGAAATCAATGAAAAAGAAAGACAAAAAGCATATGACATTTGAATAATGCCATTCAATTGGATAACAGCTATCAAATGATTTTTATGAAGGCACGAATATCAATAAATCATTATTTGATGAAAATTAAGTTTGCTTGACTTGCTTCTTTGTAATAGACAGTTAAAATATAGTGGATATAGATTGTCAGTACTTACACTGAACTCGAGAAAACTCTTATTGTACACTGATAAACTTCGTTGAGTTTTCATTTTCAGTAAGATTTATAAAGCCCTTCTCCTTAAAGCCTCTTTGTATTGAAACTATCGCACATCCTTGACAATATAGGTAACGTCAAAAATTATGAATTATCACAGTACAAGAATGCATTTCTCTTTGCTTCAAGGAAGACACTTATATTTTCACATAAAAACCATGCATGCATAAATCAATCTGAATGAGAGCTTTAGCTTTGACTTATTTTGGTGGTTTGGAGCTAAGTTTATTCTTGTTCCGAACTGTTTAGGTACTTCAAAGTAACCCACAAAGATCCCTCAGAAAGTTTTCTTGGGCTATATATGTATTTTTGATGATATTCGGGATGAGTTGCTATGCAAAAAATAATATACATATATAGAGGGAAAGACTCTATTATAGATGTGCACTAAAAGCTCTTCATCAGTTGCCACTCTGTAGTTTAACCCTCCATTCCTTCTGTAAAGCACAATGATCTATGCCTTCTGCACAGTAAGTGCTGATGGCTACTGAGTTACTCTCCAGGATGCCCAGGTCATTTCTATCCCCACCAGGTGAATTTTAGGCTTAACAAGGGTCAATCCCACTTATTTCAAAGTCAATTTATCTCTGCTTTAAATATGTATTTGTATATATGTAATATATATATATATATATATATATATATATATAAAGTGTATATAATTTAACTATATAGATTCATTAAGTATGAATATGAGAGAGTTGATATTTTTCAAAAAAACTAAGTTAAATGTGTAGAAAAGACTTGGTAAAATTTAGTTGCTTAGAAAACCTTACTAACTGAGTAGGGAGCAGGACAACTGTAAAATGTTGCAAAAATATATATCTAAATACAGAAGGGTTCTTAGCTTATATTGCCTTGCCAATGTTTTTGAATTCTTGCTCTGAACTAAAGACACAGAAATAGAAACTAGAAGTTCTGGTAGGTACATTTTAGGTGTGTGTGTGTGTGTGTGTGTGTGTGTGTGTGTGCAAGAAAGACAACCTAGAACTCTCAGATTCAAAGAAAACACATTGACTTTATCAAAAGATTGGCAAACATGCATTTATATCAGTGATAATTAAATGCTGGAGGTATTTGTGTCATTTTTTTATATGATTCCTTTCTTTGACTTTTCCATCAAGTGATGTTGGATCAAAGTAGTGTCTTTTCCTTCTCTATTTCAACTTCTTTTTTTATTTAAAAAACCTTTGTTACCATTTATTCATTTTTGAGAGACAGAGACAGAGCATGAGTGCAGAGGGGCAGAGAGAGAAGGAGACATAGAATCTGAAGCATGCTCTAGGCTCCGAGCTGTCAGCACAGAGCCCTGACACAGGGCTCAAATTCATAGACTGCAAGATCATGACCTAAGCTCAAGTTGGACGCTTAACCGACTGAGCCATCTAGGCAACACTCAACTTTTTTTTTTTTATATTTGGTATTTCCATTTGGTTCTTCCTACAACTTCCTGTGCTTGCTTCATGTTACTAATATCCTTTATCTCTTTAAGGATACTAATTATGCCTTTTTAAAATTCTTGGTCTGTCCCAATAATTTTGCTTCATGTGGCCTATGTCATCCAGATTTTGGTCTCTGTTTTATAGTAGTTGCATTCATAGGGTATCTTGTTATTTTAGCCTATAATCTCATATCTTCTCAGGGTCAATCTTATTTGCCAACATTATAAAGAAAGGCCCATATGCACACTAGAATGTCCAGTGATTTTTAGGAGATGGGAGGAGATGAGAGGAGATGAGTTCCTGGGTCGAGAACACCCTCAGCATCATCAAATTTTAATCTCCCCCCAAAATTGATTTGGGTTCACTCCTCTGGCTATTTCTTTGTCAGGGATTTACCCCTAAATCTTTAGAATGAAGCAACACTGGGAAGAGGTGATCTCTCTAGGTTATCTTCAATCAACCTGGGGATTTGGAGACACAGGAGATGGAGAAAAGGATGCCCAAGAGCAGAGCACCTAGTCATCCTGCACCTGCATCAACTTCTTTACTGCCTACATGCTACCCCTGACACTACAGAGGATGCTCTAGATGGTTGCAATGAGGCAACTCTTCAAGAGAAAAGTTGAATGTACAAGTTAAAAATCTCTAACTGATCTTTCTTCCCACTCCTGCTTCTGGCTCTTGTCCAGGTGTGATCATCCTCCATACCACTTGATGACCACCTCTGGCCTCTCCAGGTATTCTTAAAATTTTTGTAACTTTCTCAGGTCTATGTTTCCTCTCTATTATGTAATTTCTCCAGATTTGACTTGGGACGAAGGAGCCAGCAGTTGAAGCTAGTTTGCTATCTTATTAGCATTGAGTTTTGTATTATTTTTTAAAGTTAAAGTTGCTGGTTGAGAATGATAAATGGTATTGAGGGTTCTCCTCTATAGGGGTTTCTGAGTTTAATTTGAGTCCATTTATAGCCCAGATCAAAATTACTGCAGGGTCTGCTCAAGGAATAACTATGGAAATGATATAGTCTGTGGCTTATGCCCTTCAGTCTCTCTGTATATAGCACTTCCTCCACTTTCCATGGGTGAAGAAGTCATACGTTTCAAAGTTTTTGGGACTGACCTATATTCACATGCTTTTTCTTTTGTCCCATCTAAGTACAATTGTGGTTTTCCACCATGCGTTCTATTTTTGATTTGGAAAACAGTTACTCTATGAAAAAGATCTAATTCCTTGAACTCCTTATCCTCCAGATTCTGAATATCCTAGAATCTTGTCTTCCAGTCACCAAACCAATTACTTAGAAAAGTGAGTAAAGTCATGCACAGGAAATTTCTTAAAGAAGATGCACAGATGACCCCAAAACTCATCTGTAAGGTCTGGAAGGATACTGACCACATTTGTGGTATTTGTCACTGAACACCAACTCCCAGCATAGACTTTAGCATATCATAATGCTTAATAAATACCTGTGGAATGAATAAAATAGATAAAAGGGGGGAATTCCCAGTGCTTTGTGTCACTGTAAGTTTGCACATTTTTTTCTACATGAAAATTTAGGAAAGTATAATAAAATTTATGGTTCATAAAACCTTGATTGGAGCAATTCCACTTCTGGGAATTTATCCTAAAGAACTAACATGACAAGTATACATAGATTTATATCAGGATGTTCACTGCTTAAAATAAAAAATATGGAAAACGACCAAAATATATATTCTCTAAAAGGAGAATCTTAAATGATATAAAAGGGCTGACACATCTAAAGTTTCACCACCATGTATGATGTTGTCTATAGGTTTTTACAAGATATGTTCTATCAGATAAAGGAAGTCCTTCCCTTCTATACTTTGCCAAGAATTTTTATAATTAATAAGTGTTGAATCTTTTATATTCAATATTTTTTCTATATCTACTGAGATTTTTTCCTTTGGTTAATGTGTTAAATTATACTTACAATATTGTAATATTAAAAGTATCCTTGAATTGCTAGGATAAACCCAGTTCAGTCAGAATGTATTTTTTTTCCACACTGATGAATTTGGCTTGATAATATTTTGTTCATAACCTTCATATCTATGTTTATAAGTAAGACTGGCATGTATGTTTCATTTTTTATTACTGCCACTGACAAGTTTTGATTTCGGGAATATTATAGTAGTTTCATGAAATGATTTGAGGGACCATTCCTCTGTCTTTTTTCTTGACAAGTTTGTATAAAATCGAGTGATCCATTTCTTGAAAATCAGATAGAACTCACCTATAAAACAATCTGGGCCAGAAACAACCAGATCTACCAAGGATTTCTCTGTGCTACTTTAACCCTGTCCCATGGATCTACCTATATACTATGATACAATCTTGCCACCTCACACCATTATATTCACCATATTAGAAATCTATAAGGATATAAGAAAGGATATAAGAATATAAGAAAGTGTAAGTGGAAATATGCTTAAAATTTCAGTAAAACACCCTTAAACATTGTCCTGAAAAATGGAAAAAAAGGTAAAAGAAAGAAGAGGAAGAGTCTGTTTAACTTCTCATTAGGAATATTGCCTGACCCTCATTACACACACCTCCTGATTCTCATTAGGCCTCCTCAGATTTCATTTAGTTTTCATGTCATTGCTTATTTTATATGAGGGCTACATAACAGGTTCTCTTCCAGTCCCAGAATTCCATGGAGAGTAAAAGAGAAGATCGCAATCATTAATGAGCTATCAAGGAGACACATCTTCAGCACCTCCTGAATCATGTAGAAATCCCTAGTCCACAGGTCTTAGGAATGACTAGCAAAAAGCCAGTATTTTAGTTTTCTAAATATATTTTCACAAAATAATGCTCATCTTTGCTTTCAAGGTGCATGATTTTGTAAGGTAGGAAAAAATGACTTGTAAATTGAAATGAAAAATATAAATAAGAGTGTCTTATTTTTACCTTTTATAAAACTTCTAAACTTTGAAGAACTTCATATTTTTCTTAGTTTTTAGAAAAACAAATGAACAGATTTAAAAAGCTATATAATTGATTTTATCAAAACTCAAAGCTAACCCCAGTAATTACCCCTCTTTGTAATATTTAAACCTTCTGGCAAACATGAAGGGCTCAATGAAGGATAACTCTCATTGTTATATTTGTCTATAATCCCCTCGATGTCTAGCATATTCTCAATTGTTAATTGTTGAAAGACAATGAATTATGATAACATTGTGTATACTGAAGGTAAGCAGGTAAGGAGATAGGAATGAAATTTTGGTGGCATACATGTTTATTTTTACTTCTGCCCCATAAGCTATATAAAAAGAAGAAAGACTTGAATGTCTTTTACCCAAGTCAAGCAATGAAATCCAATGGTAATGTTTTATTTTTTTTGCTATGCTGAAAAGACATGATTTTGGTGTCCTTTTTGAATGTAAATTTTAATGCTGTAGCAGAACAGATGGAAGACTGAGAAGGGAAGACCAGAAAGTAGGAGGGAGATCAGGATGGGACTGACTGTCTCAGAGAAACCAAGTGAAGAGGAGGTTTGAAGAATGTATCCATTGTCTACAGTGAAAAACTGGGCTGTGGAAGGGACTGAGAGGTTGAAGATACAAAGGGGAGAGAAGATGACCCAAGTCCTTGCTAACACAGGAGAGGAAAAGGATAGAGGCTGAAATGAGATGGGGGGGTCAAGGTTAACAGAGTCCCCATCCAACTGATGGCCTCACTGTCTCAGTCAAGCTTAAGGCAGGGAGGGTGAGATTGCAGAACACACAGAAAGAGGAAAAAGGGATCAGCTTTAATAAGCAGGGAAGAACATGCAGTGACCATGTAGTTTCTTTATACGTAAATAGTTCTTTTGAAAATGCTTGAGAGGACTAGAAACAGTTTATGCACATAGATTTTGAACTAAGTCCCCCAAATTGTATCTACACCAACTGCACGGACTTTCCAGAGTGCCTACCATTATGACCAATTCATGGAATAAGATCTCTTAAGAATCTACCTCTGTACTTGACAGAGATGAACACGTATGCTGAATACCATACAGATGTCAGAAGAAATTGTCAGCCTGGGCAAAATATGGGCTACTTACTTTATAAAGTGCTAGCCAAAAGAGGATGCAGTTAATTAAGGAACTGGTTCTCACATTTGTAAGGCTTTTGGAAATATAATTTTTTTTATAAACTATCATTTAGATGAACACAGATTCATTATGAAAAGACCTCTTCTTGAATCATAAGGACAGAGTTCTAGCAAGCATCAATGATACGCTAAACAGTGTCCCTGTGTGAGCTAAATATTATTTCTCCCATTTTGCAGATGAGGCCTCTGTGGCTCGGGGAGGTTCACATACTCAAGATGCCACAGCGAACAAGTGACAGGCGAGGACTCTGGCTCTATCAGCTTATTGATAGATGCTTTCTCTAGAATGCTGAAGTAGCATATAAGTCTTATCTTCTAAATCTTCCCACAATCTTCTCTTTGCCCTGTGAGTCTCCTAGGGAAACATTTCTTCATTTACTCTAGGAATTAGAATTCAAATATCAACACATCCTTACAGCATATTTCTGTGCCTGTGACTACTGAGGAATAGTGTACCCCTTTAAAATGTACTTTTTCACTTAGATTGTACAGATGAGTTGTTGTGGAACCAGATTTAAAATGATGCATAAATAAGATAGAATGAAACGATAAAAATCCACAGGTTGAAAGAGAAATAAGTAGATGGTATCTAGATATATCTGTTTGGCCAGTCATGACAAAAGAAAGAAGAATTAGAACTGAAGGGAAATGTTGGGGTTACAACTGTCAAGCAAACAGTGCAGGATGCAAATTTGTCCATACACAGTTTTATCCTTGACAAAATTAAAATAGTTCAGAAAGATGGAAGGAAAAATGCCAAAATATTAGTAATTACACTGGTTGCTTTTAGGCAGCAGGGTTTTCTATTAGCTCATTATTCTGTTTCATATTTACCAATTTACTACAAAACTTATGCTGTTTTTATAAATAGAAAAAAAATAATGAAGTCATAGCCATCACTGAAACCTTTCGGCAGGTAGCTTTGATGGTTGTTTTAAACCCACGGTGGTGGTGGTGGGGCGGGGGGGACTACACCAAGCCCTCCAAACACAAATCCCTGCTTGTTTGGGGCAGGGAGTAAGTAGGCAAAGCAGTTGCCAGAAACACAACAAGGAAAAGTCTCTTGGGTTTGTTCTCTCATTTCAAGGGAAAACTGAAATGCACCTCTGCACAGGATTGTTTCAATTCACTTGTGTCATATCAGCGAGGAGTGGCCGCCCAGGAAGGCTCAGGAGCAGGCTGCTCTGTGGGCATGCGGTAATAAAAGAAAAGAGGCAGTAATTGCCCAGCAATTCCAGTTGTCTTTAATGTAACTCCAACCTAATATACTTACTTCCTGTATTTTAGCATCCACACCAGGTTTAGAGAAACAGACCTGCCAATAATTTTAAGAGAACAAAGGCCCCTCTCAGCTCGCACATCCCCCTCCCCAGCATTGCACCCTGCCTCCTCACAGCAGCGCTCCCCTCCAGCAATCAATTCCATTTCTAAGGAGACAGAGAACAATTTATTCAGCTTCAATTTGCTGAGAGGAAAACCTCCTATTCTCTAATATTAATTCTTGAAGCAGATTCAAAAACAATTTTTCTTCCTTGCCAGGGTTTGGGGCTTTGAAAGATATTAATGTAGACAGTCTTTGAAATATTAGGACTTGGCAGCCATTGTAAGGATCTTGAACTTATCAAGGCATAAAAGGAAGTCTGAGGGCAAAGTATATGTTATTTTACGTGTTGAAATATATATCAAGCTTCTGGTCAGGGAGGGGCTTGGGCACCCCTGGGGTAGCATGGACATATGCATAGATAACTGTTGTATTCACTTAAACACAAATCTTCCTGGTAATAAGGATCAGGATTATATGAGGCAATATTTTCTTATTTTAAAGTAGGTTTTCTTAAAATTTTTTTTAATGTTTATTCCTTTTTGAGAGACAGAGACAGTGCGAGTGGGGGAGGGGCAGAGAGAGAGACAGACACAGAATCCAAAGCAGGCTCCAGGCTCTGAGCTGTCAGCACAGAGCCTGAGGTGGGGCTCGAACTTACGAACTGTGAGATCATGATCTGAGCCGGAGTTGGACGCTTAACCAACTGAGCCACCCAGGCACCCCTAAAGTAGGTTTTTATATGTCTAGTTCTGAAACTATGTCCATGAGATTTTATACAAATCCACAAGCATATAGTGAACAGTGATAAGATAGCTTGATAACAAATTTCAGCACCTGTATTTCTCTTTCATAGATATAATATTGCTATTTTTTTAAACCATTTTTCACAGATAACATGTAATGTGTTCCAGCTGCTTCTTTCTAGTCTTTACCATTAGATTAATAAACTATCATTTTAACTAAACACATTTGCTGTATTGGAGTATAGTAAGCTCCAACACATGACTAAAATGTTTAATTGATGGGTGACTGTGTGTGTGTGTGTGTGTGTGTGTGTGTGTGGCTAGAATTTTCTATTGGTTCATAAAAGTAAAAATCAGAAAACATCACAAAGCTGAAGTAACTAGATTAGGTTGATTTTTTTCCACTTAATTTGAGTAGATGTCTTGGTGCCACACAGTATGTGTTTAGCAGTACTGACTCAGAATTGACAAATATAAGCTCTCATGTAATAAAGACAATCCCAAGGACTCCCTGCGTCAGTCCATCTTCCATCTTATCTTTCTAAAACACAGATGTAGTCATGTCACAGCTTATGAACCTTAGCTGGGTTCTTACTGTCTATCAAATAAAAACCAAACTGCTTCCTTTGCGTGACATTCAAGACTCAAGACCTTCTAAGAACTAGCAACATGCCCACCTCCCAATTCTTAACTTTTTGCCCCTCTGGACCTCCAGTGAGGGCAGAACCAAGGAATGGAGGGGGCCATAGATGAAATTGTTTTGTGGGGAGTTGTGGTCCAGGCACCATAGGTCTAGCCTGTGAGACAGGCTTAGCAGGAAAGAGAATGGCACCTCATGTCAAGAGCTGGGCAGTGTGTACCTGGAACAAGGGGAGAGGAATGTCACCAGGCTGGGGCCAGGCTGAGGCATGGCCAAGGCTAACTGGCTACAACAAAGCTAGATACTCAGGGCATGGGAGCAGGAGGAGAAGGAAGAAGACTAAAGCCAGAGAGAGATGGAGAAAACTATTTCCATTTCTTTTCCTCCAGGATCATGTCCATGGGCAGGCTTTGTAGAAAATATAGACACTCAAGGAAGGGGAGAGTTAGTATTCCTCTTTTGACCACTAATTTAGACCCAGGTTCCTTTTGTTCATCTTCCTTCTCTGTGCTGCAGGCTCTGTGACCTTGGTCAGTTTACTTTGCTTTTCTTGCTCCTTTTAATCTCCACTGGTAAAATGGAGACAGATTAGTACCTACCTCATAGAATTAATTATTGGAAGAACTAAACAAATTAATTCAGGTGTCTGCACATGGTAGGTCTTCTATAAATCTTACTAGTTATTATATTATTATGATGTTTAAGACATTTTTTCTTTATGCATTTAAGAAATAATAAAGCATAGAAAGCAGAATTTTACTACCATGTAACTAAGAGGGTGACCAACTAGTATCACTTTTCTGGGATCTTTTTCTGTTTTAGCACTGAAAGTCCCATATCCTAGGATCCCCTTATTACTGGGAAAACTGTTGGCTGATTACCCTACTAACGAGTGTGAGAACTCTTTACAAATAGAACATCCACTGCTTAGCAGCACAATATTGATTTAATCATATAAATTGGCCATTTTTGTAGGCCCAAACCATCAACTAGTAGCAATTTCATATGATCTAACTTTGTAGAAAGTCCCAAATGGCTATAAAGGGGCTAAGCAGTGTAAGGGGACTTCTATACTTTAACTTCCCTCTAGATTTTTTTTTGTCCCTCCAGATCAAAAGAAAGAAAAGACAACAAATATTTCTTAAGCAGACTGTGTACCACGAATTGGACTATTTCATAAATAAGGAGTTTATTAACTTTACTTTGGTTGATCTTTATGACTCATAAGCCAGGAGAATCAACAAGACAGAAATATGAAGCCAGCAAGAACCTTAACTCTAAAGAAAACGAAAGAAAGAAAAAAAGCCTGAAGGAGAACATATGCGTCTTAAAGATGAGAAGGAGCAAGCCAAGACCATGGAGGGAGGAGACAGACTTTGGAAACGAGGTGCACAGACTCCTGGATAATCTAACTCATTGAGGTTCAGAGACTCAGCCAAGCTTCTTGAGCAGGAATCACAGCATCTTATTTTAGGGTGGCAAATGCCTTTCTGGAAGGAAGTTAGCATCTTATGGCCTGAACCACAACACTGAGATAGTTAAAAAACAAACAAATACACACACACACACACACACACACACACACACACACACACATAACATAAATGAAAAATTTTTATTGTATAAAAACACAAGAAGGAGATGCAGTCCAAATTCATCTTGGCTTTTGAAAAAGACATAGAGAATTTCTTAATTCATCTGAAGCATTTTGGCCCCATTTCTAGTAAAAAGAAGTTTTAATTGTTTTTGACATGTCAGCCTCCTCAGAGGTTTAGACAAAACAAGGGCATTATGACCTTTTGTTTGTTTTGTTTAGGGAGTATCATCCTATGAGAAGATCTGTGAATGGATTTTGTTAGTATCCAATGCTGTTGTTGGATACTTTTATATTTGGGTGAGATGAACACATTAGAGCAGGGATATTTAACTCTTAAGAAAAGTTAAAGTAAACTTTAACGAAGAGAAGAAGACAGAAGTCATAGCCTTCAATTCCAAGGACTCTGAGACCTACGAATGTTACTGGTTTCTAGGGAGAGACTGAAAAATCATAGTATTTTATAAAGCACTTTATATTCAGATAAAATTGTATGGTATTTATAAAGTACTACACTACATAAAGTTGTTGATATGTACATTAAAAAGTGAAGACTTCACAAGCAGGAGACTAGAAAGATTGTAAACTGTACCTGATGCTGTATTTCTAGGAAATTTGGCAAAAGAAAAGTCTGTCCAAGGTGTGCCCTACTTTGTTTTGACTTGCCAATAAGGGGAAAAGATGACTGCCCATCGCCCAAGTCCAGGATAGAGGAGTGCAAACCTGGAGTCATGCTCGCCTGCGGTCTAACTGGAACGTCACCTAATCTTAGAACTCAGAAAGGCAGCTGCACTTCAGATTTATGGTGCATTGCAGTCTGTGTTTATTGAGTTGGTAACATGAACTGTGTGAGTGGAAGGGAATAAATACCTGCCTTCAAGGAATTGAGAAAGTTGAGGTTTATAAACTACAAGTGGTGAATAAGCTAGTGAATTATCATGATTAGTAAAATATTCAAGTTATATTATCTAGTCAAGCCTTCTCCTTAATGACCAGATGAAAAAGTGCTCACACATTTCCTCAAGTCCACCAAAAATCTCAAAAACGCTATCCAAATAGTTGTTGCAATGCATAAAAAAGGGACAGAAGAATCAGACCAGATAGCTGTCTAAAGGGCAGAGCTGGCTTCACATTACTCCATAAAGAAGAGTGTTATTCACTATATGTTTTCTCATCTAACCAGCTTCAGTTTGGTAGCTACTCTAACTAAATTCATTGAAAAATTACCATAACGTGATTCAGGATTTGCCTAGGTCAACCTGTCTTCTTTTAGCATTTTAAATTTGATTTAATGGAATAAGATAATCCCACTGTAGACCAGAAGCTTAAACTGCAAGATGTAATTATAAGCCCCAATTCTAGCACTCAAAAACAAAACAAAACAAAACAAGATAACCAAAACAAAACCTAACATGCATATAGTGCCACAAACATCCTGTAAAAACAAATGGGTACAAGCTAATTTGATCCTCACAACAACCCTATTCATTCATCAACAGCTATTTGGTGAGTACTGTTATGGTATGAGTACTATTATCCCGGTGTTGTGAAGTAGACGCTAAAATTACCTCCATTCACAAATGAACTTGATTCACCTGACCCTCATGCCTCCCCTTGGGCATCCTGGTCCCACTCAGCTCTTTGAGATTTTGAATGCTCTCTTGGCAAGAAAGCAAACCACAATCCCCAAACTTCTTTCCTGGTCTCTGCCCGTAACACTCTAGAGCCTGTAGTGAATTCCACTGGGTTTTATTTATTTGAGTTATCCTCAAAAGAGTACTAAGAGCACCTGTTCATGCCTTTGGGGACAGGGACTCAGATGAGGATATGCAGGAGCTGAAACCATGAACAGTCCACAGTCCATCCTCTTGCTGGAAGGCGCACTAAACCAGGGAAGACATCATATGTGGGAAGCTTGTCTTCAAAATCTTTAGAAAAGAGGCAGTCTACACAAACCTTTCTTTACTGAGTCCTTCTCATCTCCTCTTTATAGCCTAACTCTATAAAATACAGTGTGTGGGTGTAAATGATGAGAAATGGTAGGAAAAACAAGACCAAATGATGTAGGTTGTTGTTAGCATATACCAAAGAGTTTCATTTTAATGCAGTATATCTATATCATGGCTTGGAAAATCACCTATGACATAGTAAATTTTTAAAAAAAGCTTTAAAGGGGCGATGGGGTGGCTCAGGCAGTTGAGCGTCTGACTTTGGCTCAGGTCATGATCTCAAGGTTCCTGAGTTCAAGCCCCGTGTCAGGCTCTGTTGACAGCTCTGAGCCTGAAGCCTGTTTTGGATTCTGCGTCTGCCCCTCCCCTACTCATGCTCTCTCTTTCTCTCTCTCTCTCTGTCTGTCTCTCTCTCAAAAAAATAAACATTAAAAAGTTTTTTTAATAAAATTTAAAAAAAGCTTTAAAATAGTAAAAAGTAGAAGAGAAGAATATTTTGCGTAGGTAAATAGCACAGGTGCAGAAGCAGACCGAAGCTGAGAGCCCATGTCCGGTTCTTGTCCTCTACCTGCCCTTACTTCCCAGGTGCCAAGGTTGTGTATAGACTGACCTCGAGATACACAGGATAATTTGGCACTTTTATTTTCTCACTTCTGGGCAGCATTGTGCCAGGTGTTAATAATTCAAAAAAGTCAGGGATCCAACCCAGCAGAAGATGCTTTGAAAAGGACAAATACACTGAAATCTGGGAAAAGGCAGTGAGTGAGGCTAATCAGATAGAAGTAGATGTATGAGCATACCATATGCAAAACATAGCAAAGCTGACCTTTGTTGTGTTACTGATGCATAACCATGAAGAAAAAACCTTGCATCTTTAAATACCATATATCTTTGAATCTTTTGGAGGTAGAGGCATTTTAAAAATGTATCCAAGAGAGGGAGAAAAAGAATTCAAACAGACCATTTGCAGCAAATGCGCCTCTGTCAGGGAAAGGTCTTTGTAGCTAACGGGAAATGGCATTTCTTTGTTAATGAGGTGAACATTTATGAAGAGCTATTATGCATATTTTTCAAAAATAATAATGTAGATCTCTCCTGCAATGCAATAAATGTCTGGGTTTAGTCCACCTAACCTATTGTCTAAAATATAATGCAATTCCTAACATAAGCAGCTATGAAGAAAGTGAGTCATATACTGCTAGTTGTAACAATTCTCAAAGCTGTGGCAAAAGCTTTTGTTATTAAAGATTTCACACAGTAAAAAGTGAGTGTAATAATTGCCTTGCCAAGATTTCACCTGAAAAAAACAAACAAAACAATTCTGTTCATGGGGAAAAAAGCCCATATTTTACACATTGAAAATTAAATCAGCTATCAGATAATTTTTGAAACACAACACCAAAGCTCATAGTAATTAAAAGATGGTAATATTTCAAGAATCAGGTAAATCTGGAAGTCAAAGGAACACAAAAATTACTTATTGGTGCTTTTCAAGTTTTTAAATTCTAAAATTATTTTTTTTTATTTATTTTTTTTTTTTTTAAATTTTTTTTTTTCAACGTTTATTTATTTTTGGGACAGAGAGAGACAGAGCATGAATGGGGGAGGGGCAGAGAGCGAGGGAGACACAGAATCGGAAACAGGCTCCAGGCTCTGAGCCATCAGCACAGAGCCCGACGCGGGGCTCGAACTCACGGACCGCAAGATCGTGACCTGGCTGAAGTCGGACGCTTAACCGACTGCGCCACCCAGGCGCCCCAAATTATTTTTTTTTAAAAGTTTATTTATTTATTTTGAGAGAGAGAGAGAGTGAGCCAGCAGGGAAGGTACAGAGAGAAGGACAAAGAAAGAATTCCAAGCAGGCTCCTTGCTGTCAGCACAGAGCCCGATGCGGGTCTCAAACCTACCAACGCACCAACTTTGAGCCGAAACCCAGAATTGGACATTTAACAGACTGAGCCACCTAGGCACCCCCTCAAATGATTTTTAAATGGTGTGTAACTTCTGTCCAGCAGAGCCACAAATCAAATTATCTCTATGTTCATCAAGGTCAAAATTTGAAAGGTAAAGTGTGACTTTATGAACTTTGACTATAAAAATGTGAATTGTATATACTGGTTTTCTCAGCACGGCCACCATGAAGTCTCATATTCCTGTGGCAATCACTCTCTCCCAGAGCCTGCTGCATTAGGCACTTCTTACAGAACCATGGAAATGCTCCTCCCCAGGGTCAGGCATTGATGCTTTTGAATGCAAGTGGTGGGCCTGATTTAATAGGCAGACCATTGGCTCATGTTAAGCTTCAGGGCATTCAGAGGCCCCAGACTCTTTTGGTCCACAAAGCTTGGGTTTATACTCACAAGGTGGTGGCAGGGCAGAGCTGGGGGCCTGGCACCCTCCTAAGTCTTGTGTGCTGACCAACATAGTACATATAAGTGTTTTTTTATCGACCCTAGCAGTTGCTTGGCTTGACATTTGGAAATGGGTAGAAGAGTTTGAATGATGGACAGTGGGATCAGAAAAACATATTTGGCTTATGGTTCTCTTTGAATTGCAACCTGTTTCACTGAGAAACTAACAGTATACCTAACATTTTACTTAAAAAAAAAAAAGCTTATAAATCAGTCATTTTTTTGTGTCCTGTAGCATAAGCTGAAGCTTCTGATGTAATTTAAAATCAAGCATTTTCTTTTCAAATAGAATTCCTAGGTTGAGGCCTTTTAAAATAGTGATAAAAAAGTACCTTTGATCACATAAATCATTAGAATATTTGGGTGAACAATAGAAATGAAACTGTGTCTCTTTTCAAAGCAGATCTGAAGCCTAAATCCTGAAGGTTACCACTTAAATCGTAATAATAAATCATAAGCAAGGAAAATATTTAGAAAAGAATAACTTAAAAGCACTTAAAGTGCTGAGAAGGCATATATATATATATATATATATATATATATATATATATATATACATTCAAGTCAAAGTAAAATTAAGCTATTGATGAGCATACAGACTGGAACATTTCTTAGACAGTTGAAAACACTTCAGCATTTTGTTATGGAAATTGGGATACTTTCTACATCACAAAATCCATGAGTACATATTGTTTCTGAACAAAAAGATTCATGTTAAAAGCAGAAACCTGGAGTCTGGTTCAATTCTATCACTTCCTGCCATTGATTCCGGGTGGTATATTTTCATGTCCAGTTGAACACTTGTCAGTGAATTTACATCTATTTTTCTGTTTAACTCTGAAAAACATTGCATTACTTGCTTAAAATTAAGTATTAACATATGCTTTTGGATACAGGATTTTCTGTTTTTCTAAGTAGTTGAATATGTTCCTTGTGGTGATGTGAGCTTTTGAAGCACTTATGACTTATGATGCAAATGTGTTCTTTGGGGAGGGATTCAGTGAATAGAATGTGTTCTAAGTTGAAAGCTCTTGAGAACGTAAAAGAATCTGAAATTTCTAATACAAACATGTGTAACATTTACACATAGATTATAACTTTACACACATATTTGATTCTTCTCTACACATTTATTATGTAGAAACATTTCACTTTTCTTTTGCACAATTCTGAAAAATTGTCAGAGTGCCTTAGCCATAACTCTGGGAAACAGACATGGTAAGTGTTCTTCTAATTTATACTCAATAGTGTACATTAATTAGAATCATTGACGGTTAAGAAACACCACCTCCTCAGCTGATGAAGTTAGAGATTGATTTTAGACTCTTAGACTCTTAGACTCAAGAGCATTGAGTCTACGAAGATTTTTTTTATTGGGGCTCCAAACAATTTTAGGTGGAGAAAAAGTGGGAAAAATTTCTCTTTCCTAGAATTACCTGTAGTAGAGGATAGTATAGGTAAGTCCAGAGTCATATAGATCCTATACTTAGAAACTTTCCAAATGTATTTTATGAAATTCATCCTATAATAATTGTCATGTGAAACTGAAACTGGTAAATGAGAAGTAAGTTGTGAGATACTTTTAAGTCAGTAACTAGAGATGGAAGAAAGAAAGTTTGGAGAGGTGAGAAAGGAACTAGGTTTGAAGTGTGTACCACTCTCATTTTCCCCATCCCTACCTATTTGCTCTGTGATCCCACGTATGTTACTTACCCCCTTTGTGTCCTAGTTTCCTGCTCAGCAAAATAGCTGCTAATAAGACCTAACTCACTAGTTGTTGTCATGAAGATTAAATATAATAATTTTCACCAAACTGCTTTAGATTGGCAGCTATTATTCAATAAGTACTAATTAAATCTGCATTCTACTAAGTTAAGGATTGAATAAGTGGAAGTAGAAACCCTTAACTCATTCCGGTTGGAGTTCCATTTTTTATGCAGTGGAACAGTTTAATATGCTGTGATTGCTATAATGAGTCTGAATCTTAAAGTGAAACCTCCATTTGTTTGCTTCAGATGGGTGAGCAAGTCACCCTATCAGAGAATCTGTCAGTTGGTCTTTTTAATTTGGGCAGTGTGACTGCCTACTGAGATCTATGAACTGTGGAAACACTTATTTGGGTGACATCTCCAAAACGTCCTACTTGCAAATATGAAGTTATTTATACAGACATACAAATTTTGATGTCCCTAAGCCTCTACATCCTCACACAGAATATAAAATCCCTTCCAGAGTTTCCTTTTCTCTTAAATATTTATGGGAATCCCAAACAGGAGTTTCATGGGTGACTTCAATGTCCCCTAGGTCACTGGTTCTTAAGTATGGCTGCAAATTAGAAGCAGCCAAGGAGGTTTGAACGTTTTGGCTGCCCAGGCTGCACCCCATGCCAATTAAGTCATTATCCCTGGGGGAGGCATCATGATTTTGACAACTCCCTGGGTGATTCTAGTGTGCAGCCTGGTTGGAGAATCAGTGCCCCAGGCCCAGCAGCATGTGGTTCACACATGTCGCCACTTGGGCGGCTCCAATCTGCTGGATCAAAACCCTCACCTGTCAAATGACAGAACCTCAGTCCTACTGTATCCAGTATCTTTCCAGGCTCTTAATTTTGGCCACTCATTAGAATCACTTAGGTAGAATTTTAAAAATATTGCAGCTCAGACCCCACCACAGGGTAAGTAAGTCAGAACTCTTGGGCATGGGGATCAGGCATCTGGGATTTTTGAAATCCCCTTAGTGATTCCGATGGGCACCAGAATTGAGAATTACTTCTCTGGGAGCTTCTAACAGGAGGGAGCAGGGGTGGTTCATAGGATCAGAGTCTAGAGCTTACCATGCCTCAGCTCTGGCTGCCCATATGGTTTTTCTACTCAGCCATCCAGACACTACTTACACTGACCTATTCTTGCTTTATTCCAAGCTGCTGACCATTCTCTCCACTGCTGCCCACATTGCACCACCTGTAGTCTGCAAGTCTAGGACTGCCTCACTCCTTGCGGCACCTGACACTGGTACACCTTAAGCTCTATTCCTGCCTGATTCCTAGTCTCTGCCACTTACTTCTCTCTCCAATCAGTAGAAGAGGACTTCGTTTTCCCATGCCTACTTCTTCTAGAGATGGTCTAGTAGAGTTGCTTGGATACCTACTTAAATTATTTCAAGTTTGCTACTCAACATTCTGAACAAAGAGGAGGATCCCAGCAGTAAAACAATGTTGCCACCCCCATTTTACAATTAGTGCTCTCCCCCTCAGAGTGCAGGCATGCCAGCAGGTGAGTGGCTTTGGAGGGCCACGTTTATTTCTACAGGGTTCCACAAGAAGATGCTGACCCTCGGGATATACTAGATGCCTTCTTTATTAAAGGTTTACTTACTTCTCTCTATGTTTAACTTCTTTCTTTATCCTTTTCCTCACATATATATCACTACATGCCTAAATTCCAATTACAGATAAAGTTCAAGCTCCTTCCCTTGGATTGCCTGGATCTTGGGCAAATTAAAACCAGGGCTAAACACGTGTGTTAGTGCCTAAAAACATTCTAGAGCCTTTAATAAACTGTTTTCTTCCGGGAAAATAGGGAACACCTCCATGAATGTTTTTGCCTTATTCCACAGGCCCATGTATCTAAGTCCTGGCAATAGTCCAACCATTACATGAAACATTCAGTAAGGCCAAATGGGGAAGAAAGGTTCCCTTTAAAATCAGACTATTTTTCCCTGGAAGGTTAGATGACCTAAAACTCTCTTAAAATACTTGGATGAAACAAAAGACTCCTGTACACCACCTGTCCCAACTTGGTACTATAAAAGCAAGCCCCAAACCAAACAATAAATCAGCACAAAGGGAATAATAGTGGTGTTTTCCCTAAGAGGGCAGTATAAATTATTAATTTATGCTAGAAATGAGTACAGGCACTGTCATAAAACTGAATTATTATAACACCAGCCTGCAGACCACCATTTGAGAACACCTGCATAAGGACATAAAAAGTTAAGCTATAAGTTTGCTTTGTGGCCCTAGGGAAGACCCTGGGGGGCTACTCACAGAACTTTACATTAACCATCCAGAAACCTGCTGTGTCAGAAGTCAGAATTCTGAAACTCACTGGTTCTGGTTCTTGTCCCACTCGCACTAGCTGCGAGCCCCTCTCTGTCTCTCTGTTTCTGGTTGGCCCAAGAGATCTTCTACCTTGGCTGGCCCTATGTTACCATCAGAATAACATCTTTAGAATGGAAACATAAGATGCAGGATGATAAGTGCTGAGGTATGAAGCCATAGTCCTAGAAACCAAAAATAACATTGTCTCCAGATCTGAGTCCCAAGGACCACATTTTCACAGATCTCTGGGAAAGAGAAGAGTTGTGCAAATCCAGTTACCTGCAATGACTGAGAAAAGATTGGACATCCTCTCCCAACAGAATAATTCCTTTAGTTTTGATCGATATCTTTGTCCCTCAAAGTTGCCCTTGAAATTTTAATTTGAATGGAGCAAAGCACATACAAAAAGGGAAAATAAATATGTTATAAAGCATAATTTTTTAACTGCCTGGAACCAATGGACAAATACAGCAGAAATAACTTGTTACCTGGATGTTCACTGCTAAAGCAGGTCCATTATAAGGGACATTCTCTTCTTCCTTAAGAACAGATTGGTCACTGCTGATTCCAATCAAGTTCTTTCTCAATATAACCCAGAACAATTGTGTTAAGTGACTTTCCTAAAACCAAATTCTTATTATTATTTATTAGGTTTCCCTTTCAGGTACCTTAATCAAGGTTCTATATCATATATCCACTGATGGAATTTTTTTGGATTTTTGAGCTGTGCCTCCAGAAGCAATTCAATTTCTCTTCTGAAGGAATTGCACAAAGACTTAACATTTTATTAAATCCATTTGCTGCATCTTTCAAGACCATCAAGGAAATGGCATCCTTAAATTTGGCAACATTCTTTAGCAAACACACACTCCAGCACACATATTCAGCCTTGATGTTTTCTGTGCTGCATCAATAAAATTTAATTAAAATGAGTAGAAAAATTACAGTAATTTCCATTTATCATCCCAAAATGCCATTATGAGACTGAAACCCTTCATACCTGTACCTATCAAGCAGGGTAATAAAACTATAATGGGCTATTCAAGGGGGTAATGCCATTGCAATCCTTAGAAATTTTAAGGTAATAATGAGCAACCATCTGTCTTGAATGTCATTAAAGCAAGGACCAAGCCAGCTGATCTTTTAAATCCTATTCAGATAAATTTTTCCATGATGCATTGAATCAGACCCATACATAGAAGGACATGGATCATAATGGATCATATATATTTATATGTTGATATTTGAGTAATAATGATGGTATTTGGTTTTGTTTTCTAAAGGTGAAAGAATGAGAGAGAAAAAAAGAGTGAGACAAAGAGCAAGAATGAGAACGAGAGAGAGGAGAGAGGATTATCTCTCTGAGGAGCTAAGCCTCCACATAATGAAAAATAATACAAAGCCATTAGTTTGGAGAAAATGTAATAAAGAAAGTTAAATTTTAGGAAAAAGCTGAATGAAATAAATATATTTTTTTGGAGTTTTGGAAGTTGAGAAAGACAAAGTGTAAGAAAGCTTTGAAATCTTGTTGGCAAGAAATTTAAAGGCAAATTAATATGGCCACAAAGATACTGCCTGTCGGGTAAAGATAAAGATAGTCCTGGTAGATGAATCTAATACAGAGCCTTTCACAATGATGATGAAGAAGCAGAAGAAAATAACTAACAATACCCAATTACTCTTAGCTACATGGAATACTGATGAATCTTTTTTAAAAAATTTTTATTCATTTATGAGAGACAGAGAGAGACAGAGCATGAGCAGAGAGAGAGAGACACAGAATCTGAAATAGGCTCCAGGCTCTGAGCTGTCAGCACAGAGTCCGACACAGGGCTTGAAGTCACGAACTGCAAGATCCTGACCTGAGCCCAAGTCGGACACTCAACTGACTGAGCCACCCAGGTGCCCCCTGATGAATCTTGAAAAAAGAGAAAACCAACAGTAGCAAAATGGCATAAAATATCTGTCACAAGATAAAGAGTAGAATAGGATAGAAGAAGTGATAGCACCAACACTTTGGTGGAAAATGAAAAAACTTTCTTGGTTCTACCTATTAAGACCCTCTCAAGCCAGTGTGAAAGCTGAGAAGGGAAAAGAAGAGCAACGAGAGGAATGGTGAGTCAGAAGGAAAAAGTTTACTTAGGTTCATAGTCCTCTATTAAAGGAAAGAGGGAAGAAGAGAAGCCCAAGGAGAGGCAAGACAATGATAGTGATAAAGGAGAAAACAATGAATTAGAGGAAACAGTAGTGGAATGGATAAGTAAATCCAAGAGCTGTTTCTTAAAATGATTGGTATAATATGCAGTTTCATAAATTAAAAAAGGAGGAAAATACATACACGTCATTTTCTATAGGAAAGGTACATGATCAGATGTATTAAAACAATATTAAAAAATAATGGGCTATGACGCACAACTCTATTCTTTGCAAAATCTGACTAAGAGTGGTATTTACCCCATGGATCTTTCAGTGAATATTAACTGGGATAATTGATATGAGAAATGTATTTATAGTACCTTGCACAATAGAGTTCAAGAACTGTTATTAACAATTTTGAAAAACTGGAGAGGACAAATGGTTTATTAGGAAAGTAAAGTTGACTGAAGAAGTAGAAAAATTCAGTCACATAAGAAATTGAAACCATTATCAAAATATGGCTTCCAAAAATGTCATCAGGCACCATGGTAGTTTTAAAATATGTCCACAATGCTTTCATACACCTCCCTTCAAGAGGTGGAGCTTAATTCCCCTTCCATTGAGTGTATACTGGTCTTAGTGACTTGTTTCTAACAAACAGATTATGGTAAAAGTGACAGTGTGTGACTTCGGAGGATAGTTAATCAAAGTCATTTCTACTTTTTGTTCTCTCTCTTCCCCTCTCTCCCCCTCTCTCTGTCAGGGAAAAGTAAGCTTCTATATCATGGAGGACACCCAAACAGCCCTCTGGATAACACAGTGAAGAACTGAAACCTTTTACCAACAGCCATGTGAGCAAGCCAACTCATAGTGGGTCCTCCAAGCCCAGTCAACTGTTAGATGCTTCAGTTTTGGCCAACAGCTTGTCTACAACCTCATGAGAGACTGGTAGCTACAACTACCCAGATAGATGGATGCTCCTGGACTCAGAGCCCTCAAAAACTACATGAAATAATAAAAGTTTGTTGTCCTAAGTTTCTAAATTTTAAGGTGATTTGTTACACAGCAGTAGACAACTAATACACCAAAAGTTGCGTTTAGAGGTAGGTGCTAGGTATTTTTAGCTTGCAGTGCATGTCCCTTGAGCTCAGATTCATGTCCAGGTTGGCTACTGGGTTGGAGAACTGACTCTACCTCTCCATGTTATAGAACTTTTTTGGGATTCAGTTTCCTCTAATAAAATTCTGGGTTTAAAGGCTTATCTTTATAGTCTCACCTCACTCTGAACTTCTTGGATTTTATGACTTAAAAAATTCAACTGCAATTATATACCATGATAAACAAACACAGATGTGTGGTTAAAAGAGTTGGTAAGATTTAATTGAGAAGTTACAGTACAATTATAGCTTTATCAAAGAAAAAAATTACATGAAAGATTTTCAAGGGAAAGCACAGTTCATGTCTTACTTAGCTTTATTTCTCTCTGAGCCTCAGTACCTGGCATACAGAAGGTACCCAATACTAAAGGTGCCGAATGGTCATTTGTGACCTCTACTATAATGCACATTGATGTGGAGTAAGGCTTCTTAACTAGGGGTTCACAGATAATAATTCTTTCTGGGCACTGAAAGTACAGCGTGTTCTTGCCATGATGTAGGAGCTCCACTCTCATTAGCATTTAAAAAAGAACACTTATTAGCTGAACTACTAAATGTCCTTTATACAATATAATGAGTTTCATTGAAAAGAATCACCAGCTTAGCTAAGGAGAAATTTAAACACTTTGCCATCATTTATAAATTCAACCCTTCTAGATGGTATTTTTAAAGGTACTTTGAATGAAGGGAAGAAAAGTGGTAGAAATCTTGACAAAAGAAATGTAATTAGAGTAAAAAAATAAAAAAGGCAATTCTATGCTTTATGAAGATATCTTTGATCTTACTTCTCAGAAGCCAGGGAAGCAGGGGCATTGTTGCCTATGACATTCTCTCTCTCTCTCTCTCTCTCTCTCTCCACTGTGACTTGGAACAGGTAACTGGGATGGAACGTGCCTGCTTTTGTTAAAAGTGACAGAGAAAAATTGCATAAAACCATAATCAAAAACCACTGTAATGCAAATCAAAAAGGTGGAGGCACACTCCATGAAATTCACACAAGCAATGGAATTGTACTTGATCTTTCTTTCAATATCTCAGGATTACCCTAGACATTTGCTTTATGCCTCCAACTCATTACATTTAAATTAATGCATCATATCAGAATTAAATAAAACCATTAATTAGCATATATTGTTTCCCCTCTTTATTTTTTATCTTGGAATGTTAATGGTCATAATTCATTCATTCATTCATTCATTTATTAATTCGGCAAGAATTTAATGAACTTCTAAGTTCAAAGCAAAAATCAAATGGTAAATTTCCATAATGTTTCATATAGACCACAACATCTGAAGAAGTTAGACAGGACAAAAATATGTCTAGAGCTACAGAAGGTTAAGATAAATTTAGATGTTATATATATAAGCAGTTTATCAAAAGGAAGTGTGGTGAGCAGTGAGATGGATGTCATAGATTGATGTCATGTCCTCCATGATGCTACCTTCATTATCTTTGTAAGGCACAGATCTGATTTTTATCATCATCTCCATGCCTAAAAGCCTTGAGCAATTATTTGCCTTATAGGATACAGTTCTCTTAAATGTAGCACAGACACTAAAAGGTCTGCCTGAAATCACCTCTCCATTTTAATTCTCAGTTCTCTCTCATAACCTTTCCTTTCTGCTCCCTGCCTTATACCAGCGGCCTCAACACACTTCTACCTACTTCCCCAAGGCAACTCCAGTCACAGTGCACTCCCTCTTTGTTTCTGGGACTTGTCAAGCTCTTCCTTAGGTTTACGGTTTTGCCTACTCTTTTCTCTTTGCTTTCATCCCCCATGAAATCTGCATGATAATCTTCTAATTACCCAAACATTCAACCCACAATCAGCTTCCCATGAACACCTTGCCTCCAGGAAACAATTCCGTCCTCTGGTTCCCATGACATGTTGCACATCCCTCTGTGTTAACATTTGTCACATGGAGTTGTTGTTTGTGTATGTGTACACACACATGTGTACGTGTGCATGTGTGTGTCCCTGCAATATTAGGAACCCCTAAGGATGAGAATTGGGTCTTATCTGCCTTTGTCTCTCTGGTGTCTAGCATGGTGTCTGCCACACAATCATGCGGTGCATAGTTCACTGTCAGTCCATGCTTGAATTGAAAAGCCGGAAAGCCCTTCAGTAAGATCTTGAGACTCACCAGTAGCAAGGTAAACTCTGTACTCTCCACCTCAGGGATATAGACAGTCTTAAAAAACCCATTACAATCACTTTCCAGGAAAAGATACACAGCCCTCCATGAAACTTTTCACTCCAGTATGAACCAGGGACTTCAGTTTTTGATCACTTCATCCTTGAATTTGATTCAACAATTTATTAAACATGGTCTACCCAATGATTTGTCCTCAAGATCAATGGCAAACTCTGATCTCTCCTCTCATCTCAACTGCATTGTAGTCTGTAAGCAAGTGATCTCTGCCCAATCTTAGAAAGAAGGAACAAGATGCATATCTTACGTTCTAGGTAAAGTCACAGAATATTAGGTATAGAGCATGATCCTTAAAACCCAGTCTATTAGGTATAGAGCATGATCCTTAAAACCCAGTCTGGGGCTCCTGGGTGGCTCAGTCGGTTAAGCGTCCGACTTCGGCTCAGGTCATGATCTTGCGGTCCGTGAGTTCGAGCCCTGCGTTGGGCTCTGTGCTGACAGCTCAGAGTCTGGAGCCTATTTCAGATTCTGTGTCTCCCTCTCTTTCTGACCTTCCCCCATTCATGCTCTGTCTCTGTCTGTCTCAAAAATGAATAAACGTTAAAAAAAAATTAAAAAAAAACCCTAGTCATATAGTTCAATCATCCATTTTACAAATGAGAAAACTGAAGCTCACAGGTATTCAATTAATTACCCAAAGCCTCCACCATTAGTCATAGAGATGAGGGGCAAACTCCAGCATTCTGGACTCTCAGTCTCCTTTCTACCATATCATCTGGCTTCTCCCACATTCTAAATCTTTTTCTTGAGTTTTCTTACAAAGTTATACACAGCACATCCAATTTGGCATCATTGTTTTGTTTTTTTTTAATTGGAAATTTAAATTTGGATTTGCATTGCTGCCTTTCCATTCAATGGTGATAAACACTCAAAAGATCATCTGGAGGGAATGGAAATAAAATAAGCATCTGGAAAGAATGTGCTATAATGAATATGTCATTGTTTGCTCATAAATGCTAGACAAAGAATCTGGTTTTCAAAAATAAATGCATGGGAAAATCTATGTCAACCCCAACCTGTACTTTAGTAAGAAATAAATAAATAAATAAATAAATAAATAAATAAATAAATAAATAAATAAAAATACACTAAAAGTGCTAGATTTACAAAGATTATAGAATTAAATATAAGACTGGAGCACCTGGGTGGCTCAGTTGGTTAGGCGTCCAATTCTTGGTTATGGCTCAGGTCATTATCTCACAGTTTGGTGAGTTTGAGCCCTGCATCAGGCTCTGTGCTGGCAGTGTGGAGGCTGCTTGGGATTTTCTCTCTCCCTCTTTCTCTCTACCCCACTCATGCTACCCCACTCATGCTGTCTCTGTCTCTCTCAAAAATAAACTTTAAAAAAATTAAAAAAAGAATTAAATATAAATGACTCATTACCTGAATTAGCTGAAAGTGTAATAAAGATCACCAAACATTCATTCATTCATTCATTCATTCATTCATTCATTCATCTATCCATCCATTCAAGGTTTACTGAATAAATGATACTAAGCCCCACGGTTGCTGCTATCACAGCTATTATTCAAAGAATATTTAGTAATAGGCAAAATAGTTTGAACTACAAGTCAAAAGATATAAGTTCAAAGTTTGCCTCTTCCACTCAGTCTTTTCTGTGTTATTCCTTAATTTTTTTTTAATGCTTATTTATTTTTGAGAGAGAGACAGAGTGTGAGCAGGGGAGGAACAGAGAGAGAGGAAGACTCCAGGCTCTGAGCTGTCAGCCCAGAGCCCAGTGTGGGGCTTGAACTGACAAACTGTGAGATCATGACCTGAGCTGAAGTCAGAGGCTTAACCAACTGAGCCACCCAGGTGCCCCTTCTGTGTTATTCCTATCAGCATATAAAAGTACTGTATTTTTCCACCTTAAAAATAAAAAGAATTTTCTTTTGGCATCATGTCTCTCTTCAGGTATCATCTCATTTCTCTGTTCCCTTTCACAGCAAAACTCCTTTGAAAAACAAGTCTGTACATGCAGTTTCCAATTTCTTTCCTTCCATCCTCTTTTGAACCTATTATAATTAGGCTTTCACCCTGACACTCTACCAATATGACTCTTATCAATGTCATCAATGACATTCATTCTCTTTATCTTAATTGGCCATTCAGCAAAATTTGGCTGAATTCATCATGCTCCTTTTTGAGACACTCTCTTCATTTGATTTCCAGGACACCATACTTTTCTTGATTTTTCCTTCTCCATACTGGCTACTATCTCTCACTCTCCTTTACTGGTTCCCAATGTCTTACCATTGGAGCGCCTCAAGACTTGGTTTCTGATCTTTCCTCTGTTTCTCTCTTAGACATCTCATCTAAGAGTTATAACCAGTCTCATGTTTTTAATATCTCTCTATACTGATGACATCGAAAATTATACTTCTCACCCAGACCTCTCTCCCAAACTCCAGAATTCTAGGTCCAACAAGGTACTCAACAGCTCCATTTTATTGACCAATATACATCTCAAATGTAACAAGTCAACAACCAATTGTCTCTCAAACCTGCTATCTTGCAGTGCTCCTTGGCTAATAAATGACACCTCCATTCTTTTAAAATTTAAATATTATCATGCCATGCCTTTACTTAACAACCTCCAGTGTTTCCTTGCCTTGTATAGGCTCTCCATGACCTGTTCCTTGTCACTGCTTTGCTACTGTCTTTCATATTTTCCCCTGGTCCACTTTACCTCAGCCACATTGGTCAATTTGACCCAGGTGGCCTTTGTATCTGTTGTTCTCAGTTCCTGGACAGCTCCATTCCAAATGTCCATGTAACTCTCTCTTTTTCTTCTTTCAGGTTTCGCTTTCTTATTGCAACCTTCCCTGACCACCCTATCTAAAATTGCAACCCTGCTTTCCCAAACACAAACTCCTAACTCCCTTGTCTGCTTTACTATTGGCCTATGACTTGTCATAAGCACACTATATATTTAGCTTGTTTATTCTGATTATAACAAAATCTCCTCTACTAGAAATTCTTTTTTGTTCACTCTTGTACCCCATCACCTTGAACAGGGGCTGGCACAAAATAGGCCCTCAGAAAATATTACTTGAATGAATGAAGGTAGTCAGTGATAATAAAATAAGCTACCTTTTAGGTAAAAAGGTAAGTAGAAAGTAAATGAGGAAAGTATGTCATACATGTTAATGCATAATGCATGTTAATTATTCCAATTAATACTATATCTCTTGTGTATCTGTTGAAAATAATTTTTATGTGGGAACTGCAGGAAGGGAAGGAGAAATTCTAGTTAAAAGGGAGTGGTATGGAAGTATGTGGTTTTGCAAGTTAGCCTCAGGCAAAGTAAAGAGAGCTTTGGAAACACCCTGGAGTTTGGCCCAGATCACTAGCTCCCAGGTCTGCTTAGCAAGTGAGGACATGAAGGAGGAAAGGGCTGGGAGGCAGGCTGGGATTTGTATGGGTAGTGTCATAGGGTCTGTACGCAGTCTTCTGGATGGTTCAGGGTGAGACCTCGAGGCTCACAGACTTCTATGTGCTCATGTCCATCTTGAGCATCTCTAGCAGTTTTCAGTTTCTAGGGCAAGAGTCCAGGCTTATAGTATTTGTCTATTTCTAGGGCTAGGTGTGCATACCCTAAAGGAAGTGCTTTGCTATGGAAATATAAATCTTTATGGTGGCTAACAGCAACGATGTCTCTATTATGCTGCTTTGTGCCTAACACATAGAGATGTTACATGTGGTTTTCATAGGTTGGAGTGAAAATTAATTTGCTAAACATATTTTAAAGTGAAAATGCTTAAAAACTGAGAACAAACTGAGGGTTGATGGGGGGTGGGAGGGAGGGGAGGGTAGGTGATGGGTATTGAGGAGGGCACCTTTCGGGATGAGCACTGGGTGTTGTATGGAAACCAATTTGACAATAAATTTCATATATTGAAAAATAAGAAAGAAAATGAAAAAAAATAAAGTGAAAATGCAATTTTAAAAAGGCACTGTAATTTTTGAAGCTATAAAGGATATATAATTCTTAAAAGTCTTTGTATCCAGATATAGGTATTTGATTAGCTGATATAGCCACAGTCCATGAATACAATTCCTTTATAAATCATATCACCTTTGCATTTTATAATAAAAAGTTGATTTTCACAGATTGTCCCTAGACTTTACTAATTAACTTCCCTTGTTCCCATTAAATAGTCCTGGGGACAGAGGCACAGAGCCTGTGCAACTTCTATTTTTCCCACTGACAGTGAGAATAGTGTGGGGAGGTACAAAGAGATATTATTCTCTGTAACCATGTATTATCATATAATATTTTACAAATTTTTCCCTGTTTCAGAAAGGAAATAATGGTAACCTCTATAATACCTGCCTCAGCCTTTCTTTACAATTTGTAATTGGTTTCCCACATGGAGTTTGAACTTCGCTTGCTACACTGCTACAGATGTGGCCAAGAACTTCTTATCTGTGAAGTTAATTAAAGGGCTGGATCTCATTTCTTTCAAAGTGGTGACCTCAGACTGTCCACTAGGGTGGAGAATATGTGCGCGTGTGCATGCATGTGTGTTCAAAATATGTACATATGCTAGATATGCATATATTATGAAAGAAAAATAAGTAGAAAATGACAAATCCTGAGAGAAAAGCAATGAAGAAAGGTATGAGAAGGGAAGGGAAGGCATTCATTAAGTTTCTACTATGAATCAGGCACCCAGGAAAGGAGGTAAAGGGGGAAACAAAGATGGAGGGATGCAATTACCTGCATGTTAAAGAATGAACTTGTAAAAATCCCCTTTCTTAAAGAAGAGTACTGTAAGAAAGGATGTTGGCAGTCCATCAGGGAGTGCTTGTCAAGTCATTCAGAGGAGAACAGAAGTCTGTGGGGCACTGATTTTGGCTTTGTCTCCCCTAGGTGCTGGGTTGCTGTCTCGCCATGGGATGAGTTAACTTTGAAGTTCTGCTGAGCAGTCTAGATAGCATGACTTAAAAGTGCGAGTCCCTAACCAGAGTTCAGTTCCCCAGAATACAAATGCTCAGAGAACCAGACAAGGTCAGGAAAAACCAGCCCAAGGCATTTCCCTTTAAACCCTAGGGAATGCAGTAGTCTCTATAATTAAAAGGATTCCTATACTGGAAGTTTCTAAGTATTGGTATCATTTTTTTTTTCATTTTTAAAAACTGTGGGTCCTTAAAATATCTCTAATTGTATCTTTATGATTCCTCTGATTGTAAGAGGGGGAAGGGTGACCTTGCAGAGTCCCTGGGGAGGCAGGAGATAGGGTCAGGTCCAGCTGATCTTGGGACATGAAAAGAGAAAGAGAAGAAAACAATTAACTATTTTAGAGAGCTTTAAGGTAAGTCTTCAAAAACTCCTATTTAGGTTTTGCTAAGATGTCACTTTGGTTTCCCCCACTCCCACTGCCCCAATATCACATCAGATATCTTCAGCACTGATGAGCTTATTATAGAAGATTCTCTGCCTCCATTTGCATTTTGGGGTAGATTATACTTTGGTCCAATTCTTCATTATTCTCTATATCCATACTCCTTACCATATAACCTTGTAGTGCTTTCCCACTGTGGGCTGGGGACCTGCTCAGTCTCTTGACCTTGGGCTCAGGCATGTGATTTTCTTTGGCCAGTAGGATGTGGAAATGTGATGCAAGCAGAGGCTTGAAATGAACTTGCACATTGGGGCTTGTTCTTCTGCTAGGAGAAGAATGACAGACAGGTGGCACTGGCACATGCCCCAGCCAAGCCTACCTTAGACTTAAATCCTGCAGATGTGTGCAAAATAAATGTTTCTTTTTGAATGCCACTGAAGTTAGGTTGTATGGTTGTTTGTTACACAGCAAAAGGTAACTAATACAAATGCCATTTGATCCATGCTCCTCTTCTTTGCCAGAGTGATGTTTCTTTTTTTTTTTTCAATTTTTTTTTCAACGTTTTAATTTATTTTCGGGACAGAGAAAGACAGAGCATGAACGGGGGAGGGGCAGAGAGAGAGGGAGACACAGAATCCGAAACAGGCTCCAGGCTCCGAGCCATCAGCCCAGAGCCCGACGCGGGGCTCGAACTCCCGGACCGCGAGATCGTGACCTGGCTGAAGTCGGACGCTTAACCGACTGCGCCACCCAGGCGCCCCTCCAGAGTGATGTTTCTAAAATGGAACACCACTTATCCCTTATCTTAAAATTACTTTGCTTAAGATACATTAGTGACTTCTTGTTATGGGCTGAATCCCACCCCCCACCCCCCAACACCAACTCCCTACCCTTCGTCAAATTCATATGTTGAAGTCCTAACCCCCAATATCTCAGAAAATGACCTAATTTGGAAATAGGGTCATTTAAAATACAATTAGTTTAGTTAAAATGAGGTTATACCAGAATAAAGTGGGCCTCTAATCTAATGTGACTGGTGTCCTTATAAAAAGGGGAAATTTGGAGACAGACACACTCTTAGGAAAAATGTCATGTGAACATGAAGGTAGGGATCAAGATGATGTGTCTACAAGTTAAAGAATAACAAAGATTGCCAGAAAACCACCAGAAGCTAAGAGAGAGGAATAGAACAGATTCTCCTTTACAGTCCTTAGAAGGAAATAATCCTGCTGGCACCTTGATCTTAGACTTCTACATTTCTCAGACAATACTTTTCTGTTGTTTAAGCCACTCCCCATTACCTCTAGGATAAAGTCAAAACACTCTTTCACAAGGTATGAAAGTCCTTTCATAAACTGCTCTCTGGCTTTATCTATGGTTTCAACCCTCACTGTAGCCTTACCCCATTCCCTAGCCACACAGAACTAGTTACAGTGCTTTGATCAACTGCTTCAGAGATTTTGTCCATCCTCAACTTTGGTTTCAAATGCCCTTCATACTGCCTTCCCACCCCCTACTAGGTTCCACATGATTACCTAATTAACTTCTATTTGTATTTCAAGCTTAAGATCAGATATCATCTCTGGAAACTTTCTCTTCACCTTCCCAATTCTAGCTACAAGATGATGCCCTATTGAATGCTCCCCAAACACACTATACAGATATTTCTATCACAGTCCATATCACACTGTGGATAATTAGTTGTTCATTTCACATCCTTACCCTCATCAACAGACTTGATAATGAACATCTTAAAGACAAGGTCATATCCCATGTCCTTTTATTCCTAGTACCTAGCATAGTGCTTGGCACAGAGGGGCTGTGCAGCACATATTTGTGTAAGGAATCTATATCCAAACACATGTGTTTTTGGCATATGGAAGCTACATTCTGCTAGTGTGACAACTGGCAGCTGAGTTTACGGAGTAGCGAAAGCACCCAATTAAAGACCAAACATCACTTCCTTATTCTTCTTCATTTCCTTCTCTCTGTATAACTACCCAATCTCACATGCTTTATAATGCTTTTAGATGTAAGTGACTGTGAATTATTACCGACTGTGGGCCTTTCATCTTCAAGACTGACAGTCTATGTTCCACATTTCTCAGGAGGGAGAGACTATTATAACTATATTTTTGCTTACCAAGAGAATTGTTAATGGTTATCCTGGAGGAAAAAAAATCTATAAATATCCAACCTATAATGAAGCCTTAAGCGTACTTTCTTCCTTCGCTAATGAAATTCTTTCCAAGTGCATTGGCAGACTTGCTACATAACCATTACACTGTGAAAAGAGACAAAGCCTGTAGTGAATTTTTTCTTTTACCTGTTTAGTCCTCGTTTTGGAATCCAATGACAGATTGTTGTAGGTATAATGTGCCTGGGTGACTCCACAGAAAAGAACAGCGACTATTCCTGAAATTCAAAAACATACTGGTCAAAACCAATTTTCTCTGCCATCTAAGCCAAAGGGTAGGGCCACCTCATCTAGACGAAGATGGACTAGGTGTCAGTAGAGCTACTTCTAACAATTACCATGACGTAATAGTCTCTAAAATTAAAAGGATCCTATATTGGGGTATACCTTGCTACTTATTTTAAACATGGGTCTTACAGGATTAACCTAAAGAAAAGTATTAAGAAGTACCTTCTTCTCTTGTCACGAGTTAAAAAAGTTATGCTTGGAGAAACATGAACAAAAGACTATATAATCAACTCTGGGCTTCTCCTAGCCAGTGCCAACTGCTTTTTTTGCATTTTATACTAAATGCTGGCATATTCGCTCAAACATTGGCTTTTCACTGGGTACCCTGATGAACCTGAAGAGGTTCCCATCATACACAGTGTTAAAAACCATGAATCACAGACCTAAGAAATTCACAAGGGTTTTGTTGCTCATGCTGATGCCTCTACTTGCCAAGCACAAGAGAAAGGTCCTTGTTTGCCCCTATGCCTCCTTGACAGAGCTGGGAGTTCTGTTAATGCTGCTGAAGAATCACATGAGCACATCCAAGGCACACACTCCTTGCAGGTAAGCTGGTCTGTTCTTGTGTGTTTCCAACCCACAGTGGGCTCTCAGCTGCTTCTAGGCTAGCTGCAGGATTTATTTCTTAAGTCATCAGTATACCCAGCTTTTTTTTTTTTAATTTTTTAAAATTTATTTTTGAGAGAGAGAGAGACTGACTGAGCACAAGCAGGGTAGGGGCAGAGAAAGAGGGAGACACAGGATTCAAAGCAGGCTCCAGGCTCTGAGCTGTCAGCACAGAGCCCAAGGCAGGGTTCGAACTCATGAACCATGAGATCATGACCTGAGCCAAAGTCGGCTGTTCAACTGATTGAACCATCCAGTTGCCCCCCAGTATACCTAGCTTTAAATGATACATGAAATCATACACACATTAGATGTTTCCTGGGGACAGAGGAGTAGCAACCCTGAGACAGATGTGTCATTTGTCTCTGGGCTGTTATTCTCTGTTATCCCTCCTGAGCTGGGGTATGGAAGTGGTGGGGGTGGCATTCTACTTTGGATTAAATATTCTATTAATTATGGGAAATTGAGCATAGAGGAGGGCTTTGGGAAAAACACAAGATGTAAGTATTCCTCAAGTCAGACCAAGGGGATTGAATTGAATTTCAAGCAGCAGAATCTTTCCAACTAAAAACACTCATAAATTAAATGCTGATGATTCTTAAGAGTATAGAGATATGTGAACTGAATACTGACATTGCAAATGAATCTGCAATAAAGAATTTTAAAGAACCAAGCATTTTTTAAAATGTTTAGACTGGATGCTTCTATTTATACATCGGTTATTTCTTGGATTGGCTTTGGATAAAATATTGCTATGGCACATTTACCTAGTACAAGTGCACAAACATTTATATTACTTATTTTCTTTTAATATGCTTCAAAATTTTAGGCAAAAGGATAAAAATGACTAGGAAATTTCGCCAAGAAATATATATTCAGTAAGTATTCTATAGATTTTTGGGTAACTTTTCAGTTTCTTAGCCTCTCCTCAGAAATACTAAGAAAAGGATGCTTACAAAATATATGTCACTCTTCACAAATATTCTATTAAAAAACAACCAATAACAGAGAAACTTTTAGGGTACTGAAGCACTTTAGGTACTTGAGGCACTAGGAAGATTGCCATGCATGTTATTTTGTTATCAAATATTTTTCTTTCTTTATTTAAAAACATAATTTATCTCTCTCTGCTGATTCTGTAGTCTGTTGGAGATTTTTCTGGGTGAGGTTTAGCTGACCCTCCCACTGATGTGGAAATGTTTTGATTATATATATTGATTTGTGGAGAAGTGGTGAATAAAAAGGGTGGGAGTACGTGTGGGTAGTACCTAAATGTATTCTGAGAACAAGTGGTAACAAAGAAGTGTTATAAAGGATAGGGAGGGGATTTAAGATCCGCTGAATGCCTACAGTGAACCAAGAATGCACCATTTTGTAAAAATCATCTTATTTATTGCATTGATTTATTACCTCACAACAGGCTTAGCACTATTAACCAGCTCTTCCTACTGTCTTCCCCTTTCCAGTAACAGCATCTCCATCCTTCTTGCTGTTCAGGCCAAAACTCTGGGATCACCCTTTACTTTTCCTCTCTCTGTAAGTCAGTGATTTTGTTGGCTGGTCCTTTGAAACTTACCTAAATCCAGCCACTTCTCAACGCTTCCTCCCCTAACACTCTTTTCCAGGCCACCATCACTTTTTTTTCCCCCCTGGATTACAGGTTCCTGATTGGTCCCCCTGTGTCCACTGTTGGACTCTCACAGTCTAGCTTCCATACAGCCAGAGTGATTCTTCGGACAATTCAGATCATGTCAGTCCTCTGTTCTAAACTTTGTAATGGATCCCCATGATGAAAAGGCCCTGTAGGATCTAGTCCTGCCTCCTTCTCCCCTTCCTACAGATCTCTGAGCTCATCTCCCACTATCCTCACCCCTTGCTGTACACTATATGCTAAGCACGTTCTACTGCAGTGTCTTGAGCTTCTGGTTCCCACTGTTTGGAAAGCTGTTCTTCATATATCCACATGGTTCCCTCCCTCCCTTAAGATGTTACATTATCAGACAGGCCTTCTCTATGCATTCTATAAAAATGGTCCTTCTCATCATTCTCTACTTGCCTATCTTGCTTTATTTTTGTATATTATTCACTGCCACCTAACATTTTCTATATTCCTGTGTTTATTTTCTGCTTTCCAGCATTGCAAAGGAAAGCTCATGGAGTGCACAGGGATTCATTGGTCCCTAACCCTTTGAGCAAAGCCAGGCACATGGTAGGCATTCAGCGAGTGTTTATTGAATAAGTTAATGAATATCCCTATTCCCATGTAACAAGTAAGAAACAAAAGTAATTTACTCAAGGTCACCTTGAAAGTGGCAGAGCTGAGATTCACAATTTCACAAACTCCCTGTGCTTTTCTGCCTATATTAGACTATCTGTGAATGTTTTAAAGTAATCTTAAACCATCTGAAAAAATATCATTTCTGATGTCCCAGGGAAATAGAGATATGAGGATTACATATCTGATGTGGCTGGATATCTTGTTTTCCCTAGTAGCTTCACTGGTTTTCCTTTCTTTGCCTCCATTAGACTACTAACAGGCAGTGTTTCTGCTAATCCTTTTTTTTTTTTTTTTTTTAGCTCTGTGTATAGATATGTCACACAAACAATGAAAAGTGTACCTATCTGACCAGATACTTGGTGTTGTAATTAAAACAACTGAGTTGATCTAACCCTTAGTATTAGCTACATAATCATAATTCTATACCTTAGTAATTAATTAACTCACACAAATTACTGTAATCAGTATGACTTTTACAAGCCAAAACATATTTTGAAAATGTCTCATCTAAATAAACCTATTATCTATAAATTCTCTGCCATGTAAGCAAATTCAGAGTTGAGAGTTTTCTACCTTACAGAAGTATATTTTAATTGTTATTATATTTTTGCATACCTCTGCCTGTTAGCACTAGTTGTACTACTGTTGTGTGGGGCCCTAGACAACTCTCTTACATGCTCTGCAACTCAGATTCTCAGCTGTATGAGGAGAGGGAGGGGCACCAAGTGCTCTTTGTGCGGGTCAGTAAACTAGTGTCTCAGCTCCAAACCCAGCCTCTTGTGCTTGCCCTGTGATATGGGCCTGGGACCATTCAGACCACATCTTCCTTTGCCACAGCCTGTTGAGCTCTGCTAATATGAGTCCCAGAGGGAGGCTAAGATGTGAGAAGGGGAAAGGCCTTGCTCCCTTCCTGTTTGCTTGCTGCTCCTGTCAGTTGCATCTCAGCCATGGTTCTTCTCCACAGCTTTTTGAAGTTGGTTCCAGCCTCATAGGCCCCACTCAGAAGTCTGGTTCCCAGCTTCAGCAGTTACCTCTTAGGAAATTCTAGATTCTCTTCCCTTTGCTTCTCCTGGCCCAGGGTTTACATTTGCTTCCTGTAATTACTACCTGTGTTGCCTCAGTGCCCCCGTTCTATTTTTTCAGGTCTCTATCATCTGTATACTCAATCTCCTGCATTAAACTCTGGGCATAGCTAGTTGGTTTCTCTTTTCCTGATGAACCCTGACAAGTCCTCACTTGTGGGTCCCTTCTCATTGTAAACTTTGATGGTTCTCTGAAACTACTGAAGCCATGTCATCTGGAAATAAGATCCAACCTGTATCCTCCCGCTATGACTGGGACAACAGGGGATGTCAATGGCAGCTGTGATGCCATGCCAAGTTCCATTCCTACTTATGGAAGGAATTGACATTTTTAAAAAGTGATGGGAGTTTGAGCCAGTAGATTAGAACAAGAGGCTTGGGGGAAGGGAGTAAGTTAGGCCTAGAACTACTAGAGAGGCATGGGCTATACTTGGACTTGTGTCTTCTGATTTCCAGTCACATGATCTTTCCAAAATATGAGCACTATCCTACAAAGAAGTGACTGCCTTGAAGTGTGAGAAGTTTCCTATGATCTGAAATGTTTGGGTTGAATGATTATCTGCCAGAGCTGCTGTGGAAAAAATTTCTTTTCCTAAAGTTTGGATATCCTCCAATTATGTGGGTCTGTCATTTTCCTATATATTACTTTATTAATTCACTAGGATTAACACCTCAATGTAGTCTTTTTTTGTTTTTTGTTTTTGAATTATTTGTTTTGAGAGAGTGTGGGGAGGGGTGCACAAGTGGGAGAGGAGCAGAGAAAGGGAGACAGAGAGAATCCCAAGCAGGCTCTGCACTGCCAGCACAGATCCTGATATGGGGCTCCATGCCATGAACCATGAGATCATGACCTTAGCCAAAACCAAAAGTCAGACACTGAACCTATTGAGCCACCCAGGTGTCCCCTGACCCTTTTTTAAAGTTTAGGACAAGGAACTAATACTGATCCCAAATGAATCAGACATTTTTAGTAGAGGCAGCCCAACTTTCTCAAAAGGTAAAGACAAGATAAATTTATAGATTTTCAAATATCCTTTCAAGTTTACATAGGCAATTCTTCTAAAGTAAAATTTTAAAACATATCATTATCATACCTTCTAATCATAAAAATTTTTTCAAGAGCTATGAGGTTTAAAGATAAACTCAGGAAGTCTCCTGGGTATAGAAAAAAAAAAGTGTTTCTAAATCTTTAGACCACAAACTTTCAGGTCAAAGGACATTGAAAATGGTGAATTTCAATGTCTGTGTCTAAGTGACAGACACAGCTCACCTCAGAGGAACCCACTTCCTTTCTTTTCTCTTACTGCTGTTTCTTACCCCTCTGTTTTGCTTGTCCCTCTCATTCCCAGCCTGTGCTTAATTTACAGCGACCCTACTATCCTTTCCATATATCAGAAGCTTCTTGGGGGAGCCTGGGTGGCTCCCTTGGTTGGGTTTCTGACTCCTAATTTCAGCTCAGATCATGATCCCAGGGTCATGGATGGAGCCCCAAGTTGGACTCTGCTGGCAATGTGGAGCCTACTTAAGATTCCCTCTCTTTCTCTCTCTGTCTCTGTCTCTCTCTCCCTAAGTTCCTTTCCCCTACTCACCCTGTCTCTTGCTCTCTCAAAAAAAAAAGAAAAGAAAAAGAAAAAAGAGAAAAAAAAAAAGAAAAAAAGAAAGAAAAGAAAATAAAAGTAAAGAAAATAAAAAAGAAAAAAGGAGCTTCTTGATCCCACCTGAAAACTCAGGTGGCTTGAGCATCTGTGGCCTGAAGCATCTGAATTTGGCAGGAGAGATTTCAGAACTTTACCTAAAGCCTCTGGAATGTTAATCTACATTTGAATCACCTGGAAATCTTGTTGAAATGCAGATTATGGGTGTGCCTGGGTGGCTCAGTCCTTAAGTGTCTGATTCTAGATTTCAGCTCAGGTCAGGATCTCACTGTGTCTGAGATCCAGCCGCACATCAGGCTCTGAGCTGACAGTGTGGAGCCTGCTTGGGATTCTCTTCCCCCCACCCTCTCTGCTACTCCCTCACTTGTGTGCTCACTCTTTCTCAAAATTAATAAATAAACATTTAAAAAATGCAGATGCTGCTTCAATAGGCTGGGAGTGGAGCCCATGATTCTGAATTTTATACTACCAGGGCTATCTGTGCTACTGGTCCTAGCATTGCATTTTGAGAAGCAAATCTCTGACCAACACTTTGGCACTAAGTATCAATTAATTCACTTTTGTTGTGGCTTGGTTTTGACCTTGTACCATCCAAAATGTCTTTTGCTAACTATAAAAAAAGTTTTAAAATTCTATATCTGTATTTTAGTCTCCATTTTTATTCACGTAACTTTCTAGAATTGACATGATTCTATGAAGTAATTTCAGTTTCATGGACATTTGAGGAGTTTAAAATTTTTTCATTTTGGGATTATTTATTTTTAATCCCAGCAATACTAGAATGTGAAAAGAAATTACTTGCATGGAATAAAATTGATAGTATATTTTACTATCAATAGTTCAATAAATCTTTCCCCCTCAAAGAAAAAGCAAACAAATCAAATTCTTTGATCACAATGTTATAAAATTGGAAGTTAACAAAACCATACCTTAAAAAATGTATCCATTAGGGCTTTTTAACTATATTCTCCTAGATGAAATTGAAGATGAAATCAAATATGAAATTTTAGCTCATGTAAAATAAACAGCAATAAGTGTAAATTCTTTATCAACACCAATGAGATAAAACCAGATTACTCAGAGGAAAGTTTACAGTCTTACATGCTTTCCATTAGGAAAAAGAAAAGGAAAAGAAAGGAAAGGAAAGGAAAGGAAAGGAAAGGAAAGAAAAGAAAAGAAAAGAAAAGAAAAGAAAAGAAAAGAAAAAGAGAAAAAATGGACTGTTTACCTCAAGAAGCTAGATAAGAGACATAACAATGGACCCAAAGAAAGTAGAATTAAAAACCTAAAAAAAAAAAAAAAAAAGAAAAAAAAAGAAAAAAAAGGAAAAAAGAAATAGTCAAAGAGAACATACAAAAACTAGATTTGGTCAGTAAAATTAAGAGTTCTAGGGGTGCCTGGGTGGCTCAGTCAGTTAAGTGTCTGACTCTCGTTTTGGCTCAGGTCATGATCTCAAAGTTTTGTGAGTTTGAGCCCAGCATCAGTCTCTATGCTGATGGTGCAGAGCCTGCTTGGGATTCTCTCTCTTCCTCTCTCTCTCTGCCTCTCCCCTACTTGCGCTCTCTCTCTCAAAATAAATAAATAAACTTAAAAAAAAAAAAAGGATTTTTAAAGTAACCGTATGGTTCATGCCCCTCAGGGCTTGGGGTCCATCAGGGCTTTATCCTGCCCAGGTACCACTCACTCTCTGTTCATGGCTGCAGATAGAAAAAGAGTAATGTTGGCCAATGGCTTCACTCATCTAAGAGACAATTTTTCTTATTTGGATAGCACCCATCTGTCTTACAGGTCTGTTCTGAGTATAAAGCCATATGATGGATATTAACATGCTTCATAAATTAAACATTAATAAGTAAGTACATGTAAGGTTTTAGTACAATTACTAGAAGTAGATGAAAGGAAGAAGACATGAAAAGAAGGAATAACTCAGAGAAGCTCATTCCATGGATAGACACAACAATACTTCTGGTTTAATAAACTGCTGGGGGAAGAAGTACAAAGCCTCTAGTACATGTCTTGCATATTCTATGCCCTTAATCATTATTTATTACCATCTCTTCCACAGTAACTCCTGCATCAAGGAAAAACAAGTGAAAATGTACTCCTTATTCCTAGTAATCCAAACTTAGACAATTCTCAGTAATACTACAGTGAAGGTACCAGATTTTTGCAAGTTACCTTGGGTGTCTGCTATCATCTACTCAAATTCTATTAGTCTACTGAGGTCATTCAATGAGCAAAGCACAGGTTATGGCTATGGGGGACACAAGGATGAATAAACCTGGTCTGACATCCCAAGCAGCTTTTTAACTCCTATCAGAGACAGCATGTACACAAAGACATCTAATAGCAGGTATAATGTAGTAGGAGACAGGAAAACAGAAATCCTGAGATGGTGTGATTTCTTTTGGGCTGTGGTAGGTGGAAGAGACATGGGGAAAATTTCCCTAAAAGATGCAGAGGCATTAGGGCTTTGAAAGATAGAAAGAGTTTGATGATGCAGGGTCAGAAGTAAAGAAATCAAGTGAGTGAAGAGGGCGAGGTAGGAGACCGTGGAGCATGTATGAGAAGCATGCAGCTTACCTGCACACTTAGGTTTTACTCCATCATAAGTTAGGAAATAAATACAAATTGAGTTTATTAATTATATTTTTCTAAATAAAAAATACAATAAAAAAACCGTTATTACACTGTATTCTTAAAATGGTCAAACTAATTACTATAAGCATAAAAGCATTTAATTTACATGTTTCATTAGTCCTGGCATCCATAAAAATGTGAAGCCTCCAGTATGCCCATCCTGTGCAGGCAAATATTACTTCATTTTCCTTTGCAACAAAAGTAAAAACTGGTCATTCTATTTCCATCTCTGCTGCAAAAACAAGCAGTCACTAAATGCAACTGCTATGTTGTATGCCTAAGATCTTGGATTCAAGTTCTATTTACGGGGTCCTGTTGCAATGACAAATGGAATCAAGTACATATATCTGGGTCCACAGGGGGTGGCACATGCTCAAAAAATATCTGGGATCTAAAATAAAAAGGAATTCTGAAAGAAATCAAGAAGTGGCCTAGAGAAAATAATAATACTTTCTGACTCATGTGTGTACACAAGATTGCCTTTCACTGTCTGCACGGTGAGACTACAGTGGTGTACAAGATCCCTAAAGGGCTGGCTGCAGGGGCTTATTTATGCAATTTTAAACAAGAACTAGAACCAATACTTTATGACACTAGCTAAAAGAGCTGTTTGAGAAACCACAAAGAGGTACACAGTTAAATTCAAATTAATTGGCAAGCAAAGAAATTTAGGGAACAGCATGAGGAGGTCTGTAATTCTCTGGGAAAAATAATGATTCTGCTGGCAAGAAAATTCTTTCCATTGAGATCAGCTTTCATAGGACAATTAACACTTTCTGGTTAATGGAGTGACGTGTACACTGTTCCCCTTGATTCCCACTCTTGGACCCTTTCAGAGTGCATTAGTCCTACTAAATATTGTATATGTATATGTATACATGTACACATAAAACATATGCTTACCTGAGCAAGATTCAGTGTGTGGTTGTAAATCATATAAGGAAAAATGTACTGGGTTGGACATCAAGAGACCTGGGATGTGGTCACAGTTCATCCACTTAACTAGGTGGCTGACTTGTGCAATTTAGATTCATTGCTTGGTCCATTGTCTTCTTCTCAATGAATTCAAGAAGATGGTATTCACCAAATTGGAGTATATAAGAAAACACATTGAAATATGGAAGAAAATATAAAAACTTCATAGTTTTTAATTAGAATTTTTGTGTATTCTCAAGTATGTAAGTACCTTTGTGGGCAAACAATTATGCTTGTGTGCAGACAGGTGCATGATAAAGATATTTTATTTTATTTTTTTGCCAATAAGGGTCAAGAAATGCTGACAAACACTGCTCTAGATGACCTCTAAGCATTTTCTGGTCTTAAATATCTGTGATCTGAGTGGTTCAGCTTTTACATTTGCTTCAAGGTCTGTGTATACGGATTGAAGAACTACATGGGGCTCCAGAGCTTCACTGTGACTTCCTGTCAACTAGATTACTGGTGTCTCCCTAGATCTCAAGGACTCGGTCTACACTCCCTCTTTGTATCACCCCCGAACTCCCATAGTTCTGTCCCATAGGCACAGAAATGTAGGTTGGTCAGAAGAAAGAATCTCTGTTTCAAAAAACATTTATCTGCTTTGAAAAGAGAATCAAGAGAAATTAGTTTTTGATCCTCACATACAAATAGATGTTTTTCTAGACTTATTAGTGGCAGGTCCATTTTCTTCTAATATTTAAATTTTCTTATTCAAGAGTATCTTCACCTATAGTCTCTGTTACTGATAACATTATTCAGTAGTTCTTTTTTCATTAAAAGTTGATGAAGCCCTCAGATACAAAAGCGGAAAAACAAACGTCTGTCACAAGGAGCACGATTTTCTTTGACATTAAATGCAGACTTGAGGGGTTTCTAAGAGTGAAGAATATTGCATTTTTGGACAGGAAATATTGATTATATTATCAGAACACAGAAAGAGAGTGTGAGAGAGAAAAAAATGTGTCTTGCTCTCAGATGGTACTCTGAGGGGTTTTAAAGTTGATGGGTTATTTTTCCATGCCATACTTTTATTTGTTTTTGATCTAGTAAAAAGAGACATTTCTGACAGGTTTCCTACCACCACTGCTGAACGTGAACCTGGAACTGAGAAGTCAAAGATTTAACGAAATGGAAAACTCCTTCAGGGAATATGAAAGATTCCAAGTTTCCAAAGAGTACGATTACTGTCTAGTTCACCATATTTGGCAACACCACAGTTGGCAGATTAATCATGAGTCTGTGGAATACAAGGACATCAATACAGAAAACAGCACGAATCTATGTTCTTATTTCTGTTTTTTTCCAATGCAGTATAGGCATGCATTTAAGAGTTACTTCCTGTCTATGTTGCAAGGTTTATAAATTTCCATTTAAAACAAAAATATCCTTCAAAATGTAGCAGAGGGTATTTATGCAAATTAAACTGAGGTCTGGAGAAGAAGTAAAACACTTTTTCACTTATATCTCTGGCATTCCATCTCAAGCATTGGTGTTCATCAAGCTTACCCTCTTTTCAGTTTTCATTTCCTTGGAATCAGCTAGCACATTTGCACCAAAGTCACTTAAATCTCTAATGAACAATGTCACTCAAGATTTCCATGTCCAATTGCCCACTATACCCTTCTATGTAGTGTCCACATTTCTGTAGCATCTAGGAGACTTTTGAATGAAGTAATTTTTGTTTGTCTCTTTCTGTTGCATGTATATTCCTCATTTTGGTGAAATAAACCATTGATCCAGTTGATATAGGGACTTGGAGTTATCCTTGACTCTTCTTTCTCCTTCACCTACATGTTACATATTTGTGCCATCTATTTTGTGACAATTTTCTACATGCCTATGAAGAAAATGGGTTTTGTAAAAGAACTTTCTTTTTTTTCCCCTATGCCTACTGGGGTCATGAGGAGACATTAAACATTGACTGAAAACATTTACAGTGAAGAAAGCAGGGGTAAATTTGTCCACTACTCAAGTTACATGTGCAAGGTTGTTTGAATATTGAAATGATGAGCTATTCAGTTCAAGAAAGTGCAGCTGTGAGTTAATGAGTTATTATGCGAGGAGATGCACTTTACACCTGTGTTTATTGAGATGGCAACATTGCGTGTTTGCCCTTGGTTCAGTGTGGTTAACTAAGCCCCTTGAGAATTTTGGGTGCCTATTACTACAGTTTGAATGCCTAATATTCTGAGCCTCCAGGTTTTATTTTTTGGCTTGGAAAACACTCATTTGTTTTTAGTGCACCTCATGTGTTAGTGAATTGTTGGCTAATTAAATGGATTCATGTGGTTCTGTCAATATGAAAGCATGAGCAGTTTTAAGCAAAGAGATGTCAGCTAATGACATGTCCTTAGAAGCAAAAACTGGCCAGATATGTTTTAAGAAACAATTCACACCAAGTCCCCTCCCAGTGATTTGTTTTATTTACTGAGATCCAGAAATATATTTTCCACCAATTCATGCAATGCATCACTGGCAAGCCAAATGGAACACATCCACCTCTAAGCTAAAGCCTTCTTAAGAGTTTCAGACAAATTTTTGCCAAGCTGAGAGAGGATGGAGGTAAGAAGTAATGAGCCAACTTACTTAGATCAAGTAAAGTCTCAACATGTCCAGTAACAGTCACTTCATTTGGTAATCTTTCTTCCTTGTCTATTGTAAATGAGAAAGACTTTCCCAAGTTCTCCTTTTCCTGACTACTTACCCTATAAAAGCCTTTCAAGAACTGACCTGACAGATAAGCAGAACCTTAGCTTCCAAGCTTCAACTTTTCCTTATCATGACGATGTAATTAGGCCCTTGTCATTTGAGACCAACAAGAGAACATGACTGGGTGATGGGCTTGAGATGAATTAACTGTTTATGTTGTGCCTGATGTTTTTGTGTGTTGAGTGCTGCCTTCAGACATCCTGGTTAATTCCTTCGTAAATGTGCCAGAGCATTTGTTTTCACCCTTCTACATTTAAAAAGTTTTTCAGAGTTTCTTACTCTCTAGAATCAGACTGCAAAGCCCAATAGCATTACTTAGTAATCAGGAGTTGTTTTTTTTTCTTTCAGATTTTTACATGTTTTTTTTTTTTTTTTTTTTTTTTGTAGATGGATGATTCTAAGGTGAGTAAACAGCAAACTATACCGTTTAACTTTTTGTATGAGAAAATGAGGTGTGCCAGTGGCCTTCCTCCCCCTCCTTTGCCTTCAGTGGATATAAAATATGCCTTAGGAATCTAAAAATGGAAACTGCTTTTATTACAGCAGTGCCCGGAAGCAGAGAAATCATTAGACATGGTGTCAATGTTGCCATTAGAAATCATACTCTTCGTGTGTTTAATGACAGTCCCTGTAAGTTTGCTTCTGGCAAAAACCTGACCCCCAAAGCCTCAGCTGGGAAACAGATTATAAAAATGAATTCTCAAACAACCTGTCCAGCTGTGCTTTTTGGTTATCTTTATAAACTGAAAAGCAGCTTCTATCACAGGATTCAATTCCATTAGAGATTATGCTATAAATAATACCGCCAAATTATTTTCAATATTCAATTTAAAATAATGGCTCAGTAACCTAATGACTTTTAGAAAATAGAACTCTGCACAAGAAAAATTCTACCTGATCAGAAATTAGGTATGCATGTGTATCGGGTACCTCATAGAGAGAACACCTTGGGGTCATGTATTTACTCAAAAGCCACATTTTGTACCTGTACAATGTCTTTCCATTACAAAATAATAAAATCCTTTTACCTTAGCAGTAAAGAAAATTGAGATACCAGTGGATAGGATGACTTATCCCAATCCCTCAGCAAGTGAGCCAAAGAGCCAGAAACCAGAGACATATCCCTAAGTGGCTGATTTTGTAAGTTGAGTGGGCACATCCATATACATTCTCTTCTTTCTATGCTCTCCTGGCTTGAAAGAACTCCCTAAAGTCCATTTCTATCTACATACTCCCATTCTCTAGAAAGACTTCTTCCTTGCATTTGACATTTTGCCCAGTCTTCCCAAGTGAAAGTTTTCTCAAACTACACTTGTATATTTCCAACAGCAGAGAACCAAACTTCTGGCTAATAGAAATCAGAACATTCATTTGCATGTCTAAAAGCCACTTGTTTCTATAAAACTAAGTTCTTCTATATGACTATTGAACATTTGCAGGTGCAATTTCCAAGTGACTGAGATGAGGCGGCTGCAAATGTGGCCCTTGAAGTAAAAGATAATCAAAATAAATCAAATGATCATCATCAAATTAGTAACAACTGAAAGTGAAAGCAGAAGATGTGGTAATGAGCAAGCTCCCCTCACACTGGAGTGTTCATAATGAATCTTATAAGAAGCTGAATCGAAAATGATAATGAACACTGTGCAAACTGTCTTTAAAAGCTTGATCCTTTTTGTTTGCCTATGACTGTGCATCTGGCATAAGAGGGTCCCAAGTGTCCTAGCCTAGAGGCTGCGCTGTCTTTGAGCCTCTTTCCCTTCTGATCTGTCACCAAGTTATTCAGTTTCTTTTGTGGAAATACATCATGGATAATTCCTTCCCTTGTACCATTTAGGTTTCTTTGTTTGCAAGCAATAAACACTGATTCTGGCTACTGTCATCAGAAAAGAATTTATTGGAGGGAAGAGTGATAGCTCTGAGAAAAAAATGTACAAAGGCAGCCCCAGGAATCTTTGTCAGGAATAAATAGGGGGTTTCAACAGGGCTTTGCTGTTGGAAAGAACAGGTGCCAACAATCATACATCCTTCTATCTCCCTTAAAGGATCACATCCTAGGCAAAGAGTGTCTGATTGACCTTGCTTCAGATGTCCCTATTCTCTTTGGCAGGGGAGACTGGGACACTTTGATCAACAAGATGGTATCTGATGAAGGAGGGGTAGTTTTCTAAGCAACAACACGATGCTATTACCAGTGAAGAGGAGAATGGGTGATGGTAGCCCAAATCAATGTATGTCTATTATATTCCTCTCAACTAGGCTCTGGTTTCCTCAGGTCTATATATCTGTATTTTAACTTAATAGTGAAGCAAATGAAATTTCTGATTAGTGTGATTTCTGATATATTCTTTAGTTGATGTATAAATCTGCTCTGGAATATACTGACCAGTGGACATATACAATCTTTAAGAATGTTATCAGGCACAGGTCACTCATTACCTTATAAAGCAATCTGTTATTCAGATTTTGGAAATTTTTCCTCTTGTTGAGCTAAAATCATTCATTCAATTGCTGAAAAGATAGTGAGTGCCCAGAAGACTTCAGTCATACTCTTGGTGCTAATACAGCCCTCACAGATCTGACAGTCTGATGTAACTTTGGCCTATCAATCCTAATTCTACCCATTAGCTCTAGTTCTAGATTTCAGAACTACAGGGAATAGATTGAATAGCCTAGTGAAGTCTAGATGCACATAAACAAACAGTAGCCAGTTAAAAACTATAACGGAAGAAGTTTTGATTCATCCGCATACCCTCCAATATAAGATAGTTTAAAAAGTACTTAAGAAGAAATTTGTAGTTGGAGTGTGACGACAACTATAAAAATTTACTAAGGATCATAAAAGATGACTTGAATAAATGGAGAGACGTAACATATTCCTGGGTGGGAAGACTCAGCATTGTAAAAACACCACTTCTCAAATTAATCTAAAAATTTAATGCAACCACAATCATAATCCCAAAGTTATTTTCTGCTTGAAATTTAACAGTTACTTTCAAGTCCATCTGGAATAATAGAGATGTGAGTATAGCAAAGAAGCTCTCGGAAATGAGGAAAGGGGGTGAGGGATGGAGCTACTAGATAGTAAAATGAACAATGAAGCTGTAAAGGGTAAATTTTTTAAGTTTCTGTTTTTACGTTTATTTTGAGAGAGCGTGCACGTGAGAGAGAGAGAGAGAGAGAGAGAGAGCGAGAGCGAGCTTGCACCACTGGGGGAGGGGCAGAGAGAAGGAGACACAAAATCCCAAGCAGGCTTCAGGCCATCAGCACAGAGCCCAATTCAGGGCTTGAACTCATGAACTGTGAGATAATAACCTGAGCCAAGATCTAGAGTTGGACGCTTACCTGACTGAGTCACCCAGGCACCCCTGAAATTATCAAAACAGTGAAGACCAAAATCTCAGTGGTACAATAGAAAGCCCAGAACCTGCACACACATTTATGTACCTACAGACATGGACATTATATCATAAATACATAGGTTACACTTGAAGGGTGTTAGGGTGAATGGATAACCTTCTAGGAAGATGATCAAGTCCCTACTATATCCTGTACTACATATCAAAACAAATTTCAGTTGGATTCCAATGCAAAAATAAAATTATTAAAAGAAAGTACATATTATCATTAGTAAACACTTGGGCTTTCCATGCAAAAATTAATAAAATCTTAGGCTTTTTAAGGAGGAGATAAAATTAACCACATAAACTTAAAAATGTCCATACTATCTTTTTCCTTTACTAAGCAAACAAAATATAACATATTTAAAAGATAAAACCACAAATTGAAGAATATTTATAGCTTATGTGACAGTCAAAAGGTTAATTTTTTAAAGAAATAAAAAGCTTCTAAAATTCAATGTGACAACCATAAGCATCTCAGTAGGAAAAAGGACTAAGGGCAGAAATAGGTAGTTCACCAAAGGAGAAATATAAATTGCCCATGACATGAAACTAAAATGTTTTCTTTGGTACAAATATAATAAATGTAAATCACAACGAAATGGAGGCTGATTATCAAATTAGCAAGGATGGGTAAGATTTCGTATGGTAAAGATGTAAGTAAATGAGGTCTCTTTCATTGTTTGTGGAAGCATAAAGGGTTACAAATTTTCTGGAAGATAATTTGGATGAATTTTTCTAAGACATTAAGATTTTGGCCTTCCTTTTAACCCAGTAATAGAAATGAATACATGAGTCTATAAGGATGATCATGGCAATCATATGTATAATACTGAAAAGTATAAACAATCAAAAGGAGGGGAGAATAATTATGGCAAGTTGATAGGATATCCTATTAAGCATCCATTAAATAATAGAGAAGAATATCATGAAAAATAGTCACTATAAATTCTTGAGTGTAAAAAGCAAGTTACTTCAAACTTAAAAAGTATAATTATATTATGCATGAATGTATATATTTAATTAAATGTATGTATATGCATATAATTAGATGCATATAATTAGATGTATATTAACAATAGTTATTGAGTAAGAAAACAGGTAATTCAAATATAATGTCCTTCTGTGAATCTATACTTTCTAAATTTTCTATAATGTTTATGTATTAATTTGGTAGAAAAACAGACATACTTTGTTTAAAGTAACAGAAATCCTTTTTTCAAATGAAATCTTATGTGAAAACCCAATTGATGGAACCAATAAAAGGGATAGTGTAGGGATGACAAGCCTAGCACCCTGCTCACTTGGTGGGCATCCTGGAGCACCACTTTGAAATGTCAGGGTTGGGGTATTCTGCTGAGAAACCAGTGTATGTAAGCACCATCCCTAGGATCTACATGATGGGTTGTTCATGAATGCAGACAAGGCCCCAGGATTGCTGGTTACCTCCATGGTTACTCATCAACTGTTTATAATAGCTTATTCCACTTAGTTCCTTATATTTGTTGTCACATATTCATTTGTTATACACTTTTTAGAAAGTTTTCTAGATTTTAGCTTTGCAATATCTTAGTTTACTTGTGGATTAGAACTAAAAGGATTGTATCATTACCAGAAATAACATTAGATAATTATGTTTTTATTATTATTATTTTAATGTTTATTTATTTTTGAGAGAGAGAGAGAGAGAGAGAGAGAGAGCATGAGCAGGGGAGAGGTAGAGAGAGAAGGAGACACAGAATCTGAAGCAGGCTTCAGGCTCCAAGCTGTCAGCACAGAGCCTGGAGTGGGCTCGAACTCACGAACTATGAGATCATGACCTGAGCCAAAGTCAGACACCTAAGTGATTGATCCACCCGGGGCCCACCCTTAGATAATTATAATTTGATGCCACTCTCTCAGATTTTCTTTGAAGTTGATCTGAGAAATTACTACATCAAGAATACATGTTCATCTTCCCTAAACTATTATTAAAAATATTGTCCCCTATGGTGTTCAAAGGTCCCTTATACAGGGATACATGTGATAAATTCTCCTAAAATTTTAGTACTGGAAAAAAGTTTGCCCATTTTTACAAATAAGTATGATTTCCTTTTATAATGTTGTATTATTCCTGTATAACTCATCATCTTTCCCTTTTGGCTTTGGCTGCCAGAAAGCCCAGAGTTATTATTTATTGCCAAACCACAGCAATGAACAGCTGTCTAATTTTGCAGAAAAACTCTATCCCAAAGCACTTGAGTATTTACTCTCAACTAAATGGTCCCATGATATGCATGGCTCATGTTATGAACTGTCTCAAATCCAATCTGGAAATAGGCAAGGATTAAATAATAAACAAACAAAGAAACAAACAAACGGACAGACACATTAGTAATTTAGTCTAACCGGGCTTGGTATTTGGCAGTAGAAAATGCTTACACCTAGAGTTTGGTTTCTATCAAATACTTAGGCACATTGCTTAATCTGGAGTACTTCTCTGACGTGAGTGTGTTCTTGGGTGCAGCTGTGGACATTTGGGTCTTTCCACTACCATGGCCCACACATACATTCACCCATCCCATGAGGTGGTCTGTGTGGCATCCAATAAGGATATCAGGTAGAAAAGGGTGGCAAAAGAGAAATGGACAGGTAAACCAGCAATCTGTACAAGGACTATAATCTTTTAAGTAGTTACTAGAACAAGATCTTGCTGAAATGGATCAGAAACTACAAAGACAATTTTCACACATAAAAACAAACAATTTTTAGGTAATGGTGTGTGTGTTTATTACAATGTTCAAAAGTAGACTTCAAAATAGCAGGTGAGTTAAGAGATTTCTTTACCTTTCTAGAAGGTCAAATATGTATTCTTATTATTAACCTTGCTTACCTTTTACAACATGTTGAGTAGTGAAAAGGGCATAGAATCTGGAGAAAGGGAACCAGAATTATTTTGAATGGCTGATGTAAATTTTTTACCTTCATTATTTTAAGGGACACAATTGATCTTTTCCTCTGGAATGAATAAGCTCTTTAGCAACCTCCCTACCAACAGTGGAAGGCACTAACATAACATTGTGTTGTGATGATTTGGATATAAGGGCCGGTAGGGTGGACTCTGGTAATGTAGCCTTGGTATACACTACCCTAAGAACTGGCAGGGTGGCTATCTGCATCAGCAACAGACACCTTCAAAGTTGTGGGGAATAGCTTGGCCCCTGTGACTCTGCAGTAAGTTGGGTCAGCTGTCCAGAACAACAGGTTATCATTACAAGAAAGATGTGCCATACATTTCACAGGAGAGCCAAAACCAATCTATAACCAAGTGGACCAGGCAGGCTCCTGAGACACCAAATATCTTCCTTCTCATGAGGGCTTGCCTGATATTCCACAGATGGAATTTCATTCAAGATAGCAACGCTTCATGCCCAAGAGCCTAACTGTGGAATCAAATCTCCTAGTTTTAAATCTCAGCTCCATCACTTACTGTTGGCTGAGTGGCCTGGGTGTAGGCCCTAACTTTGAGTCCTTTGAATGAGCAAGGATGTGCATGAAAGGCGGTTAGCTAGCACTTGGCTCATGGTACACCTTCAGTATATGTCAACTTTTATTATTATTTAGACTTAAAGTACCACCTAATAAAATGCAAATAGCCAGAGAGGCATACCTTGTTACCAGTGAATACTTGGAGTGGGGTGGAGAATCTCACCACTTGAATGTCAATTAAGATGACAACAGTAGGGAACAGCAAGGGATCAAGGGCTGAAACCTGGGAGAAGCAGGGAACTAGGCCAAAGGAGAGAAACAGCTTTGACATTTTGCTCAGAGCCACAGTGATTCTTCTACACGGAAAGGCACCCAATCGTTGCAGCTATCCAAGCGCAAATCCTTGCTGTTGCAGAAAGGCAATCTAATTGCCGAATCCAGATCACAGGATCCATGGCCCTTGGGACATTAGGGACTGCCCCTTTCTCTATTAACTGCTCTGCCTCAGAGGATTCTATATATAAACTTTCTATGGTAAGAGATATTAAATTGTAGAACCGCCACGTTAGCTCTTTGTTTTCTGTATGCAAAGATTCTCAACACTGGTGTGGGTGGAAATGTGCACGCCCTGGGCCGGCTGCCTCTACTGCCTACTTGCTGTTAGCAGCCAATGGAAAACCACCACCCTTTTCTATAAAGCACTTGTGCACCCCTTCACGTCGTGAGTAGACTTCCATTTGTAAAGTCATCCATCACCTCTATATTTGTAGATTTTATAAATTTTTTTTTTCAACATTTATTTATTTTTGGGACAGAGAGAGACACAGCATGAACGGGGGAGGGGCAGAGAGAGAGGAAGACACAGATACGGAAACAGGCTCCAGGCTCTGAGCCATCAGCCCAGAGCCTGATGCGGGGCTCGAACTCCCGGACCGCGAGATCGTGACGTGGCTGAAGTCGGACGCTTAACCGACTGCGCCACCCAGGCGCCCCCTCTATATTTGTAGATTTTAACATACCCTCCTGACCAGTGACAGAGAAGAGGAAATAGCATTTTGGAGGCTTTCCGTTAAGTTTTTGCATACAAAATGGATGAGTTATTATCCTCCCCCCTCCCCCAGGGTACCGAGCAAAGGCTGATTCAGGCACAAACCCATCTTGGAGAGAGTCCATCGCACCTCCTGCTGGGTCAGGCAGGCATACGCATGGGAGCACATACACATATCACGCATGCAATTTGCTGTGCAGAATGCAGCACTGACCTGTCAGGCCGGCAGCCTCAGCAGACAGGAAGGCGCTCCAAGACAGGAGGAAAAACAGGCCTGTTTCCAGCATAGGGAACTCACACAGCTTGGTAAATTTGGTCAAGTGACAAAGACACGTTAAGGGAAACAACAAATGCTTTGAAAGCGAAATCTCCTCCTTAGCTGAGGAAAACTAATCTCGTTGTGATCGGTTTCGAAGAAGAGCACTGATTTTCAGACCTGACTGGGAGGCTGTAGGTCTCACTGGGACTGCTTTGAAGGCCAGCATGAGTTTCATGCCTCACTGGGGGCTGAACACTCCAGTAAAAATGCAAACCTGTGTTCCAATTTAAAAAAAGGTGTCTTACTAAGAAGATAAAATCACCTAACTGTGGGTACAAAACCTCCTGAATTTGGCCTTGGTCCTTGGGGTGTGCCTCTCGGGAGCCTGCAGCAGATGAGGCAAAACAAAGCCATGGAGAGTAAAGCAGGGTGAGGTGCTTCAACTACGTCAGCACCAAAGGAGGTCACTGCTCCCTGGAGAGCCATAAGCCGTGGACAGATCACCTTAAAGACTCCTCTCCTGGGGATGGAAATAGGATCAGAGCAACATTCACATTCAGTGATAGGGAAGATACCCAGGCCATCTTAGTACAAGTAGGCTAGGGGAAAAAGTATATCATTTCTAGGTCAGGCAAGAAGCCCTTTGGCAGGCGATGGTTCATTCTGGCTGAGATGACACTTGGTCAATAAATAGCCTATAAATTACATATAGAGCAAAGGCATAGTGACCCAAATCATGCAGGGAAGGGATTATAGGAAGATGATTAGGAATAGGTGATCGATGGAAAAGGGTCACATCGCAACTATGCCTACAGTTAGGCAAAAAAAAAAAAAAAAAAAAAAAAAGCCCTCACAAATAAGGATATGTTATGTGGCATTTTTATGCTTCAAGAAAAAAAAATCTAAAGAGATTCCACATTAAGAGATGTTTAGCAGTAGGGCAGGGAAGTGAAAAGCATGACCCCTGGGGCAGAAGATCAAGGTCTGAGTCTTGGCTTTGCTAGTTGCTGGCTGTGTGATTTCTGAGCAATATGTTAACCTCTCTGAGCCTCATTTCTATCCTATGTGAATTATCTGCACCAAGTGTGCAGAGTAAAATGAGATGAACATTTAAAACGTTTTTGCAAAGTTTTAGAAAGCACAAAATGCCAAGGATAAGCAAAATAACACCATGGTTGGGAGTGTAGCCTCTGGAAGCCAACTCCACTTCACTGTATCAGCTTCTTTGCCATGCTCCATAGCCATTTTGTATCTTGGTTTCCCTGTCTGAAAATGGGGATAATCATGTAACCTACCTCCTAGGTATATAAACCAGTCATTATGTGTTAAGAGTGCTTGGTATGCAACAAGGAATATATAAATTTTTCTATTAGTGTGATTTAAATTAATTCATTCTGTAAAACATCTTTCCTGGAATCAGATTCAGTAAACACCTAGGAGCAATTCTTTATCTGGAAGAAAACATGGGCTGGACCCTTTTCCAGCAATCCTTCTTGTGACTTGGAGGGCAGGCTTTGTTTTTAATGGGATTTGTTCTTCTGAATTCCCTCTTTCACGTTATCGTGGAGAAGGCTTAGGCCACTTTGAGTAACGGTATATCAAATGGACATAGGACATTCTTCTCTTTCAACCTTGTCCAGAAAGTAATTCAGTTCTGGGTCAAGACCCCAGCTTGCATAGAGCCCAGGGACCTATGCCCTGAGGAGCATTGCCTCCTTATGGACAATGTATCAAGGTTATGATGATGGAGGGGATGGTTGCACACCTGTCTCCTCTGCAGCCTGAATTTGTGAGAGGCAAGGCCATTGATGCTGCGTGACAGATTCTCCCACTGAGACTGAGCCCCTGTCCCTTCCATCTCTCCACCATTTTTTCCAGATCTGATCCAGTCTCATGGAAGACTTCCAAATTCCAGGAATTTTTTCCCTTCCCTTACCACCTTATTTACTTATGTGTCCATACATTGCCTTCATGCCAGGTGGAGAAGAGTTCCAATTTCAGCTCTTCCACCTAGGGCAGGCTCTGGAGCCAAAAGACATGGGTTTAAATCTTGGCCCTGAAATCTCCTAGCTTCAGACAAGTTGTTTAACCTTTATGTGTCAGTTTCTTTAGCTGTAAAATTGAGATAATAACTGTATCTCCTTCCCAGTGTTATTATAAAAGCTATATGAGAAAATCCATTAGCAAAATGCTAATGACAATGGCTGGCAAATGGTAAAGTTCTCAACAAATGTTACAATAATAATAATAATAATAATAATTGTGTCCACTATTATTGATATGTGACCCAGAGGAGCTACTTAACCTCCTTGAGCCTCAGTTTCCTCATGTGTAAAATGAGGATAATAACAGCCTATCTTACAGGGTTGATTCAAATTTAGATATATATATATATATATAAAGTCCTTGGCACATGCTAGACATTCATTAAATGTTGCTATCACCATTGCCATTACTTATTCAAAACAACATGTGGCCTCCATCATAATTCCACTTAATAATCAAGAGGCAATAGGGATTAGTGATAAAGAGCATGGTCTGTCTCTGGGTCTGTCTCTTGGTTTCAATCTTGGGTTTGAATTTTGGCTCCAATTCTTACAAGCAGCAGGACACTGGGTATTACCTTGACCTTTCTAAGCTTCAGTGTCCAATAAAATTAAAATATCTGCATGATATCATTATTATCAGGGTAAAGGAGGTATAGTGTGTAAAACAAATAAAGGCTTTACATATCATAAGTACTGATATTAATCATTAGATTATTATCATTATTTTTATTAGGAATCAGCCCTACTTTTTCTGAGTTACTTTATTTCTTTGTCAATGGAATTGATACTCTCTAGGATTTCTGGGATAAAACTTGGGAGTGGCCTTTGAGTCTCTCCTCTTCCAATCATTAAGTCCTAGAGATTCTTTTAAACATTAGTCTCCTTCTTGATGATTCTAATCTTCTTTTTCTGATTTGTCCTGTGAACCTGTTTCTTACTTATTGTTTAAAAATGGGACTTTCAATACATCACTCTCCTGAGCAGAAACCTTCAGTAGCTAACTGTAGACTATAGAATGAAACTCAGATTTCTCTGAATAATACTCCAAGATACTTCACAAGGTGATTCCAACCCATTTATGTATCATCTTCCACTGCTCACCAGCCTGAGCCCTGTGGTCCTCTCAGGCACATCTGCATGTACCACATTAGCCCCATCCCCATACCTTAATGAATGCTGGTTTTCTCCTGAATCACTTATCACATAGCCTTGTTTATATCCTACCTATATTTCAGGCTCAGCCTACACTGCCATCTGCATGTAAATACTGCTTTTAAAATTATTTTTCAGAATTATAAGGTTGGCCAAGAGTCTTTTGGACTATTCAAGAAACAATGGACCCATCCACATCTGTATTTTTAGCATCCTAATAAGTTGGCTGTGGCTTTGCAACTCACCTTCTAAACAACTCTTATTGCAGCCCTTGTCCTTCCAAGTTTGTTACTAATTGAAGGTAGAGTCCGTATTTTATTCATCTTCTGACTCATGTTAGAAACCCTTAGTAGGACCTAACCTTTTAGCAGCTGCTCAGTGAAACTCTGCTCTGGGTCAGTCCCCATAAAAAAGAACCTAACATTTTGCTTTCTTTGCTAGAGACTTGACCCTTCTTGCACCCTTCTTCTTTCTCTTTTCCCCAACATCTTTGGTCTTTGATCCTTTGTCCTGCCTCTTTGGATGGCTTCTGCTAGGCCCTCATACTTGACATCAGCTTTCTGGCTTTCTTCCTCAACTCTAACTTATTTTTGTCCCATCCAACTGCTCTGACTGAACCTCTCACTAGACCAGCTTCAATCTCTGGCTCAAGTCCTCTAGGAACTCTACCCATTCTCCTACCCTACTACTGCATAAGAGGGAATGAGACATGACACAATTGCCCATATATGGCAAACATGTCATTGCTGCCTTCCTTGCAGGTCTTCTGTAAAATAGCCAGAAATGCTTCTTTAAATATACAGTGATCTTTGCCTTGGCCAGCCTTGTGATCTACTGATTGACAGAAGTTTGAAAAGGAAGAAGATACCCAGTTAATCACCCCTGGTCAATCCTGTCTTGTTCTTGACTTTGAATTTTCAGCTCTTTCTCTTGGCCCTAATATAGCCAATCCAGATCATGTCCAACTATTTTCCTAGGTGGCAGTTTTTTAGGACTGTTGCTATCCTAGGGTCAGACAGTATCAGCGGTGCTAGAACAGGCCTTGGACAAGAAAAGAGCCTGGGCCTCTGTGCTGCTGGTATCAAACTGTGCCTCAAGGATGACTCAGAACTAAGATGGCCCCAGTGGAATTGCATCACACTTGAACCAGACTATCTAGCCATTCATAGCCTAGAGATTGTCCATCCTCAGAAACATTCCAGGGACACTGACAGCTCTTAACAGTCCCCAGCTTTGCACATACACACACAAAGGATATCAGTGCTGTGACAACAGCATATGCAGACCCCATTGCAAACGAGCCAGCGAAGATCCCCAGGAAATTCCCCACGGACTGGAAGAATGCTGCAGCATCAAACGCATTTGGATTCTCCTTGGGACTGTAAATGGATATAGAACTGAAAAGAAAAGAGGGTGAAGGTTAGTCAGTGACTTCCCTCTTATAGCCCAAATACCAGAAGTCAGAAGTTATCACCCACATTTGAGGAGGGCACCTTCTTCTGTGAGGTTCGGTGATGGCTGGAAGAGTTCAGAAGAAACAAATGAGAACAGGGAGAGGTGGAGAAAGTAGAAAGCTTTCCTTTTCCTTACAGCCCAATCCCATGGTATCAATATATTGTTGCCAGTCAGTAAACATTTTTATATTGGAAGGGTCATAAAGAATATTGTTTTTGAGCAAACTAGGCATTAAAACATGGTAGGTGTATAAGGAATCTGCTGAGGAGATAGATAACTGTGAATTATTTAGTGGCCATATGTCTTCAGTGCTGTTATATATTCACAAATGCTCCTGATAAAAAGTGCACTTTTATGGCCTGTGCACAAATGGGCAATACAAATCACAGCGTGCACAAAATATTCTGCTGTGATCTTGTCATAAACCACAAAGCATTCCTCCTCTCCAGTGTAACCCTTCAGAAACAGAGCCCAGACGATGCTTAGAGCATCACAGTATTAACCCCTGGGGAGAGACAAAACCCTCATTTTCCCACTGAAACAAATGGCAGCAGCTGCCCGAGGTCATCTTTTAGACCCCAATTCTGGTGGCTGCCGACAGATTTATTTCCATAGAGAAAAATCAATCCGCCAATAGGCAGTCTGCTCACTTAAATATTTTTGAGGACGCTGCATTTGCTATTTTTTTTTTAACCAGGGCCTCAAATCCCAGAGTGTTAATATGAAGGACAAGGTGCATCCTATTTTAGGAAATATGAACTCTGTATTGTAGCATTAAAATGAACAGACATGCTAGAACCAGTTTTGGGGAGACAAATAAAGTAGTATTTCAGGATTTTTTTTTTTTACAGTTTTTATTTTAATTATGAGGTCTTTAAAACTAATCAGGAAAATCAAGAGTTTTGCAATAGGTACTGTTAGGGATTTTGTAGCAGTATAGAAAGCAAAAAGTACACTAGACATGTTGACTTGAGATTAGATTGGATTTTACAGAGATGTAACTGACGCTTTATGGTTTGGATGATTAGAACATGTTAACTTTCTGATTTGAATTTTTGTATCTAGAGACTAGCTAAGTGGGGGTGGGGGGTGGGAGGTGTGTGGGGAGGGTGGAATGGATTCCATTTCTTCTACAGGAAGATGTGTGGCTTAAAAAAGGTAGTTTTAAATGTTCTTACTTTTTTCCCTGGATGTCTTTAAAGCATTAAAGTAGGCCAAACACTTCTACTTTGATCATGTAATTGGATAAGGAAGATGAATGTGGATCTCAAATGGAACCCTGAAATGTATGCAAGAAAAGGATTGCCTTTGATGTGTTTTCTTTTTGTAAAGTGTTGTGCTTTGCAGGAAAAAAAAATGGAAAAGCAAACCCATATTAAGGTCCTTTGTATCTGACAGTCTAGAGAATGGGTGTAAAACCCCATGACCATTATGAAACTTGGTGGCCAATGCTGCAAAGCTTGATGTGTGAGTTGACATTCACCATATTTCTTCATTCCAACGAAGGAACAATAGTGATGAGAAAACATTCTATTTGCATTCTGCCCTTTCAACAAAGAGCTTTGCATAGTAATACAGTTGTGTAAATAATTCTGTTAATTCCTGGGGCTACCAATAGACCTGGTCCATAAACAGGTACCTCTTCACCCTCATCTCCAGCTCTGCACTCCTAAAAGTATTTGTCTGTCCTTATGCTTCCTAACCCTGGAGCACCATCATCACATCTTTTGGCCATATCCTCTACCATTATTTATGTAATGTTTTTCTTTAAATCAACTCATTTTTATTCACATGCAAGAGCATTTATTAAAGAATGTTTACGAAGTCATAGGTTTGATGTGCTAATTTTATCTCTTCTTACTATATACGAGATTATGTAACTATTACATTTGATAAAAAGTTCACCTTTGTGTCACCTAAAATCATCTGGGTAACCCCACTGTTCTCAGTCTGCATTTTGGGAGACATTATCTTCCTGGGCCCTGATGCTCCACCCAGTACAGGCAAATTTCATATACTTCCTTGTGATGTTTGATTTAACTTAAAGGTAAAGGCTAACTCCCCTTGACTTATGAAGACTTGTATGTTGAATTTGCTGCCCCTAAAGCTCCACAGGATGTATACATTGGGTACCTACTAAATGCCAGGTGGTGCATTAGGTGCAGGGTGTCAGGGGACAGGCAGGAAAGGGCATAGAGAAGAGAAGCAGAATTTGAGTCAAAAAACATTTTATTGAAGATATACAAGGCATATATATGGAGGCGGAGAGGCTAAGATGTAGATGACCTTAGCTCTAGTCATGGTGCTAAGTGTGATTTTGTGAGAGACACACAACATTTGATGGTGCAGATGAGGCAAGAGTCACTATTTCAGATTAGAGGAGATGGCATTTGATCAAGGAAGCAAGTCAACAGACAGTGATGGGAAGAGGGCACTTGAGGCCAAAGAAAAAGTGTAAGCAAAGGCAGGAAGGCAGATGAGATGAGGGCATTTCAAAGCAGAACCGTATAGTTATGGCTGGAACACAGGGACCATGTACGTGGGCACCTACGGAGAGGGACAGATAGGTAGATGGTGTCACTCAGCTTTAAATTTCACGTTAAAAATATACAAAAGCCCTCACGTTTACATAACATTTTGTCCCCCTTATGCCTTAATTACAACTTCATCTGATCTTATAGCATTCCTGCCAAGTAAACATGGCAGATATTGTTATCCCTCCTTTTCTTTCTTTTCTTCTTTTATTTTTTTTATAAAGCAAAGAAACTAAGTCAGAGAAATTAAGACCATAGAGCTATTGTGTTCAAAATGTAGATTTTTTTGGTTTCTCCCTTAAAAAAGTGATTTTGGGAGGAAAACATGAAATCACATCAGTATAGTTGAATGAGTGCTGCACTGACTATAAATACAGTAGAAGTTCAAGTACTAGAACATTTAATTTCATCCCTGTATGGAACATGGGCAGCCCTTTCCTATATGCAAGGACAGAGCAGAGTGCACTGTATGGGACAATAGTACCCTCTTCCCCATCTAATTAGATGGCAAGACTCGGGGCTTCTCATGGGAACCTGCTTTCAGGCTTGGCTCCTGGACCTAAGCTTTGCTGGGCCTGGCCTGGATCTTTTTCCTCTTTCTATGCCCAGGACACAGACTGGTGCCTGGCACATGGCAGGCCAAAAAAAGGCTAACAGAATAAAGGTAGGATGATTGGAAAGTTGAAAGGAAAGAAAGAAGAAATACAGGAAAGAAGCAGGTTTACAGAAGCTAGTCTTGAAATGAATCATCATCTATGAGATTTGTTTTTATTAAGCGATGACTTTATATAGTTACATTGCGGGTACTTTTAGAGTCATTAACCCAAACTGAAGATGACACTTGAGACTCTTAAGCCTCAAAGGTCTGACCCTTATTGGCTATATGGTTTGGGGCAAGTTATTTCATCATGCTCAGACTCAGTTTCAAAGCCTGTATAATGGAAATTTAATTATATTATCTCTCAGAAATGCATGAAGATATGAGGTACATTTAAATCCTGTATATTTATCTTGTTGATTGCAGGGCCATTCACTGGGTGCTGATTATGTTCATGAGAAATAAACACTCAATGAATGTTGACTATCATCATCACCATCATCATCATCATTCTGCCAAGAACTTCCACAAGCCTGACAATGACAGAGAAGAGAGTGCTGTGGCTGAACCTGGCCTCAGCTCCTACTGCAGGGAGATGGGGTGAGGCTCCCCTCCTGGCATGCTGGGCTTCCAGGTTGTTGCAAGGAACTAGGCACTTTTACATGGGAATAGACAGGTCTCTGGGGGGAAGAAATGGCAGTAGAAGTGAGGCTAAGAAACTGTCATGTTTGTTGCACAGCTTTTCATTCCATGGATCCAAAATGAAGGGAGCATCCTCAGCAGTCTGGGCAGGGATCTGTCTCAGGATAAGAACAGGAGAGGAAACTGAGCTTGAGTTGGGTCACCCCTAGGTAAGTGGCACTGCTAGTGGATTCCTAGTAGACATTCTGCAGGCCCTCTGGCTTCTGGTGAGGAGTAATGTAAAGAAAAGTCAGGGAGGATGCATCTCTCTTGACTGCCAGGATTTTAGGAAGCTGTTCCCCCAGGCTCTAAATCCTGGTGAAGGAGGCATCTCTTTGGGCTCTGGTTTTCAGCTGCAACACTAAGCCTATGGATTGTAGAGCAACAGCTGCAGAAGGTGCATTCTGGAAACAAACAAGGGTTTGGGTAGCATATTCCAACTTCCACCCAAGAGAGGAAGAAATACCATGTTCCAGCAGTTTCAGCCCTTTGGACTTAAAAAGAAAACCATTTCCTCCCCCATACTGAGGGGGCTGCTCGGACAATTCGCCAAAGCAAATATTGGAATGGAGAGAGGAGGAGAAGAGGAATTAGACTTTGTTAACCTGTGTGTGCTTGTTCTCTGGGGGCACTACTCTGAAGAGGCACTGTTTATAGCACAAGCTGGTGAAGATAGATCTACAATCCCCACATTTCTGGAAAGAATATTTAAGTTAGATGAAACCAATATCCTTGAAAATGATATGAGCAGAAACACATAGTGGTGTTTAAATATTCATCTCATAAATTGGAAATAAGTCCAGGTTATTGATTCATTCTGTTCAGGAACAGATTATTCAGCAAAAACTAGTTTGATGATAGTATATTGTATCCGTTCTCAGAAATAAATGTGTGCAGCATCTTTTATTCACAAATTTTTGAAATGGATGAGATATCCTAAATTCCTTTGATGAAAGCAACATGAATAAGGATCATGTTGCTCACTGTATCATTTAAGATTCACAGACAGGATCACAACTCCAACGACCCATTTTTTTCCCCCATCTTTATGATGTTTCTTCAGGGAACTCACCTGGCAGCTTAGGTAGTGTTAATAGCATAGAAACTGAATCTGGCATCTGGGTTCAAGTCTCAGCTCTACCACTTACTGCATGTGTGACCTTGAGCAAGTTACTTAAATTACATGCACCTCAGTTTCCTATAAAATGAGGATGATAATAGTAGTAACTATCATACAAGTTGCTATAAGAATTCAATGAATTAATGTTTATAAGGCACTTGTTATGGTACCTGGATCACAGGAAGAACTGGACAAGTATTTCTTAAGTAAATCTTACTTCTTCAAATAACCCATTCCTCCTCCTGCTCCTCCTCCTTCCTTTCTCTCTCTTTTTCTCTCTTTTGAACTGAGAGTTTGCTTTACTTCTAAAAAAAAGTATCTCAAATTAGGTGTCCAATTAGCACTTCAACTGAAACAGAACTGAGATGTCATCACATGTCTCTCTTACACTCTGATTCACTGGTCCCTGGTCTAGGATCTCTGGGTGTCAGGGATCATTTGATCTTAGAAATTGTTTTTTGTGGAATGGTGTATGATATGTATGCTCAATAAATGCTAGTGATGAAGAAGAAGAAGGAGAGAGCAAAAAGTAAGAAGAAAAGGAGAAAGAAGAGAAGAAGGTACTACAATTATGCTGGAAGTGAAAATGATAAAATGTAGGGAAAGTAATCTATAAATGGTACCACCATCACTACCACCAGTGCTATCCCCTCTGTGACTCTGGTCTCCTTACCATTCTGGATCCTATTGAATCCTCTCTCTCTTGGTTTTTACAATCTTACTTAAGATCACCTGGTTTCTAATACCGTCCACTTTGTTAATTTTCACTGCTACTGCTAAAATATTTTGCCTCACATTGGCTTGCTTAAACTACTCAACAATGCCAAGCTCCTGGGCAGTTATTCTTTCATTATGATACTGTCCTCTGACTGGCCCTCCCAGCTCCCACAGTCTACTCATGGTCCTGGGTGCCTGACGGGGAAAACCTACTTCTCCTAGCCCTAAGTCTAGTCTATTAACATGAGATCAATGTCACTCAAAGACCTTCAAAAGTAAAATATTAGAAAAACACATTGTATCCCTGCCAGAATTTTTATGAACATAATCATTAAAGGAAAAAATGAGAAAATCATTGCTATACCCAAAGATATACAAAGGACTTACCATTTTCTCTGAAAAATCTTTAATCCCTAACAAAAATATTTCTAACTGCTGACACTAGTTTATTATAGAGTTCCTGATTGGTTGGGATACATATATCTATGTGTGCGCGCGCGCGCGCGCACGCACACACACACACACACACACACACACACGAAGTGGTTTATTATTTTTTTTTCTATTATTTATTCCAACTGTACTATATCAAATCCTTCTTTGTGTGGGTATATAGTTCCATTAATGATGCCTTAGCCAAATTCCACTATTTGGTTTATTTTAGTTATTAAGACTTGGTACAGTCTAGCTTAAAACCTAAATTGTCAAAGCAGTATTCTTCTCCTCCCTACAGAATGTTCTACAGCAGCAAGCAAGATGACTTGGAAGCAAGGAGAGGCAGAAGAGGTGTTCCTCCAATTTTCTTCTAGGCACCAATGTTCCCTGCTGTTGGAGGCACAGAGGAGGGATGGGGAGCCAAACTGGTTCCTGCTTGATCCCTCTCTTAGAGGCCTCTGCTGACATGGTAGCAACTCCATTTTGCTGAGAATCCCCTCACAGGCACCACTTGATCTTCCATCTGTCCTGCCAGCTATGTACATTCCCAGCCCTTTTCTATGGCTTGGATCAGGGACCATTTGGACAGCTTGGTGCCTCTCACCTTTTGTTTGACCTCCAATCCCCTTTAGTGGGCCATGGACCGCTGTGCCAAGTGGGCTCACCTTGCCCTCTCCCTAAACACCCCAAACCAGGGAGCCTTCAGGTCCTGCTGACACGGACTGTTCATGCTAACTCCTTTTAGAAATCTCTAGGTCAGTCCCCATGTTTTTGTGTACTCCCATTCCATGAAACCATATCCAAGAAACCCCTTTCTTTGTTCTATTTTGAGAGAGCCTTAGACCTTTTGTAGTTTTCTCCAATGGGGAATGAGCTGGCAAGGCCTCTTGCAGGTAGCCTCAATCTATTGGATGATTCCTTCCAGTGGAGGCCCTTCCACTTGACTTAGGATGGAGGAAGCACCCCCATGGACAGAGCTAACAGCTTCACATCTCAGACACTGCAGTCTCTCCAAGGATGACCCCATCCTTCCCTAACCCTTCATACACCAATTTGAAGCAAAGGAGATGGTGGGGAGGTTGAAGGAAATGAGACTGATTCTGTTGCCAATTAAACCAGTTGGGAGGCCTGTGGCCTTAACTGCTGGGGAGAGCTGCTGTTTTTTTTTTAGTATGGAGCCATTTATTAGCTTTTGTTTTCATCTTTGCTCCCTAAATGCAATTTGGAAAACAGGAAAAGACCCACAGGAGGATAAAGTTGTGACCTTTATGTCAGGGTGCGCCTAGTTTCTTTTCTCACTATCTATAGTTGCTTTTGTCATTCTGCTCTAAAGATTCATGTTAAGGAGAAACACAACATAGAGGGCAATGAAAATTTGTAAAAGCTCCTCTGTTTAGTTGGCCCTAAGTGTCACAGGTAAGAAACAAAGTAGAAGAAAAACTAATTACAGTGCTATGTTGTGGTTAAATTTTTTGTCCTTAAAAAAAAAGAAACAAGTGGATCCTTATCTATTATTTATCTTTTAATAACTGTACCAACCTGCCCTTTCTCAAGAAGTTGCTTAATTATGAATAAGGAATTGATTTTTATGGGGCCAAGAATTGTGTGTACACATTGGAATTCATTCTGGCATCTGCCTGCCCATTATGCTGGCTTATGTTTTGCCAAAGGCCAATGAAGCTCTGTCAAGAGGACCTGCTGTAAAACATAATGACTTCAGGAATTGGGGGCATTCCAGGCACCCTGGGAGGTTAGAAGAGCTGCCTGTTAATAATAAGAGGCTCTAGCCAGAAGTTTGCTGAGCTTGAGTTAGAACCACTGGGTTTCACCTTCCCAAGGGCCAACAACCCTGTAGGGTGGAGAGCCATATTTGCCGAGGGCACATTAATAACTCTTTCAGCTTCTGGAGGACCATTTAGTTAATGACTGTTTCCTGAGAATCCAAATTCATACCAAGGTGTGATTTTCCAAATCCTTGACAAATATCATTTTGCCATTTTGACATCTGGCACAAAAGAAAAAGATGAGGGGAATTCTGTGGGAAGTATGAGTTAATGTGTCATAGCTGCCCCCAGAATAATACAGTCTCAAGCTATATCAACTGATTCATTCCATCCATAAATATTTATTAATCACTTACTTTGTGCAGATATTGTTCTAGGCACTAAAGATCTAGCAGCGAACACAACAAAGCTTCTGACCTCATGTTTCTTACATTCTAGTGGAGAAAACAACATAAAAAGTAGCTAAGCAGATAAACATATGATTTAATGACAGAGGCTGAAGAGCAAAATAAAGTAGCATGAGAGGATGGGATAGAGTGATAGGGAAACTGCTTTAGTTAGGGTGGTAAGGAAAGACTTTTCTGAGAAAGATTATTAAGTGGAGTCCTGAATAAAAAGAAGTGGAGAGAGAGACCTTTCTAAGTCCCTGAAGCAGAGCTTGCTCGGTGGGTTTGAGTTGCCACAAGGAGGCCATGTGGCTGGAAGGAAAGGAGTGAGGGGAGAGTGGTGGGAGACCAGGCTGGAGATGGGGCTGGGGCCAGGCCTTGTGGAAACTTTCAGGCCATTTTTAGGTCTTAGGATAGTCTTCTAGGAATTAAAGGGCAGCCACTGGAGGGTTTGGGGTCAGAGAGAGCTACAGTATGGAATATTTCAGATGAAGGCTATGTCAATATCAGAAGAAGTTGGTCCCATTGTACTCCTCAATGGCTGGAGCACACCAGGCCTCTCTTCATCAGTCCAGATGCTGCCATTATCTGAATGAGACCCAACAAACCACAGCAGACCATAGGAGAAGGAGTAAGGTGGTGAAGAGGAAGATGGAAGGAAGGAGGAGAGCTTAAAGGATAGATGAATTTAGTAGCAACAGCTTCAGTGAACATCTGAAATGTGGTCATGCAGAGGAAGGACTGGACTCATTCTTTGGGTTTCAAGAGGCAAGATACAGTCCAAAAGTAAAAATGTCAAAGGGAGAAAGATTTTAGCTTTATATTCTATTCCCGAATTTCCTAATTCTTATATCTGATGCAAAAGGAAATGGGCTCTATAAAAGGATAGTGAGTTCTCTGTTGTTGCAGATACTTAAACACAGAATGGAAGAGTTACTTGTAGGGTGGTATGGAGCAAAATTCATGCACTAGATGTGGGATAATGTGGCCTCTAGGAACCTCTCACCCCCAGAGTTATTGATTCACTATCTATTTTCAAGCTTCTTCCAGGAATACTAGGAGAGGGATGTAGGGTGCTTGGCTTTCTGTGCTAACCCCAATCCTGCCGTTGGAAATGGCTGAGCACTGTACTGCAACAGGGATGCAGTGAAGGCACCAATGATTTAGGTTGGAGCTGGGTTGATAATGACATCAAGAACAGTTACAAATTTCAACATGGAATAAAGCCTTTGACAGATTCCTAAGTGGCTCTGCTCCATTAAGTTCCAACTTTAAGGTGACAAAGAGAGCCCTGAGTTTAAAATTGGTTAAAAGGGAAGAAGAGTTAAAGGAGGTTTGTTATGAATTATGTGTGCATTTTCTTTGAAAGGAGATCTTAAATTACTTTGCAATTTAGTCTGAAAAGTCTTGTCAGAATTGAATTATTAGTCTGTGGGCTTTGAGAAATTTTCTCTTGCACCTAATATTGAGAGGAAAGTGAATTTGAGATAGTCTTTAAGATAAAAGTAACTTGCAAATACTCTTCTTTTATTTTGTTTTCTTTCTTCCTTTTATGAGGCAGAAACAGGAGTTTGAATCCCACTACTGTGAGCCTATTTAAAAAAGAGAGAGAGGGACTAATTCTTACCATCTAATGGGAATTTCAACCCTTTCTCCTACTTTTCACTTCCTTTAATCCTCACTAATGAAATCTTAGCTCCGAAGAGTGCTGTGGTATGTGAAACTTTTAGTCATAATAGATATTAAAAGATATAGAAAAGTAGGTTAATAGCCACTAAAGATGGAAATCTAGTTAAAATTAAAATATAATCATTAACAGGTTGAAGCAGGACCAAGTATTAATCCCCAAGGTTGAAATGGAGAAGGGGGTCAGGCACTCAAAATACTATTTCTTGTATTCATACCATGGATCATTCAGCATGGATCAAGCACTATGGTAAGGATTTTTATAAACATTATCCCATTCAGCCATCACAGGACCCCCTGAAGTAGGTGCCATTGTGATTTCCATTTCACAGATGAGGAAATTATGGCTTAGGGAGATTAAGTAACTTTATATATTTCACCTCATTCAATCCTTCCAACAATCTAATGAAGAAATAATTGCATTTTAGAGATAAACAGACTCAGGGAAGGTAAATCATTTGCTCATAGCAACTTACTAGTAAATCGAACAGGAGGTATTTAACTCAGATCTCACCAATTGAAAGCCTGTGTACAATGCAGACTAGAAAGAGGTAGCATCGGGATCTGGCACCTGAGTGTGATCACAGATAAATAACTCAACAAATGCTTCACCTTCATAGGAACGAAGAAAAGACCACTCTGGGAGTTTAAGGTTTTAGGACATCTAGTTGTGATTTGTAAGAAAAAGCGTTGCATTAGTTAATATATCCATCTCAATATGAGGAGTTTTGCTGACAACCTAGTGTTGCTTATAGGCCAGGATTTCCTCATGGAGACCTCTTTTCCATATTGAATGGTTTTAATATCTTGGCGTTCATACCAACATCAACCCACGTTGTTCATTCTATGTGGCTGTTCAGCCTGTGCTTCCACATGGTGATTTCTATCTCTTTATGGTAATTACTTATCTGTGTCTCAGGATCCTCATCTGAAAAATGGTGATGATAACAATTATGCCTCCTACTTAGAGTACTTAGAGTAGGGATTAGCTGTATCAACATGTGTATAGTGCTCCTCCCTGGGACACAGAAAGCACTCCATAAATGTTAGCTGTTATTGTTGTTACTGTTATTTGTATGGATATTATTGGAATGATCGCTATATCTTTCACCATTTGCTCAAAAGAAATCAACAAAAACTGAGCTCTATTTCTAAGAATATGGAGGCATTTAGGAATTCCAATTAATGTGTCAGAATATTATAAGAATCTTCTGGGGGTGAAATGAGCAGTATGTTTAGAGTTAGATCAAATACTGAATTCATCTTTTTCTTAATGAGGCCTGTAGAGCAGAAGGCTACTGGGATAGTATCAAACAAGGAGATGCATATAAATTGTTAACAATACCTAAGCACAAAAGATCCATGGTTGTCTTGCAAATCCAACGGAGCTGAACTTCTAGCAGCTTTGCCGGAGAAGGGGACACAAAGGTAAACATACCACAGAAATCCTGTTGCTTTACCTAAGGCAAAAAATGTTCATGAACAGAGGGTGTCTAATGAAGTTGTGTGGGATTGCTGATTAGCAACAATCAAGGAAAAATCACGAAACCAATGGAGTTTGCTTTTATGGAGATCACCAATTCACAGCTCACCACATGCTACATAGAGATAAAGAAGAATCTAAAAACAGGCATTTGCTTGCATTGGGGCCTGCAATGTTTCAGACATGCTGTGTGCTGAGGACAGAGATGAGTGGCTGAATGAAATGCTAGTTTCCTCTGGCTGGTCAAAGGACTTTTCATAGACAATGGGCTGCCTTCCTAATGTAAATGCCTTTCATTCCCATATTAGACAAATCCCACTCTCATTATAAGAGATTCCTGAGACAGCCTGAGTTTTACCTGATGACAAGCAAGTTCCTGGAAAATATCTGCACTGATCAGCTCATTCCCCCAGACCCTTTCCCTACTCTTCCATTTATGAACAATTAAGTGAGTATCTGGGCCCCAAATCACAAATTAATTTAATTAAGAATCTGCATCCATCTTTTTAGAGTTAAAGATGATTTCGCTTGAGTTCAAGGTTATCTTTGGGGGCAAAGCACACAGTTATCTTCTTAAGTTAATGTATTTTACCAAGATAGTTGCCTCACTGCCACAGATTTCAATTTTGTGCTTGAAGCATGGGACTTACAGACCAACAAATTATACCAAACAGAGTTTTGCTTCTACATGATGTTTTTATATTACATTATATGTGTCTAGCAGTTGTTATCAAGTGGATATTGTAGAATGCTTAAGTTTCACAGAAGAGTCATCTCTGATAGTAGGTCTTGAAGACACAACTTCATCTGGGATAAAAATGTGGACTTTGAGATATATTTGAATCTCAAGCCAATACATCTTGTAAGAATTACGAGATTCCTCACTCAAGCAATTAATAGGCCTTTCCTACTCCATGCAGTAAAGACAGTTACTAAGATATGGAGGCAGAAGCCAAGCACAAAGATGAACACTTCATTTCCTAAGGCCATTGCTAAGCTTTGGAGGAGTACAAGCTACCACTGGGTGCCAGGAGCTAGAGCCCTGGGCCATGAAGCAGTAGAGAATGGATTTTGCACATCTAGGCAGGCAGTAGCTCAGAGGCTGGGGGAACATGCAAGTTGGATGTCTCAGTTGGGGACTGGGGTGGAAGGAGGTCAGTGGAAGGCTTTACATCAGAACCAGGTTAGCAAACCAAAGTGAGTACATAAATAACCAGTGAGGGGGCCAGGAAATCAATGATTCAAGGAGTCCACGGATGGATGTGAACCCAACATAAATCTACACATGCACGTTTCTGGGAAGGGGATTCCTTAACTTTCATCACCTTTTCCATTTAGTTCATGACCTCAAAAAGATTAAAAACCACTGAAGCATGGGTACAAGTATACTGATAATAGAACAAGGAGGGAGTGGTTAAAAGCTGAGGCAAACAGTGATCTGCAGAAGGTGAGACAAGAGGTAGAATCAGATAACCACTGCAAGGCACAGGAAACAGGAGCACCTTGGTAATGGAGGAAAACTTGTGCCTAAGTCATGACCTTTTTTCACACACATCCTGCTGGGGCAGGGATTGTATGTGGCTGATCTGGGAGAGCAGACAATGTACACAGGAACATAAGCGAATAGTGACAGGTTAGAAAGAGTGGCAATTCCTGACATTTAAGTATATCTGGATAGAAAGTTGAGGTTTTGAGAGTTATATTTGCACAGAAGTAAATGACAGAGTTAGGAAGTATATAGCAGGTAACACCATGAAGCATACATTAATGTGTGGCCTGGGTCAATCCTACTCTCTATACATGGTTTAGCTTATGTCAACTCTATTGATACAACACATCCAAAGACCCATGTCAAGACTTACTATCATCACCACTATTGGACTTGGCTTTCTGTAGGCCAACCAGAACATGTGAGACACAGCAGCTCCCAGGCTTGATTCATTGTGCCCATGACGTGATATTCAAAGGATCTTGTCTTTGTTTATACGTTATGAGAAAAAATAGGCTGATGCTCCCCCCAAAATTTGGAGGGAAATGTCCCTTGAGGGTTACATTATGAAATAAATAGCACAATGGTAATATCATTAGGGATGCAGACGTCTATTTCTAAAATGGGTTAAAACTAGTGAATTTTTCCTATAATTTGTGAGGGAAGAAGCAGGTGGCCAGGGTGGGTCTGAAGGAGAATAGAATTATTCTTCTATCCATTTAATGGGTATGCTATTAACTAGAGTTGAACTTTACTTCTTGGGACTAAGGTTATATAGAGATTGCAAACTCTTTGAGAGACAGGGCAGAATTCAATGATTGTACCACACTGTCTCCTCTGGATTAAGTGTATTCATTAGATTTTTATTCAAACGTATTACCACCTTCTTGGTAAATTCCAGTTTTTAAAAAATGCCTCAGGGCCATTGTTAGAAAGTATCCAAATGAAAACAGAGGTGAGCCAGTGATAGGAGAATGCCATTTAGTTGAAAATAATAAAGGATTGTGGCTGCTTTCATATTCATTAACTGTGCATGTGTATGTGTGTGTGCATGTGTGTGTGTGTGTGCGTGTGTGTGTGTGTGTGAGTGAAAGAGAGAGAGAGAAGCTCCACAAAAAAATCTTATGCTAAGAAATAGCAAAATCCCTGTTTTTGTGTGTGAAAAGTCTGCTTTAGCACTTAATGCTAATGAAACTTTATCAGGAGGAGGTCAGTGCACAATTAGAGATTATAGCACTGTAAATTCTTATGAAATGTGATGGAGAAGGCCTAGGTAACTTCATCACAGGAAAAGTATGATAATCCCTGCAAGCCTAATGCCAGTATTTGGGGTCTATAATGAAATGGAAGGGTAGGAAAACCGGACAAGTGCTTCTGCCATTTTGCCTACTGACTTGGAATTGCATGACACTTCTTGGCTCTGAGACCGAACAGTCTGTGTAGGTGGCAGTGGAAAGGAAGGAGGGCATTGGTTCTGTTAAATTATTTACACTGAAAATGTTCAGGCTTTAAAATTCTGGGTTAAAAAAAAAGAACTTAAGCTGTAAGTTACCAAAATGATGAGATAGAGAAAAAATGATTTCTGGCTTTCAAACCATAATAGAATTAACTAGTAAGATATAAAAAGACAGTTTGTTGGTAAATTGAGTGATCAGTCTGTGCAATGCCAGCTTAATTTTAGAGTCTTAAATACTGAATTTGGAGAGCCTGTATGGTCTGTTTCTGCAATATGTTCCATGTTAAAATTCTTTTGGACTTTGTGCTTTCTACATTGCAATGTTAATAGCTGCCAGTTATTGAGGGTCTCTTGTAAGCCATACATGCATTTTGTATATACTATTTGTAATCTTCACAATAATCCCATAGGAGACATAACAGTATCTATGTATTACAAGGAAGAATTGAGGAAATTGAGGAAGGTTAAGCTACGTGACCAAAGTCATGTGGTAAGTAAGTGGTAGGACTGGCATTAGAACCCAGTTCCAAGCCTTCTATGTTGCCCTCTCCCTCTCTGCTACCAATAAACTGTATGTTGGCAAGTTCGTGTATCAACAAAAGGTTAGTTATATGTAGTGGTTTCAATGGGTAAGTGCTTTCTTTAGGTAGTCTCTACTGGTGAGGTCTTTAAATTATCTACTTTAACTTGTATCTGTGTATTTCCTTAGTTCTTTCTTCATGTATTTATTTAATAGTAAACCAGAAAAAAAAAAACTGGCCCCAAGAGCTACTGAAACTGAAATAGAATAGGGTTGCTCTACTCCAGACTTTCCCCTAGGCTTAACAAAATGTTTACGTTTGAAAGGTAGGATGTTTTGTTTGTAATCTGGCAAGAAGTCACATATCTGTTCCTGGCTGCTACTAAATTTTACAAATGATTAAAACATTATTTTTCTCTCACAGTGGAATGTATTACCAAATGGAGACTCCTCTTGGGGCAACATGATGGAAACCTACACCACAAAAGCAAACTTGGAGACATCTGGACTGGATGTCACCAAGAAATGGGAGCCTCAATAAGTTCTCTCTGAGCTTATTTGTTCTTCAAAATACACAAGGGTTTGGGGCAGTAGTCCCTTGCGATGTAGGCATACCAACAAAAGTTTAAAATGGAGCTGGTAGACCTGATGGTTCTTACAAATCCAAGATCCTCCCCAAAGAACCATATTCCTTTGGCTTCAGAGGTGGTTCAGCAAAAATGGAAACATTTTGGGGCGCCTGGGTGGCGCAGTCGGTTAAGCGTCCGACTTCAGCCAGGTCACGATCTCGCGGTCCGGGAGTTCGAGCCCCGTGTCGGGCTCTGGGCTGATGGCTCAGAGCCTGGAGCCTGTTTCCGATTCTGTGTCTCCCTCTCTCTCTGCCCCTCCCCCATTCATGCTCTGTCTCTCTCTGTTCCAAAAATAAAATAAAAACGTTGAAAAAAAAATTAAAAAAAAAATGGAAACATTTTTTAAATGAGAAATTAATTATACTGAGATGCATCCTATACCAGATGATGATCTCTTCTCTACCAACGACTCTTATCAAACATCTGCCTAAGGCTACCATAGCCAGGAAAAGGTACTACTGACTTCTTCTGAAGAGACTGATTATCTCCTTTCTTCATTGCTGCATTCTTTTAGAAGCTTCCCTTCCTGCTTCAGAATTTAAATCAGCACATCCTTCATTCTTGCCTAGTTTAGTGAGAATAAAATTGTTAGAATTACTTTCCTTTTGAGTCTCTCAACTAAGATGCAATGCCATACCATGAATAAATTGAATATGGTGGTGTGGCTAACATGTAGAAATGAGAGAGATAGGGGTGCCTGGGTGGCTCAGTCAGTTAAGCATCTGACTTTGGCTCAGGTCATGATCTCATGGTTCATGGGTTCAGGCCCAGCATTTGGCTCTGTGCTGACAGCTCAGAGCCTGGAGCCTGCTTTGCATTCTATATCTTCCTCTCTCTCTGCCCCTCCTCTGCTGGCGTTCTCTGTCTCTCAAAAATCAATAAACATTAAAAAAAATTTTAAAAAGAAAAAGAAATGAGAGAGAGACAGACAGACAGACAGACAGACAGACATGTCTTATGAGCACTGAACTGAAACTCATACTTGCCCTGATTGCCAAGGCAAGCAACATGTGGAATAAATGTGGGCAATGAAGACTTCTCTGGAAAAATTCCATCAAGTGGTATTCTAATCCCAAATTCTGGCTTATTTGTGTGTAACAATTTCTCGGTTGGCTTAAATGGGAAACAAACCTGGCGGCGGAAAGGAGAGAGATGGGATATACTGCTCACTGTACAATAGATTCTAATATGCTACCTTGTCCTTTAGTAAAAGTAAAGCAATCCCTTGTGGCTGAGCTTAAAGGGAGAAGGTTTTTTGTTTTTTGTTTTTTTCAGTCAATTTCTGGAGTAGGATGTGATGGAGCCTTCTGCAATACCTTCACTGTAGCCCAGATCAAAAACTTTCTCCATGGGCTTCTCTGCTTCTTCTGAGTGATGGGAGGAGAACAAACCAGGGCACAAAATGGTTCAGCAAAGTTGGGATGAAATATAATTTAATTTCATATAATATATAAATATAATTTATAAATTAAATATATATATTTAATATATATATATAATTTATAATTAAAGTACCTCATAGTTAGGTACTTCTTGTTGAGTTATCTGGCTGTTTCCATCAAGGACATGGTTTATGAGATCAATAAAATGATGTGACATCATGCTAAGGGAATATGAAAAACTCATTCAAAACTCAGCGTACAGAAACTCCCCAACAATGCATAAAGTTTTGAGCACATGTCACGGCAAAATCTTTCTTCGCCTGTCTTCGTATTTACTTTCCTTCTTAAACCTCAGCAAAAAGAAAGTGCCAGAACTTTTAGCATGAGCCCATGAAAGACACGATTAATCTCAGAACTGAGTTAAAAGGAAACTGAAGCTTACTCTTAAACTATTTCACACTTACTGACTGAGACAGAAGCAAATTTAGAGGTTCCTCAAAGCTCAGAGAAAGGTGTGGTGCTGAAAGAAGCAGAAGAAAAACGCAGCTTTGAAGAATTCTAATCATAACTGTTATTTCTATGAAGCAATTCTATTCAGAGTGGCATATTGGGGGGGCTAAAAAATGAGTGCTGTCCTCCCTAGAATCCTAGTATTGAGAGCTAGTAACAAACAGTTGGATTTTAACTCAGGGGCCACAGATAAAAGGCTCCATTTCTGCCTATCAATTCCCTGAGCTTTCCAGTCCCCTAGGAAATTTCTTTTGAACATATTCTCATACCTTTTTTTTTTTTTTTAATGGAAATGTTAGTGGGAAAAATCCACTTAATTGTAAGGGACACATTATTCTGAGAGCATAGCTTCCCTCACAAATATCAGCGTCACTTCCACTGCTCTGTAATAAGTGGCTGCAGCTGTTGCCATGGCAATTTTCATTTTTAAAAAACTGTATCCACACAAAGACAAGCAACGCAGCTGTTTCCATGAGGCATCATAAAACAACCCCAGATGTAATGACGCTCGTGCCTTTTGCCAGAATGAAGGGAACATGTCTGTAAATCCAAGCAGAACCAAAGATGGGGCTGTGGCTCTGCTCTGATAGGGTCTTCTTGGAGGGTCACTTAGAGCTGATGAGAGTTCAGCTTCTATCCATTTTTCTCAGGCAGATATTTAGCATCAGGTCATCACTGGTTATGCTGTTTACATAACTTGCTCCAATAGCTGTCTTTGAAAAAGACACCCTCATCCCCTAAATCTCCACATGCTACCCCAGAACATTCCAGAAGCAAGCTCTACTGACAGCACTAGCCCAGGACTTGTTTATCTGAAGTTCCATGCCCCCCTACCTACACGCTATGAAAATGCTACCAGAAAGTCAACACAGCATGTTTAAAATCATTTTCCATTTTCCTGTTAGGAAGGTGGGCTGCCTGCTGTTGTCCTTGCTCCTCAATAGGGAAGGCATTTGGTTTTCTCTGTGTGGGGTCCTGTAGGCACCAATAATACAAAGACAAAAAGATACCTGTGGAGCTGCCATTTCTTGAACAATGGAATTCTCTTAGGGAGCAGGAATCTTTTGTTTGTTTTGTTTTTTTGTTTTCAGGGTCTTGATTTGCTTGGCAAATCTGATGCTGAAAATTATGTGAGGAGAACTCACAGCTTCAAAATGTTGGTGGCCTCAATCCTTTATTTTGAACAAGATTCAAACTAGCTACCCTCCCATTGACCTGGGGCGATAGTTCTTGCTGTCACACAGGTGCAGTGGGACTGTGACAGCAGATTAAGTTGGAAAAGAAAGTCTAGGATGTGCTTCATGGGGAAAGGTTTGAAAAGAAATTATATTCCCTGTCATTCTTCCTCCCCAGCTCATATTACTATTTAACTCTCAAAAAAACATAATTATGTTTCTGGATTTCTCTACAGTTTATTAAACAGTCAGTTCCAGCTCTTTTGTTGTTATTATGAGCATTGAAATATGAACAGTATAAATCACCGAATGCCCAGGAATCTAATAATAAAAGGACTTTACTTGGAAGGCATAAGTGGTTCTTTTATTCTACGAGGAGGGCCTTTGTTTGCAAAGAAATATGGCTGTTCTTAACATTTGAGTAATCAGCAATCTTTGTGGTGGTTGTTGCTATTAAAGGTAAGCTTGAGATGTGACCTACAAAATAATCCTCAGGAAACTGTGGGCTTCATGAGCTGAACAACGGCCTGGCCTGTGTTTGATCCTAACTTGCCAGGGACACTCTCTGTGCCCCAGCAAAATACGACTTCTCTCCCTCATGCTATTGCAATGCAAATGGCACTACAGGAGAAACAAAGAATCCAAATTCCTTCACAGTGCCTTAGGTGTTAAAATGTCATACATAATAAAGTATATGATGAAATGGAAATAATTAAAAGAAACAAACACCTTATGGATCCCTCCATAAGAAATCAGTGTATCAAAATATTTCATGTCTGTTGTCATCTCTCAAAGTAAGAAATCAATCAATGGCTCTTCCCATATTTTTTTTTAAACTCAGAAACCAAAGGAAATATGGAGGATGATGTCGCTCGTCTGAGGTCACACAGCTAATCAATAACTGTTCTATTATTTTCTGGCCTCTTCCCTACCAGCCCATTGTTGCTTCCAGATATTCTGTTATCCTGAAAGGCAGCAAAAACTGAGAAATTCCCTCTGGGTGGACTATAAGTGTGTGAAAAATATTCAAGAGTAGTACTCAATAATTTATCAGATTTAAATATTAACACGGCTAGGTCAATCCTTAAAGCTAATAACTCTACTATTTTTTTAATATTAATGATGTACAAAGATTAGTGACATTCTTGTTCCTCCAATGGGTTTGATATCACCCTCCTGAAACCCAACTCACAGTAATCAGAAAAAGTGATCAGTATGAAAACACCCGTGTTGGTCAGCAACCATGGCTAAGGAAAGAATTGGGAAATTCTCTCCTTAGAGAGGAGCTAAGATAATGAAATATAGGAGATACAGATTGTTAAAAAGACCATAAAGCTGAAATATTTTCTCCACAAATGCTTTAGACTATTTCAAATCCTCTATTTCACTGTGCCCCAAGGCTGAGAGGAGAGACCCACTGGGCTGCCTGCCTCTCTCCTTCTTGGCAGGGCTTGCTAAAGATCAGAAAACAATGTGGGAAGGAAGCTCTGTGTGATTTATTTTAACTGATCATAAGAAAGTGGCAAAAGAGAATGTAAGCAGAAATGCTGCAAGTGTATTTAAGCACACATTTCATTTCCCTTAAACACAGGAAGCTGAGGGGGAAACAGTCTGAATAATGACAGTAGGGGAGTTATTTTTCCAAAATATCTTCTCTTACTCTTAAATATAGAGAACAAGCTGAGGGTTGATGGGGTGTGGGGGAGAGGGGAAAGTGGGTAATGGGCATTAAGGAGGGCACTTATTGGGATGAGCACTAGGCGTTGTATGGAAGCCAGTTTGACAATAAATTATATTAAAAGAAATATCTTCTCTTTGATGAAATTCCAATATGATTACTTCTATTAGGATTCATATTTATTCATTCAATGACTACCGAGTACCTATTAAGTATCTAGCACTACTATAGATTCTGGGGATATCTAGGTGAATATGGGAGGTGGAAAGGCAGAGACAGTCAACAAATATGTAAACCAACAATCAGTCTTTTGAGATGGGGAATGAGCTGTGATCCTCCCCACACAAAGATTTAAAATAATTTAGATTTAAAAATTAGAAAGTGACTTCATAGACAATATCTGAGTTTCATCATATTCTAATGAAATAAATTTTGTGGTGAGCTCCATTTTGTAGATTTGGGAACTGAATTTCAGCAAAGTTAAGTGATTTGGCCAAATCCATCTCAACAGTAAACGGGGGAGCCAGGATTTAAATTCAGGACATCTTTCTTCAAAATCTCTGCTCTTCACCATATCATATCGCCTTCATAGATTGTCTTTAAAATGTGTGTACCTATGTAGAGTTTCCAGATCCAGCATTAAACAATTCTCCAGATTCATGTTATTTAACCCTTCCACCCTTACTGCTAATTTATAGTACTGCAGAATTCAGATTTAACCACTGTGTTTGAATTTCACTGTGGAGAGGTAGGAGAGCTGGTGTTAGACCCTTTGGATCTAAAAGAGTTCTGTCACCCATGGAAGCAGCAATTTACTGGGCAAGTCACTCAATCTCTCTAAGTGTGGTAAATTCCATGGCTGCTATAAAGATTCAGTGGGTAAGTGGCAATGTAGAGCATACCCAACAGGATGGCCACATATGCAACCCTGAGGAATCACTACTTTGCCTCTGTTGCCCAACTGGTAAAGAAGGAACAAAAATAATGTTAGTTTATCTTATTTATCTCTTAGAGTTGTCATAAGAACAGATGTGAGAAGACACTGTGAATGGTGAAGTAAAATTATTACTAAAAGAGTCCTCTAAAACAGATGCTTGATGGAAGACACATAGCTAGACTAGGCTTCTCATTTCACTCACAAAGAGAGCCCAAGTATTCTGCTGCAATTTGGGGTCATTGCCATGGTGTCAGCAGACCTTTAGCTAACAGATCAGGTGGTCCACTTTCTAGGTTCTTGTGCCCAGAGGCCTATGAAGCACACTGTTAGGGGGCTATTTATTGAGCCCATTTTGTAGCTGTTTTGTAGAACCACTCAGAAGGAAGGTCCAGTTCCATATATTTTAATAAGTGCCTATATCACATGGGATATGTCCATATGTTTACACAAGAATTCTGCTCCCTTTCAGACTCTTCTGGAGGAAACACCTTTGCCGGGCCCAAGACCCTCTCAGTCTTCCCTTCCCTGCATCCATGTTTTTCCCCCTTTCTGTGTCAGCTCTCCCTCACTACCCCAAGCCCATCCCTCCTCCAGTGCTCTGTGCCTGCCAAGCCCCCACCATCCCTCCCTGCCTTCACTCTGCCTTAACTAAGGCTGAAAGCCCTGCTGTTTTGCATTTTCAGTTTATGTGCCATAGTCTTCCCTTGTCCTCTTCCCTATTTGTTTTAAATTCTTAGGTAATGCCTTTCTTCGACTTTTAAAAACTTATTACTCCTACAGGTTTGATTTGTCATTAACACTATCATATAAAAAATTAACTTTGGGGTTGTATTACTTAATGTTTCAAAGCAGCCAACAGTCAGGGGAGAGAGGAGGTCTATTGGACCATTTTGCTTTGACAAATCTCTGGCTTGCTCACTATGGGACCAGCAGCACGTAGCCGGCCCACAGCCACCAGCCTCCTTCCTGTGCATGCTCCTGACCCAAGCTGGACACTCTGGCTCAGATCCAAGGACTCTAGGTCAACATGGCTCAAGATCTCAACAGTGAGATCTTAGCTAGAGTCCGCTCTTTCAGAAGTTCTGCCCAAGTGAGGAAAGGCAGCTGTATGAGGTCAGTTGCTCCAAACATTTACTAGAGGCCCATAAAGGGACTTAGTTAAATTTTAGCAATACTTTTACCCTCTAGAAATTCTTAATACTTAAATACATTACTTTACTTAATAGTAGTTTTGTGCTTCTTTTAATTAATAGTTCATTCATTTTTAATGTTCTAATATTTCCTTTTAAAAGGCTACAGGAAATACAGAAATGAGTGGGGTAATTCTGCATGTAGTCTAAGATGAGAGAGCCTAAAGTGTTTTTCCACATTGAATATGATATCTTATGCTTAGTTCTGTGATACTGGGTAAATTACTTAATCCAATTGTACAATATAGATGATGGTAGTGTCTGACTTTCTCCAAAGGAGTCCCCCCAATATTGTAAGACTATTTCCTTCTTTCAGTTTTAGCTCTGTCCCTGAGGACCATGTAAAATGCAGTAACTACTAAAAGGCATTTGAAATGGCATTCCCCAGACTTGTGGCTGAGAATGCCTCTGACCACATGTGAGTGTAAAGGTTTTAAACACAAGAGCTTCTCTTCTATATTCTATGTGCAGAAATCTATTTAAGTCCTTGAGCACATTCAGATTTCTTTTGAGAAAAATGTTGACTTTATCCCTGCAGAGATGGGAAAAAAATATGCACATTAGGCCTGCACATTTTCACACTGTACCAAGTACATTTGTCTTCTGGGACTAGAAGTATATACACATCTGTCATTAATCAATAACATAAACATTGACTTCCAGCCATAGACATAAATGCTGAATAGTGTTCATGCAATACTGAAAAGTGCTCTCATGTCTGAGATTCAAGGAAGACCATCTAAAGTATATGAGTACCAAACAGTTTTCTGGTTACTATGGCAACCATCCTTTGAGATGGCCCCCAATGATCCCTGACACTTGCTATCTGCACCCATGTGTGGTCCCTCTCACACTGTACCAGCCTTGGTATGTGTGACCAACAGAATGTAGTTGAAGTGATCGTATGTCACATCCAGGAGTAGATTTAAAATGTCACTGTGGCTTCCATTTTGGTTGCTTTCTCATTCTCTCATACGCGCTATATCACGATTTTTCTCTTGGACTGCTCTCTCCAGAGTATGCCAAGTTACGCCCAGCCCTACAGAGCAGTCTGTGTGGCAGGGAAATAGAGCATTCTGCCAACAGCTATGTGAATGAGCTTCGAAGTGTATCCTTCAGTCCCAGTTGAGTTTTCAGAGACTGCAGAGCTGGCTAACAGATTGGCTGTAACCTCATGAGAGACCCTGCAGGACAACTCAGCCTAAATAGACCTTCAGAAACTGTGAGATACATGTTTGCCATATTAAACAGCAAAGTTTGAGGTAGTTATACAGAAATATACAACTAATAGTTACTTAGGTTCTAACTTTGTTTCACATCAGATCATCAGTAAACAACTTTAAAGAACTATTATAGTAGCAGTTTTATTCAGCTATGGATTGTTGCTTTACTTTTAGCCTTTATAGAGGGTGGATTTTAGAAGACCAACTTGAAAGATACCTCTTTTTTTTATATAAAGACTTTTTATAAGACTTTTATAAGACTTTTATAAGACTAATCAAGGACATTGCCTAATATGCCACTCTATGCCCTATTTTTCATAGAGTTTAATAACAAAACTACACTGGTGAATGATATGTGTGCTATTTAACTGACTTAGAGAACTACATAAAACTTAAGTTATTTCCCTTTCCACTTTGCTGCCAGGAGTCTCTGAACGAAATTTAGTGCTAATTAAGAACTTGATTTGTGCCAGATACCCATGTTCTTGTTTCTTTTAAGAGATGTCTTATCATCTTTTACATTTACTTATCCTTTTTGAAAATAAACATTCCTTAGCCCTATAAACTAACTCAAGTCCTTTGTGAAAATTAAGTTGAATTCAAAATATTGTAAGTTTGTTGAGTGTTTGTTAGGTGATAAGCAGAGTGCTAGGATCTAGAAATGCAAAGATGAACAAGACAAGAGGTAGGGCTTCCTCTTAAGAAGGTCAAAAGCTAAATACATGAATGAATGAATGAATGAATGAATGAATGAGTAAATAAATAAATAAATAAATAAATAAATAAATGAATAAGTCAAAACCTAGTGATAAACAGTTATGTGAGGAACCAAGCGTAAAACCAGGTGACAGCCATGCTCTTCACGGAGTGAATAAAGCAGGATGAAGGTGTCAGTGAGAGAAATAACTTCTGACTTGAGAGAGCAACCAGTACTGGCTCTGAGGAAGAAGAGGCTGACATTATGTCTCAGGGAGAATAAGAGTCATTTAGGACATTTAGGACATCTAGAAGTTTAGTATGGCTAAAGCAAGGGATGGAATGGAGGTAGAAGTGCATGGGGTACAAATCAAAAGCAATTAATGTGCTTCTGAGTATCTGGGAACACAATTTATATGGAAGAGATTGCAACATAATAAAGGCTATTTTTTCCACATTAGTATGGACTAAATTAATAAATAGCTAACCTACCAAGGAATAATAAAGCTATTTAATAACAATTTACAGTACTCCCACTCAGCTGTGATACTGCTGAGTTCTTGTAGGACTAGAAAGAAGAAATAATTTAGAATTGGAAGCATGTCCAATTCTTCTTAATTACCCACAGATTCTGTCAAGTTTCCAACAAGGGGCCCCCTGGTTGAGACAAGAGTTAGAGAGAGTACTGGAGTCTCTGCTTCCAAAGAAACCCCTAAACCCCACAAAGATACAAATGCACCAATACAAAGCATAAATGAAAGCCTCTTTTCCTCTTGTCTAAACCACACCAGAAGCCATTATGTTCCTATTACTGCAGTTAATGTATATATTTCCTTTACAAGACCTTGGATTTCTCCCCAAAATAAATACGCTTCCATTGGAGCATATCAAAAAAAGCAGGATCAGAGTTCTGACTTTAATGAGTTAAAGGAGTGTCTACACACTAAAGCACTCAGCAGTGAGCTAGCGTAATTAGCCCTTTACACATTTATTAGGATCTAAATGGTGGTTTATTTGATGGCAATCCATGAACTCTTTAGCTTCTTTAGACCAGAAATTGCAAACTCAGGTGCTTGCCAGGCCATGCCTACAATGTAAAGGAACAAAGGAAAGTGGTGAGAACACTAACACTTGAGCCAGTGGCTGTTAGTACTGGCACAGGGATGCAGGAAGAACTGTGTTTTCCTGGTTATTTTTGTTTGCTTGTTTGTTTTTAAGAGACACTAAAAACCTTAACTATTATGCATAATTAGCCAATTTTTAAATATTGGAAACTAACATAAAATATTTAAACATGGCATGGACAAAACAACAGATGGAATCTGGCTGGAGGACTACATGTTTATAACTTCAGCTTAAGACAATTATATTAGCAGATATTATCTTTGGCACATATTAAAGGAATTTAACAGAAACCACTTTTAAGACCTCTATTTGTTTTCAATGACCTCATGACATCACTGAGTGTTGACAGGAGTAGAGAGCAGTGTTAAGCAAGTTAAGTGTCTTCGGAAAGACATTAATAGGTTGTTCTAGCAACCAGTAGAACTAAACTAATGCAGAATTCCCTCCTGTATTAGTGTACATAAGTTTATATGTAAATTATAACAACATTTTAAACACTTAGCTGAATTCAAAATAAAGAAATGGGAATCGCCAGGAGTAAGAAACAAAGTAAAACTCAAAGCAAGAATGATAAGCCCTATGTGATGTCTTTAAAAGAAAAAACTCACAGAAGATGAGTTTGTATGCTTTCTTTAGCTGAACTGAAGAACAATATAAACCAATCTCTCTCTTTTCATTAAAACCTTGTTTCACAAAAAATAAAAGTAAAAAAATATATATGCATAATATAGAAATACTACAATGAGAGGAAGGCAGAAAAAAAATTAAAGGAAAGAGCTACTACCATAAGAAATGAAAACAACTGCATAATTTAAAAGATTGAAAATGATTAATGATTATGATACCTTAAGAATAAATAAAATGATAATGATTAATGATATCTTAAAAATAAGTATAAAACATTATGAAAGAATATAGCCAATTTGAAAAAGAAACAGGCAAAAATTTAAAAAGAAAACCATGGGCAATAAAATTAAAAAGTCAATTGGCACAGCTTTAAAGAGAATTAGAAGAGGATCTGAGGAAATTGTCCAGGACACAGGCAAATAAAGAGGGCAAAAATATAAAAGAATATTGAGAGCCATGCACAATAAATTAAAAAAATTGAACATAGTAATTTACTGCTAAATTCCTACTACTGAGATAAGTCACTAATCACATATCTTTAGTGAAAGAATCACTAAAGGAACAGCTTCAGAAAGAAGAAAACTGGACCCAGAGGAAGAATATGTACATTATGTAATGTGAAGCAAAGAAACTATTAAACATATAGATAAACCAAAATAAGCACTGATTGTAAAAATAACCATGATTATTGAATAGTTAAAAATAAGGTGGAATAAAATGCTAGGCAATTAATTACATGAGTGATGGAAAGAGTGAAGGGATGATGCCAGAGACATTTATTTATTTCAGACTTTGTTGATAATGTATGTTATTGTGAATTATGCATTTGGATAATGACTAAAATAATAAAAGGAACTAAAATGAATCACTTCACAGTGGTAAAACAACAACATGAACAAAGAACTCAATAGTCTAAATGAAAGCAGAAAAAGTAAAAACAGGAAGCATACAAAAAGCATTTACACTGAAAGCACAAAATAAGGTATGTGTGCATGTGAATATGTGATCAGGGATGAAAATGATGTTACCTCTCATCCTATTCTACCACATATATGCATATATCTCTCATCCTATTCTACCATATATATATATATATATATATATATATATATATACACACCCACACACTATATATAATATATATATGATACTATAAAATAAATGCATTGTATGTTATACTACTATGCAACGTATATGTATTATATATATAAAATTCTCACAAAGAGACATATACAAGGATATTCACATGGCATTTTTGTAACAATGAAAATGTAGCAACAACTTATAGGTTCATCAACAGGAAAATGCACAAATAAATGGAAATATTTATATAACAGAATATTACACAGCAATTAATATTAGTGGATTATATCTTGAATTTTCAATATGGTTAAGTTGCAAAAAATATAATGGCAAATGGAGAAAGGAAGTTGTAAAAGAATAACAGAATATATCATGACCAATAACCTAAAAGTCATTAATAGCCCCATTTTCATAGTGATTTTTTCTACTAAGGAAGCAGAAAAACTAAAATATTCAATATCTTGCCCTGTCTTGCAGCAAGTGGTGTATCAGTTGTAGCAAATGAGATGTAGTAATATCTTTGGGTGTCTTTTCCTTCCCAAATAAAAAGACAAAACTTAAGGAAAAAGGCTTTTGGCCATTTTCTCTCCTCTTTTTCCTTCCTGGAATGTGAACTCTTGAGGTTTTGTAGGCCGCAGGTAAAAAGCCACACACCAGGATAGTGCAACAGGATGATAGATAATGTCACTATTGTCTCTGATGACACGGCTAAGCCACTGAATCACCATTGAACCACCTTTCCCTAGATTTTTTGTTATTTAATACTTTGTAGAGGAGTTTTCTGTTACTTGTAGCTGAATGCAATCTAATTGAAACAAGTAAGTACAACACACTACCATTTATGTAAATTTTTTAGAAGAAAGAAAGGTGTTATATGTTGTTTATAGCTACATATAGACATAGGGCATATAAAAATTGTCAGGAAGAATACACACTGACTTCAGGGTAATGGTTACCCTCAAGGGGAAGGGAGTTAGGGAAAGAAAGATAATAGGAAGAGGGCTACAACAGTAGCTGTATTTTTATTCCTGTAAAAAGAATTCTGAAATAATATCATTCTTTTTAAAAATTCTGGGTAATGAGTACATTTTTTTTTGGCTGTATATTTGTATATAGCTGAATCATTTAAAAAGTTTTCTCTAGAAGAAAAGAAATGTGAAATTATGTAAATTCTCTAGGTACCTATGATGGGTCATGGTCTGTTGTGTCCTTTGTGGGTAGTGTTCTATGACTCCATTACATGATCTATGTCCCCACTCCAGTGAGTTAAAGCAGGGGTGAAGATGAGTCTTTTCTGGGTCAGACTGTTCTAGGCACAGATCTGCTGCAACTATAGCAAATGACCTGGGAGAACAGATATCTGTTCAGCAAGGTAAGTAAATAAAAATTCTGGAGACAGTGATCTAAGAACTTTAGATGACTGGCTCTAAAGCAAGCAAGCAGGAAAACATGATGATAGGCAGTTGGAGTTGGTGAGGGCAAAGATATGGTATGATGACAAGCCTGAAGAAATAAATCCCAGCTCATGGGCCAATTTGCTATGGGGGAGGCCAGCCCAGAATCAATATTTTTTCAATTACATTTAAAAACGATTTCACAATCTAGTATTTGGACAGCAAGCTAGCAATGTTGTAGTTATTAATTTTTAACAAAAGTTTAGCTATATGAGATATGTATTCTCATGGGAAAAAATGAAAAAAAAAATCAAAGAGTAAAGAGGGCATAAAATGAAATGTAAGAGTCTTTCTCCCCCTTCCCAGTCCCCAATTCCCACTCCCAGGAGTACTATTAATATTTCTCATGCTTCTAGACCTTTTTTATGCATAGATTAACAAACAGATATCCTCTCTTTTCCAGAACAAATATGAGATAATATCATAAACATTATTCAGCAAATTACTTCTTAAGTCATGTATTAGATGTCTTCCAAAGCAGCCACACAGAATTATTTCATTCTTTTGAACAGTTGCAAATGTTGCATAGAAGTTATCATGTTTATTAAACAAGTTCCATATTGGTGAACACTTAGGTTGTTTTTAATTTTTTTGCTTTCATAAACAACATTGCAATGAATATCCTGTTATAATTCATCTTTTCTCTACAAGATATAAAAGTCCACTTTTATCATATTCAAAATACCCACGTGTTTATCTGAAATTTTTTTCTGACTCAATCTTCCACAAAGCTGCCAGCCTTTTCCCTCACAAGCACCAAACTTTGATGGCTGAGTTTCAGAATACATTTTAGTATCTGGTAGAGCTCGTTCCTCAGCATTACTCAGGACTTCCAGATTTTTACCTGTTATTCTTGAATGTTTTTGTTTCCAGGTAAATTTTAACATTGTTTTGTTAAGTTTAGAATATCCAATCTCTTTCTCTGAGCAGCCTGTCATTATCACATACCCCACTTCATGAGGATTTTCTTTCTTCAGAGACTGAACCAGGAATGCTCTGGATTGGGGACAACAGGCACAGAGGAGGAAGAGTGGCATGAAGAACTGAACAGAGGTGGGTTAAGCAAAAGTCCACATAATGACCTGTAAGAACCCTCAGACCCTTTTCCATACTGGGCTCCCAGGATGTTGGCAATTGACTTATACCTCCTGTTAGAGGAATTATTTAGAGAAACTGGTTCACAGATACTTAGATTTGGAGGGGCCCTCGAGTAAACACCAGTTTCCTCAATTACCTTTCAATGAGGCTCACTGGTTGACAAGCTCAGAACTTGCCTGTAGCTCATTTCCAATGTCTTAGGCCTCCTCTCTCCCCTTTCTCTTAAATATGGGTATTCAGTTAAGCCTGTCTAAAGTGGTGAGGAAAAACTGAACAGAATGAAAAGGCAGAAAAAAAGAATTTGTAGAAAGCGGACCAAATTTAAGGCACTGAAAAAAATATCCTGAAATCTATTATCAATATTCTGAGGAAAGAGAAGATATTGCATTCATGAAATGAGAACAGGGGTCTAGATTAAGAAACAATCTAAAAATAAAAAGAGGATTTTCTAAATAAAAAAAAAATACAAGAGTTGAAATGAAAATTTCAAAATTGGAACAAAAGTTGAGTAAATCACCTAGAAAATGTTTATATTAATAGATGGGAAGATGTTTAAATAGATATAAGGTGAAGAATTGAAAAGTAGAAAAGATGAGAAAACGAGATGATCAGGTCAGTGGGTTCAACATCTTATTAAATGGATTCTATAAAAAGAGAAGAGAGAAAAGAGTAGATGAAATTATCAGACAAATGGTATGAGAAAATCTCCCAGACTGCATGATATAAATTTCTAAATTGTAGGGCTCACCAAATACGAAGCACAGCGAATGGAAAAGAACATTATACCAGGCACATTATTGTGCTGTTTGAAACAAAAAAAAAAAATAAAGAGAAAAAAAATTTAAATAATTCCTTGAGATATAAAAAATAAATCACAAAGGGATGAAAGTCATGCAGCACTGGACTTCTGAAAGTAGCACTGGAAGCTGGAAGACAAGGAAACATGTCTTGAAATTTTTGAGGTACCCCGATTTCTAACCTAAAGTTCTATAGCCAAAGTATCATTCTAAGCACGAGAGGAGAATAAAGCCATGTTCACCATCCAGTATCTCAAAAGAACTGATCTTTATGTTCTCTTTGTGGAAACCTATATTCATGAAAATATAGGGGCTAGGTGAAATAAGGAGTGGCTTGAAATTATGAGAATAGACAAGTTGTTGAAAGGCATAAGTGCCAAGAGAGAAACACAGGTGAGGACAGATTCTTAAGGCTCATTAACTATAGTGATCAGGAGAGAGATGCAGTTAAGACAAAACAGCAGTGGCTCCAGGGAAAGACAGCTAGAGAGCCAGGTTAGTGCAGTGTAGGGAATGGATGGACACGGGGCGAGTACTCAAAGGCAGGTAGTTGAACAGTTTGATACTTCAGAGAAGAAAAAAGCACGAGTTCTTGGAAAGGGCACTTTGAATAGAATAAAAGAAATGGAGAAACAGGTTTGGTTGAGTCAATGAGAAGAAAGCCAATTTACAGGGCTTAAGGGGGGAGATAAGAAAGCAGAGTAGTAAAACTCATTCACTAATTTTGGTGATGGAAGAACAATACATTAATAGTAAAAGTAGATAGTAGCGGCAAGCAGAAGTACTGCTTAAGAAGGGGAAAATAGGAGCATATCTGAAAAGAAATAAAGGTGATGATACAGAAGAAAACACACAACGTAATAGAGGCAGAGATTAAATTAGAAATAAAATCTTAAAATTGACACAAAGGGATGAGGATCTAAGTGAAGGGATTCACTATAACAAGAAAGAAGTATAATTTATCTGAAAGTAGTGAAAAGATTAAGGAGATAAAGGTAGAAACAATTTGTGTTATGCTAAGGTCTGATTCATTGTGTAAGAGTCAATTTATAAGCAATGATTTGGGTATTCCTGTAAATCAAAACCTTTAGGAGAAACTTAGAAGGATAGTAGAAGAACAGCAGGTTGAAGGGGCAAGAAATAGATTTGAAAGATGTTAAATGGATAGAACACCTGGGGCTCAGAAAGTGGTTCTTTCTCACAAGAGCCATGCTCTCGTGAGCCATGCTTGAAGCAAAATCTTTAATGGGATCCAATAAAGGGACCTGGTAGTAGATCATAATTAGTTCACAAGAAATTTGTTGGATAAGATTATTTAGTCAGAAGAATAAATTGCTTAAAATAATTATCAACAATACATTTTTTTTTCATGAATAGGTAACTTGGGTGCTCAGTCTGATGTTTAGCTTTTAGATATTTTTGTCAATTTCTAGAATAATTTTCTGTACTTTCCTCTCTTAAATTTTCAATTTCTATTTTCACTAATTATTATTATACCTTTTTGTAATAGTAAAAAATTGCCAACACACACACACAGTAAAATAAAACTAATATCCAACAATAGATGATGGGTTAAATGTTCTCAAACACTTCATGTGGCATCATACAATTTCTAAATATGGTATAGGCATACTTGTTTTATTGTGTTTTACTTTATTATGCTTTGTAGATATTGTATTTTTTTGTTTACAAAGTGAAGGTTTGTGGTAACCCTGTACCCAGCAAGTCTGTTGGCACCATTTTTCCAATAGCATTTGCTAACTCTGCGTCTTTGTGTCACATTTTGGTAATTCTTCCAATAATTCAAACTTTTTCATCATTATTATATTTGTTATGGTGGTCTGTGATCAGTGGTCTTTGATGTTACTTTTGTAATTGTTTGGGGGTACCATGAGCCACACCCATACAAAAGAGAGAAATTAATCGATAAATATTGTGTGTGTTCTGACTGCTCCACCAACTAGCCTTTCCCATTGCTTACCCTCTCCTTGGGCCTCCCTATTCTCAGAGACACAACCATATTGGAATTAGGACAATTAATAACCCTGCAGTGGCCTCTAAGTGTTCACGTGAAAGGAAGAGTGCACGTCTCTCACTTTAAATCAAAAGCTAGAAATTATTAACCTTAGTGAAGAAGGCATGTTGAAAGCTGAGATAGGCTGAAAGGTATGTGTCTTGTGCCAAATAGTTAGCCAAGTTGTGAATGTAAAGGAAAAGTTCTTGAAGGAAATTAAAAGAGCTACTCCAGTGAACACATGAATGATAAGAACACAAAACAGTCTCATTGCTGATATGGAGAAAGTTTGAGTGGCCTGGAGAGAAGATCAAACCAGCCACAACATTCCCTTAAGCCAAACCTAATCCAGAGCAAGGCCCTGACTCTCCTTAATTCTATGAGGACTGAGAGAAGTGAGGATGCTATTTTCAAAAGAAAAGTTTGAAGCCAGCAGAGGTTCGTTCATGAGATTTGAGGAAAGGAGCCATCTCCATCACATAGAAGTACAAAGTGAAGCAACAAGTGATGATGTAGTAGCTTCAGCAAACTATGCAGAGGATCTAGCTAAGATAACTAATGAAGGTGGCTACACCAAACAGCAGATTTTCAATGCAGACAAAACAGCCTTAATTGGAAGATGCCATCTAGGACTTTCATAGCTAGAGAGGAGAAGTCAACGCTTGGCCTCAAAGCTTCAAAAGACAGGCTTACCTTCTTGTCAAGGGTTAATGCAACTGGTAACTTTAACTTGAACCTAATATTCACTTCCATGCAAAAAATCTTAGGGTTCTTAAGAATGATGCTATATCTACTCTGCCTGTATTCTATAAATGCAAGCACAAACCAGGATGACAGCACATCTGTTTACAACATGGCTTACTGAATATTTTAAGCCCACTGTTGAGACCTATTGCTCAGAAAAAAGATTCCTTTCAAAATATTACTGCTCATTGGCAATGCACCTGGTCACCCAAGAGCTCTGATGGGGATTAATATTATTTTAATGACTGCTAACACAACATCCATTTTGCAGCCCATGGATCAAGGAGTAATTTCAGTTTTCAAGTCTTATTATTTAAGAAATACATTTCATAAGGTTATAGCTTCCACAGACAGTGTGATTCCTCTGATGGATTTGGGCAAAGTAAGTTGAAAACTTCTGGAAAGGATTCATCATTCTATAGATAGTTATTAATGTTTATTTATTTTTGAGAGACAGAGTGTGAGCAGGGAAGGGACAGAGAGAGAGAGGGAGACACAGAATCTGAAGCAGGCTCCAGGCTTTGAGTGGTCAGTACAAAGCCCCATGTGGGGCTTGAGACCACAAATTGTGAGATCATGACCTGAGCCGAAGTTGGATGCTTAACTGACTGAGCCACCAGGCACGTCAAAGATTCATCATTCTAGATGCTTTTAAGAATATTCATGATTCATGGGAAGAGGTCAAAATACAATATTAACAGGAATTTGGAAGAAGTTGACTCCAACCCTCACTGATACCTCAGAGGGGTTCAAGACTTCTTCAGTGGAGGAGATAAATATAGATGTGGAAATATCAAGAGAACGAGAATTAGAAGTGAAGCCTGAAGATGTGACTGAATTGCTACAATTTCATGATAAAAGTTTAATGAATGAGGAATTGCTTCTATGGATGAGCAAAGAAGCAGTTTCTTGAGATGAAATCTACTGGTGAAGATGCCACGACGATTGTTGAAATGACAACAAAGGATGTGAAGTATTACATAAACTTGCTTGATAAAGTAGCAGCAGGGTTTGAAAGCATTGACTCCAATTTTGAAAGAAGTTCTACTGTGGGTAAAATGCTCTCAAACAGCATCACATCATGTGCTAGAAACAAAATGTTAATGAAAGGAAGAGTCAACTGCTGCAGCAAACTTCAGTGTTGTCTTAAAAAATTGCACAGCCACCCGACCATCAAGCAACCAACCATCCTGATCAGTCAGCAGCCATCAACATCGAGGCATGACCCCCTGATCAGCAAAAACATTATGACTTCTTGAAAGCTCACTTGCTGGTTAGCATTTTTTAACAATATAGTATTTTTAAAAATTAAGATATGTACATTATTTTAGACATAATGCTATTGTACACTTAATAGGCTACCATATAGTATAAATAAACATAACTCTTATACCCACTGGTCATATCCTTTGGTTTTGGGAAACCAAAAAAATTTATTTGACTTAACTTTATTGTGATATTCACTCTATTGCAATATTCGCTTTATTGCACAGTCTGGAACCAAATGCACAATATCTCTGAGGTATGCCTGTACATATGTATATATTATGTATATGTATAAGCAAAGAAATGGTATATATATATAATGATGGTTGTCTTTAAGTAGGTTGGATTATGGCAGGGGTTCTAATGTACTTATTTTTGCTTGCTTACAATTTGTTACTTTTTTCTGAAGTATCTAATTTCATTTACAGATGGGAAAACAATAAAAACACACAAAAAAGACAAATACTAAAATTTTTCAGACTTGGGTTTTCAGATTTTTTCTTTAATTAATTAACTAACTTACTTTTGAGAGAGAGAGAGAGAGAGAGAGAGAGAGAGAGAGAGAGAGCAAGCATGAGGTGGGGAGGGGCTGAAGGAGAGGAAGAGAGGCAATCTTAAGCAGACTCCATGCCCAGTGTGGAGCCCCATACAGGGCTCAATTTCATGATTGTGAGATCATGACTTGAGCCGAAACAGAGTTGGACAGGTTTGCAGGAGGAACCTGGGAGTTAAGATGTTAGACTGCCAACATGAATGCCCAATTGAGGGGCGCCTGGGTGGCACAGTCGGTTAAGCGTCCGACTTCAGCCAGGTCACGATCTCGCGGTCTGTGAGTTCGAGCCCCGCGTCAGGCTCTGGGCTGATGGCTCAGAGCCTGGAGCCTGTTTCCGATTCTGTGTCTCCCTCTCTCTCTGCCCCTCCCCCGTTCATGCTCTGTCTCTCTCTGTCCCAAAAATAAATAAAAAACGTTGAAAAAAAATTAAAAAAAAAAATGAATGCCCAATTGAAAGCAGAGGTAAATAATTGCTTCTTGGATGGTTAACTGACTGAGCCACCCAGGTGCCCCTTTTCTCTTTAATTTATAAAGTTTACATTAGTCCTTAGTAAAGTTACTTAGTTAAGTATGTCTCTTCAGCTATTAGGTTTGTTCTGTGTTCTCCTTTTATACCACTTCATATCCTTTATATGAAAAGTTATCAAATCATGACACAGTGAAGGGAAACAATCATTTTTAACCAATTTTTACTCTCAATCTGTTAAAAACTTTTCCAAACAATTATAGCAGGCATAGCTCCAAATGTTGATTATTTTGGTTTTTTCAAATGAATACATTTTTTGAACATTTAGTTTCCCTTGTATTCTGGAGACAGAGATGTGAGTGGATGGAGGAAACAGCAAAAAACAAACAAACAAAAAAGAGATAAGAAAGAAAACCAAGTAGTATAAACCTGATCTGTGGCACTTCAAAAATCAAAATGATGCATGAAAAAAATGGAAAAAATTTTGAGGGATCACTTTGCAGCCAATTGGTCTCCAAAGTTGTTTTAAATTATATTCTTTCCTGTAAGGTGACTAAGAACTATTCTAGGGCCCGAGAGCATGAGTGAAAAATCACACAGCAAATTAACTTAGAATGGATCTTCAATGGAAAGTCAAGAGGTCAAGGACAATGATATTGTAGAGGTCAATGTGAAGCAATTAGAGATCAAAGCAGGGGATACTTTTAAGTTGAAAGTTTGGGTCAATCATTAATGTTAGAAGCATCCAAAAGACAGTGCTGGCCTTTCTCCAAGACAGCATCCCAGCTTGCCCCACAGGGGGTGGGTCACTTCAGAGTTGCACTGGCCTTGTCTCCATGTAGGCAGTAACTGCCATTGGTAGCATCAAGCTTGCAGAGTAGATATCACTATACATGACAGAACAACAGTTAAACTTTGTACTTTCAGCCTGTTTCAGAGTCTCAAATCCTGAATACACATGAAATTGTACACATGCAGCCCATTTAAATGGGATATTGTCTTCAAAGTAGAACCATGCTCTGTGTGATCCTATTGCCTTCAGACAATCCCTGTCACTCATGGGATAATATTTTGTGAGTAAGCAAGGAGGTGACTTCACTTCCAGTCATAATCGACCTTCAGGGTGGTGCCCTTGTGCTCTGACAGGTTTGCGAGAAGAACCTGAGTCAGGATGCCAGACTGCCAACATGGATGCCCAGTTGAAAGCAGAGGTAAATAATTGCTTCTTTGAGGTGATTTCAAGGTTCCCCAACAGAACTGTGTATTTATCAAACCTCTATTTCATAGTATCCGTTTGTTTGTAGCCAAACAGACAAAAATACCTACAAGTCTGAGCTGATTTGAAATGACACGCATGGGAAGTCCCAGCTGATTTGTACCAAGTTACGTTTTCATACATCCCTGAGGGCAAACTCTATGACACCTCTCACTGAAATGTTCCAGCCTGCCACATAGAGGGGAGTACTGTTATTTCAATTTGCATATTACACATAAACAAAAGGAATTACCTCAATAGCAACTTACTTAAAGAACTGCCTTAGAAACCCGAAGCACTTTAAGAAAGCTAAATCAGAGCAATATGGATTTTCCCTCCTAATGTAGGGAAAAAAAAAAAAAAACCAGAAAGAAAACAGCAGGGGCTGAAATATGTGACAAACAATTTGGAAACAGCTGTGCTGATTGCAATAGTCTCCCAATAATATACTGCTTGTATTCTCTTCTCAGTTTGATTCCTTGACTCCAGGAACTACTGAAAAGATACAAAACATTTTCTTATGGCAAGCTGCTTTTACTGTGATCAATTACCTTCCTCCTGTATGCTGTGCTGTAGTTGAGAGTCACATGATTAATGTTCAACTCAGGGGGTCTGAGGTATATTTGGTTGCTTTTTCTTTTCAAAAACCATCTTAGAGTTGAAAAGTGTAGAAAAGGAATTCCAAGTATCAATAGAAAATGATTAATTTTCTGGCAGTTATCGACCATACTGAAAAGAAAATTAACTATAGAATCATGTAGAATTTGTGCAATGTTCTGTAATTCTAATATGTTTGAAGCCCTGGCAACCAGTTTTCAGAATATATATCAAAACTTCTCAAATTTTGCAGTTAAATCTTTTTTTTCTTTTTTTGATCACATCTAATGACCACTAAATCTTTCACAAATATTTATTAAGTGCTACCAGGTAGTATTAAGTAGTAGTAGTAACCCTAATTTTTTTGGTGATTTACGAATTTTTTACATTTAAAAATATCGTCTGGTATTTGTTTTCACATAAGTCATGATGGTGGAGTTAAAACATACTTTCTATTTTGTCTTTTTCCAATTGGCCAGCTAACTGGCCCCACCTCATCTCCTTTCTCGTTTTTCACTAAACTGTGATGCTAGTGTAAACATATAACACACATGCATGCATGCCCACTGACACACAGCTATTTATTTCTGGGTGTTCTATTTTATTCATTTGACCTGTCTATTCCTGTACTGCTGCCACCCTGCAATAATTATAGTAATTGTATCATTCTATTATTCTTTTTTTTTCAGAATTGCTTTAGACGTTATTGTAACTCCCTTATTCTTCCATATGAAATGTTAATAATTTTGTCCAATTTTAGAAAAACAGTGGTCCTATTATTTTGGATAATTGCATTACATTTTAAAATTTATTTGTGGAGAAGTAGCATTTTTAGTATTGAGCTTGCCTATGCAAGAATATAGTATATCTCTCCCCTATTAAAATTTTATATTTCCTTTCCTACAGGTTCTGAGCAGTACCTGTGTGTGTGTTTTCAGTTGCCCACCTGCTCCAGAGCAACAATCAGTTGCTTGAATGAGTCTGGGTTCTTCCTTTGTTTCCTATGGGAGTCTTCAACAAGCCATGTGATGAGTACACCATCTCTGAGAGTTAAGATTAGTGTTTCCTGGGCTCAATTTCATGGTCCTGCTTCTGGTTAGCTCTCTAAACAAGTTCCTTTACTCATTTGTGGTATGCCTGTATCAATTTCTGATCCCATTTTCCCCTCTCACCCTTGCTACGCATCATTTGGTAAGCTGTATATTTAGTTCTTTGATCAGTCTTTCTGGCTCTCAATCATTTCTGCCTCTCTTTTCTAATGAGCCACAAAGCATATTCAGAGATACTTCCAGCCTGGGAGAAAATAGACTGTACAGAGCTCTCTTCCGATTCCAGGCACTTTAATTCATAGTCCTCCAACAGACAATAGAGTACATCTTACTGATTGCCTAATAAAATGAGGAGAAATTGCTCTCTGAATGTGCTATAATTGGATCATGTCTTTGCTCACATGGCATTCAATAGGGATCCAGGGCGATTTAAGTTTTTCTGTCTCTTTATTAGAATGAAAAAGATATAAACCATAGTTAGGACATTGGAAACTTGCCACTCCTGCGATGAGTGGTAGAACTATCAATTCAGATTCCACATTTATGGGATTCTTTTACATGTCAGTTGGGGTACTTGGTGTTCTCACAGATACTATCTGACTATATAGCAATCTCAGTTTTTCAAAGAACAGCTATGAACCCAGGAATTTGAAATTAAAAAAAAAAAGCTATGAAAGCTTAAGTCCATGTATTAAAATTATCATAGGAAACCATTCAGAACCAATAATAAAATAAATGTAGCAGGCATCATTTGCTGCATTTTTATGTATTAGGCGCTGTAAACAATTTATGATTGTTGACCTTTACAACAACTGCATGAGGTATGTATAATTATCCCCATTGTATAGATGAGGAAAACAGGTACTCAGAGCTATTAGGTACCTTTACCATGGGTGCACATTGTACTTGACAGAAGTAGAAATTGAATCTTTATCTGACTAAAGTTTGTTTTCTTTTCAGTACAGTATTCTGCCTCCATCAACCCTTACCTTCTATAGAAATCTAAGAAGTTTAGAGAAATTGATTACCTGGTTTTATAATGTAAAACATATTAGAAATGGCAAAATTGAAAGAGCTGAGAGACTTCTAGAGTGCAAAAACTTAGAATTGAAAATTTAGGAGAATAGAAAGCTATTAAAAAAAACACATTTCGGGAAGACTGGGTTGCTCAGTCAGTTAAGTGACCAACTCTTGATTGTGGCTCAGATCATGATCTCAGGATCATGAGATCAAACCTTGCGTCAGACTCTGCACCGACTGTGGAGCCTGCTTAACATTCTCTCTCCCTCTTTCTTTGCCCCTCCCCTGCTCTCCTTGCTCTCTGTCTCTCTCTGCCTCTCTCTGTCTCTCTCTCTCTCAAAAACAAAAACAAACAACAACAGAAAATAACAACAGCAAAAAACTCCTGCCCCCCACCAAATGAATAATCTGGGGAAATTTGATGAAGAGAAAAATAATTCTGTATGTCCCCCAATAATTTCTGAAGTTATTACTGGATTATGTTATTACATAGGGTTAAGTTATATTCATTCTATTCTGTAAAAGTGTTGAGAAAATTTCCCAGAGAATTTTAGAGATAGAAGGGACATTTATGGATCATGATGTCAAGCTGACTTTACAGATATAAATAATTGAAGTCCATGAGGTTTTAGAGTTGACTTTGACAAGTCCTGGTCACTGGCAGAGCTAAGCAAAGACCTCAGTTTTCTTAACTCATGGCTCAGGAGGCTGACAATTCCTCCTTGCTTCTGCTCCTAAGAACACTTTGTAACATTTCTTAGGAAGCCTCTCCTAAGTATGGATAAAGAAAATAAATCTCTTTGTTTGACATTGTTAAATTAGATGTCTAGCTTTTTCTTATCTATTATATAAATTACTACTTTTTTTAAGTTTATTTATTTATTTTGAGAGATAAAGCACAAGCCGGGGAGGGGCAAAGGGAGAGTGAGAGAGAGAGAGTCCCAAGCAGGCTCCACGCGCAGCTCAGAACCCGATGTGGGGCTTGATCCTATGAACATGATATCATGACCTGAGCCAAAATCAAGAGTCAGAAGCTTAACCGACTGAGCCACCCAGGTGCCCCTCAATCCCTCCTTTTTGTACAATAAATCAGATATTAGACAAATGCTTGCTTAAAAGATGATCATGGTCTCCTTAGACAAAGAAATAAGACAACAGAGAAAGTCAAGTATGGTAGAAAAAATGTTCAAAGTAAAACGGGAACCCAGAAGACCTCTAATGTAGTTGAGATTTAGAAATAATCCAGCATAGTTTCCAAGATAGGTGTTCTTGAGTTCAGTCTTAATGGACCCCTGGGAGCCAGCCTGGCAGATGAAGGAGGAAATGGCATTCCATTTCAGGCAAAGAAATGTAATCTATCATCACATGGAGGCTGTAGAGAAATATCAGATAGCTTCATTTATTAGGTAGTAGTCAACAAACTACAGACAGCCTATCTAATCCAGCCTACTATTGTTTTTAAATAAAGTTTTATTGGAAGACAGATATGTTCATTTGTTTACATGGTGTGTTTGGCTACTTTTGTACTACAATGACAGAGTTAAATAGTTGCTGCAGAGACCATATGGGCTTGTAAAACCTAAAATATTTATCATCTGATGATTTATAGGAAAAAATTGCAGAACCTTGGATTACAGTACATGGAAGCAGAGTGGCAGATTATATCCTGATGGCCCATGGGCTTCATCTGATTGCCATGTTTTATTTGGTCTGAACACTGTCCTTTTGTTTATTTAAAAGAAAACATGAAATGCTTTCAACATTTAAAAATTAAGAAATTTCACATAAAAGTCCAGATTCCTTGCTTCTCTTGAAAAATCAGGTCCAATTCTGGACCTACTTGTCTGCATGACAAGAATTAGAGCTGAGTAGGAGCAGCTCCATTCAGATGGCCTGAGCTCCCCATTTTCCCATTGTCCTTTTACTCCCAGCCTACCTCACTCATCTGTCTACCTCAGCCCTTAGCAATCTAAGTTGACAAAGTCCAGAAGAAGCTAGAGATAAAGGTAGAGGTGATTTAATGAAGATCTAGGAATGCTTTGTTGTAGAGTTTGGACTTGATCCTGACGTGTCAGGGAATCACTGAAGGGTTTGAAATAGCCCAGTGATCTCACAAGATTGGGCTTTTAAAGAACAAGACTCTGATAGAAGCAGGAGAAATGGACTAATAGAGAGATCCAAGACAGTGAGGAGTTTAGAGGCTTTTAAGAAGTCTAGGAAAAGATGGAGGAAGGACTTAACTTAGTGTCAGAGGGAAGGTAAAGAATAAATGAATAAATGAATAAATGAATAAATGAATAGGAATATTTGCATGGCAGCCAAGAGCACAACTAGGACTGAAATACAAGTAGTAGATATTAGATTGACAAAAGCTAGCTACTTTTGTTCTTGCTGGAATGGTGTGGGGGAAAAACATTAAATACCATTTCCTGAACCACTTGGATATTTCCAACAGAGTCTTAAAGTCAGGAAGATGTAGGGCCTACTTTGTGTGGCCTACTGATCAATCTGTATCAAGACAGCTTATGCAACTTTAGGAATGATAAATGTTGAAGTGGGGCAGAGAAGCTCTGGAAGAGACTATAAAAAGCATGAGGTCAATGGCCATGGCCTTGCATAATAGGTAGAGGCAGAACATCAGGGTGATTGTAGGGAGAAATAACTTTGTTGAGAGCCGTGGGGTCCAATGTGCATCCCGGATTTGGAAAGTCTGGTATATCGATATATAAAGCTCACAAGGGCTCAAAGACAGTACTGAATCCACATGCCTCCTCCCACTCTTTCATAAATCTGTCTCCATATTGGTGTTTCTGATGGTGGGAGAGAGGCTGCCTCAGGACCAACCTGGCACTGTAACAGGAGACATACCCATCTTAACAGCCTCCCTGAATCACTTCTTGTCTGCTGGAAAGACCCTTATGAGCCTTCCAATAAAGATGTATTCCCATATAATAGTAAGTAGTATCACTATAAGAACTGAAATGCTATTATCACTTATATATGGAAAGATAATCTCAAAACAATTATGTGACAGAAAAAAAAAAACAAATCGAATTTCCTAGAGATTTTGGACTAATGTTCTTTAAATGGAGAATGAAAGACATGGAGGTTTTAGGCCATTTCTCTGATGAAAAGAGAAATGGCAGTTTTCAAAGGGACTCATACCACACTACCCTGCATTTTGAAAAGTATGATAGCTTCTCCGATGAAGTCCATCGTAACAGTGAAAAGAATCTTTACAGAAGGGAAAGGATTTTTCTTCAACAACCCACAAACCTCTATCTAGTTCATTCATCAGAGTTGTTGAGGCAATTTTCTAAGCCCTATATTTTATTAATATTATAGAGAGATGTTGAAGAATGCCCACAAGGAGTAACTGAAAGACAAGAGGAAAAGTAAGGAAATTAAAAAGGAAACCTAGAAAATGTTGTCACTGTAAAGATTATGGTTTCTGAAGCAAAGTCTCAGACAATACTCTATTTGAGAGAACTTGTGATAAATGCTCTAAGGAGAGTAATTTTGTTTGTGTATGAAGAAAAAAGAAAGAAAACACATTTCCAAACAGTAACTAATATTTGGAAAGGAAGCTTACTTGAAGCAAACCAGAACCATTATGCTTGGTCTGATGAAAACGGGATTTTCAAATTAGCAAAAATTTGCATTTTATACATAATGCACACACATTTTCCATGCACAGTATTCAAATATTAAAACTTTTACAGAATCTTTTATTTAGTGTAATGCATGTATACAATATTTTGCATTGCCCCAGATAAAAATTCATCTCGTGGTGTCATGCTGTGTCAATCCCGAGGAAAGGCATACAAATCCTTATTTTACCAGGACAATAGCTTTGGGTAAGAGGATAAACTACTTCTCCTTAATCTCTACCACCCTCCAGCTGACTCCAGGGGCTACACCCATGGCCAGAGGCTTGGGGAAGAACTGAGGTGAAACACTTCTAAGAATGATCTTCTCTTTCCCAGTATCTCAGCAACCTCTGGTCCCATTAACAGAAGAAGCCAAATAATAAATAGCATTTTCATGGTATTTTACTGTTAACAAGGAGCCCATCTCATTAAGTTTTCACAAAAGTTGCACCTATATTTTGTGGATGACAGCAATGCAGGCCAAATAAGTCAAGTAACTTGTCTAGGATCATTAGGGAGGGGCAGTGGTGGGGCTTCAACCCAGGAAGTCTTTGGGCCACCTTATGCTCATCCCACTGAACCCCCTGCCATAGCTGTGAAACCCTTTTCAGTGGTTCCTGGGTCTAGAATCTGGAAGTCATGACATAATCCTTTGGTTCGTTTGCACAGGGATCCTTCTCTTATAAGGTCTCTTTCTTTAGACATTTATTCTATCCATCTCACTTCAAATTTACCAAATATCTGAGCAGTGGCTCTTTTAGTAAGTACTGCCACTTTCTAGTTGAAGAGTCTTGGGCTAGCATATCTTTCTGAGCATTAGTTTTCTTATCTATTAAATGGGGATAAGAATTGTCTATTAAATACTATTGTTGGTGGAATTAAATGTAATGGTGTATGTAAATCACTTAGTACATAACACAGTAAACACTCAATAGATATTCAAATTTAAAAAGAAATTAGTTGAAAGTGATAATGCACAAGCTCAGGTGAAGCACATTTACCCCTCCAGTTAAACTGAGCTATCAGGAGAGCAGGCCATTATTTATTTAATGTATTTGCATTTAATATATTTTATTTATTTTATTTAATGTAGTCTGTATTCTACCCTGGGACTCTCTCGTAATATAGGTTAATCACTTCTACACATTACTTTCTCAGGAAAACACTATTTTCTCACTGTTTATGATACCTTAGAAGTAGCATGCTCTTGTTCACAATGTGAGAAACTAGGAAGAAGATGTTTCCCTAAAAAGATGGATGAGGATGGAAGGTTGAAATGATAAAAGGATAAAGAGAATACCGTAATAATTCACTCTTTAATACTCATTGTTAGTGAGATGAACTGTAGAGAGCTATTTGAGTCACTTAAATTGATTATTTCTGTTAGTCCAATCATTTTCTGAACAGTGAAATTATTTTCTGAACTATACTTTGGAGGTAACAGTTACATGACATAAAATAGGAGGCATTTAGTCAACACTAATTTTACAGATGGCATTAATCAGGCCCAGAGACTATGTTCAAATATGTTGTTGAAATGTCATCGTTAAACTATTTTATTATTTTCCCCAAGATTATTATATTAAAAATTTCTTCTGTGCAATAAATAAATAAATAAATAAAGCTCAGTTAAATGTATTTCTTTTGCCAAACAAGTTAAAACAGACACAAATAGCACCACCACAGGAGATTCACTATAAATATTTTACTAACTAAATATCTTTTGAGTAAATTCATGACTATGTCTGTTTTCCTCTGGATCATCTGCATGTGAAGAGGTCACTTTTTTAGAGATATCATAAAAGGAAAAGGTAATATTCTTTACATGTAACTGACTGCAATCCGTTACTACACGGGGGAAAACACTAAGAAATAAATGATCTGTCCACTCTCCTAATCAATTAATGGACAATCATTAATCAAGCATGGTAGCTCATCTGATCTTGAAACTACTCAATACATATATATTGAGCATCTACTAGTGCAAGGAACTGTGCTGAATGGTGACAATGTGTTGATGAGGAAAACATACATGGTCCCTGTCCCTATGGAGTTTACATAATAGTAAAAGATAATAGACAATGAATGAGTAAATAAGTGAATATATAATTGCAAAGTATGATAAGTGGGGGTATAATATTAAGAATTGCCAGTATTAAACTGAAATATTCTTTCAAGTTAAATATTCTTATTGATCTAACGCTCAGATTTAACTGGGTATCCTACATTTTTATTTGCTAAATCTGGCTACCCTACCAGTATACCAGTATAGAAGATAACTCTGTGTGTGTGTGTGTGTGTGTGTGTGTGTGTGTGTGTGTGTGTGTGTTATGGGGGGAAGGCGAGAGATATACTAACTAGGATAGTCAGGCAAAGCTCACTTCAGATACTCTGTTTAAGTTGAGATTGGCCAGATGAGAGGGAGCCAGCCAGGAAAGGAAGAAGGCATGCTGGGATGCTGTTGCAGGTGGAGGTGGAGGTAAAGAATTCCAGACAAAAATAATAACATGTGCAAAGGCCCTAAGATGTTCATTCATTCAACAAATATTCACACAGTGTCTATTATAAGCCAGGCACCAGGCACTGAGAATACAATGGCGAACAGAACAGAAGCATTCTCTACCTTCATAGACCTGTAAGTCTGAGGAACCAGCTGAGGATGTTAGGACACAGCAACAGAAAAATCATATTTCACAAGGGGAGGAAAGATAATCCAACTATGTCATTGTTATTTCCTTAGCTGCTAATATGTGCCTCCTGAAAAAACAAAACCATGTATTTTTATTAAATTAAACCACCTTTTACCTTCAACTTGGCCAGGGGAAAAAAAGAAAAAAAAAGAAATTGATAAACGACTTTTGTTATTCTTTATAATAACTGTCTTCGGGTTACTCATCAATAAGATGTCTCACAGTCAATGAGAACTAAAATAAACTCTTTAGGAAGATATCAGACTCATTTAAATAACTCCCTAAACCAATCAATTCAAGTGGGGAGAAAAGGCAAAATGCACAAAACAACCACTTAATTGATCCAGGGTGCCTGAAGAATAGCAGAGATGCTTTGTATGTGAGAAAGGAACAACAAAAAAAGAATGAATTCTAGAAATGTAGCCATCTTCATAAAGGTCCTGGATAACCACAAATACCTTATTGTCCAGGGAATTGTCTTTTTGCTCTGAACATCAGTTAATTTAGGGAAAGGTAGTTATTCTTATGGATAAGAGCATAGAGCATTCCTCTTATCACAGAAGTTAAGATAAATTCTATCTTGATAATTACCATGAAAATTTTCAGATAACATTCATTGTATTAATTATAACACAGCTCATGGGGACAAATGATCTGAGATCAGCTTTCAGGCCATGAGTTGAGTTCATTATATGAAAATCTTAGAGGAAACAATGAAATTCTGATTTACAGCTCAATTTTTAATTTGGTCGTTGGAACACATTTTAAAAATAAATTCACATTCCAATGTATTTTCTGAATACAGACTTTGCTTTAAGTATATTTCTTTGGAAATGCTCTTACCTAGGTTATTCATCAGTTAATAGCCTAAAACAAAATCTGATAGGATGATTATGATATGATAATTAATAATTCAGAGTCTAGTGGTATCAAACTAACCTTAACTACATGTGGTAGTCTATTTCTACAGTCTGTTGCTAGATTCTGAATATTTTATTCAGTGTATTTGTTATACCTCTCTGATTCCTATCAATTGCAAATCTGACAAGCCTGCAATCTGTCCCTAGATCTCAGTCATTAATAAAAGTATTAAACAAAATAAGCTCATAAATAGGCCTCTTTGCCAAGCTACTAGAAATATTGACTTTTATTGCTACTCAAATCAATACCCAATTATTTAATTTTGCTTACATCTAAGTTCTCCATATTAGTCCCAAGTTTCTGATGAGAGGCCAAGTGCCTTGCATAAATCCTAACAAAATTTGGTAGGGATTAAAAATAATCTCCACATTTGGGTCAAAAATTCTAATGCACTTTTGAAAACATAGAAGTAAACTCATTCACAGGAGAGAAACTAGGATGACTAGGAGAAACTAGGATGAACTAGGATGGAATCAGAACTAGGTCTTATACGAACAGAAGTAGGGATTTGCAGAGGAGAAAACAAATTCCATCTGATAGTTTCATTTTTTTCTGATATATAAATGGCTTTATTTTTTCTAACATATAAATGAAGAGTGCTCTTCCTTAATACTAAGGGTGGCAAATTTCCACAGAGGTTGGTCAGGCAATGTGAGTGAGAACAGCCTTACTCTTCTACTTTTCCTCCTCTGATAGAGACATAAGTGCAAGAAATAATGCTTTTCTTCTTAATTCTCCTATAAATGGTTACTGTGCAAATTCAGTAACCCGTGATCAGTGATCCCTGCGCTCAGTTTAGAGGCAATATGGAGTGTTAGGAACTATGACTAACTGCAAGTGTCATGTCTGGGTTAAAGGGGAGGGGCAGCCATCTTAATGCTAGCTAATTGTTGCCTGGGGAGATGTTATCTATGTTCCCTGATATTTGCACATCTTACAGCTTTTTCAAAAGAAACCAGAAGTCTAGGTTTTTCTGTTACCTCTCTTGATTTTTAAATCTGGGCAATAAATTCAGATTTTTCTAAAAAAAAAAAAAAACCACACACACACACACACACACACACACACACACACAAACCCTTGCCAGTCAACACTGGGGAAGTCCAACAAAACCAGTCTGCTGGTTACTGTATGATTCCTAGAGATTAGACCAGGACCATGGGCTTAAAGATATAGGGAAATCAGGTAAGAGATAAGTAGAAGTAAGAACTCACTGTTCCTCAGAGTTGTCCTGATTTCCCAACAGATCACCACATCTGGGTGGATTGACTTCCTGCTGGTCATGCTGGAAGGCACTTAGTTCTACTGCTACTGAATTGATTGATCTTTAGTTTTTTTTAAAGTTTATTTCTTTATTTTGAGAGAGATAGCGACAGCATGGTCAGGGATGGGCAGAGAGAGAGGGAAAGAGAATTCCAAGCAGGCTCTGCACTGTCAGCATGGAACCTGATGCAGGGCTCGATCTCACGAAACCATGAAATCTTGACCCAAGCTGAAACCAAGAGTTGGGTCTTATCAGATTGAGCCACCCAGGTGCTCCTGATTGAGTCTTAATGCCTGCCTCACTCTGAGAATCCATGGTTTCAAATAAAGCTTTACCTGGGGTTCAGGGAAGGGAATCTACGGTTGGAAGATTCCTGAGAATGTTTATTGGAGAGGTAGGATGTGATCTCCATTTTGCAAAATGATTACCATTCAGAGACAGAAGTCTTGGGAAAGAAGTCCTGACTGATAAAACAATAAACACAAAAGAGTAAAGGTGGAAATGAGGGTGGCCTCAGATGGGGGTGGTAATGATAAGATTCTAATGGAATAGTTGGTCTATGGCAATTAAACCTGGTGTCTCAAACCAACTGCCTTCAGTTATGTTTGGCCATCACATTGTTTAAAATTAAAATTGAACCAAAAGTACTTTTGGAGGGCACCCTCCACTTAGCCACTGGTCCCTCCATTTCTTGTTGTCTTATATCCTGGTCTATCACAAATTCACATTACCTGTCCTGTCTCCAAAGTGGTTAGATCTTCCCTACCTCTCTTCCTCCAGCGATAACTTGTGAATTTTGTAAATATATTTTCCTGAGTCAAATACATGGTGCATAAATCTAATACTTCTTAAAAATTATTATATGGTTAGGAATTTGGAACTTCAAATAAAAAATCTAAATGGAATATAGAGGGTTTGATTTGAAGGTGGAGGAAAATTTCATTTTTATTTTTGGAAGTCCAAACATTGGATAACATATCTTATATTTAGCTGGTTTGATAAGTTGTCCCCATGGTTTGGGAACCTGGTACACCTCTTCCACAAACCTGGACACAACTCTCAGTATTAGGGCTCTATCAGGTCTGGCTGGGCCTATTCTGTTCTGAAACAGTAGATCAAGTCTCTAATGATCAGTCAAGTGGCTGGTTGGTTGGACAAAGATTTCAATTTTCAATGAATTGCTCTGGCATCAGAGACACACACTAAGGTCTGTCTCATAATTTAAGGTTTACTCTCATAATTTAAAATCAGGCTTTGCTGTGACACAAATACCTGTGATTATATATGCCTTTTATGAACATCCTCCCAATGGATCCGCACTGCATACCTATTCATTCACTCATTAGACAGAGACCTACTAACAAAAGAAGGACAGCTATTATGCCAGTTGTAGGTGCTCAGAAATCTAGTGGTAAACACAACTTAAAATCTCTATTGGGTAAGCAGAGGAGATACTTTTATTTCTATTAAAAAGGTCTTTATTACTTAAATTATTTTTATTACAGAAGTAAAACAAAAATATACTCTCTGCATTAAAGATTAAGGCAATGCAAAAATATATAGAGTAAAATGCAAAAGACATTCCCTTACATGCAATTATATACAAATGTTATTTTTTGCATAAATGCTAGTATACAATATATATTTTTCAGAAACATTATTTTGATTTTCAATGTTTATTTATTTTTTGAGAGAGAGAGAGAGAGAGAGAGAAAGAGAGAGACAGAGGTGAGTGGGGGAGGGGCAGAGAGAGAGAGGGAGACACAGAATCTGAAGCAGGCTCCAGGCTCTGAGCTGTCAGCACAGAGCCCCAAGCAGTGCTCAAACCCATGAACCCTGAGATCATGACCTGAGCTGAAGTCAGAAGCTCAACCAACTGAGCCACACAGACAGGCCCAGATACATTATTTTGTAAATTAAATTGTCTTACAGATTTTTCTATGTCTTCTACTTTTTAAAGGCTGCAAAGTTTTCCCTAGTTTGTATATAGTATAATACATTTAATCTCTTCCCTATCAATAGGCATTTTGGCTGTTTACATTTTTGTCATTCTACTGATGCACTGTCTAGGTATCTTTCTCTGCATAAACAATTGTTTATTGAGGTGTATTACTAGAAGTAGTTTTTCTGGGTATATTTAAAATTTTAGGTGATAGTGACAAAAAGTGTGTAAGAATGCTTGATTTTCTTCATTCTTGCCAACACTGATCTGAACATAAACTCTTTAAATCTTGCTAATTGGATGGATGAAAAATATCTCATTTTAATTTGCATTTTCTTATTTATAAATAAACACCATTTTACTTGGCTATATATTTTGCATATGTATATACACACAGAGAGAGATATGTAAATTATTTTTTCATATTTTATCAAATTTTCTACTGTTTTTTCTTTTTCACACCTATCTGTAGTTCTCTGTATTTAAAACTCTAATCATCTGAGGTGCCTGGGTGGCTCAGTTGGTTGAGTGTATTACTCTTGATTTTGGCTCAGGTAATGATGTCACAGTTTGTGAGTTCAAGCCCCTCGTTGGGCTCTGTGCTGACCCTGCTAAGCCTGCTTGGGATTCTCTCTCTTCCTCTCTCTCTGCTTCTCCCCTGCTTGTGCTCTGTCTCTCTCAAAATAAATAAACTTTAAAAATTATTAAAAAATAAAACTCTAATTGTCACAAATGTTGCCATCATTTGTTTTCTAACTAGTTCTGCTGTTAATTACTTTTAAAATTTTTGTATAGTTAAGTTGGTTAATTTTTTACTTTATTGTTTTAAAAATTTGAACTTTATTTAGGAAGATCATTGACATCTAAAACTATAGAAATTGCTCCTAATATTTTCATGTTTTTTTCCTAACATTTAACTCCAAAATCCATATACAATTTCTTTTTAGGAATGATGTGAATTAGGCATTTAACTTTTTCTCCCAAAGGAATAGCCCATTGCCCCATACTATTTATAAAAACATCCAATCTGTTGCCTTTATATTGGAAGGATAATTTGGCTTGGGTTTCACATTCTTTCCCTCATAAGTGAAAATGTGCTGCTTTTCCATCTTCTGAAATTGAATGTCACTGTGGTCAAGTCCAAGGCCAACCTGATTATTTCTGCTCTTATAAGAGACTTGGATTTTCTGCCTAGATGCCCCCATAATTCTTTCTTTAAACTTGAAATTCAGTAACTCTGCCAAATTATTTCATGGTGTTGATGATTCCAAATGAAATTTTCCTGGCATCCAGTGAGTTCTTTAAGTCTTTTAGTCCACATATTATATCATTTCGGGAGAATATTGTTTTATCATGTTTTAAAATATTTTCCATGTGTTTTCTTCTTCAAAAACACCCAAATGTCTGCCATCCATTTCTATCATATTCTTTATAGTCATTACTACATCTTTGTTCTATTCTACTTTGTTTTGTGTTATTTCAAGTCTGTTTTTTATGGTTTTGACATGTTTTCAGAGAAGTTCATTCTATTTTTGTTGCTTGTAGAGTGTCTTTTATCTCTTAAGTGATTTTATTTATCTCTCTAGTTTTTCTCCTGGGCTCTGCCAGCACACTTTTAATCTCCCTTGATTATGTCTCTTCTTTTAAATCTTAAATTATATAATAGATACAGAGAGAATCTATATTGGCCTTTATGATAATGGAGAATTCTTTTGTCTAAACTTTTCTGTAATTCTTTGGTAAATATATTTGGGGATTGTGGGCTCTTCTTTGGCTTAAATTAAAAAAAAATATTTTGTAGTTCTAATGAACACGGCCTCCTTTTTAGTTATTACTCATCTTGAAAAGAGACTGGATGTTTGTTAAAGAATAGTACAATGATACAAAGTAAGGGATGAAATAAAGTTGAATAAGCTGAGGCTGACTGCAGTTTTAATTTGGGTTTTGTTCTGTTTATCTATTGTTGTGTAACAAATCACCCCATACCTTAGTGGCTTAAGCCAACAATCAGTTATTTTGTTCACAAATTTGCAAATTGGACAGAACTCAGTAGGTTCAGTTTAATTCTGCTGCGCCTGATATCAGCTGGGGCAGCTGGAATGGGGTTGGAGGGTCAACTTCAAGGATGGATCACCCACCCATCTGGCTAGTCTTCTTGGCTGTCATTCCCTCTTCAGATAGTACTCTCTGCAGACCGTCTTGACCATCTCACAGCAAGGTGGCTGGGTTCCAAGAGGGAGTGTCCCAAGGGACAGGAAGTGGAAGCTGATGGTTTCTTAAGGTCTGGGTTTGGAAACTGGCACAGCATCTCTTCCTCTGCCTTCTATGAATCCAAGGCAAAGGAACATAGACTTCAACTCTCCATGAGAGGGGAGTCAAAGAATGTGGGGCCATGTTTTAAAACTGCCATAAGTAACTTGTTTCAAGTATCTGTCACCAAATTTGTTCCCTTTCTCTTAGGAATACATCTTTTTGCAGTCCATGGCATTCAAATTGAGGTGGTATAGAGAAAAGACCCACAAGTTGCAGATAGATTGTTTTGATTTAGAAATCACTGCCCCCCACTCCAATGAAAATAGTCTCTTCAATGTCCAAGCTAGGAAACTAGACTGTGGGTCAGCATGACTTCTACTCATCTTTCATTTTGAAAGGTCAGACTATTTCCCCCATTTCTCCCTTGGCCCACCTACCTGATCTTATCTGTTCTCTAAACAACGGAATATTGGCTGGTCCTTTCAGTAAGTGATCTGCTGTCAGATCTGAGAAAAACCAACTTGACTTGGCATATTTCCATCTCTCATTCAAGATTTCACATTATTGACAGCAATATCTCATACTTAAATCTTACACAGTTTATGATTTGGAATTGTGGCTATTTCCATTTCATGGGCTATGAAAAACTTCTATTTTTCAATGTTCTTCATGGTTTTAATTTGCTTTGAGGGAGACTTGTAAAATATTTTACCCTGCTATCTTAAGCAAAAGCTCCATATGAACTTTAGAATCACCTTAAAAATATCTGTTGGGATTTTAAGAGGGAGATTAAACTGAAGGTATAGATTACTTGGCAGGAGAGATGACTACAATATTGAATCTTCCAATCCTATTCATAGTAGGTCTCCTCATTTATTGAGGTGGTCTTTTTTGTCCTTCACTGAAGTTACTATTTGTCTTCTCAGATATCTTGTAGGTTTATTTATTTAGGGCTATTCTAATGGGTTTAGATTTAAAAATGCTATTGTGAACAAAATAATTTTCCCATTTCATTTTATCATCAGTTATTGCTGATGTCTAGGAAAGCTGTTGGTTTTTGTGTGTCAGTCTTCTGTCCAGCCAAATTTCTGAGCTCTCTAATATTTTGCAATTTGAGTCTCATGCTTTTAAGTAGACAATCATAAGAGCTCATCTATTGAAAATTTTATTTTGATTTTCATATTTTCAATTTCTCTGATTTTACTTTTTAAATTTCATGTTTTATGGATATAAATAGTCTCTTGTATTCATCTTAGTAAATAATTAACATGTAGGTTTTGGTTTTCTACAGTTTTATTTCTTTATAACATTGGTCTTATCTGCTTTTATAATCCATGTTTTCTGTGCAATCTCACTTCTAAAATCCCAACAAATTTTTATTTTTTAAGATTAAGATAGATAGGTATACTAAAGCAGCCATCTTGATAAAATCAGAAAGTGGACTTAAAGGTGACTGACTTGCTCAACTGTATGATGACAGAGTCATCATCTAGACTCTCACACCAGCTTTCACTCCCCCATAGAAAAGTAAAACACACTATCCACACGAGATATGTTCTAGATTAAAGTTTTCCACTAAAATACTTACCAGAATTACTAATAAAAAGAAAATTGAATAATACATATATATATTTTTCTACTTTTCATCACTTTTTCTTATAGACATGCTAATGAAAAGACTAAAAGTCAAAAGCTATAAGAACAATAGACAATGCCTGAAAATCTAAATGACAATAGTCACATAAGTATGAATTCACTCACTTAAAAAGATATTCTGATGTCCATAAAAACAAAATTAGCAGGTAAAGATGTGGATGAGGTTAAAGATAAAAAAGTATAAATTTCCAAACATATTAGAGTTAAACATTAAATCAAATTTTACCATTTAACTGCCATTCTGACAGTAGGCTATTTGGCACAGGCTTTGAATTTGACTTCCATATATCCAATTTGAATTAAGCACCTTGAGAAAAATCAGATTTAACTACATTATAATTCTGACACTACGGGATGATGCCAGAGAGTATATACTCTGGATTTTATGTGTTTGATTTCATATAAGAATTCCCTGGCACTCATTCCACTATCTTTTGAAATGAGAAACTCGTACTGTTAACCCATGAAAAGCAAACTAAATGGTGAAAAAATATCTCCCTTTTCCTCTCAACACTGCATGTCATTCTGGCAATGAAAAAAAATGATGTATTTGAGGACCTCTGGGTCAGGAAAATTGATAAGAGCTCCCAACTTCTTTCTCATAAACAACCGATATTTTAAAGCTATTAACACAGGAGCTGGGCATTCAAAGACAGTTCATTTATCATCCAATAGCTGGCTAGGGTGTCAGGCCTTGCAGTCAGGCTCTGAAAAATGGGCCCTGAGTTCACCCTCTATAGCTGAACAGCTGCTCCTTCCCAAAGTTTTAATCAGATTCCCTGAGCATTACATGCCCCAGTAAGGCAGAGCCCACATAAAACTTGCAATAAGCCTGCCATGTAAATTCATTATGGAGCTCAAGTAATATAAACAGATTATGTTCTTCAGGCCAAGAGAGCACTTTTAATTTAGACCAAAATTATGATTGCATATTGAGTTGGCCCATTGTTCTCTGGAAAATTTTTTCTAGGAAAAAATTCAGAAATAATCACCTGAAATAAACGGTATTTTTTTGGTTGCTCAGAATGAAGCCAGGATTGAACACATTGGAAAGAAAATATACCTTAGGACAAAAAAAAAGTCTCAACCCAGAGCTCCTGAAACTATTTATAAGTTGTCTTTTTGTTTAGATGCACTTCCCTCGAATCCCTTAGGTGAGAACCATAGGCTTCTTCAGACACTAAAGGAAGTTTATGACCACCCCACTAAAATTTAATGTGCAGTGTTTTAAATCATATTATTAACAGAAGCCAGTTTAACAACCTTTGGAAATTTAACCTCACATGAGGCTGGAGTCATGATTGGTTCATGTCATAGACGGCTTCTCACAGATGGCTCTGATATCTAGTTACAAATTATTCTGTCACTAGGCTACTGTCTTAGGGATGTATTCCACTGGTCGCAACATAGAGAAGAAGAGGGAATCACCATCAATCCCCCACCAGATATTAAAGGGCATTAGAATAGAGACAAATGACATTTATGCATAGAGACAAAAGTGTAATGTGTCAATCAGAAGGACTGGCTAGTCATGGAAGAATCTAGAAGAACTGTAGAATCAAACACTGTATGTGACCATTCCAGATTTATGTAAAGAGGAAAGAGAAAATTTCAGTTATCCTCACAAACTATGAGTAGTTTTAAGTTATCCTGTTGGTATGGATTCAGTGGGTGGTTTCCAAGCACTTCAAAATTTCAGGTTCCATGGTAAAAAAAAAAAAAAAAACTTTTGGGTGAAGGATGCATCTATCTGTCATCTTTTTCCATGATCACCATACAACCCTCTGGATATTATTTGCTTTATATGCAGGTTTGCCTATGGGAAAGACTGCTTTTATCATATGATTTGGGGTACTTGAAATTCTGGTGAAAGTAATTTCCTGTGGTGAATTAATAAAGCAGATGCTTATTATGATTCTGTTTCCTAAGTAGCTTGACTATGGAAAGAAAATGAGCTGATCATGCCAGCATCTATATTCCAGTCATTGGGTCAGTCATTTCTTGGTGTTTATTATATCAGCACCCTGTCCACATCTGCCTCAGATGTACTTTGCTTAGTATAAGTCACTGTCTTACTCCATGGGTGGTCATCCTGGGCCCAGACTAGAGAACATTACCAAGTTCTTCAATGTAAACAGCTAAAATTCAAATAGAGTCTAAAAGGATTAAGAAGCTACCCATGACTTAGTGACACTGTACAGCAGAAGACAGAAATAACTTCAACTCTCAAAACTGGTTTGTTGCCTAGAACATCAGTTCAAAGTTACCTGGGCATGTAAAGGGCAATTTTTAAAACATCTACATCTTATAGCACATCAACAACCGGTACGGCAGAAAATATCTCCTGCTGTCCACCCATGGAGGTAACCTTTTCCAAGAAATTGGAGAGAACTGAAGAGATGGCTTCCTAATGTGGATCATAAATCTGACAATAAGAAAACATGAGGTAAGCAGATAGAGAGTAAGGGAAACTAGGAAGATATGGTAAAGATAAAGGACAGCCTCCAGAGAGAGAATGTTGAGTTCCACAGCTGGAAACACTACAGCTACATAGGCGAGAGCCTAAAATCTTGAAGAAAAATGCGGTGACCCTAGGGAAGATACTTTACCAGATAGGAATCCTTTGCATGGTTTGAAATTATTGAAAATTATCTAGAATTTCATATGAATTGATTTCAACATTTCTAAGCCAAATTGAAATCTGTTTTCAGACTCTTGTGCACCATTTTGAGAAATATTTTGATGAACATGACTACTTGAGTGAAAACTGGATTGTGTTAATAAGTAGGTCTTTTGCCATCTCCACTTTCTCTACATGATATAATCTCTCCCTCCTGTATCATTTGGTGTTCACTGTTTTCGAATATTGTAGATGATAACAGAGTGCTTGGTTTTGCCTTCTTTTACATTTCTTCATTAATAATCATTATTGTTATTGTCACAGGCATTCCTGATTAAATTTATGGTTGTTTTGGGGCGCCTGGGTGGTGCAGTCGGTTAAGCGTCCGACTTCAGCCAGGTCACGATCTCGCGGTCCGGGAGTTCGAGCCCCGCGTCAGGCTCTGGGCTGATGGCTCGGAGCCTGGAGTCTGTTTCCGATTCTGTGTCTCCCTCTCTCTCTGCCCCTCCCCCGTTCATGCTCTGTCTCTCTCTGTCCCAAAAATAAATAAACATTGAAGAAAAATTTTTTTTTTAATTTATGGTTGTTTCAACATTTTTTTGCTCACCACTCCTTGTCTCCCACTTCTTTCTGAGCTGTTTCCTATTTCTATCACTGGTTACCTATGAGTGGTAAATTCTGCCTACTTGAACATATCTTTATTTCATTCTTACCCTTGAATGATATTTCAGTTGAATTTAGAGTTTAGGTTTTTGGTTATTTTCTTTTGGCAATTTGTACATATTACTCCACTGTCCTCTGGCAGCTATTATTATTAATGAGAAAACTGGTGCCATCTAAATTGTTTTCCATTGTAAGTAATCCATGTTTCCTCTCTGGTTGCTTTTAAAATTGCCACTTTGTCTTTGATGATCTCATGTCTCTCTACAATGTATTTGGATGTGAATTAGTTTTAATTTATCCAGCTCAGGTTATAATGTGATGTTTCAATTTCTCTCTTCAATTCTGAAAAATTATCATCCATTATATCATTAAATATTGCCACAGATTGATTTTCTTTAGTGCCCCCTTTAAAAATTCCTATTGATGTATTCTGAATTGTTTCATGCTATCCTCCATGTCTCTTAGCCAACTTTTTATATTTTTCTAATCTGTGCTGCATTCTGGGTCATTTGCCAACTTTATCTTCTGGCCCACCAGCTGGATTTAATATGACATTTGTCTCATTCAGTTTTAAAGCCAGTATCTGCATTTTTCTTTTTGAAAAGTTCTTCTGTTTTCTATTTCACTTATTTTACTATCCCTATTTTCCTTGCTCCTCCATTTATCTCTTCAGTAATTTTTAATATGCCCATTTTATAATTATTCTCAGATTTTTGTAATTTTTGTTTAGTTCTTTAGGGTCCTTGTTCTTCTGATTCGCTTTTTTGTTGTTGTTTATCTCCTGGCTTTTCTTCATGATGGATTTTTTTCCCCCTTTGTGGCCTATAAACTTTTACTGTGAGCTCATTTTCAAGAAAAATTATATATTTTTTTCCTGTGGGATTTCTATGTGCCTGGGTTAAGAAAAGATCAGTTCAGAGTAGTTTAGCATATTTGGAAATAAGGAAAGAGAAATGAGGCTAAGGCAGGCAATTCAATAGTAATGAAAACTTTTATATTAATTTATTGGCTTCCATTTCCTTTATCACAACTGCCCAGAGCAGGGATTTGATTCAAATCCCAGATAGATGGCAAGTCTCCTCACCATTCCTTAAAGGCTGGTGAAAGAGTCTATGTGACTGAGGGAGCACTTTGGATTAGGCTTTATTCAAAAAGATTTGTTCAAGTTCCATTACCATGAATGAATCTATCTATAGATAAGACACTGACTTCCACGTGGAAATAGGAGTCCAGCCCCCAAACCTCTGGGTCTATATCCTTCACAAAATCCTGTGGCCACTGATTGCGATTTCTCTCGTTTCTCACACCTGGGGAATTTCCTTTTTTTTATTCAGAATCAACTCTACATTTAAAGAAGAATTTTTGCCTTTTCAAACAAAGCATTTCTTTCAGTTTGTAATGGCATAGAGCCTATCTGTTTCATTTTAATCTACCATGTTCTGAATATTTTATTATCATGAAATATGGTAGTTCTGGGATGCCTATTATACTTGCCCTCCACTTATTTTCTTCTTTTAAAAAAATCAATGTTTATTTATTTTGAGGGGGGAAGGGCAGAGAAAGAGAGGGACAGAGGGAATCCCAAGCAGCCTCCATACTCAGGGCAGAGACCAATGAGGGGCTCGATCTTACAACCATGAGATCTTGACCTAAGCTGAAATCTAGAGTCTGTCACTTAACTGACTAGGCCACCCTCATGCCCCTCCACTCAATTTCTTCTGATAATAAGATTCCATGCTACTGGCCACAGGGATGGGGAAATGATTCAGATCTGGCCAATCATCATGTTTAATTCCTTTAAAATACAATGTGATTGGCCTAGGGGTGACCTTCTGATACAAGCATAGCCAATCTGAGTCCTTCTCTGTGTCTGATATATAAATATTGGGAGAATGAAATGTCACTTTGAGTTAGAACAACAATACAAGCTTGGAGATCACATTAGCCACCCTCTTCTGCTTGTTAGAGTAAGTCATGTATCTGTACGGGAAAGAATGAAGCTAGCCCTAAGAGGAAATCAGAGCCAAGGAAGAACAAGGAAAGAGCAGACAATAAAAAAGAAAAAATAGACATGTGTGAATCTCTGAGTCTTGCCATGCCCAGAGTTAGCCCATCTAAGTTAGCCCAAAGTTTAGCCCTGCTAAAAAGGCCAATGAATTCTTTTTGCCTAAGCTAATTTGATTTAGGTTTCCTTCACTTACATCTGACTGATACACCAATAAATGAAAATACAACAGAATTAAGATAAGAAAGCATCAGTATGGACTTCTTTCATTTATATATTTTTGGTAGGTCCATTTGTCATGCATGGCTTGACATGGAGAAAAGGAAGTTCTAAGTCACGGGGCTGAGTTCTGGAGAACCAGTGAGTGAACATCAGATCTAATCTGAGAGACCAGGGACAGAGTCACAGGATAAGCCAAGGTCACTTTCCAGTAATCTGAACAGAGACATTAAGAGCTAGGGTAGGGAGATGTCAGAGTCATAGCCAGGAAACAGAAACCAGGGATCATGAATAAGAAAAAACAAACACAGCCACAGCAGCAGGCAGGGGTGTGGGCAGCAAGCACTGGGAGTTCTGACTTAAAACTGGAGGTCATCTGAGCTCTGCCTCCTAGCCACTTCTTAAAGATGCCAGGATGCCTTCCCATTCCTGCTAGGTGATGCCACCTGGTGTCCAAAAAATGAAGTTGGCATGGAATTGACTGCCAGGACAAGGAGTTTTTAAGCAAAAAGGCCTATAACTTCTTTTCTTAAATTATATATCACAGCAGTATGTAGAAAGGCATCAAAATAAATGCATTTCATGCTGATTATCAGCTTCCAAGGCAAATATCAAAGTGAATTACCTTCAGAAAAATGTCAAGATATAAGAACCTTGTTTTTAAGTTAAAAAGATTTGTGAGAAATATACTTTCTGGTTGTGATAATAGTTTTGGTTTATTCTCATCAAAAGGAGACACCTCATCACCCCTAGGTTTACAACTATGGGTCAAATGAGAGAGGAAGTTGAGCTAATGAAGATAACTAACAAGCTTTTCAAATATTCAGAAGAAGCAGTATGAAGAATATTCAACCTCATCCTCTGGGATAGATTTTAATGAGAGAATTAGTAAAATGTCTCTGCCTTCATCTGAAAAGCTATATTAAATGGCTCCTTCAGTAATTATTTGAAAACCTTCCAAATAATTAACTGTGTGTTGTGGGGGACAGAGAAATGTAGAACTTGCTTTCAAGGAGCTTGCAATCTACTTAGAGATAATGGTACCAAGAGAAATAATGAATATCCTTAGTGATATATGTTTATAACCAAACCTACACAGCTACTTTCTGGGATAATTTTTAGAGCAATGTTTGTGCACATATTAAATCCCATTATAGCTATTGTTTGCCTATTTCAGTGAGGAGTTGTTGAGGACAGGGATGGGTGACTGTACCTTTCCATCTATATCACCAATGTACAGTGTAACGTTTGGCACATGTAGATCCTCAGTACATTTTTGTTGCATGAATGGATATCTCATTTCCTTAGTCACATGGTTCTTTGAGTCTCACTGCCATCCCATTAACTCCCATGTTAACTTTTCCTTAAGGTGCATGGAATACAAAGAGTGTGGTTTTTCAAAATGTCACTCAATCTAAGTGCCAAGCAATCACCGGTATCACTCTTTAAATGATATTTTCTAGTAAGAACCTCTAAGTAGCATAACACTCTTACTTAGAAAAGGAAAATTAGTATTCCATTTCTCCCTTTTTTTAAATCATCTACATTGAATTTCCCTAGAAGCATTTGCTTAATAGGGAAAAAAGGCACCTAGTACGTATTTATTGTCATCTAAGAGCCAGCTGTTTAATGGGGTTCTTATTTTATCTCTAAGAAAAGCTGGAGGCATTTGCACACTGTGGAATTATTTCAAAAGTAGATGTTTCAGTACAATACCGGCAATATGTCTGTTTTCCAGATAAATGACTGAGAACACTCAACAACCTCTTTCTGCTCTTTCATGGGTGGAAAAAAAATTTACACTTTAACCTTTATCGAATTTGTATTTTTTAAAAAAATTTTTCCTAATGTTTCTTTACTTTTCAGAGAGAGAGAGAGCGTGCGCAGGAGTGGGGGAAAGGGAGATGCAGAATCCGAAGCAGGCTCCAGGCTCTAGGCTGTCAGCACAGAGTCCTACGCAGGGCTGGAACTCAGGAACCATGAGAATAGGACCTGAGCCTAAGCTGGAAGCTCAACCAACTAAGCCACTCAGGCGCTCTGGTAGAATTTGTATTTAAATGAAGATTGCTGGAGCGCCTGGGTGGCTCAGCTGGTTGAGTGTCAGATCAAGTTGTGATCTCAAGGTTCCTGGGTTCTAACCCCGCACTGGGCTCTGTCTGCATTGACAGCTCAGAGCCTGCTTGGGATTCTGTGTCTCCCTCTCTCTTTGCCTCTCCCCAGCTCATGCTCTTTCAATCTCTCTCTCAAAAATAAGTAAATAAACTTAAAAAAGTAAAAATGAAGATTGCCTATTATTAAGTATGTTCATGGGGGATTCTTTGGACCAGAGCTGATCATGGGTAGCTTAATGTATTTCTAATAAATATGTATTTAGCCAAAAGAAGAAAATGAAAATCACCTTTGATCCTACCTTACACCTCGATTTTATCTATAAATTATTTTTACGTTATAATTATACATGCACACACACACAAATTTGGCTTTTTAACCAAAATAGATCTTACTGTATATTCCATTTAAACAGTTTCTTATTTTGTTTAAAAATGTATTGTGAACATCTTTTCACATCAATACATTCTCTCTATATATCATTTTTCTAATGACTGCATAAGGATTACATGATATTAATATATTATAATTTATTCAACCATCTAGTAACTTCTGTACAACTTCTTGCTCAAATCAATGCACTCATTTCCATGGAGAAATTGTTACACAGTCCCTTACTTGTTAAGATAAATTTCTAGAAATGAAATAGGTGGATCAAAGGATTAACAAATTCTAATGATTCTTAATAAATAATGCCAATTGCCTTTGTAAAAGTTCTATCACTTTTCTCTTTCACCAACAACGTAGAAGGATTCTCACTTCCTCAAACTTCAATTTACCCAAAGTATAATTGTTCTTTCATGAGATCTGAGGATCTGAAGATTTGCTTGTCAAAAAATGATACTTATTATTGGTTTAATTTGCTTTGTTATTAGTGAAGCAGATCTTATTTCATAGTGTTATCAGCCATTTATGTTTCTTCTGTTCATTACCTACTTATGTCTTTTGCCCATTTTTCTATCATGTTTACCTTTTCCTTATTGGTGTTTGACAACAGTAGTAATATCAGCAGCTAATATATAATGTTTATTGAGTGTTATAAGCCAGGCTCTGTTCTGGTATTCTATGTTTAATCTCATCTAATGAGGTGAGTGGTATTACCAGCCTTGTTTTATAACAAGGCATCTGAGGCACAGAAAAGTTAAGTAGTTTACCTAAAGTCACATAACTAATACATTTGGTACATTAAGGAGATTTACAATTTATCATGTATGTTATGAAGACCACCAACCTATCAACATTGTGTGTTGAGACTGCTTTCATGGTTTATCCTTCATCATTTAATTTTATTTGTGGTGACTCTTGCCTCCTAGAATTGTTCGACTGTATTGCCATCAAATAGATTGCTTTTCTTTCCTAGTTTCTGCTTTTGATACCTTGATCACCTAAAGAATATTTTAAATAAATATAATTCAAACAAATACAAACACTCAGTATAAAAAGATGCAAAATAAAGAGTTAAATTACATTTGTCCACTTCGCATAAATCATAGTTCTACATAGCAAAAGTATCTCCTTTTAACCATTTATGGTTTTAGTTCTTCTGATGGTTGCCCTGTGACTCTAAGTGATAGGCAGATACATCCATTTCTTGATTTGTCAACTCTACACAGTGTACATTAATTACTATGAGAGATGTGACATTTTCGTTAACTTATTCCTTCCTTCCCCTCTCCCCTCCTCCAACTAACTCCCATGAGTAATATCAATTTTCGCTGTGAGTGCCTTTATAACTTTAAGTAATATACTTCAACCTCTATTTCTTGATTTATCAACTTTAGACGGCATGCTTTAACTAAGTGGCTCACTCTTAATGGGGTAAACCACATGTGAAAATGGTTATTCTCTATATTCCTTGGATCATAAAATGTCGTATTTATGAAGGAATGCTTCACTAGAAGCAGGTCTATCCTTAGTCATTTTAATGAAATGAAAGAGATCTGTGTAAGTAGAATGAAAGATCTTGATATAAATGGTTATATAAATTATAAGTATATATCTTTATATAGCGTCAATTATATAGAATTATAGTCTTTCCAACTATATTGCTTTATTTATCGCTCAGAACAATTTTGTAAAGTATATAGATATAGGCAAGGAAACAAGCATGAAGAGCTCACAGCTGTATGGAGTCACTGTCATGGCTTCTAGTTTTGGTTTTCTTTAGTTTCTGTGCACCATCCACTTCTTTTTTGTGGCAATATCACTCTGAGCAATAATCCTACCTTTTCCCAGTCTTAGTTTATGTACTTCCTGGTGAAAATGAGCACAGTTTTAAACTCCTGACGCATATGCCTTAGAGCTGAGCCAATAAACGCAGGACATTTCCTTGGCCACAAGAGGGTCTGAAACGGCGTCACAATCTGTCAGGTGTACTAAGATTTGGACTGGGACTAATGGGACGGAGATTCTTGCTCTATTCTCCTGAAGAAAGATATAGTCCTAGGAGATGCTGGCAGCCAACTTGGGACCAGGTGAGGGAGCTAACCCTGAAGAAGCTGAGTGAGGGGAAAAAAAAAGGAGTCCTGCTCATTTCACTGGCTCCTTTGCTGCCATTTCTACTCCTGCCGTTCAGTCAACACAGCCAACACAAATTCCCTTTTTGCTTACTCCAATTTGGGTTGGTTTCCTGTCAACTGTAATAACTGCACCGCTAATTCATGGCAAGCCTGACATCAGCTCTTTTGACTTTCTATTCTACCATATTGCCTCTGAAAGTAATGTCTTTGTTCAAGATTCAAAAACACATGTCCCTCTACAGTATGTCTTTTGCCTTTCTTCATAGACTATTACACAATCTTTAGAAGTGCAGAACCATCATGTGGAATTCATTCATTTATGAACCAGTCCACGTACTACACTTTTGGGCACGACACTCCGTACATACTTAAAATGACAGTATGGGTAAGAGAGAGGCTAATTTCAAAAATTTTTGTTAAATAAAGTTACTTTTATTTTAAGATAAACACTTCTGGACAACCTCTTTTTAAGCTCTCGGGACACCATCCACCACCTGCTGCTGTGTACAATAGTTGTGGTCATCAAATTTAATTATACATTAGTTGTCTGAAATTCAGAGCACATTTAACCTAAGAAACAGTATTATAATTTGCCACGTGCTTCTTAGACTAGCACAGAAAAGCTGACTTAATCTAAAATGTGGCTAAATTACTATATATTTGAATGAAATGCTAGATCACAGCACTGTAAATTTTAAAAATTTAAAATTTTAAATAAAAATTTAAAAAATACTAAAACTGGAAAGGATAGTTCTTAAACAAGGACATTTGGTGGTGGGAGATGGGAAAGTAAATGAAAGTATGTGGCCATTCCAAAGGAGCTCTGGAGGTAGTGCCAAGGGCCAAAGTGGTCAATGATTTGAGTTCTTTATTATACTCGACTTCACATCAAAATGTGTAACTTCTCTTTTCCATGGCACAAGAAGAGCTGTATCACTATTCTTAAACTTCAAAACTACACAAAGATGGAACTAAGAAGAGGAAAACACAAAAGAAGTTTTATTTGTTCTTTTAATATGCATTTCAAGCACATAGATTCGCTCTTACAAAACTCACTATCTAAAAAGGCAAATATAAGTTCAAACCCAAGATTGCCCTGCTGTGCTGGAAGGGAATTGACCAAGGTTCATGCAGGGCTGGAGTAGGAGCTTAGCATGTGGGCTAGTGGTTCCCGAAGGAGACTGAGGTAAGTGCTGAAAGACTTGATTAGGAAGTAACAGAAGGTGGGAAGGAGTGAACTCTGTGCATGTAAAGGCATGAGTTACCAGCCAGAGAGTTGTGTCAGGGTGCTGTGCATGGTTTAATGTGAAGGAAGAGAAAAGTGAAGAAACAAATGTTTGAACTTCTGGTCTGAAAGTCATGCAAAACTTTTAAATAGGGAGCAAGAAGATAGTTGGAAGAGACAGTGTGGGGATGAGGCATTAAAAGGAAAGGGAATATGTGTGTGTAAGTAGGTATATAAAAAGAGATGGTCATATGTGCTGTGATGTAAGTGTAAAAGCAAGTAAGCAAGTGAGCAAAGTGAAGAGGACACCACTGTGGAAAACTGCACAGAGTGGAGGGTGTGGTCAGCAACAGATGGCACTGGTGGCCAAACAGTTTGGATCCCAGGCAGCGTAGGGGCATTCTACTCAGTAGAGCTCAGAAAGAGGCCAGTGGGGTCCAGGTGTACCAGGAAGAAGAAAGAGCCTGCAGGTCTGAAAGTGTGGAGGTTTCCATGTCAAGTATTCCTAATTTAGTTTTACTTTTACTTTAAAGGTGGAACTCATTGGGTTCACTCTGCATGACACCTAAATTGCCAAACCTGTGAAACCTAAGATTTTGGCTGGAATGGCAAGTGTCCCATGCCTAGAAACAAAAAAAAAAGGAAAGAGATCTTTCCACGGTGGGAAACACTTTAGAAGACATGCAACACATGGGTAGATGAGTAGAAAAGGCAGTGCCAGTAATAACCATGTATTGACCTAAAGAGATAATAAATAGATTGTTTCAAATGCCCCTGGGCTTGTGCACAACAGCATCAACATTCATCCCTGAAGTCTGCATTTTAAATGGAAAACTACTGTGAATGGTAGGGCTGAAAGTGGAAAGGCCAAACCTTCCTTTGGTTGTAGCTGCATGGTTCTTTCCCAAGCGCATTTGTGCTTTGGTGGTTTCGCTTCACTTGGCCTTTTACAACTTGGCAGCTCAGGACACAAAAATGAGGAACTCAGCAGATTAAAAAAAAATTATTCCAAATGTTCCTTTAATACTAGTATTTCTTGGACAGAGATTCCTGATGTCCTAATTAATTGTTCTCAGTGTTTCTTTAAAAGCATCCTAATTTAGCATTTGTGAATCTGCCATGGTTTTTGCTCTTAATTTGCACTCACTGGTATTTTCCTTTAATGCAGGAGAGGCACTCTCAATGGCCAGGTGAAATAACAGTTTATCTGGAGACACTTGCTTAAAATTTGCTGAGCTCAGTGACAACTTTGGGTGGTAGCCTTAAGAAATGTCAGCTGGCAGAAGAGTCGTTCTGCTCCGTGATTTCCTGCTTGCCTCCGTGAGATCTGACTTTTAAAAATCCTTTGTTACTTCACAATACATTTTCAAATGCATTTGAAGTAATTAACACCCTGAATTGAATCCTGTTGTCACATTTAATTATCAGATAGCTGTTTTCCTTTGGGTTATTCGACAGTTGCCCAAAATGTTGGTCTTAATCGAAAACCAAGAAGAGACCTTTGACATAGTGAAAGCCACCGAAGTGGCATTTACTAAATATAAATGGTAAGTGTCTAAAGGGAAGGTGAGGAAAGAGCACTAGTTTTCATCTCGAAAGGAAAATTCTTCCAGGATCAAGGGAAAATTATGTTAGCGCTTAGCTGAAGCTCCATTAGTTTCATATGTGACACGATGATTTCAAGATGTGTGTACTCCTATAACACATTACATTTGCATTGAGAAATAAAGAGTATTCTGACTCTCAAGTTCTATCTCCAATTTGTCAAACTTACTATAAATACAATAGTTAGCATTAGTCCATTATCTGGAAAATGGCATGTATAAAGAAAAAAAGTAAATGATGTTGATTTGAAATGAAGGAAGCTCATTTACATGCATTTTAGGAACTCGAAGTGAATCAGCTAAATATAGGCACCTGGGGAAAAAAACAGTTACCCTCTGGGTGGTACCCTGTAATAGGTTAGAAACATGAAACTCATTAATAGTGTTAAAAATTAGGTACCTAATGAATTGTACCCATTATTAGAGATCTTCTGTGGTAACAATTCCTTAAGAACTAGAAATTGCCACACCTCTTTGACATAAGAGAAAAGATACTATTAAAGCCACTGGGATTTATCACCAAGCAGAAGCATATTTCACATGATCAAAAAAACAGAGGCCCAGTTCTGGTACTTACTATGTAAGGACAATGGCCACTGCATCATTCAACACACTCTCCCCAAACAGAAGTGTGTATAGGTCAGGGTCGACGTGCAGTTCATGGAAAATGGCCAACACAGTCACTAGGAGGAAACACACACAAATATACAGGGTTAGCTGAAGCATAGCCATGTATTTATCCTTGGGTGTGGTCACCTCTGAAAAGAATTCATTAAATGCTCATTTTCTCAAATCAATCCTCTGTACCCACACTAGATCTTTATTAAAACAAACAAACAAACAACTAATGAGTCATTCCCCCGTTAGAGATTTCTCAGGGCTTCTCACTGCTTATAGAGAAAGTTTGAGCTCCTTGGTACAAGTCTTCTATAATCTGCACCTTGTTTACCTTCCAGCATCTCCCCCTGTATCCCCTGTCAACCCTTTGCTGCCTGCCTCAAGCCATATTGAACTTGCTACAATCTCCCCAGATCATGTAGTTTTTTAAATTAACTTTGCATTTTGGTTCACTTTACCAAGGCAGAGATTTCTTTCCCATCCATGAGCTACCATTCCCCCTTTCTTTAAACACACACACACACACACACACACACACACACACACACACACACCTTCTTACTCCAACATAAAACTTTCTTCAATCTTTAAAAACCTCTCAAGTGTTCCCCAGGACCCCGATCCCTCAGCAGAAATCTGGCTCACTCCTTTTTGATCCCAGCATTTGAATCAAATCACAAAACCTATCAGAGAAAACACTGTGAGCTCCCTGGGGATAGGGCACATCTTTGCAACACAGGGTACTTGGCAAACTCTCAATAAGTGTTTGATGCATGAATGAGTGAATGAATACATTAATGTATGAATGTTGTTTCATGGCCCACTCCTGTGAAGGGAGAGGTGGCCAGCACCTGGCTCATTCTCTCTTGAGATTATACTTATCTATAAAGATGAACCTGATGTTTCTAAGAGCAAGACCTAAGGACTTGTTTCTGGCAGACTGCTGCATGGCTACTATATGCCACATATCATACAGAAGTTCTCAGAGTACATCAGGACAGTAAATAATCACATACTGATTATCTGTGTTCACCAAAACCATTCAGTGTCTTGATACTTTAAACAGTTTTGCAAAGTGTGAACAGCAATCATTAGGAAAATGATCCGCTGAGTTGATTGCCAAAGGGGTAAAGACGATGGCTGGGAATGCTACTGATGGTAAATTTTTAAGGCAGAGTGGGCATTTTCATTTCTGTTCTTTCCTTTCCTGTTTCATGGACTGTGAGGTTAGTAACTATGTTGTATAAAAGAATAGTGCTATGGGGAACAAAAGCTGAGTTGGAAGGTTTTGTAAGTAGAGTGAAGAAATTTGGCACTTGTTCTGCTGCAGTAGGGAGCCACGAAAGGAATTTAGTCAGAAGAGTGACAATCTGATTTCAGTTCTGAAAATAAAGCACAGGCAGAAGGGCAGAGGGCAGAATGGACATATGGCTGGAGGCTTTCCCAAATGTTCTAGCAAGAGATGGTTGTACTAGAAGAGTCCTAGATTCAGACTCACAAACTCCTGAACATCCTGCTCCACCCTATACGTCCACCATTCTGGGTTCTGATAGGTCAATGACCACAGTGCTTTGTATTGCACTTATTCATTGATTCTCATCTTCCCTGAATGTCAGTAGCCCTTAGGACAGTGCTACAATATAGTAAGCCTTTAATGAGTGAATAAGTAAAAGGCAATGGCAGAGGGGACACAGCAGAAGAGACTGTATGTCCCAGATATTTGGGATAGAGAATTGGTGAGTCTTGGTGTTTGAGAGGCAGCAGGGAGTGATTCTGGGTTTTAATCCTGGACAATTAGTAGATGAGGTTGCATAAGAGAAATTAGTTTGTAGACAGGGGAATCCACTAAGTTTGGTTTTGGACATTCTGACTTAAATAGTCAGGTGGAATTTCAAGTGGCAATTTTAATAAGAAATCTGGAAATAAAAGGTTTGAACTCTACAGCGTTGAGGCAGAAGAAAGAATTTGGGGGTTAATAAACACATAGATGAAACATAAAGCCATAAGAATGACCGAGTCCCTGGGCAAAGTATATAGACAAAGAAGAGAGTTCATAGGAGATTCTTGGGGGACATTTACAGTTAAGGGATGAGTGGAGAAAAAGAAACATAAAAAACACATATGGTATATTTGCCAAACATAACTCTAAGCATGAACAAATCAGCTGGAAACTATCCATCATGAATTTCTGTAAATAGATTTTTATTTACTAAAAGTTATCCTGGAGGAAGGAGTATTGAACTCAACAACCAGCTTTGAGGTAGAAGAGACAAGAGAAATAAAATGTCATGAATTGGCATGACAATTAGCCAGATTCCATTTTACCAGGCATATAGTCAATTTCATTATTCTAGCTGCATAGGTCCTTAATTATGACAGGTAAAAGGCAGAGATGTATTCTGTAGTAGTTGGTAGCTATTCACATTTGCTACAACCCTTAGCCTTTGCAGGTAGTGGTAGTAAGGAGAGGTAGCAATTACCTCTGCTAAGAAAAAGTACCTCTTTCTTCTTTTTGGGTAAAGACCCTCATCAAAACAAAGAGGCTTCAGTTAGGGGTTTTAAATAAGAACATATTCCTTTTGCTAGGATCTTGTGGAACAAAAGTAAATTTACTCCTAAACTACAAAATTCTATCATGGCAGCTCTGTTGTTGACTTTAGTCTCTGTAGTTATTTGTATTTCTAAGCTCTGAAGATGACTTGCAGCTCATCTACACTCCCACAGCATTTCCTAGGCTCGCAAATAGGGACAAAGGTGGGGATTCCACTCCCCACCTCCCCAGTTATAGGGTCTCCTCTGTGCTAACAGGGACTCCTCATCTTTCCAGTGAGAACTTAGGGCATTTGAAGGGAAAGGATTTTAACTGAATATGCAGTTTTGTTCAAAACTGTTCTGACATTCCCACAATTCCTTTTGCACAAAGAACTGAACTCTACTTCATAAGCGATATCCCACACAAAAGAGAAAAGCTATTACTTTGCACATTCCTATCTACCCTGTGAAGAAATGGAATAGCTTCGAAATAAAGCCAGGCAGTGTGTCCTACAAGAGGGAATATTTGCTGGGACCACAAGTGAGTTGAATAGGTGAGTCAGGAAATTAGCAACCCACTCTTGCTGCTAAGCTTGGAGCTCTTAAACAACTCATTTAATTAGCTTGCTGGCAGGGCTCAATCCCACACAGAACGTCCAAGACTCGTATGTACCTTCCCAGGAGACCATCTCTTGCAACAATGGAGGACACACTCACACCAGCTCTGCCCACACCTGACTGGGTTTGTAAGGACAACCTGGGCTCAAGGCTGGCCAAAAACCAATGCCTATTTAGATGAGCCTTCTCGTGATAGTATGAGGAGAACACACTGGACAGACACCTTGTAGATAGGAAGGGAAGGAGACACAATCCAATTTCTTAAACCTCTGACTTTGGTCATATTTATCTTGGTCACACTTTATAGTTCCACTTATATCTTAGTGGCAAGTTCCAGCACCCCTGTTGGGGTTTGGGGCCACCTTCTCCCTACCTGACCTTTTAGCTTGAGGAAAAACCCACTTTGTCTGTCAAGTAAGGGACACAAATAATAGATATCACACAAGTAAGCACATATAACCTCATGTGTAAATAGATCAACACACACACACACACACACACACACACACACACACACACACACCCCTATTCCAGGTAAGAGTAGTGGATGATTAAGAAATGTCATTGAATAATTAGAGATATCTGAGAAAATAATTGTAGCAGTCAAACACCAAGGGGTAGCAGGGGGCATGAATGATGAGGAGTGGTGTGGACTGCACTTCTCAGAAGCTGGTGATAAGGGATGGAAAGAGAAAAAAATAGTAGCCTATGGAGTATAAAGCCAAGTGAAGATTTCTCTTAGATTTCTAATTCATAGGCTGTGCAGAATAAGCCAGAGGAAAGAGGCTGAAGACAGAGGAAAAAGAAGGGAAATGGCTGGATCAAGGTCTAGAGAAGGCAGAGAACAATTGAGGGGTTGAAATAAAGTTGTCTTCTCAGGAAAGCAAGATCTTGCTAAGAGCAAGGAGACAAAGGTATAAATTAGAAGCTAAAAGAGGGTTGAAAATGTCTGCTGGTTGGGGGCGGGATGATTCAAGTTTTATGAAAAACTGTTAAGGTCATATATAATTCTCATTCTTCAAGAGAAAAGCTCTAACAGTGAAGTAATATGATATTTAGATTAATTTCTTCATCATACCAAGAGTCTTGTCTCCTACTACAACCTTATTACCTTATTAGATCATCAAAACTAGTATTTTATCATCTCAAATATAATAAACATACCTGGGAATAAAAATACAGATGGTGACTGCCTGACCCCATCAATGCCTCCATGTGCTGACTCTTAAAAGATGTTTTGCTTTTTTGCCTTTTTTTTTTACTTCTAGCATTTTAACTGACCACTTTTCTAATGCTCTTGCTCTTTCAGTCACTTCGAAGTCTTCAGGGTAATTTAGTGACAGTCCTTTCCCTAGGATCTCCATTAGTAGCTTTCTGACCCATATTTTTTTGTTGTTTTACAAGGAATTTAAATTTCAAATTATATTTTAAGGTGGCAGCTCTCAACGACCTGGCACAAGATCTGCCTGGGTCTATGGGCAATTCCACACAATAGTTCCTACCCCTGTTGTTCTAAGTCATCACTCAGCCTTGTCAAAATGCTGGCTTTCCCTGGAGAGTGATCTCTCTGGTTGTCTGTGCAAATCAGTATGTATGACACTTGTCCCCGACACATGGAGAATCAAATATCTCAGGCTTGTGCAGCTGAATTGCGTCAGGCCTGACAGGTGGAGAACCCTGGAATTCTCATAAACAAGGTAGCATTTTTCCTTTCTAAAAGTGAGTATTGTGAAAATGCATTTTCTTTTTCTCAGAGGGATGATGGAGGAGGAAATTTTCCTGTAACTTTCCCCATTTTTCTGAAATACTGTACATAGTGAGATTACAAGGAGAAGCTTCCAGAAAAATTGAGGTATGAAATACTGGAACTCTTTGAGTCTAATCCTTCTCAGTGGAGAATCAGCAGCAGAATCAGTACACAGATTGGTTTTGCCAGTCAAGCTCTGCTAATCGTAACCCAGAAATACAACTAGAAAACCTCACCCTTCTGAAATAGGACAGAGAAGTGATACTAGATCTAGAAAGTTAATCACTAGAAGTTACTTCATTGAAGTAATTCTAAATTAGAAGTTATACAAAACACCATGAATGATTTAGCCTTAAAACATTGTAATCTTATTTTGGCCATCAGTATGATATATCATTTTGGTACAGAGTTAGTAGTGGAGAAAATACTATATGCAACCACACTATTATAGTCTTCTTCATCAGGGATCCTTAGGAGAAATAAGCTCTATTGACTGAAGGCAATGTCTTCAAAGTATCATCTAGGGACTCCTGGAGCTTCCTGAGACCTACACAGGAAGATCCCCAAGGTCAAAACCATTTTCAGAATAATATGAAAATGTCACTTGCATTTTTCATTCTTAGTCTTTCATCTGTGTACAGTGGAATTTTCCAGGGGCTATATGATGTGGGATAGTGCAAGTGAATGCAGAGGCAGATGTGAGAATCCAGCTGTCTTCTATTATAACACATATTTAAAAATATAAAACAATGTTACTCTTCTCAGTAAATTTTTTTTGTTTTGGAAATTTATTTTTCATAAAAATATGTTATTTAAGATGTAAATAGTTTATTATTATAATTTTAAATTAACAAAATATGTTTAAAATTGTTTACATTCTAATATGGTACATATTGATAGATATAATACACATAAACTCTTTGAGGTCTTCCCTAATTTTGAAGAGTTATACAGGGATTGTGACAACAAAAAGCTTGAGAAGCATTGTCTTAAGCCATTTGTTTATTTAATGGATTAGCTTATATTCTATGCATTAAGGGTGATACTAGCTAAGCATCACCTTGTAAAGAAATGAAAAAAAGAAGTCCACAAATCATTTTCTATAGAGCTTAATTCTCTTCTTGGATTCCTGTTGAGCAAGGCTCCCTAGATCTTAGTATCTTTTGTCATGCAATAATGAGCTAATTCTTTCAGCATACATGAAGAGGATTTCTAATAACTTTTTTGCAGGGGAAGGGCAGAGGAAGAGAGAAAGAGACTCCTAAGCAGGCTCCATGCTCAGCACGGAGCCAGAGGTAGGACTTAATCTCAAGACCCTGAGATCATGACCTGAGCCAAAATCAAGAGTCGGATGCTTACCTTACTGAGCCACCCAGGCATCCCTCCAATAACTCTTAAATGAGGAAAATTATTCTTTTCACATTAACTCCCCTAGCACACTTTTGGAATCACATTTCTGTCATTATTATTTGTATTTGTTTAAGTGCTTTTTTTGGAATGTATGTGCTTTGTGGACAGAGATTGTTTCTTCAATATGTAGATGCATAATAAAAACACTGATAATCACACATCTTTTCCTGGACTTCAAACATGGCTGAATGGTGTTCCAGAATAATCTACTTCCTCTTGTGCTTAAAAGCCAAAAATATGGTCCTTAGAAGTCACTAAGAGTATAAGAGGGTAATCTGAAGATCATGAGGTTTGACATTAAGGAGAGAAAAATAAACAAGACACATAAAAATTGAAAAGACAGAAACATGAGAATAAATCTGGGGTTGGGGGTGGTGTTTTTTAGATCCTGTATTTGGGAATTTATGGGCTGAAATATGCTGGCACTTTAGCTAGTACTTTACAATTTTTCCCAAAGGTACCTAAAATGGGAATATTCTATATTTAACATTAGCACAGAACATAAACATTTAACAAAGACCCAATTTTCTCACCAATGGTGTTTAATGAGCCATGGTGCAGTTTAATGGGGAATCTTTGCAGTATGCCCAATATCTGAGTAAGGATGACTCATCCTGTTGTACAAGGATTCTCCAATCAGAATTATTACTTAAGCATTTTGCCATTTTAAAAATGAGCATGGTAGGCAAGGGTTTACCTACAAATCATGAAATAAATTCAGAGAAAAGCTCAGTGGAGCCATAAAGCAGCCAAAATTTGGATGGGTCCCAAGAAATCAGCACTTGGAGGTACAGATATCATTGTGGCCCATTAAATGCAACTATTGTAAGGAAAGAGGTAATTGTGTTAGTTATGATCACAGTACGCATAAAATAAGTGAGCCTCACAAACAAATGTTTCTCTTGATACAAAAAATTATAAAAACAAATAGTGTCTTATATTATCATGTCTCAACCTGTGGCTCAAGACCCTAAGGACAGTAGAGGAAGGTTTTAAAATGACAGATGAATATTCCTGTTTTCTAAGAAGATTAGCAAAACTGTTAAGAGTGAACAAAAGTAATATTGAGAAGAGTCAACACTCAATGTGTGACACAAAGGGAAAAAAAGATATTTTAGGAGAAATCATATCATGAATCCACTCATTCCTGTCATCACTTTGTGTGGTAGGCTGTATAATGCCCCCCAAAGATGTCCATACACTAATGTCTGGAAGCTGTGCATTGATTACTTTATATGGCAAAAGGGTCTGTGCAGGTGTAATTAAGGTTACCTTAAAACGGGTAGATTACATTGGATTATATGGTTGGATCCAAACTAGTCACATAAGACCTTAAATGCAGAGAAACTTCTTTGCCTGGAGTCAGAGAGATGCGGCCTAAGAGAAGGCAGAAAGGAGACTCAAAAAAAAAAAAAAAAAAAAAAACAAAAACAAAAACCCAAGGATATCAGGAAGATTTCACATGTGAGAAAGACAGCATACACCATTGCTGACTCTGAGGTGGAGGAGATCACCTGAAAGGGCCAAAGTGAGATCTAGGAGGCAAGGGTGTCCCCAGTTTTCAGTCAGCAAGGGAACAGGGACTCCAGTCCCACAACTGCAAGGAACAGATTCTGCTAACCACCTGAATGAGCCTCAAAGTGGATTCTTCCCACAGCTTTCCTGTAAGAGCCCAGCCAATCAACACTTTGATTTTGGTCTTGTGAGACCCAGAGTAGAGAACCCAGTTGAGTCAACCTGGACTACTGACCTATATAAGTGTAAGATAATAAATTTGCATTGTCCTAAGCTGTTTGTGGTAATTTGTTATGGCATCCTAGCAAACCAGTACACTCTGACCCCCTCTCACAAGAGGAAGTACAAAATGATGGGCAGGTTAAGCACCCAGGCATTTGACTTTTTAATACATGAATTACTGAATAAGGATATGGCTGGAACGACCTCTCATAAGCACAGTCCTTCCTGCCCCAACCCCACCACTGGTAGAAAAGAAGTCACTTAGACACATCTATGTTTTAGATCATGCTTAGCAAAGAAAAACCCAGACCAATGAGAAGGTTGTGGGTTTGTAGATGTGTGCCTATGGGGCCCTTTGTGCTGCTTAATTATCCATGTGTGTCACCCTCAGTATGATCATCATGCACAACATATCACTCATTTACTCAGAATGTATTCTTTTATAGTTCATCAAATCATTTTATTTTCCAGTGTATATCCTGTCTGGAATATACTGTCACACAAAGTCAGTATGAGGAATTGGTGCTGAGGTGGGAATAACAAAGTCTAAACCAGGATGGAAGGTCAGCACAACTGGGCAAACCAAACCTGAGGAGAGCAAGCCAAAAGTTAGAAAGCATCTCTCATGATAAAAGCAAGCAATGGCCATTTTAATTTTTCTTCTTTGAACTTTGTTTTATAAATTTTATAAATTTACTATAATATGCTACTTTTAGATCAGAAAGGACAAAAGTCATTTTAAAAACTGACAAAACTTAATGAGGAGATAAAACATGGAACTCGGAAGTCTCTTCCCACATCCCAGGATACCATACATGAGGACCCCTACCCTCCCCACTCCTTCTCAGGACTTCCTCCCTGGGCTTACAAACTGCCAAGCCCTCTGTGTATCATGGCACTGTAGATTACTGTCTCTCCAAGTGCTCTCTTTCTTTACACTGGGGAGACTAGCCTCTCTTAGCTTCCCTTCAGCTCATCCAGCCTCTCTTTCTCTCCTTTGTGAACCTGTTCCTTTAATACAAATGCTCCCCAGGAATACCTCCTCCGTTCCCTTCTCACTTTACCAACTCATCCTGGGAAATCTCATCCACACCCAGTCATCTTAACTTCCAGCCCATCCCCTTCTCTGTCAACTACAGACTCCAATATCTAACCACTGCCAAGACAACTCCACCTGGAGTTCTTCTACTGGAATAAAAACTTAGTAAGTACCAACTGTGTGTCTGACCCTGAGTGTGGGTGTTCCCCACCCCCAAGCCAGCCCCAGTCAATCTGCTGCTCTTGCTCCTGAATGACTCAGAAATGGCATCATCACCAAGAAGCTGTTTGTTTGTGTTAAAAAAATGTTGTGAGTTATCTTGTTTGAAATGGGAAGATCTCTGGACTTTAGAGGATATGATATCAAGAAGCAAGCCACACTTTGCAGTTCAGTAGTTTACAGGGTCAATCAAGGAAAGAAAAAGAAAACAGTTCCAGAGGTGCTATACTACATCAGATACTGCAGCATGAACTAGCTTTGTCATTTCTGAAAATTTAGCCCTCTATGGTAATCCTTCCTGGACTGGAAAATAATATAAGAATGCAGAAGTTCAACTGTAGATAAATGCATTTTCTTATGTGAAAGCAGCACTTAAAACAAATAACCTCCTGAGAAATAGCTTACAAGCATTTTAACTTCTCTTTGAATTGGTCCTCTTGGATAAAAAGTTCATCACCACTGGTTATCGATTGTTCATCTACATATTCACCAATGCCTTTTATAGTTTCTGGAGTGCAGTAGACAATTAATTCTGTTGATTAAATGAGTGAATGAATGAATGACTCTTGAAGGTCATGCACCATGTAGCTAACTCCTTGAGCAGACCAGCCCCAGCCTCTCTTGTATTTTCCCACTGTGATCAGTCACTTCATTGCCCACTCTCTGACCTGGCAGCACTTGTTACAAAAAGCTGTCTCCATTTCAGTTCAAAATAATAAACTGAACAACACAATGCTTTTTATCTGTAGTATCCAGGTAAAAGGTCAGCCTCTGTCCTTTCTTGGCTGTGTTCTAGGAGGGAAGTTGCTTTGCAAGGAATTCTAAAGCAAGGGGCCTCTGACAGGCAACGCAGGGCAAGAGGACCCAACCCCAGTTTGCTACTAGTGGGTGCTCTCCTGGCTCCTCTAGGCAACTCATTTTTAAGGAGGCACTCACTTTCAGGGTTGTGTAGGTGTGGGCTCTGCACTTACAGCAGCCTGAGAGTAAGTGCCATCTTCAACTTGACTCTTCAATTGCCTTACTGCTCCATGGTTTTGACCTTAGGCAGCCAAGCTGAGCCCTAGAGGGAGCCAAACAGCCTCTTATCCAAGGAGATACTCTTAAGAAATTTCCATCCAATTTGCCACAATGTGCAATATCTTCGTTCGCACCTAAATGGAATGTGTGGGCTGGATGCTGACTTTCAAAACTTCTGTCCTGCAGGTCTGCCTTTGAGTATCGCTGAGAATGAACTGCTTTCATTTAAACAGAGCCATTCTGTTCCCCAAAGCAGTGAGCCAGAGAGGTCTGTCAGCCACAGCTGTTTCCCAGCTGTCCACAGAGCTGTTGAATTGCTTCAAACGGTTTTTCAGTGTGTTCTTGGAATCCCATCCTCAGAACACCTGGAGTCTTGCTTTATCTGCTTTCAATATCCTGAAGCATTTATATAGTTGGTTGTCATCTATTATCTTCTCCAGTTGTGTTCTGTGGAGCTGATTTTCCATACCTGGGTTTCTAATATCTGAAGAGAGACCTTTGTGCCAAGACCTTGCTATTTACAACTCTGTCCCAATATAGAGATAATGATTGGGAACTTGGCTCCAAACTAAAACCAACCTGCAATCAGATACTAGCTGTGATGCAAATAAACTTGGTGATCTTGAGCCAGTTACTTAACCTCACTAAGCTTTCAGTAACCTTTGTCAGTACAGTGGAGATAAAAATATTCCCTCCCTTGTAAGTGTTTTGGATAACAGTTATATGGGATAATTCATGTTAAATATCTGGTGTATTGTAGCTCAGTTAAGGATGGGTATGATTACTGTTATTATTCATGTCATCAAAACCATCAGAGGGGGTTTGTCCATTATAAAATGGAATGATACCTTCTACCTATGTGTTTCTCCTTTGACACTCAAAAATTACTTCAAGGGAAAAAAATGATATTGTCAAGCAGAGAAGCAATGGAAACTCTTCTCTACTTCCCTCTCTCACAAATTACCCCTTAAATTTCTGCACTTGGAATGAGTACCTAATTCTTGTTCAGTGGGCATTTACTTTCTCTCTCGGAGCCTCAGGTACTGTCTAAAAATGCAGTTGAGTGAGGTTGTCTTTAAGGTCCTTCCAGAGCTAAAATTCTGTGGCTCTCAGACTCAAACTCCAAGCCAAAGTCTCCACATGTAGAGTGTACATGTTTTCCTAATTATGCTGATGGAGCCTGGGTGCAGCATTGAAATCAGGAATTAAGCAGCAACTATATAATAGTGTCCTGGACAAATGACTGTAAATTTGATTCTTGTCTGCATGAGTGAGGAGAGAGTTATAATAGCAAGTGCATATGCCCTCCTTGCCTTGACCCTAACCCCCAGGATTATCAACTCAGGACACCCCCAAAGGTGTCTGAGCCCAGGGAGATCTTACTAAGTTTGAGCAGGTCATGTTGTCTGTGGCCCTATATGGGAATGAAAAACCTCTATCCATAGGGCCATCTCTTATAGGAGAGAAACAAGGTTCATGTTTCTTTCAAATGACATGTTATCTTCCTCAATCAGGCAAAATATTGGGTTGAGGTGAGGGAAGCTTTAAGCCTTCCCAGATCCCCTCCCCACAGGAGTGGTACAAGGGTCCATATCCCCTTCTTCTGTGCTTACAAAGCTGCCTGGACTACCAACTTGTTGGTACCAAACTTGTATCTACATCCCCCTTTAGAGAGGAGCTTCTTGAGGGCAGGAGCTGTGTCTGGTTTATTACCCCTTCCCTCAACCACTTCTACAGTGCCTACTACATAGCAGGTGCTGCATAAATGTTTGCTAAGTGAAATTAATCATAAAAGGAGAACTTGACTGTCGGGTTTCATTTTGTGCTAAGCCTAATTGGCACATCACTGTTCTATTTTGAGAAGTAGCAGTGGTATAGAACAAAGAATATTGGACATGCTTTGTCTCTCATCTCTGGCACTTATGAGCCTTGTAAATTTAAATAAACCACTTATGCATTTAGAACCTCAGTTTATTAGAATGGAGATAATTAACTGTGGTGATGATCAAATTAGATGATATATGTGTACACACTCAGTTAATGGTTGTTATCACTAGATGACATACTCCGAAGCAAAAAATTCAGATGGAGCTTTTCATTTGCTGCCAATTGGTAGCTTTGGGTTGCTTCTAAATATTGACTCAAGTGCACCATTGCTTTGATGGGTAGAATAAAGATGTTACTGATTTTAGAACTAGCTGAAAATTAGCTACAGTCAATAAAATATTTTGATCACATGGCTGTTAGTAACTTACAAAAACATAGTCTACTTATCTAAGGAAATAGAAGTTCTAGTTTTTGTATCAATCTTTCTTCACTTACTGTAAAATCTTGAGAAAATTTTAAAAAATCCTCTGCACCCAATTATTTCACTTAAATGCACGCATCCTCCCTACCCAGGAAAACTATGTGAGAATAACTGAAGTGCTGGGTATGAAGCTATTTGAGTTCTTTGAAAAAGATACACAATATAAATCTAAGCTGTTATTTTTATTTCTGAGTAAATTTGTTCAAGAATAGAATCTGAGTTTATATGATGGTGTTTTATAGACCTGGGTTTATGTAGAGGCTTTTAAACTGATACTATCCCAGTGTGTTTAATATGGAATTGGATAGACACAGAAAATGCAGTAGAGTACTGTTAAATGACACCGTATGCAGGTTTGAAACACAATGCATAGTGAAAATGGCTGGTCTCTCTGCATTCTCCAGAAGCCTGCTGCCTTCCGTGGGAAGTACACTGGTTTAATATCCTCTGGCTTCCTCAGAGGTGTAATTTTTTCCCCCTGGAATTCAATGAAAGCATAAGAAAGGGCCCTGAATACTCCCTCACTGTTTGCCTTCTCCCACAGCAATAACAATACTTCTCTACCAAATATTAGATACTAAAAGTAGAGTCACCCAAGTTTCTCCCCAAAGAATTGGGCAAATGGTTCAAGGACATGAACCTTAAACTGTATGTGAGTGTTTTGTTTTTTTGTTTTTTTTCAGAATGTAGGCATAAAACCATCTCAGTCTCCTCGATGCTGCTTAGAAGATATTAAATGAATGTCATCTCTGTTCTCTAAGCCAGCCTGGAAGTGAAGGAACTACTTTGTACATTTCATCTTATTTTTGACTACAAGTAGAAAGTTATTCAGCTTTCTCTTGAATTCCTGTGTAGAATATTGATAACACCAGTGATGAGAAACCACAAACTTACTGTAGTCTAAAACTCTGAAATGCATAGGCAGAGTGGGCCAGAGGTGAAAAAAGAACAATATATACGACTTTAAAAAGAAGACATGATCCAAACAAAAGAAATAAATGAAGACCGCAATTAAATATGGAAAAACAACAGTGAAAGGAGAGTGTCGACTAAAGGGACTGAAGGAAAATAAAGCTAAAAAATAAAAACTCTTCTGATTATGGCAGTTGGTAATCACTTCTCCTACGTTAAGAAAATGAACCCAAAAATCTAACCAGAAAATTCAATGATGAATGAAAAAAAAATCAGACAGCCCCATTAAGTCACCCTTACTGGAAAGGCATTTCTCCAAAAATAACAGTTCTACTTTTAATTATAGGTTCTTGGGTTTGTTAATCAGCCATCTTCCTCAAGGCTAAGCTCGGTGCAAATAACAGACAAGGATTCAGCAAAATGTCCTGTTTAATTAAAAAGAATTTAATTAAAAATATTTTTAAACACATGACCAATCACCATTATTTATGCAGATGTTCCTTCATGGTTCTTTGGAAAGGCTTTTTCTTTTCTTTTTCTTTCTTTTTTTTTTTTTTTTAAATATGCTGTTCTTCTGCAAGAACTGCTGTGAAATGAGAAGCACTATGACTGGTAGTTAATACCTATTTTTATCAAAACAGCAGTGCAGCTCACACATCGCCGGTGCAGCCGTAACCATAGTAACCCCAAGTAGAAAGGGTCTTCAGATTATCAACACGATCAAAGGTAAGATAGTTCATGTGCCTCTGGAATAGTTACACTGCGGCAAACTTTAAAGGATAAAGATGGATTTCCTCCTCCCCCAACCCCATACCCTAAATGTTGAATGAAAATAGTGACTTGCAAGTACAGCGTATAAAAACGTCTCTCATTTTAGAAGACTCTTATTTCCTCAAAGTGTTAATAGAAAAGATGAAAACTCAGTGCTATGCATTTGTCCCGTGCTTCTTCCTGATTATGCCCAGGAGACAATAATAGTCATTTTGTCGAGTTGGGAGGATTTGCTAGAGGGAAAACCTCACCCTCAACTGCCCTGAAGGATGAGAAGCCATATTTTGTGTCCATGTGTTTGGAGGATGGCTATGGTCAGTGGTGACTGTAGGGCACATGGGATAAGCTATATACGGTGATGCAGGGTGTGGACTGGCAGTCCACTTATGAGGAAAAGGAGCTTTTCATTAGAGAAACAGTGGAACCGGTTTTAAAAAGCAGTGTAATACCAACCTAAAAACAGACCTGAATGTGGCTTTATAATTTGTGGTTGGGACAGGATGGAGTGGGGACAGAGCAGGGAATAAAAAGCTAGAGTACCCATGATCAGTTATTTTATCAGAGGAACTATGATTTATATAATTCAAATAGAGGCTAGCTAGTAGGCAAGTTAGTATACAAGCCTTTATACAACATTTTGTAATGCCTTATATGACCACAGGAGCAGCATCTGGAAACACAGGGAAACTACTTGGAATTTTAAGTACCCAAATGTATAGCGGATATTACAAAAAGTAGAGAATCCACATGAAGATAAATATAATTCAATTATTTTTCTTCTTTAAACCTCTTTATATTGGAGATAGACTATGAAAGTGGGTGAACAAGTAATGAAATATAAGAAAATAATTATTTCATCATGGCTACTTAAGAAAAGAATGGTTATCTGGCAATTTTATGTTCAATTGTAAACAAATAAGAATGCTATGATAGTATTATCTAAAAAGCCAATAAAGTGCCTTAGAAGAACTCACTACTAATAAACATTTATTTAATAAGTTAGCAATTTGCAAATAATTTTCCATAACGCATTTCATTTGATCTTACAGTAATTCTGTGAAGAAACTGGAGGTACTTTCTGTTTTGTTTTGCTTTTATAGTATTTATTTTAAGCATGGGAAGTGAGGTTCAGAGAAGTTAAAGCACTAAAACATAGTGCTCCATTCACCCATGACACTAATCTTGCCTTAATGAACAGACACTTTCAATATCCAGGATAATTCAGCCACTAGAAGACCCTATTCTTACTTCATTTTTAGGTAACTCTCCTACCCCATCACATGTCTATTTTATTTTTAGTGGCAGTTTGTTTCTCTTGGGATTGAAAGTTTATGATCCATCCCTAACTGTGATCATTTTAGGCAGATAATTTTCTAGGAGCTCTCTTAGATCTTTAACCCACAGACAAAGGAGCTGGCACCATATTCCTCAGTGCCCTAGCTCACACCTCCCCTTGGGACCAATTTGCACCAGAATTACAGCGACACCTACCTGTGATTTTAGGTAGCACATATTGGGAATGTTGGGTAATGGACGCTGCCAGGAGACAGCTTGGCTGGTGGCATCTCAGAAGGGAGGTCACTAATCTGAGAGGTGGATGTCTCAGAGATCAGTACTCAGCCCAGTTCACTCTATAACTCACCAGTTTACTCAGAAATACAAATATTTCACTCATCAATTCCTATATTCATTAGGTCTCTGGACTGTCTACATTAGCAACAACTGGACATTTAGAATTGCAGTTTTGGAACCCACCTCAGACCTATTGAATAAGAGTATCTGGAGACAGAGCCCAGTAATCTTCATATTAACAAATTCTCCAAGTGAGTTTTAAGTACACTCAAGTTGGAGAACCACTAAGTAGAGCAAGAATTATCTCAGCAATTATCTAAGTCCTCTTGGAATTTATGAGGAAATTAAGCCTAAAAAGGTAAAGTGGCCACCTGATTTGCTCTGTGAGTCAGTAGCAGGCACTAAACTAGACCTCAGATCTCCCAACTCCCAGTAATAAAAATAGCATGGTGCTATGACACTTGTCAAGTATAGGCTGGTTGGGCTCAACATTAGCAAAGCAGAGACTTTGTATCTATATTCCTCTTGGCTTCTAATTTCAATAAATGAATTATCATCCATGCATTTAATTTAAGTTCCAGACAGGATAATGCCAGAGTGAATTTTCTAAAATTCAATTAACAAGAGCCAGTAGTCTCCTTATGAAAGCCAACATCCAGTACTCAGGGCTTCATCAAGCACTTGGGATTCTTAGCACACGTTAGCTGCCAGAGCAAGTCAAGATGTGTGACATACATGTAATACACAAAGTCACTGAATTTTTTTTTTACTTCATGGCATGTGCAGTAATACCATATTGAGTTGGAATATTTTCCCTTAAGATCTCCTCATCACATTTCACAGTAATTTACTAACATGATATAAAAAATGATTGGTTAATTTTCTCACTTCTATGAAATTTTGAAGAGTTCTTTTTTACATACATAGATCTGCTTCAACATAAATGCATAAATGTGATCACATTGTACATATGCTGTTTATTTGTTTATTTTGTTTTAATTATCTTTTTTTCTTTTTAACACGTCTCCCCTTTTCCCATCTCTTCCTTGCCTAAACGTGTATCTTTACTCCTCCTAAATAACCCTATTTATACTCTAATATATGTCCACCAAATATCTTTATATTAAAATTATCTTTGTAATAATCACATACACACATTTGTAACAGATGTTAAATCAGAAGTTTAAGGAACAAAGAAAAAAATAACATGTCCTGCAGTGAGATGCACAATTTTAAAATATATATCCAAAAAAATGAGAAAATCTCTCCCTCTAGACTCTAACCTAGAGGTGAAGATTTGTGAAGAGAGTTGTTTTCCTGCATGTGAGCTGTGAATATCACACAGGGGTGTTTGACTCTCATCTCAAGCCTAGGGGAAGGGACTTTGGCGAGGCCATCAGACAGCTTACGATGTGACTAGAGTTTGGGGACACGGTGAAACACTCTATGATTCTCAAATAAGAAATCTAATGGGCTATGGCTATCCAGTTGCTCTGATGGTAGCTAATTATCAATCAAATAAAACATTTCCTTACCACATCTGTGGCTCTACCTTGTAGAAACTGCATCCAGTAAAGGGTAGATGTGACATATGGGAAAGAATAAAGAACCCAGCCACACCTGTTCTCCAAAAGGTAGGCAACCTACCTTCAACAGGCTAGGGAAGATAGCGTGAAGTCTTAAATTAAGTTGAAAACTTGGGATATTACACAGGATTGGACATGTTCACTGCTGAATTGAGACTCCAATTGCAACTTAAATAGGTTTTTATCCAGCGGGTGGAAAAAAATTTAACCTCACTGAATACTTTTAAAGGAGCATGGGAGACACTGGAATAGAATAGAGCCCAGAAATAAACCCATGATTATATGATCAATTAATCTATGATAAAGGAGATGGGGATATGCAATGGGGAAAATACAGTCTCTTCAACAAACAGTGCTGGGAAAACTGCACAGCAACATGCAAAACAAGGAAATGGGACCACCTTCTTACATGATACACAAAAGTAAAGGATTTCTTTTAGGATTAAGGACCTAAACATGAGACCTGAAACCATAAAACTCCTAGAAGAAAACACAGGCAGCAATTTCTCTGACATCATCCATAGAAACATTTTTCTAGACATATCTCCTTGGGCAAGGGCAACAAAAGCAAAATTAAAGTATTGGGACTACATCAAAATAAAAAGCTTCTTCACAACAAAGGAAAAAAATCAATAAAACAAAAAGACAATCTACTGAATGGGAGAAGATACTTGCAAATGACATATCCAATAAGGGGCTGGCATCCCAAATATTTAAAGAACTTACACAACTCAACACAAAGACCACCAATAACTCTATTAAAAATGTGCAGAACACATGAACAGACATTTCCCAAAGAAGACATACAGATGACCAATAAACACAGGAAAAGATGCTCAGTATCATTCATCATCAGGGAAATGCAAATCAAAACCGCAATGAGATATCACCTTATATCTGCCAGAATGGCTGAATCAAAAACACAAGAAACAAGTGTTGGTGAGGATGTGGAGAAAAATGAACCCTTGTGCACTGTGGGTAGGAAGGCAAATTGGTACATCCACTGTGGAAAACAGTATGGAAGTTCCTCAAAAAATTAAATGATCCAGTAACTCCACTATTGGGTATTTACCCAAAGAATACAAAGACTTGAAGATATATTCACCCCTATGCTTGTTGCAGCATTACTTACAATAGCCAAGTTACAGAAACAATCCAAGTGTCCATTGTTAGATGAATGAAGAACCCAAGGATCCATCAATAGATGAATGGGTAGATGCACAGTGGAATATTACTTAGCCATAAAAAATAATGAGATTTTTGCCATTTGCAACAACATGGATGGATCTACAGGCAATAATGCTGAATAAAATACATCAGTCAGAGAAAGAGAAATATCATATGATTTCACTCATGTGGAATTTAAGAAACAAAACAAAGAAAAATGAGACAAACCAAAACCAAACAACAAACAAACAAACAAACAAACAAAAAACCACCAGATTCTTAACTATAGAGAAAAACTGATGGTTACCACAGGGGAGGTGGATAGAGAGATGGGTGAAATAAGTGGAGGGGATTAAGTGTACACTTACTGTGATGAGCCTTAAGTAATGTATGGAATTGATGAATCACTATATCGTACACCTGAAACTAATATATCAGTGTATGTTAGTTTTACTGGGAAATTTTTAAATTTTTTTTAAAATTAAAAAATTAAAAATAAAGAAGCAGTGGGAGAAAAAAAGCCTTGCTTTATATATACGTATACGTTTGTATATATGTATTAAATATTGGGATCATTTTTTATGTACACTTTTCTACATCTTGCTTTACATAGTCAATAATGCCTCCTGGAAAACTCTCAAGTCAGCTGGAAGACCACTAATTTAACCTCTTTAATGGTTACATGATATGGTGTAGATGTTCTACGACCTTCCAATAATTTCCCTTGTTGATAGGATTCACTTTGCTCCTTATTGTTTTTTTTTTCTCTACTTAAAAAAGATGTTGCAATAAACATCTTTTGTCCATACATCTTTAGGAACCCAGTATTTTTACTTCTGTGGGACAGACTCCCAGAAGTCAGATTACTAGGCCAGAAGGAACTATATACTTTCAATTCTAATACTTTTTGCCAAATTGCTTCCCAAAGGTCTGTTAATGATTTAAACTTTCACTAGCAGTATATAGCAGTCTACTTTTTGCTGCCTCCCTGTCAGCAATGACTGTTATTTGGCATTACAATTGTTGCCAAACTGCTACAGGTAAAATGATATGCTGTTACTTTATTTTACATTTCTATGACTTCTGGTGAGTACACAACTTTCCATATTTGAACCCCAAGTGAATTTGCTCTTCTATGAATCACTTCTTCATAGTCTTTGTCCATTTTTCTGTTATTTATTGCTAGATTGTCATTTTAAAGCGTATTTCTTTACACTTTAGGGAAATAGTAATATCTGTCCTCTACATTTAAATGCTTTTCCCCCAAAATGTTGTCTATTTGTTGACTTTTTAATGGTATCTTTTGTTATTTAAATATGTTTTTATATAGTCAAATACATCTATTCTTTATTTATAGATTCTGGGTTTCCATTCTTTGTTAAGAAGAATTTTCCTATTTATAATTGGCAAATAAAGATATACATATTTTCTTACAGTTCTTTTACTTCATTTTGTCATTTACATTTTAATTCTTCTAAGCATATTTTTATAAATGGTTAGATAATCCCAATTTTATTATCTTCTAAATGGCTAGCCAGTAAATTGTGCAGGTACCATTTGTTAAATAAATCATTCTTTCCCACTGGATTGAAATACCTGTCAGCTGAATATGTTTGTCAAATTCTCATTTATACTGAGATGTGTTTCTGGATCCTCTATTCTTTTCCACTGGTCTGTGTAATCCTAGGCCAATACCATATTGCTCTGATTATAATAGTTTTGTAGTAGATTCTTATATCTGGTTAGGCAGTTCCCTTAATGCTCTTATTTTAATTCATAAATATTAATATAATTTTATTCAGTTCATATTTTTAAAGTGTTATATTTTCATGAGTGTGGCATTGAATTTTTATTTAATTTAGAGACAAGTGGCATTTTTATTACATCATTCTTCTCATTACCAAGACATCGAGCTAACACAGGCTACTGGCTTCCTCCCCAAAATCAAAGATAGAGAAAGTACACAGAGAAAAATGGAATTGAGATTAACAAATCACAATAATAATACCAAAAAAACCCGGAAATTGCCTGGGAGAAGTAAGGCTGTTTTGGATTGCTGGCTAGTAGAAGGAAGGTGAGGGAAGTGGAAAGGTGCAACTTTCAAAGGGCAGCTATTCACAGCAGTGAAAAGACAAATTAAAAAAAAAAAGTTTAAGATCCACCCTTTAGGCTCAACTTGCATTTCCATGAAGTAATTATTGCTCAGCTCCTTACCACACAAGGCACACATAATTAGCTAGACACTAAGACAGGTGTTCATGGGGGGGGTGTGTGTGGTAATAACAGGGCATTACAAAAGATCTCCTGGGGTAAGAAGTTGATGAAACTGTGGCATTCTCTTTCCCTACAAATCCTGGGGCTGGTGGATTACCATTATAATTTCTCCCTAAAGGTCTTAATTAACCCTAACGTGAACAATTGGGTAATGCAGGTTTCTCAATCTTGGCACTACTGACATTTTGGGCCATATGATTATCTGCTGTGGAGGGCAGATTGCTCCATTGTCTTTAATTTATCTATTGAGTTCTTTACTTGGAAAATCATGAATTTTATCTGCCCTTGACCATCCTAAGATTTATTACCAGGTGTTTGTTCAAATTGTCTTCTGACAACTTCAGGAATTTATTCCATGTGTGTATGTTCTGTTTGTTCTGACTGATCTTCCTCTCTCAAGCTGCTGAAAAGTCATGTTGCATTTTTATTTTTCTCTGTTGGCTAATTGAGTATTATGTTAAGACTGTTTGTTGGACTATCTTCCAGGATAGCAGTCCTGTAAGTACCATCAAGTAGCCCGGTTGTATAGAAACACTTCAGGCACTTGGAGGAAGCCACCCCCTTAACAGAGACACCAAGTTCAGTCAAGCAGGTCACCCTTTTCCATTACCAAAATCCACATATTCCTACAACTCATCTGACTTTAGCAAAATCAGATAATTGGACTCTATGTTTTTAGCAAAATCAGGTAGATTGGAGAGGGTAATAAAAGGCAAAGAAGCCAAGTTAAGGTCACCCCTTCCCTGGAAGCTACTGTTAACCTTCATGAATTTTTTAGTGACCATAATGTTTACATTAGGACCAAATGATTCATCTCTAAACCTTAGTTTACTCTTTTGTAAAATAAGGGTGTTAGATTAATTCCTAAAGTCTCTTTCTGCAAAAAATATCCTACCATTTTATTATTTAAAATCACCCCTTATGTCATCTGAAGCAATGTGTAGAAAATTGGATCCATGGCTAAATAAGATGGCTATAAAAATTTTACAGGGGCACCTGGGTGGCTCAGTCAGTTAAGTGTCCAACTTTGGCTCAGGTCATGATTTTATGGTTCATGGGTTGGAGCCCTGCATTGGGCTCTGTGCTAATGGCTCAGAGCCTGGAGCCTGCTTCAGATTCTGTGTCTCCCTGTCTTTCTGATTCTTCCCCACTCACACACTCTCTCTCTCTCAAAAATAAACAAACATTAAAAATAAGTTAAAAAATTATGAGACAATTTGGAAAAGTTACACACACACACACACACACACACACACACACACACACACACACTGGAATATTATTCAGCCATAAAAAAGAATGAAATCCTGCCATTTGTGAAAACATGGATGGACCGAGAGGTATTATGATAAGTGAAGCAAGTCAGACAGAGAAACACAAAAACCATATGATTTCACTTATATGTGCAATCTCAAAAACAAGACAAATGAACAAAAAAAATGCAGAAACAGACCCACAAATACAGAGGAAAAACCGGTGGTTGCTAGAGGTGAGATGGTGAAGTGATGGGCAAAATGGTTGAAGGAAAGGGGGCAGTACAGGATTCCATGTGGAATGAATAAGTCATGGAGATGAAAGGTACACCACAGGGATATAGTCAATAGCACTGTAATAGCATTGAATGGTAACAGATGGTAGTTACACCTGTGGTGAGCATAGCATAATGTATAGAATTGTTGAATCACTATGTCGTACATCTAAAATGAATGTAACATTGTGTGTCAACTATACTTTAATAAAAAGAAAATTAGAGAAATTTGAATGTGGACTAGGTATTAGATGATACCAAAGGACTAAGGAAAATTTTGTAGGTTTGATAATGGCTTCATGGTTACATAAGAACAATGTCCATAACTGTAGAGATGTATATCAAAATACATGTGGATAAAATGACAAAACCTGATATTTGCTTTCACATATTTCTATCTCCTGCCTATGAAGTTAAATATAAAGTATATTTGTGTTTTATAAAAGTAAAATTACTACATTACACATATTATGCTCCTAACTTTAACCAAGCAAGTCACAAATGAATTTAGTTGGTCAAGGGAGCATTCTACTAACCAACTAGGTAGATTCATGGAAATCCATTACTATTACCAGGAAAATAGGCAAAAATGTGCATGTCATACTTGCTGATGGTAAAATACCATCCTCATTTTAGTATATCATAAAAATAACAATATAATAATAATAATAATAATAATAATAATAAATATCTCATTTAATCCTCACAAATAACATTTAAAATAAGTCTTACTATCTTCATTTTATATATGGAGAAACTGAGGCTCAAATAGGTCCGACAGAATATGAATTTAAACACAGGCCTATCCCACTCCATGGACAATATTCTTAATCAATAGTCAATGACTGTTCTATTTATTCAGTAAATATTTACTATGCCCTGTGCAAACCTCAACAGGATTCTTGTATTTTGAGATCTGTAAATGCTTTCTTAAAGATCTGGTCATTAAATGTTATTTAATGCTGATGATGATAAAGACAAAAAAATGGATCCTATTAAGTACTATATGTATTTTGACTTGCTTAATTGGTGAATTAAACTAATAATTTACATTAACTAGATTTTTAAATTCTAAACTTAATGAAAAGAATTATAAACTGTATTTTCCCACATAGCTACACAGGTAGTTTCTATTTACTCCTTTGAGGTAAATATTTATTTGTCATATCCAGTCTTCCCAATTTAGGGCCATCAAATGTGTCAACATACTTTGAAACAGGGGTAACATAATATAAATGTCAAGTTTCTTGGAACTGTAATAATCTACATAAAACAAAACAATAATGGACATTAAAAAAACAACTCAGAATGTCAGACTTTAGGAATATGTGATTTATGTTTCTACTAAGGAAAAAAAAAACAAGTTGAGACATTTGACAGGAATCTATTTAATCTGTTTCTCTCAAGCCAGAGGTTGCAGTATCTATAGTTCTGAATGGCACATACATGATATGAAAATAATACAGAGCTTCACTCTTGTTTCTCTTTGCTTTTTTTCTGAAGTACGGATGAAACTAGTTTACAGGTTCTTATGTATTGAAGCATAAAAATAAGACTGGAAAAAGAGACTTTAGAAAAAAAAATTCAGACATATTAGTTCAAAATCATAGGAATAAAGTGCCTGTATTTCACCAAAATGCCACAATCTGTGCAGTGCACTGTATCTACACTTAATTCTTCTACTTGATTTAAAATATTTCTGTGGTATTTTTATTAGGGATCATATTTTTGTGTGGAGTCATAAAATGCTGAACTCATTGTGATAGAGACTAGAATGTTGGTGGCCAGGGGCTGGGAGTGGGGGCAATGGGGAGATGTTGGTTAAAGAATATCAACTTCCAACTATAAGATGAATAGTTTAGAGCTCCACAATACAGAATATTAATACAGTTAACAAAACTATAATGTATACTTGAAAGTTGTTAAAAGAGTAGAACATGAATGTTACCACCACCACACACCCACCCACACGCACACACACACACACACACACACACAGAAAGGGAATTATATGTGGGGATAGAGATGTTGACTAACTTTATTGTGGTAATCATTTTGCAATATATGTGATTATCAAATGATCACATTGTACACCTTAAATGTACATATGTTATATGTCAAAAATATCCCAATAAAGCTGGAAAAAAGGATTATATTTTTTGGTTTCACCACTTCCATATCTATATTGCTCTAAAATAGTGCTGCCCCACAAAAACATAACATAAACCACATACGTAATTTAAAATTTTCTAGTAACCACATTAAAAAAATAGAAATGGATAAAATTAATTTTGATGGTACATTTTTATTTAACTAAATATTAAATGAATCTTGTAATTCCAAAATGTAATCAATATAAAAGTTATCAATGGGAGATTGTGCTTTTTTTCATATGTCTTTGAATCTAGGGTGTATTTTACACTTAGAGCCCATCAATTTGGTCTAGCCACATTTAAGGTAGCAATATGTGGCTTGTAGCCCTTATAATGGACAGAGCAATTCTTGAGTAAGCCCTATCTGAAGTTACGTAAATCAGGACAACCCGAAATAATTTTCTTGGAAAAAAACAGGACAAGTATATGAGTAAGAATTATTTTCTAGTTTTAAATACTGGACTAATACTTCTGGAGTTCAAAATAGTACAGCTGTATTTGAGTCTCAATGCAGCTGCATTATATAAAATGAAGACATTTTATTCCAAATAGGAAACAGAGAAATTGATGAAGTGAGAAAATGCACAGCCCAAATGCACTTGAATGAGTGGCTTCCTGCGGACCTTGAAAGAAATGTCAGTCCTGTAAATACTAGGATGAGTTTCTGGGATCTTCTGAGTGATTAATACTTAATGTAATGTGCTGAATTTTTCCTTTTCCTAAAGGAAGCTCCTACTGTGGACATCTTCCAACCTAAACAGTAACAATAACAACAACAACAACAACAAGGACCTACAATACTATAAGTGCTTCTGCAAGTCTACAATCTATGGCCTGGTGCTTTCTGGAAAATTTTAAGCTACTGACCAACTGGTGAAGGGAGAAAGAAATATTGGCTGTAATACTGGACAAGAATAAAGACACATATTTTTGTGTTAGTTGAATATATCCTTTTTGGAGGACAGAAACCAATACTGCCACTCAGGTGGAAGTTTAGCTATGTGCTGGGAGTTCCACCCTTATCTTAAGTCGCTGTCCCTCTTGTGGTCATGAGACTCCTTATCTCTGAGAGTGATCTGGAAAGCCAGATCAACTGCTTCACATTCCATATTTAAGAAGAGATCCTCTTTCAAGCTCCACACTGTGCTCTAGCAGTTTCTTTTACAAATATATCCATTCATTAATTTAATAAGTATAAATTAAAAACTACATACTAAAATGGAAAATGGGGGAAACCAGAAAAAAAATCCTTCCTCATAGGGGACAAAAAACATAAGGAAATAAATAGTAGATTAATAGTGATTAGTGCTATACAAGAATGTAAGGCAAGGAAGGGGGCTGATGAGCATCATGATTTGTGGGAAACTATGTGGCAGGGGAGATGGGGTTCAATTTTTGATAGGATGATTAGGGAAGGTCTCATTGAGGTGATATTTGAGCAAAGACCAGAAGAAGGCAAGGAGGGAGAAACAACAAATGCAAATGTGCTGAGGCAGTAACAATACTGATGTGTTCAGGAACAGCACATGGGTACACTGTGACTCCCAAGTGTCTTTATGCACCTTAAAGACCTCTCTATGTCACTCACTCCATGTAAAGGGACATTTCATACTTATTAATAAAAATCCACTATACTAAATAGTCAAATTTACTAAACTGGGACCCAAGTCAATGATGAACGAGACAGGAGGATAGTATGAGGTCAGAGAGTTCCCTTACGGGCTTTGGGCATTTGTAAATTGAGGGATATTAACTAAAGCCTCTATTTCCAGTTGTTGTCATATTGTCTTTCCAGTTGTTGTCATTTATCTTTCCTCTCTTCCATCTCCCTACTTTTCCTTATCTAAACACACCTGAAGATAAGCTGGCTGATTGATCAAGTCCTCTAAGTATGTCTCTCCTCCCCTATCCTGCCATTTACCATACATGATCTCTTTGGGGGCTCTGTCTTTAATCATCCACTTTCTGTTAAGTGTTCCTGCTGACCTTTACATCATCAGCAGGATCTTAGTGAGAAAAAGAGGAAATTAAATCAAACAATAGTCAAATTGTCTTAACTGGAGGTAAACTGAAAATTGGCCAAGGAGAGTCAGAAACATTCAGGAAGAATTAGATTTAAGTCTAAATATGTATCTATAAAGAAAAATATGAATAGTTAATAACACCTGCCTAAGATATAACTAAGGCTAAATGGAAAAGAATTAATTTAAAGAAGGCCAAGAAGAGCCAAACCTGGAGAACATAGGTTCTTTTTCATAAATTAGGGAGTCACAATAATTTAGGCAATAAATGAATAATTGTAAGGTAAGATTAACTAGGTGTTTTAAGGTTGTTGAAGATCTTAAATTGCACCAATTTAGCAGAGTAGGTTCAGTGTGTTTTAATATAACAATTAGTTCCCAGTAAAAGAAGAAAGCTTAAGTATTCCTTTTCACATGTGGATCTCTACTATGTAAGATCTCTAACATTTGCTGAATCAGGGTTTGAGTCCAAGAATGTCTAGGTGGGGGGACTTTGGGTTGACTTTTAACTTTCTTTAAAACAAAAGCTTGTTTAAAAATGAAAACCAATCTTACAGAAATAAGAAACAGGGAATGTTAAAGCTGCAAAGAATTCTAGTCGAAACTTTTCATTTTACAGATGGAAAGTCAGTTTCTTCATCTGTAAAATGAAAGGTTTGGGAGAAATGAGATTGAATATCTTCCACATCCAAGGATGCATAAAATCTAGAAAGGCTAAATGGTGCCCAAAGTTGCACAGCTGGTCTGTGCCAGACTTGGAAAGTAGATTTGGTTCCCGGGACTCTCTTTATGGCTGTGAGTCAATTCTGTATTTTATTTATTTATTTATTTATGTTAAAAAAAAATTTATTTTTTGATAGAGACAGAGCATGAGTGGGGGAGGGGCAGAGAGAGAGGGAAACACAGAATCCGAAGCTGCCTCCAGGCTCTGAGCTTTCAGCACAGAGTCTGACGCGGGGCTCAAACTCACAAACCGCGAGATCATGACCTGAGCTGAAGTTGGACGCTTAACCGACTAGGCACCCCCAATTCTGTATTTTAAAAAGTTTAGTCAGCCCAACTGTTTGACACAATGCAGATAAATATCCATCTTACCAAGTTGGTTTATTTTTCTATTTCAGTCAGTTTTCCTGTGTCCTGGGATATCACCAGCCACAGAAGGAGCAAAGCTTTAACACAACACAATTGTGCTTGGAGCTGGCTGAATCACTCAACAGAATGCAACAAACTTGGCCTTTAGTGTTGGGACCAGGGAACAATGGATGCACTGCTTTTAAGCATGCAGATTTGTGCAAAAATGACATGAAATGGGACCTGACTGTTAAAAGCAAAATGTCCATATATAGACAAAAGAGAACAGCCCTAAGTAGCTAGAAATCACTGATGGGTTGAAAATATTTCATCCTGAGTTCATGCTTCCCATGTCTACCAAGGAACTCCTCCATTTCCTTCGGGCTGTGAGAGTATAGCATGAAATCTTCCAGCAATGACTAGTGGCTAGGTCATCTTCAAACATGGAGGTGGAGCAGTCTGTCCCTATACACTGCTCTGGCGCTCTGGTGCTGTAATCTACACCAAGAGTTCCTAATCTGAGACCTCCTTTTATTTCATCTTCTTCCAGGAAGTAAGTCAATATCATGCATTAAAAAATTATTTTTCCTACCTCATACCATAAACAAAATAAAGCAGGTAAAAAAGTTGGAAAAATATTCGTACCTTATATTATAGACAAAGGTTAATATCCCCAATACATTAAGGGCTTCTAAAACTTGAAAAATAAAGACTAACAACCCTACTGGAAAAAAAATCTTATAAACAGATCATTTTCAGGAAAAAAATACAGATGTCCCTTAAACATATGAACAAATTTTTAACCTTACTCATAATAAAAGAAGTACTAAGTCAAACCGGAAGGAGACACAAATCTTTACCTACTATAAGTAAATAACCAAAACTGTGATAGAAGTCTGCATTGACAAAGTGGTGAAGAATACATACTGTCATATGTATCTGGTGTGAATGGAAAATAGTGCAAACTTTATGGAGAGGAATTTGGCATCTAAGAAAATTACAAATGCATTTACCTTTTAACCGGTTTCTAAAACCTATGCCAAAGAAACACTAGCAAAAAGTGACAGGGTATTTATTTTAATATTATTAGTTGCAACACCATTCATAATTGCAAAGGACAAGAAAAAACTAAATGTCCACAAATAGACAATGGGTTGAATCATCTGTGGAGTACTCTGCAGTTATAAAAGAGAAAGAGATCTTTACATATTGCAATGGAGGACTCACCAAAACATTGTTAAAGAAGAGTAAGGTGAAGAACCATGTGTATAGTAGCATATAGTAGAGTATGTGTATATTTGTGTATTTACTTAGATTAAAAATAGAAGGATAAATGAAAAACTAACCAAAATGGTTGGAAAATTAAGGTAGAGGGGACAGGGATAGAAACTAGATGTCTCTTCTTTGTTCCCATGGTTTTCATTTTGGAATTCTCTAGCTATTTAATCTAATTTCATAACAAAATTATAAAACAGTTTTTAACTAAAATAAAACAAATGAACAGTATTGCATATTCACAATATACAATCTACAAAGGAATTATTTCAAGGCTCTTAAAACAGTAATTTTTAACTGTTCATCACTAGTGAGATACTCAAAAGTTAAAAAGAACCACAGTGAAATCTTAAGCAGTTTTCAATAATCATATTTTTAATAATGTATACTAAAATTTTGAAAATATTTATTTTAAGGAAATAAATTATATTAATGTAATAAAAAGTAGGCAGAAGAAAAATAAAAATAAAAATTTAAGGTGGTTAATTAAAATTTCTGTAATCCTAAATTTGGGCTGAAAAT